>NC_042617.1:556589057-557189057 GCF_901001135.1 Rhinatrema bivittatum
GGATGAACCTGAATAAAAAATTGGATATTGTCAGCATATATGTATCTCATATAGACCTCAACCAGAAGCTTGCATTTGGGGGCCATATAGATATTAAACAGTGTGGCTGATAGGGCCAAGCCCTGTGAGACACCAATTGTAACAGCTTGCCACTTTGAATATGCAAAACTAATAGCAATTCTATGAAATCTTTCATCAAGCTATGATTTAAACCAGTGAAAAACTGTGCCAGCTATACCAGTTTCACATAATCTATAAAGCAAAATATCTTGATTGATAATATCAAAGGCCACTGCAATATTTAACAGGGGAAGGACAAACCCCTGTCGCTGTTAAAGCTGTGTCTAAAAACAACAAGACTAGAAAGTAACAAGATTTCTATATTAAAATCTGAAACTGATCCAGAAGTTGATGATGTAAAAAATCATCTAGTTGTTTCAGAAACGCAGTCTAAAAAAGTTTGGCAAGAAAAAACAAAGAAGAAATCAGCCAAACGTTCATAGGATCAGAGGAGTTGAGCCCAGGTCTCTTCAGTAGTGGACACAAAGAGGCATGTTTCATTATATATGCATTTTTCATTCTGCTAAAGATGAATTAACAATGAATGCCAAAGCTGGGGAGACTAAGGCTCTGAAATTCTTCATGAGTGAGGTTTGGCATGACTTGAGAGAAGAGGAAGAGCTCATGGTAGACACAATCTGTGTCACTTCAAATACAGAAATTGGCAGGAAACAGTCCTAAAGTGTATCAAGGGAAGGTGTAGGATTGTTGAACCAAGAACAGTCTGTAGAAAAGATGGAACAAATGTCCTTATCTTTTTGGGAAAATCCAATATGTCCCAGAAATACCTTGAGTATGGCCCAGTCTGTCCCAGGGACTCTCATTGCCAACACCTTGCCATGACACAGAGAAGCCAGCCTGCCAATCACCAAGTCACAAAACAGCATGAACATTTTAAGTTGTGTGTGTAAATGAGAGGTAGTAAATGTACTTGCATAGTTGGATGGCATTCGTATGCAAGATGCTTTTAAAATAGCTCATTACATACGCACTTGCAAACTATGCCCCAACACACCCCTAACATGCCCCCTTGTCATGCTTACTTTTCCTCATGAAGGTGCAGATTCACATGTATGTGACCCATTTATAAATATAGATTGTACGCAGATGCTTTATATACTTGCGCATAGGTGCATATTTTCATGTGTAACATTTTTAAAATATACCTGCAAATCTAGGCAAATGAATGCCAGGCCTAAATTTAGGAACCTAACTTTTAGGATTCTAAATTTATGTGAATTTTCAACAGAAAATGTAGGCTTCTAAGTTTGGCTGAAAATAGGCACCTGTGAGGCATTGCCCCCTATGTTCCCCCTTAAACCAGTACAGGTCCAGGCTAGGTGCCTGGTCCCCTTTAATTCCCCTTATGAGAAAGATCTCTGTGAGCGGGGCCCATCAGGGAAGAAATAAGAGCTGGGACCCAGGTGGGTTAATCAGACCAGGCCCAGGGCTCCAGGAGGAAGGCAGCTCCTGTAGAATAACACTGTCCAAACACTGAGCTGTAATGAAGCTGTACAAGTAATGAGGGAAGTGATACTAACTGTGAGTAATTGGAGGACACTTCTGAAGGGAAAAGCAATCTACTAATGTGTATATGCTAAAGCTGCAAATAAAGTTTTAAGGAAGGCTAGAATCAGACTAAGTTTGTGCCTCCAGGTTTAGGGAGAATTGTTTGGTCCTACATATGGTGGTAGCAGTGGGATTTTTTCGCTAAACTTAGTTCAGAGGAAAACAGCCTCAAAAGAAAGTTTTGTGTATGTGTGGTCTACCAGAAGCATTGTGGAGGCCAAACAGTATGTAGAAGAGAGAAGCAAAGTGTCTGTTTGGAGTACAGAAAGCTGTGAAGAAGACCTGTGATTCTAAACAAAGAACAGAACACAGAGGGCCTGTGGCTCTAAAACAAAGTACAGAGCACAGGGGTGCACAGAGCACAGTGACTTGTGAAAGGGTGTGGCTCAGAAACTACAATGAAGAAAAAAAAGTTTTAGGTAGAGAGAAAATTATGAGTGAGCCTGGTTGCAGGGACAGCCAGAAAGTGGTAGGTTTGAACCAGCTATAGTGAGACACCCATAGAAGGGGGTGTTGAAGAACCCTGAGAGAGGGGTCACAAAGAGCCTTGGGGATGGTGACGTAGACTACCCAGAGGGAGGCAGTATTGGAAAGTTGGAAGTTGGTGCTACAGGAGGTCCCAAGTAAGACCCTGTATAGAGCCCAAATACCACTGCGAGTCTGGAGCAACTCCCATGAGAATCCCAGAGAGAGAGGGCATGAAAAAGCCAGCAAGAAAGGAGATGAAGTGCCAAGTGAGAGGTGCTGCGGAGACCCCAGTGAGTGAGGCTACAGAGGATTCAGTGACCAGCACAGGCGAGTGGCCAGAAAGCATTGAGGGGACACCAGATGAATCACAGATGGAGGCACTATAGCCAGTCCAAGAAGATCTGGGGTTGAATTTGAACCCAAAGACAGCAAGAGACTTGAGTAAAGGACTGGGAGTGCAGGAGGTACATTGGGTGGTGGTAGAGCAGTCTAGAGTTAACCTGGGAGATGAGGGTGAGCATAACTTTAGACCCCTATCTCCAAGCCTAACTGACAGGAGGCCAAAAACAAGGGGCTGGGGAGGTGAGTCACTCCCCTGGATGGGATCAATGGATCAAGGGGTCCAAGCTAGGAGAGGGGGTATAGGAGGCAGTGCCCCTATGTTTTCCCTTATACTGGTACAGGACCAGGCTAGGTGATGGCCCCCTTTAATTCCCCTTATGAAAGAGAGCTCTGTGGGTGGGTCCCAACAGGGAAGGAATAAGAACTGGGACCCAGGTGGGTTAGTCAGACCAGGCCCAGGTCTCCAGGAGGAAGGCAGATCCTATAGAATATTATTGTCCATTGAGCTGTAACAAAGCTGAATAAGTACTGAGGGAAACGGTACTAACTGTGAGTAATTGGAGTACACTTTTCTGAAGGTAAAGGCAGTCTACTAATGTGTATATGTTAAAGCTACATAGAAGGATAAAGGGCCGGATTTTAAAAGGGTTACGCGCATAAGTTATGAGCGTAACCCTTTTAAAACCCCCCTGCGTGCGCAAGCCCCGGGACGCACGTACGTCCTGGGGCTTTGCTAGGGGGGCATGTCGGGGCCAACACGACATTCGGGGCGTTCCGATGGGCGTGTTGGGGGGCGTGGTGCCGGCCCGGGGGTGTATTGGGGGCGTGGCTGAGGCCTCTGAAACGGGTCCTGGGCCGGGGAATCACGCGCCAGCAGCCTTCTGGCAGACGTAACTTTTAAAACACAGGTGGGGGGGGTTTAGATAGGGCCGGGGGGGGGTGGGTTAGGTAGGGGAAGGGAAGGCAAGGTGCAGGGGGGTGGAAGGAAAGTTCCCTCTGAGGCCGCTCCGATTTCGGAGCGGCCTCAGAGGGAACGGGCAGCGCGCACCTTGCACGCGCCGACCCCGGATTTTATAAGATACGCGCGGCTAAGCGCGTATCTTATAAAATCCCGCGCCTGGTGCGCGAACAAAAGTACGCGCAGGCGTAGATTTATAAAATCTACCCCAAAGTGTTTTAAAGAAGTTTGGGGTCAGACTAAGTTTGTGCTTCCAGGCCTGAGGGATCAACTCTCAGTCCTGTTGCATCTAACTTAGGAATCAAGTTTAGGTGTGCCACTGTTTTTGAATATCAACTTCTTGTTCTCTTATGTGATATTGGTAGTGATGAAGTAGGCAAGATGTTTCCTTCTACAGGCTATGCCAGTGTTTGTGTTTTGGTAGTACTCACTCATATCTCTGTGACTTGGAGGAAGCAAGAACTAAGTGATGGCTTATAGCTGAGATGTGTTAACCCTATTACAGCAAGGATGTTCAGAGAAGCAAAACAGAGGAAGCTGTAAAGGTAGATGACTGGAGGATAAAGGTTAGAGCTGCGTGCCTAGCTACAAGCATACCAGTGTTTGGGTTTCAGTAAGCTGTCCTGAAAGGAGCTAGAATCTGCCAGGATATGTAACATTTCATGCATAAGAAGAAGACATACACAGAATATAGATTTAAAATTATATTTTATAAAAGATAAAAAGAAAATACTGTACAACTGTGTACAAACTTTAAAATAAAATAGTGCTGGGGTGGGAAAAACAAGTGAGAAAACTATTTACATAAATTAAAAGTACCCAGAAACCTCTGGAGGCAAGGTCCTGACAGACCTAGAGGGCTGTGGGCTGTGGTGGTTGCCTCATGTCCGCTAGTTGAAGAGCAGCCTTGAAAATCTCCTAAGCTTCAGGGAGATACTCTACCACATCCTGAAGATGGTTCCAGCCCTTGGACATCCACATCATCCTCTGTACTATTTCGCCAATAGCCACTAGAGACTGGGCCTCTGGGCTTGGTACTGCAGCAAAATCCAACTTGGCAGCCAGAGGGTACAGGACTGAATCCAGGGGATACCCTTCAAGCTTTTTGCCTCCCTGACCCTGTAATGACTGGGCAGCCTCAGGACCTGTATCCAGAGAACCTGGGTTAAAATGGAAAGGAGGCCTTTTCAGGGTGGGAGACAAAATAGTGCCAAATCAGACAGAAGCCTGGGATTGATATTTGGGGTGGGGAGGGGTAGCTGCTGAGCTGCTGTTGGGTCAAGTGATGGTTGTAGTGGCTGCTGGCCTGCAGCCAGCACAGTTGCTGCTCCAGCAGGAAGGTCTGAGTGCTCGTCCCCTCTTCCTCTTCCTCCTCAGAGCTGGTGGTATCTGTGAACAGATACAAAAGTATGTGTCAAGCTATCAGCTGGTGCCCACTGAAAAGTATATTTGATAAGCGTTGCTCACGCAAAAATGGCCACAAACACGCATAGGCTGGCTGCACGCGAGCAACGCAAATTTTAAGAAGCCGCGAAGTATGCACATTCATACCCAGCACGCGTGTCACATACAAAGGGGTATAAAAGGGGCGGGGAATGGGCTCAGGGGCAGGGCGAAGACTTAAATGCGTAACTCCGAATTTTAAAAAAGTTGACCATGGTGTGCGTTCGCATGTTATCCGCTTAACTTTACTGCAGGTCCTGATGAAGAGCCAGTCTAGAGAGCTTGAATTTTTGGGCTTTTAGCACAGCATGAAGGTTCTTGGTCATGTGGGGGTCTTATAGGATGAAGAACCAATGAGTCCACCGCTTGTCAAAAGGACAAACTGGTGGACTGATTGGAAAAACTGGTTTTTCCTTCGTGCGAGTATGTTCTAAAATCCACCTGCATACGTGCTAAAGACCTAGAAGAATTACGCACAGAACATTTACTTAAGTCGCCTAATAAGATTACGTACACACATATGTATGGAAGGGAGGGTTTTAAATGATATGTGTGTACTTCTGTGCACAATATAAAACTGCAGCATGTTTCCACTCGCACATTGCTACGTGCATTTATTGGTGCACACGCATTCCTTTTAAAATTACCCAGTGAGGTGTGATTTGCAGAATCATAAAAACAGAGTGTATTTCATTTTTGGGAGAGGTGGAGACAATGGGAAGAGATTTTGTCTGTGTGACACCCATGTGCTATAGGGGATTGCAAGGCCATATATAGGTTCCCTGAGGTATGCGACATCTGTATAGGAGTCCTTTACAGCATGGTGTCTACCTAGTGATATGAGGTCGGCGCGCGCAAGGGGGTGCACAATTGACTTTCCCACCCGTTACCCTAACCTTTCCCCCCTAGCCCTACTCTAACCCCCCCTTTCCTTTGTCTTACCTTTTGCGCATGCCAGCAGGCTGTAGGGGTGTGCATCCATTTTCCACGTATTTGTAATCCGCAACTTATTTTTTGCAATCTGAAAAATACGTGGGGAGGTGAAATGCATTGCGACTCCCCTCGTATTCAACAGATATCCATTTTATTCGGTCTCCTAAATAAACATTTAAACCCCCCACCCTCCTGACCCCCCCCCCCCAAGACTTACCAAAACTCCCTGGTGGTCCAGCGAGGAGTCGGGAAGCCATCCCTGCACTCGTTTGCGGTTTCCTCACGGCGCCGACAGCCTGTGTCACAGGGGCTGCCGGTGCCATTGGTCAGCCCCTGTCACATGGTCACCGGCACCATCTTGTGCTCCTACCACGTGACAGGTAGGTCATGTGGCAGGAGGACGCTCCGGGACCCTCGTTAGACCCAACCAGAACTTTTGGCCAGCTTGGGGGGGCCTCCTGACCCCCACAAGTCTTGCCAAAAGTCCAGCGAGGGTCCGGGAGCGACCTCCTTTCACGCCGTCCGTCCGATCCCAATACTCAAAATGGCGCCGATCGCTGCCATTTTGAGACTCAAAATCGCCGTCCCGCCAATACTCAAAATGGCGCCGATCGCCTTTGCCCTCACTATGACGGTGATCGGCGCCATTTTGAGTATTGGCGGGACGGCGATTTTGAGTCTCAAAATGGCGGCGATTGGCGCCATTTTGAATATTGGGATCGGACGGACGGCGTGAAAGGAGGTCGCTCCCGGACCCCTGCTGGACTTTTGGCAAGTCTTGTGGGGGTCAGGAGGCCCCCCCAAGCTGGCCAAAAGTTCCGGTTGGGTCCAACGAGGGTCCCGGAGCGACCTCCTGCCACGTGACCTGTCACGTGGTAGGAGCACAAGATGGCGCCGGTGACCATGTGACAGGGGCTGACCAATGGCACCGGCAGCCCCTGTGACACAGCCTATCGGCGCCGTGAGGAAACCACAAACGAGTGCAGGGATGGCTTCCTGACTCCCAGCTGGACCACCAGGGAGTTTTGGTAAGTCTTGGGGGGGGGGGGGTCAGGAGGGTGGGGGTTGTAGTTAATTTAGTAGTAACGTATTTACAGATCGACAACTTATTGAATTCTCCATACTTCCGCATGAAACGGAATTGACCCCCTACGAATACCTATTGCGTACGCAACGAAAACGTTTTGCCTGCACATCTGTAGCAGGCTGCCGGAACATGATCCTCCAGCACAACGGCAATGGCAGCTCTATTTATTAACTCCTTCAAAAAAGTGAAGCAGATTTGTGAGGCAATACTTGCCCTGGGTAAAGCCATGCTGACTTTGTTCCATTAAACCATGTCTTTCTATATGTTCTGTGATTTTGATGTTTAGAACACTTTCCACTATTTTTCCTGGCACTGAAGTCAGGCTAACCGGTCTGTAGTTTCCCGGATCGCCCCTGGAGCCCTTTTTAAATATTGGGGTTACATTTGCTATCCTCCAGTCTTCAGGTACAATGGATGATTTTAATGATAGGTTACAAATTTTTACTAATAGGACTGATATTTTTAAAAGTTTTTATTGTGAGTTTTTGCCTCTACAGCCAACTTCTTTTCAAATTCTCTCTTAGGCCTGGAATCAAAATGCGGTAAGTACCGCATGCGATAGCAAAAGGGGTGTGTTTTATTGCAATTTGTGTGAAATGCTAAGTTCTACCATTTCAGATTCTGCAATAAGTGCCAGACCTGTTGTATTTCCTGCATTCAGCCATGTTTGATGAGTGTGAGAGAGAGAGAGAGAGAGAGAGAGAGAGAGAGAGAGAGAGATCGAGATCATAATATCATGGGCCATAGGCAGGTATTTGTATCCCTATGGTAGGCCCACCTAGTAACTCGAGGTGGGGTTTAGGTATGAGTGTAGGGGGTTAGGGACCACTTTGACATTCTACGTGACACCTACGAACAGAACAGTGGTCTCTTGTGAAGATTTGCTGGCCTTCGGAGTGAGGAAACTCACTCCAAGATGAGATTTGGGCAAGGTTCTCTCAACCTAGCATGATGTTACCCAGATAGAGAGTCCATCAAGCTAGGTTGAGAGAACCTTGCCCAAATCTCATCTTGGAGTGAGTTTCCTCACTCCGAAGGCCAGCAGATCTTCACAAGAGACCACTGTTCTGTTCGTAGGTGTCATGTAGAATGTCAAAGTGGCCCCTAACCCCCTACACTCACACCTAAACCCCACCTCGAGTTACTAGGTGGGCCTACCATAGGAATACAAATACCTGCCTTTGGGCCATGATATTATGGCCAGTCTCTCTCTCTCTCTCTCTCTCTCTCTCTCTCCCCCTCCCCAGCATTACAGCTGTGTGATAGCTCTTCACAGACAGGCTAGCCCACACTCCTCCTATTTTTGGAATTTGCATCGCACCATACGATATGGTGCGATCGCATGCGTTAAATGCCTATCGCATGCGATAAGCCCTTAACCGCATTTTGAAAAATGACCCCCCTCATCCTGTCTTATCAATGTCTTACATTTAACTTGCCAACGTTTATGCTTTATCCTATTTTCTTTTGTTGGATCCTTCTTCCAATTTTTGAATGAAGATCTTTTGGCTAAAATAGCTTCTTTCACCTCCCCTTTTAACCATGCCGGTAATCGTTTTGCCTTCTTTCCACCTTTCTTAATGTGTGGAATACATCTGGACTGTGCTTCTAGAATGGTATTTTTTAACAATGACCATGCCTCTTGGACATTTTTTACTTTTGTAGCTGCTCCTTTCAGTTTTTTCTAACAATTTTTCTCATTTTATCAAAGTTTACCTTTTGAAAATTTAGCACGAGAGCCTTGGATTTGCACACTGTTCGTCTTCCAGTCATTAAATCAAATTTGATCATATTATGATCACTATTGCCAAGCGGCCCCACCACTGTTACCTCTCTCACCAAGTCCTGTGCTCCACTGAGAATTAGATCTAAAATTGCTCCCTCTTTCATCGGTTCCTGAACCAATTGCTCCATAAAGCTATCATTTATTCCATCCAGGAATGTTATCTCTCTAGCGTGTCCCGATGATACATTTACCCAGTCAATATTGGGGTAATTGAAGTCTCCCATTATTACCGCACTACCTATTTGGTTAGCTTCCCTAATTTCTCTTAGCATTTCACTGTCCGTCTCACCATCTTGATCAGGTGGACGGTAGTATACCCCTATCACTATAGTCTTCCCCGACACACATGGGATTTCTACCCATAAAGATTCAATTTTGTATTTAGTCTCATGCAGGATGTTTATCCTGTTGGACTCTATGCCATCCTGGACATAAAGTGCCACACCTCTTCCCGAGTGCTCCTCTCTGTCATTGCGATATAATTTGTACCCTGGTATAGCACTGTCCCATTGGTTATCCTCTTTCCACCATGTCTCTGAGATGCCAATTAAGTCTATGTCATCATTCACTGCTATACATTCTAATTCTCCCATCTTACTTCTTAGACTTCTGGCATTATTTATTTTATTTATTTATTTTTAACTTTTATATACCGACATTCTTGCATTGAATGCAAATCATGCCGGTTTACAGTGAAACAGAAAAAGCAGGAAAAAATTCCTTAGTCGAATACAATGAAACAGCTTACTTAACAAAGGAAACATAAAAATAAATTTTTACATATACACTAGAGATGTGCTTCGTTTTTTCCTGCCGGGTCGTTTTTTGACTCGGATACTTCGTGGTAAATTTCGGGTTTCCTCATCTCGTTTTTCGAAAAAACGAAACGAGGAAACCCGAAACCGGGCCAAAAAGCGAAACGGCAAAGGAAGCTTAAAAAAAACCCACCCCAAGCATTTAAAATCATTTTTTTACATATCTATCATACACTACCACCCCCCCCCATCCCGATCCCTCCCCAAGACTTACAAAGTAGATCCCTGGTGGTCCAGCGGGGTCCCGGGATCCATTTGCCCTCCTCCGTGCCCATGTTTCTGCAGCCGTGCTCTTTAAAATGGTGACGCGCAGCCTCTGAACTACCATGTCACAGGGGCTACCGGCACCATTGGTCAGCCCCTGTCACATGGCCATCGGCGCCATCTTATGCTCCTGTCATGTGACTGGAGCTGACCAATGGCGCCGAAAGCCTCTGTGACATAGTATGGGCAAAGGCTATCGGCGCCATTTTGATTACTGGCAGCCGACAATGAAATGGCTCCCGGACCCCCGCTGGACCCCCAGAGATTATTGGCAAGCCTTGGGGGGGTCAGAAGGGGGGCTCCTGACCCCCCCAAGGCTTGCCAATAATCTCTGGGGGTCCAGCGGGGGTCCGGGAGCCATTTCATTGTCGGCTGCCAGTAATCAAAATGGCGCCGATAGCCTTTGCCCATACTATGTCACAGAGGCTTTCGGCGCCATTGGTCAGCTCCAGTCACATGACAGGAGCACAAGATGGCGCCGATGGCCATGTGACAGGGGCTGACCAATGGCGCCGGTAGCCCCTGTGACATGGTAGTTCAGAGGCTGCGCGCCACCATTTTAAAGAGCACGGCTGCAGAAACATGGGCACGGAGGAGGGCAAATGGATCCTGGGACCCCGCTGGACCACCAGGGATCTACTTTGTAAGTCTTGGGGAGGGATCGGGATGGGGGGGGTGGTGAATTATAGTTAAGGTAAATGTTTGGGGTGGTTTGGGGTGGGTTTTAATAAAAAAAAAAAAAAAAGTGTGCCCCTCCCCCAGGCAAACCCGAAAAACGAAATTTCCCTGATAGTCGGGGAAAATTCTTTTTGGGTTTCGGGCCTCCGAAAAAAAACCGAAGTAGGAAATTTCGGGCAATTTCCTACTTCGGGCGAACAACGAAGCACATCTCTAATATACACAAAGGTTTGCACGAAGGGGTGCATAAAGGGGAGAGCCCCTTTGTCGCGCGCCTTTGGTGCGCGACGCCTGGTGTTAAGGCTGTCTTAACTGTCCGATGTTAGTGACGTCATGGGGGGGCGGGTCTAACGAATGCAGCACTTACATCGCTGCTTCTTTCCAGTTCCAGGTGAAGATCAAGCTGTTTCCTTCACTTCCCCTCCCATGACTGTGGGGTGAGAAGCGCTGCAGGGTGCCCCTTGATGTTATCTGGCTTCCCACACGCGACGCCTGGTGTTGAGGCTGTCTTAACTGTCTGATGTTAGTGACGTCATTAGCATACAAACATTTCAAAGTTTGTTTTTTGTTTGTATTTTCATTCTGCTTTTTAATTGATAGGGATAAGTTAGAATTTTTTAGCTCAGGTGAGTTTTTAGTTATAGGCACTTGGACTATTTTTCTAATTATTGGCACATCACTGTTGGGATGCCCTAATTCTAATGCATCATTAGTATCCTTTGAAGATACCTCTCTCCGAACCATGCGCTGCTGAGAGATTGTCGGCTTTCCCCTTTGTTCTAGTTTAAAAGCTTCTCTATCTCCTTTTTAAAGGTTAGCGCCTGCAGTCTGGTTTCACCCTGGTTAAGGTGGAGCCCATCCCTTTGGAAGAGACTCCCCCTTCCCCAAAAGGTTCCCCAGTTCCTAATAAAACTGAATCCCTCTTCCTTGCACCATTATCTCATCCACGCATTCAGACTCCGGAGTTCTGCCTGCCTCTGGTGACCTGCGCGTGGAACAGGGAGCATTTCAGAGAATGCTACCCTAGAGGTTCTGGATTTAAGCTTTCTACCTAAGAGTCTAAATTTGGCTTCCAGAACCTCCCTCCCACATTTTCCTATGTCATTGGTGCCCACATGTACCATGACAGTCGGCTCCTCCTCAGCACTGTCTAAAATCCTATCTAGGTGATGCATGAGGTCCACCACCTTCGCACCAGGTAGGAATGTTACCAGGCGATCCTCAAGCCCACCAGCCACCCAGCTATCTACATTCCTAATAATCAAATCACCAACTATGACAGCTGACCTAACCCTTCCCTCCTGGGCAGTAGGCCTTGGGGAGATATCCTCAGTGCGAAAGGATAATGCATCACCTGGAGAGCAGGTCCTTGCTACAGGATCCTTTCCTGCTGCACCTGGTTGATGCTCTCCCATCATGAGACCTTCTTCCTCCAAGGCAGCACCAGGGTTGCCAGTTTGAAGTTGAGACTTAACTACTATGTCCCTGAAGGTCTCATCTATATATCTCTCTGTCTGCCTCAGCTCCTCCAGGACTGCCACTCTAGCCTCCAGAGATCGGACTTGTTCTCTGAGAGCCAGGAGCTCTTTGCATCACATGCACATGTACAACTTCTCACCGGTGGGTAAAAAATCATACATGTGACACTCTATGCAAAAGACTGGGAAGCCCCCCCTCTTGCTGCTGGACTGCTGCCTTCATCTCAATTTTGATCAGTTCCTAGTTAAGTTTTAGGTTGCTATGGGAGTAGGAATGTGTCTAATGTCCTTTAAATGTTTAGTGAATTCACTATGTGTCTGGTAGTGGCCTACTGGGGCCTAATTGAATTCTCAATAAAGTTTTTGTTGATTTTTTTTTTTTTTTGTGAAAGTGGCACCTGCCTATAAATTAAGGGATGAGCTAGGGGTGGGTGAGTGGGGGAGGGTTGGGAAATACAAAAGGTCTAACTTCAGTTAGTCAGCCAGAGAGACTCACTGCTCTCTTGATTAACAAATGTTGGTCCCTATTCAAACCCAATCACACTACCTCAACACCTTTCCAAGGTGAGTAACTGAGCTGAACTATTCAACTTTTTTACTTAGGTATACACTGCTCCTAGCTTATTTCTAGCTTCTGGCTACTTTTTTTTTTTTTTTTGAGGGGGGGGGGGGTGTTGTGTTTTTTTTTTCAATACAAACACTCAGTTTGTATTAAATACAAACACTCAGTTCTTTAAAAGTCTGCAGAACACTCAGTTCTGCAGACTTTTTAAAAATAAACACACTACCTACTGCTTACTAGCTACCTTATTGATTGACTATTTAAAAATACAAACAGTCTAACTTGTTTATTAAAAGTAGTGCTTCATGAGAGGGCCATCACTGAGGGATTTTTAAAGGAAGAAGTTATTGTATGTGAGGGTTTCTTGAATCCATTGGCAAAGACAGGGCCTTGGTGAATGGCAGGGCAATATTGTGGCCTTGGATGGAAGCAGGAAATAGACAGACCATGTTGACATCTCCCTGATGAGCATGTAGGAAACTTACCTCTGGCCTCCTTCTGTCTGGCATGCAGATGGTCAAACCATTCCCTCTCCTGGGCTTTCTTCTTTAGTTCCAAAATCTATACAGAGCATTAGGAATAAAATGTTCTTAGTTCAATGTTGCTGGTACTGTGATCTTCTCAATGGTATGTTTCCATTTTCTTCAAGTTAACCATTGAGCCATTGTTTCATTGACCCTTCACTATCCTTTCATGTATTAATAGATGCTGTTCTATTTTGTGAAATGGCTGGTGCCATATTGTGCTCCTACCATGTGACAGGGGTTGACCAATGGCACCGGTAGCCCCTGTGACATAGTTGGTCAAAGGCTATTGGCGCCATTTTGAATACCGGCAGCCGAGGGTATGAGTGCAGGAGATGGCTCCCAGACCCCCCGTTGGACCACCAGGGAGTTTTGGTAAGTCTTGGGGGGGTCAGGAGGGTGGGGGTTATAGTTAATTTAATTTTATCTGGGAAATGAATAAGAATTCATGTATAAACATATCAGGGAGCCCCTTTGCCGAATGCAACATATCTGCCCCCCAACGAATACGAATCCTGAATGCAATGTATGGCGTCCCTCTGCACATCCCTAATATACACGTATATGGGCCTGCACAGATTTCTTTGAAAGTTATCCTTCTTGTTAGCTATCTAGATTTTTATGAAAATTGCCCTCTACATTTATCTCCTTTCCTCAACAAACATATATCAGACTAGAGCTTTCCTGATATACAGAATACTTATGCCTTCAGTAGTTCAGGCAGAGATCTATTGTTCTTTAAAATCATGCTGGAATCTATTGAATTTTAAGCTGTTAAGGCATAAGTCTACCCAGACCAATTTAGTAATTTAACCCTAAGCTTCTGGATGATTGGGATTTGGTTAGATAAGATTAACAATGGAATTGTAGAATTTTTTTTATTTAACTATTCAATTGAGGATTCACTTATTATTAAATGGGAGCTTTTATATCAGCTCTTAGGGGAGTGATTATAAACGTTAGTGCTGGAAAGAATAAGCTAAGAAAGCAGGAACTCAACTTGGAAAGAGGGATCAAATACATAGAGAACCAACATATTAACAGGTAAAATAATACTTTAAGGGGAATTTTCAGACTCCCTGTGCTGATTGTACATGGACCCAAAAGCTCATTTTGAAAAGTTTGCCTTTGTAAATCTGCTGCTGTGCATACCACAGGTACAAAAGTGTCCATAGATACTGCATCTGCTTTGCGGGTACAATGTATGCGCCAGACAGTATGCAGGGTGATTTCAAATGAAATCATAGCATGCAGTTTTCCTCCTCTCATCTTAACCCTATTCCATCTTCCCTGTAGATAGTATATGCATTGTGAAAAAATACACATACTTTAATCCCTACTGAAGAATACAAGAGTTTACCCCTGTACAGTCCTTTAAAAATGTTCTCATTGCTGAAACTTCTGAAGCTGAAATACAAATATAATACAATTTGTAGACAACAAACAGGCAAATTAATTTATTGACAGAAAGCTAGATATTATTCAGAGAGTAATAAAAGTGGATTCTTAGAACAATATTTACCATAAAAACAAGACGGATCAGGGAAAAAACTGAAGCTATACAATCATCACATGATAAATTCATTTTGAAATCTAATGAGATTGCCCAACAATTTGTGGAGTACTATTCCAATCTACAGTATATTGATCAGAGAAAATGTGTAATATTGAGGATATTATTGCATTTCTTAATACATTGGATCAGATCAGCCCATTTAAATCTGGAGGAAAAAAATAAATTGGACTCTTGAATTACAGAGAAGGAAATTGAGAAAGTCATTAAACCTTCAACACCTCATAAGTCACTAGGACTGGATGATGTTGCAGTAGAATTTTATAAAGCTATTAATAACAAATGGATTCCCAACCTTAACATTTCATTTCCCAGAGTTAAAGTTGACTGTACCTTTGCTTAGGCCATGATTATAATATTATAGAAGCCATGTAGAAACCTGCTCCTTCCCCAAAATTAGAGACCACATTTTTTAATTAATGTGAAATATAAAAATTATGCTAAGATATTGGCTCAAAGATTAAGCAAAGTCATGGGAGGATCAATACACATAGATCAGTCAGGTTTTTAAAAGGTTGTTACTTCACAGATAATGCAAGGCGATTATCTAATATCTCACACAAACCTAAAGAGATAGAGATTCTGCCTGTAGCAATTTCATTAGATATTGATAAGGCTTTCAATTTGTTCTTATCACTTATTTCTACAGCTCCTAAAGAACAAGCCTAATCCTTGCCACAGGAATTGAAAACTATACACACACCCTGAAATGCCATTTTGCAATCTAACTAAAAGTAATCATGCTGTGGCATCATCAGAGACACTTTCGATCACATGTGTTTTGGAATTGGATAAAGAATGGATCATGGAATTTTTTAAAATCAGAAATGTGTCCAAAATTAGTATGAGCTGTAAAGTTAGATGCATATGTCTTGTGAATAACAAAGGTAATAAGGACAAATGTATTGATATGATGGGCAGAGGTTTTGAACTTTTTTATTGCAATACCTTACCTTGCCAGTTCACGGTTGTCTATAAAAATGTAGAATGCATGTTTTGGGACCCAACTCAATTGCCTTTTAGAATGTTATTTCCCTCTCCGATATAAGCAACATAGGTTCTGTTTCCTCTAATGATTTCAAGTGAGCTGTTTCAATTATATTTTTTCTTGCTCTGTATCTATTGGGTATGGGTATTGGTTTTTGGACTTGTTTTTCTCACATGCTAAATTTTTGATTTGAACTTTTTTTGTTATTGTAATTTGGAACACATTCTAATGAAAATGTCTTTTGTTGATAAGTAATGTTGAAGTTATATTAATTTTGTTTTGAAATCTGTACTACTAATAAATAAAAAGTTAAAAAAGAAAAGGCTTTTGATTAGGTAGAGTAGGATTATTTAATTCAGGGTTTAGGTTGGTTTAGTTTTGGAATATATTTTGTGTAGTTTATTTTAGTTATTTATTATTCGCCTCCACAGTAAGATCAAGGCGAGTTACAATAAAAAACAAGGCGAGTTACAATAAAAACACTCATAAAATAATATACACCAATACAGGATAACGAACAATAAAACAAATGTCAAAATAAAAAATTGTTACATCAGATAGAAAACCTGCAGATTCAGGAAGATAATTCTATGTAATGGCTCCTGCCACTGAAAATGCATGATCGTAATGTGTTCTTTTAAAGAAGGGACCTCAAAAAACTTTATATGAGGACACTGTTACAGTCCTGGGCCGTTCCCCGGGACCTTCTCCTACCTTGCGGCCCGGGCTGGCTGCAAGAGACCTCCCCCGAACCGATCCAGCCGCAGGAGACCCTCAACAGGTGGCCAGGCCTGGTTCGCGGCCTACCGTGGCGCTCCCCAGGAGAAGGAGACGCTGTCGACGGCCCGTGGCTGGCCCCGCCCCCTAGGCATGCGCACGCGCTGGGGGCTTAACATTTAAAGGGGCCAGCGTGGGAATTGCTGGTCAGCTCCCCGGGTGACGTCAGATGGTGTCGGGTTATTTAAACCCGGCAGCTACAACAGGACCTCGCCTTGCAACGAGGTTCCTCAGCTTTCTGAGTGCTAGTTGCTTCTGTTGTCCTTGGATTGCTTCTTCTGGACTTCGACCTGGCTTGTATCCCAACTTGTCTCCAGCTTCCGCCCTCTGGTTTTGGTATTGACGTCTGACTTCTGGCTCCAACCCGGCTCCGTCCCATGACTTATTATGCTTCGTCCCTGGCTTTGGTTTGGATCTCTGACTCCTGGCTTCTGACCCGGCTCGTTCTTGGACTCTGACTTCAGCTTCTTCGTCACTGCAGGTTTCCAGTACTTGCTGGCCCAGAGGATTCTCCTAAGTCCCAGTGGCTTGGGCTCTCACTGGCTCCTCCCGGGGCAGCCGCGGGCTTCCGAGTGTGAAGGATCTTCAGCCACTTAGGCCCAGCCATCCTTCGTTCCTCTCACCGGCCACTGTTTGGATCCTTGGTCATATAGGATTCCACCTAAGCCCAAGCGGTCTGGGTCCCTACAGGCTCCTCCTGGGGGGGACCTCGGACTTCCAGTGGTGAAGCCTCATCCGAGTCTCTTCCGTGCCGCCTCCTGGCTGTGACTCTCGCTGTGGTCCTCCACAGCGCACCATCCACCGCCTCAGCCGGCTCAAGAGTCCACGACCGTAACAGTTTGCAAGGCCATGGACCCGGCGGATCTTGCAGGCCTGAAAGCCATTCTGGGCACACCCAGAGGCTGTAACAGCAGCAGACCTGCATCGACACCCTGATGCGACAGTACAGGGGATGGCCGACCGTGTTGGCAGAGCCATGGCTGCCAACTCCACGGTACCTGGAGCTGGGGCCAATTCCGCAGCTACAGCACCCATCCAGATGCCGGTACCTTCGCGGTATTCAGGGGACGCAAAGCTTTGCCGGGGATTCCTGAACCAGTGCTATATTCAGTTCAATCTTCTTCCGTTTCAGTTTCTGACTGACCGGGTCAAGACAAGCTTCATTATTTCTCTGCTGGACGGGAGACCCCTGGCATGGGCCTGCAACCTCTGGGAGTGCCAGGACCCTCGCCTGGACAACCTGGTGCACTTCATCTCTGCCTTTAGGTGGGTCTTCGACGAGTCCTCCCGCAAACCTACTGCTGCCTCAGAGCTACTCCAGCTTCGTCAGGGTAACCGGCCTCTGGCGGAACATGCCGTAGATTTCCAAACTCTCGCCGCTGAACTAAACTGGGGAAGTGACAGCCTGCACATCATCTTCTTGGAAAGTCTCTCCCAAAGCTGCAGGATGAATTGGCAGCCAGAGACCTCCTCGATGACCTGAACACTCTTATTGAACTTATTGGACAGCCGCATCCAACATATTGGACAGCCGCATCCAACGCCGGTTTCGAGAAAAGAGGTCGGCTCATAGGCCTGGGACCTTTGGACCGACTCCTTCCCACAGCGGGAGTTCTCCATCAGTTTCTTCAGGGGCTCAAGACACCGAACCCATACAGGTGGGTCGAGGACCCATCTCCCAAGAAGAAAAAAGGAGACGCCGGTCCCTGGGCTTATACATGTACTGCAGTGGCAAGGGCCATTTCGTTGCCTGTTGTAGCGAGTGTCTGTGAAATGCTCAGACCTAGGGACAGTCGGGGAGCTAACCCTAGGTCACACCTCTTCTGACTCCCCATGCTTCGTGCTGGTGACCTTACTCCTCCCGGAGGGAGAGTTTGAGACACAAGCCCTGATCAACTCGGGAGCCAGGGGAAACTTCATACTCCAGGAGCTAGCTCAGCAACTCCAGATCAAGGTTCAACCCCAAAGGCCCCCTCTCCGCGTGTCCTCCATTCAGGGGAGACTCCTCCCAGGCACCATCGCTACCCGCACCCAGCCTCTCATCTTACGTATGGGTGCTCTGCATCAGGAGGAGATCTCCTTCCTCATCCTAGAGAAGTCCATGCATCCGGTCATCCTGGGGCTACCTTGGCTTCGGAAGCACTCGCCTGTAATAGCATGGGATTCTGTCCAGGTAGCATCCTGAGGACCCACGTGCTTTAACTCCTGCCTGGCGGTGTTTTCTCGGCCCCCGATACCTCTCCTGATGGCTTCCCTGGCCCTGCCTTCGCACTACCAGGACTTCCACGATGTCTTTTCCAAGGATAAGGCCAAAATCCTTCCAGAGCACCGCCCCTTCGACTGTGCGATCAATCTGCTCCCAGGTACCACACCGCCCCGAAGTCAGGTATACCCATTGTCCCTTCCAGAAACACAAGCCATGTCTGCTTACATCCGGGAGAACCTGGACCGAGGGTTCATTCAACCATCTAAGTCTCCGGCTGGGGCGGGCTTCTTCTTCGTAGCGAAGAAAGATGGGTCCCTCCCACCCTGCATAGATTACTGTGGCTTGAACAGCATTACCCGGCGGGATCGGTACCCTCTGCTTTTGATCCCGGAACTCCTGGACAAGCTACAAGGGGCCAAGGTGTTCACTAAACTGGACCTATGAGGAGCGTATAACCTGGTGCGGATTCGTCCCGGCGACGAGTGGAAAACCGCATTTAATACAAGGGATGGCCATTACGAGTACTTAGTCATGCCCTTCAGCCTCTGCAACGCCCTGGTGGTTTTTCAAAACTTATGAATGAGGTTCTTAGAGAGATGCTCCACTCCTCGGTCATCGTTTATCTCGATGATGTGCTCATCTACTCCAAGGACCTGGAGACGCACCGCCAGGATGTCCGACGAGTGCTACAGAAGCTGTGAGACAACCAACTGTACGCCAAGTTTGAGAAGTGGATTTACGAGCAGGACTTGTTACCCTTCCTAGGGTATATTGTATCCTCCACCGGGTTTCTTTTGGACCCTGAGAAGGTTGCAGCGATCAGGGACTGGCCACTACCACAGGGGGTGAAGGCACTCCAACGCTTCCTGGGATTTGCTAACTTTTACTGGCAGTTTATCCCCCACTATTCCCAAAAGGTGGCTCCGCTGACAGCCCTTACCAGGAAGGGCGCTGATGCTAAGCACTGGCCACAGACTGCCATACGAGCCTTCCAGGACTTGAAAGAGGCGTTCCTCCAAGACACCTGCCTCTGTCACCCAGACCCCCAATGCCCATTCATCATGGTAGTTGGGGCCGTTTTGAGCCAGTTATCCAAGGGAGGGAAACTCTTGCCATGTTCCTATTACTCCTGCAAGTTCTCCCCTGCTGAGAGGAACTACAGCATAGGGGATAAAGAGCTGCTGGCCATCAAACTCACCTTTGAAGAATGGTGTCAATGGCTGGAGGGGGCTCAACACCCAATAACTGTCTACACAGACCACAAGAACCTAGAGTATTTGTGTCGCGCCCAGCACCTTAATCCACGGCAGGCGCACTGGTTGCTTTTCTTCAGCCAGTTTAATTTCACTCTCCGTTTCCGACCCGCCTCCAAGAACATTTGAGCGGATGCTCTCTCTCGTACGATGGAGACAGAAGATGTTCCCCCCTCGCTGCAGTACATTCTGGACCCGGCCAAGGTTCTCTTAGCGGCTGCTGAGGTGGCTCCCGTGGGGAAGACTGTAGTGCCCATCCGTTCCCGTCAGAGAGTGTTAGCCTGGGCCCATGACTCCCTGACCGCAGGACATCCAGGAATGGCCAGGACCCTGGAACTCCTATCCGAATTCTACTGGTGGCCACAACTGAAGAGGGACGTTCGCATCTACGTCCAGTCATGTCCCACCTGCGCTCGGCAAAAACCCCTGCATGGACGTCCCTGGGGTCTTCTTCAGCCACTACCGATTCCTACCGAGCCCTGGACCCACCTGTCCACCGACTTTATTGTTGATTTACCAGTTTCAGATGGGAAGACCGTGATCTGGGTCACGGTCAATCAATTTTCTAAGATGGCCCACTTCGTGCCCCTCGCTAAACTGCCTCGGCACCAGAATTGGCCACTCTCTTTACTCAACACGTCTTCCGCCTCCATGGACTCCCTTTGCACATAACCTCTGATCACGGTCCGCAGTTCACTGTAAAGTATTGGAAGGCTCTTTGCAGGAAGTTCGGCGTGCAGCTTGACTTAACTACGGCCTTCCATCCCCAGGCCAACGGGCAAGCCGGGTACACCAATAGGACGATGAAGACATTCCTTCGGTCCTTTGTGGGGGACCTCCAGGACGATTGAGTTTCCTTGTTACCATGGGCAGAGTTCTCCTATAACTGCCACAAGCACTCTGCGACTGACCAATCCCATTTCCAGTTGGTCTACGGAAAGATCCCGAGACCTCCTCTACCTCTGCCTTTGACGGTGCCATCCCAAGCAGTCCAATTCACAGCACGACATTTGCGCAATCTATGGCAAGTCACCCAGGAGAAACTCCGCCTGGCAGCGGCCAAAGCAAATAAATATGTAGACAAGTTTTGGCGGCCTGCTCCGGTCTTCCTTCCAGGGCAGAAGGTTGAGTACCAGAAACATCCACTTACGGACTCCCTCTATGCGCCTGGCCCCCAGGTACATCGGTCCATTCGCAGTAATTGAGCGAGTAGGGGCGGTCTCCTACCGGTTGCATCTGCCTTCCACCTTGAGGATCCACAACGTGTTCCACGTGTCCCTACTCAAGCCGGTGATCCTTTCAGCGTTTCATGCCAAGCCTCCCGAGCCTACCACCGCTACTGCCGACCCTGATGTCATCTACACCGTAAAGGATGTCCTGGAAGTTCGATTTCACCACTGCCGGTGGGAATACCTCCTCTCATGGGAGGGGTTCGGCCTGGAGGAGAATTCCTGGAATCCGTCGTCCAATATCCTGGAAAAAACCCTCCTTCGTCAGTTCCATATGGATCACCCAAGTAAACCCAGGCCTCCAGGGAGGGGACGTAAGTGGGGGGTACTGTTACGGTCCTGGGCCGTTCCCTGGGACCTTCACTTACCTCGCGGCCTGGGCCGGCTGCAAGAGACCTCCCCCGAACCGACTCAGCCAAAAGAGACCCTCGACGGGCGGCCAGGCTTGGCTCACGGCCTACCGCGGCGCTCCCCAGGAGGAGACGCCGATGGCCCATGGCTGGCCCTGCCCCCTAGGCGCGCATGCATGCTGGGGGCTTAACATTTAAAGGGGCCAGTGCGGGAATTGCTGGTCAGCTCCTTGGGTGACGTCAGACGCTTCCGGGTTATTTAAACCCGGCAGCTAAAACAAGACCTCGCCTTGCAACGATGTTCCTCAGCTTTATGAGTGCTACTTGCTTCTGTTGTCCTTGGATTGCTTCTTCTGGACTTCGACCTGGCTTGTATCCCAACTTGTCTCCAGCTTCCGCCCTCTGGTTTTGGTATTGACATCTGACTTCTGGCTCCGACCCGGCTCCATCCCACGACTCTGCTTCGTTCCTGACTTTGGTTTGGATCTCTGACTCCTGGCTTCTGACCCGGCTCATTCTTGTACTCCGACTTCGACTTCTTTGTCACTGCAGGTTTCCGGTACTTGCTGGCCCAGAGGATTCTCCTAAGTCCCAGCGGCTTGGGCTCTCTTGGGATCCTCCCGAGGGAGCCGCGGGCTTCTGAGGGTGAAGGCTCTTCAGCCACCTGGGCCCAGCTGTCCTTCGTACCTCTCACCAGCCGCTGTTCAGATGCTTGGTCGCGGTCTGGGTCCCTATGGGCTCCTCCTGGGGGGACCTCGGACTTCCAGTGGTGAAGCCTCATCCGAGTCTCTTTCGTGCCGCCTCCCGGCTGTGACGCTCGCTGTGGTCCTCCATAGCGCACCATCCACCTTCTCAGCCGGCTCAAGAGTCCACGACCGTAACAGACTTCAATGATCTAAAAGGCTTGTAGATAGCAAACACTGAGTTAATCCATGCTTTGTAACATGGCATCTGAAGCTGGATCAAAAGACTCTAGATTCAACTCCTGGCTGGCTTGAGTTTTCATAGAGGGGAAAAGTAGCCTAGTGGTTCGAACAGTATACCATAAACCAGGAGACTAGGGTTCTCACTGTTGCTTTTTGTGACCTTGTACAAGTTGCTTTACCCTCATTGTCTCAGGTACAAACTTATAGCTAGATTTATCAAATTGCTATAAACATTGCATGTGGTAGAAAATAATTCCTAATTATCATAATGTGCACTACATTAGCACTTTGCATAGGTATTACAACAAAGTGTGTTAAATTTTCACACATTGCTGTAATACTTAGATAATTGCTCATTTCACCACTTGTATAGTAAGCTATTTATATCTCTTTGGGAGGCACACCTAGTAAGTGGAGTTGAGGTTTATGTAGTAGTGAAGGAGTTAGGGGCCACTTTTACATGCAGAATGAGACATTAGGGATGTGAATCGTGTCCTCGATCGTCTTAACGATCGATTTCGGCTGGGAGGGGGAGGGAATCGTATTGTTGCCGTTTGGGGGGGTAAAATATCGTGAAAAATCGTTAAAAATCGAAAAATCGAAAAACCGGCACATTAAAACCCCCTAAAACCCACCCCCGACCCTTTAAATTAAATCCCCCACCCTCCCGAACCCCCCCCCCCAAATAACTTAAATAACCTGCGGGTCCAGCGGCGGTCCGGAACGGCAGCGGTCCGGAACGGGCTCCTGCTCCTGAATCTTGTCGTCTTCAGCCGGCGCCATTTTCCAAAATGGCGCCGAAAAATGGCGGCGGCCATAGACGAAAAGATTGGACGGCAGGAGGTCCTTCCGGACCCCCGCTGGACTTTGGCAAGTCTCGTGGGGGTCAGGAGGCCCCCCACAAGCTGGCCAAAAGTTCCTGGAGGTCCAGCGGGGGTCAGGGAGCGATTTCCCGCCACGAATCGTTTTCGTACGGAAAATGGCGCCGGCAGGAGATCGACTGCAGGAGGTCGTTCAGCGAGGGTTCCGGCGCCTCGCTGAACGACCTCCTGCAGTCGATCTCCTGCCGGCGCCATTTTCCGTACGAAAACGATTCGCGGTGGGAAATCGCTCCCTGACCCCCGCTGGACCTCCAGGAACTTTTGGCCAGCTTGTGGGGGGCCTCCTGACCCCCACGAGACTTGCCAAAAGTCCAGCGGGGGTCCGGAAGGACCTCCTGCCGTCCAATCTTTTTCGTCTATGGCCGCCGCCATTTTTCGGCGCCATTTTGGAAAATGGCGCCGGCTGAAGACGACAAGATTCAGGAGCAGGAGCCCGTTCCGGACCGCTGCCGTTCCGGACCGCCGCTGGACCCGCAGGTTATTTAAGTTATTGGGGTGGGGGATTTAATTTAAAGGGTCGGGGGTGGGTTTTAGGGGGTTTTAGTGTGCCGGCTCACGATTCTAACGATTTATAACGATAAATCGTTAGAATCTGTATTGTATTGTGTTCCATAACGGTTTAAGACGATATTAAAATTATCGGACGATAATTTTAATCGTCCTAAAACGATTCACATCCCTATGAGACATACAAACAGAACAGTACACTCTTGTGAAGATTTGATGTCCTGCAGAGTGTAGAGTGAACCTAGCTTGATGTTACCCAGGTAGAGAGTCTATCATGCTAGAGTGAGAGAACATTGTAAGGTCCTCCTGCAATCTATCACAATCCACTTGAGATTTAACTACTCTGCATAATTTTGTATCATCTGCAAATTTGATCACCTCACTCATCGTACTCCTTTCCAGATCATTTATAAATATAATAAAAAGCACCGGTCCAAGTTCAGATCCCTGAGGCACTCCACTGTTTACTACCTTTTTCCACTGTGAAAACAAACCATTTAATCCTACTTTCTGTTTCCTGTCTTTTAACCGGCTTGCAATCCACAAAAAAGACATCGCCTCTTATCTCATGACATTTTAGTTTTCCTAGAAGCTTCTCATGTGGGATTTTGTTGTACACTTTCTGAAAATCCAAATACACCACATTTACCAGTTCACCTTTGTCCACATGTTTATTCACCCCTTCAAAAAAATGTAGTAGATTTTTGAGGAAAGACTTCCCTTGGGTAAATCCATGCTGTACATGTCCCATTAAACCATATCTGTCTAAATGTTTTATGATTTTATTCTTTATAACAGTTTCCATGATTTTTCCCGGCACAAGTCAAGCTCATTGATCTATAGTTTCATGGATTAACCTGGAGTCATTTTTAAATATTGGGGTTACATTGGTCATCTTCCAACCTTCAGGTATAAGGGATGATTTTAATGATAGGTTACAAATGATTGAAATAAGTCTGAAATCTCATTTTTAGTTCTTTCAGAACCCTAGGGTGTATCCCATCTAGTCCAATTAATTAACTACTCTTCAGTTTATCAATTTGGACTAACACATCTTCCAGGTCACAGTAATTTGGTTCAGTTCATCTGAAACATTACCCTTGAAAACCATCTCCAAAATTTATATCTCCCCAATATCCTCTTCAGTAAACACTGAAGCAAAAAAGTAATATAGTCTTTCCACGATGGCCTTATCTTCCCTAAGTGCCCCATTTAATACCTTGATCATCTAATAGTCCAATCAATTCAGATGCAGGCTTTCTGCTTCAGATATATTTGAAAGAGTTTTTCTTGTGAGCTTTTGCCTCTACGGGCAACTTCTTTTCAAATTCTCTCTTACCCTGTCCTATAAATGTCTAGGATGGTATTTTTTAAAAATGTCCACGCCTGTTGCACACTTTTTACATTTGTGGCTACACCTTTCAGTGTTTTTTTAAACTATTTTTCTCATTTTATGTTACCACTCACGGACTGCTGTCTCATGCCCGACCGCCGAATGCTGCCATTCCGTGGCAGAGATGTGCTGCCACGAGTTCCCCCAGGTGTGCACACATGCAGCAGTCCTTCTCTTAAAGAGTCTGCAGTGGGAAATCTCAGCAGCATAGGTGATGGATGTCATCAAACTGCTCTTATTTAAAGGGCAGTTTGACTTGCCTTTGGGGTCTCAACTACAGGTCTCTTTTCTGAAGCGTTCTCCTGCAGTTGCCTTTTATCTTGTCGGACTGTGCCTTGATCATTCTTGTTTGCCACTGCCCTGACTCGGACTGCAAAAAGTTCCACATTTCCCCGGATTTTACCACTACTTTCCACCCTCAAGCCAACAGCCAGGCAGAATGAAATAACTACTTTAAAATAATTTCTACGACAGCCCAAGTGCATGAGATCGCACCAGGACTCCTGCTGGACCACCAGGGACTTTTGGTAAGTCTTGGAGGGGTCAGGAGGGTGGGGGGGTTGTAGTTAATTAAATTTATAAAGGGTTGGGATGGGGTTCTTTTGGGAAACGAATACATACATAACTAATGAATGGATCGGGGTCCCACAGAATGGATGCAACGAATTTGGCTCCCCACGAATATGAATACTGAATGGGACAAAGCCGTCCCTGCTGCACACCCCTAGTGTCTAGCCAGGGGTTTAACATGGACCCTGAGAAGATCCGAAGTATTCTGGATTGGCCATAACCCTCAGGGCTCCGACCCTTGCAGAGATTTCTGGGATTCACCAATTATTACAGGAAATTCATTCCCAACATCTTTCTGATCACTGCCCCTCACACTGCTCTTACTCATAAAGGAGCTAAAAGAAGGATTGGCCTTCTGAAGTAGTCAAGGCATTCCAGGACCTAAAGGAGGCCTTCCTCCAAGAACCATACCTCCATCACCTGGATCCCTCCCACCCCTTCATCTTAGAGGTAGATGCATCTGAATATGGGGTGGGTGAGATACTCAGCCAGCATTCTAGCACCGGAATTGTTCACTCTTGTTTATTTTTTTCTCGGAGATTCTCACCTTCGAAACCTAATTGTAGCATTGGAGACAAGGAACATTTGGCCATAAAACTGGCGCTTGAAGAATGGCATCAGTGGCTAGAGGGTGTGCAACACCAGATTACCATCTACACGGACCATAAGAATTTAGAGCACCTGCACCAGGCACAGCGTCTAAATGCTCACCAGGCCCAATGGGCCTTGTTCTTTTCTCGTTTTCAATTCGAGATCCGATACTGCCCTTCTTCAAAAAACCTCCAGGCAGATGATTTATCCTGATACTTTAAGCCTGAAGAACTGACAGAAACCCCTCGAGACATAATTGATCCTGCCTGTATCCTCTTAGCTTCTTCAGTAACTATTCCTCCTGGTAAGACAGTGGTGTCTCACATCTCCACCATAAGGTCCTAAAATGGGCCCTCGATTTAAGGATTGCTGGACTTCCTGGACAAAGGCAAACCCTGGAGCTCCTTTGGTGGCCTCCAATGCAGACTGATGTGAAGGCCTATGTAGAATCCTGTGGGGAAGCCGTGGGTTCTATTACAACCTAAACCTCCTTCTAAGGAGCCCTAGATGCATATATTCAAGGACTTTATTGCAGATCTTTCCCCGTCCAAGGGCAATACAGTAATTTGGGTTGTTATCGACAGGTTCTATAAGATGGCTCACTTCACTCCTCTTCCAGATCTACCCTCAGCTCCAGAATTGGCCCGATTGTTCGTTGCACATATATTTCGACTACATGGACTCCCTAAACATATAATTTCTGATAGAAGCATAAATTCACCACCAAGTACCAGCGTGCTTTGTGTTGCAAATTTGACATCACCCTAGATCATATGACTGCTTATCACCCCCAGGCCAATGGTCAGGCAAAGAGAACTAATAGAACATTAAAGACCTTTCTAAGTACCTATGTCAATCAACGCAAGAATAACTGGTCTACCCTTTTACCATGGGCAGAATTCTCACATAATTCTCATGCTAGTCATCCTACCGGGACCTCTCCTTTCCAAATCGTCTTTGGGAAACAACCATTACCTCCATTGCCCTTACCTCTATCTGTACCCTTGCCTTCAGCTCAATCCACTGCACGAGTTGAGTGAGTTTTTTATGTATTTATTTATTTAATAACTTTTTATATACCAACGTTTGTAGAACACATCACGCCGGTTTACAATTAACTCAAAAGATGGAAGAATTACAATGAACAAGGAGCCAGGGGAGGGAGCAGGCGAGAAAGGGTGGGGAGGTCGGGAGAGACAGAAGAGAGGAAGGAGAAAAAGGGCAGAAATGAATGAGGAGAGAGAAGCAACCATAACCATAACCATAACAGCAGAGGGAACTTATTTACAACATTTCGTTATATTACATCAACCAGGGCGGAGTACATAGGATAAAAGTATTGGACGAGTGCAGCTACAAATTCTAAGACATATACAAAGAGCAAAAGGAATAGAGGATGGAATCTGGGTGGTGGGGGTTAAAATCTGGGTAGGCCTGCCAAACAGCCAAGTCTTGATACCTTTTTTGAAGTTGAGCAAGCAAGGTTCAAGACGGAGATGGGGGAAGTGAATTCCAGAGGGTAGGGCCCGCAATGGTGAAAGCCCTTTCTCTGGTGGTGGTAAGGTGTGCGATTTTGAGGGGTGGGGTATGCAGGGTGCCCACAAGGGAGGATCTAGCAGGGTGATTAGAGGAGCGGAAATGGGGCATTTCCTTGAGCCAATCGGAATTGTTTTTATGGAGCACGTTATGAAGGATGGTAAGGGTTTTATATTGAATGCAGAAAGGGATGGGTAACCAGTGCAGATCCTTTAGTATGGTGGTGATGTGCTCTCTTTTACAGGTGTCGGTTATGATTCTCGCCATGGCATTCTGTAGGATTTGTAGGGGTTTAATGGTAGAGTATGGGAGGCCTAGGAGCAGGGAGTTATAGTAATCCAATTTAGAGAGAATGGTAGTCTGCAAGACTAGGCAGAAATCCTGTGTATGGAGTAGTGGCTTAAGCTTTTTAAGGATGTGGAGTTTGTAAAAGCCCCCCTTTACAAGGACTTAATGTGTGGTTTAAAGTTGAAGTGCTGGTCTAGTTCGACGCCTAGGTCTCTTACAGAGGGGGATGGGGAGTGGGTTAGAGTAGAGAGAAGAAAGGTGGAGGGAGCTGTGTGTTCTGGTTGATTAGATATGATGAGTATTTCATTTTTTGCTGCATTAAGTGCAAGGTGGAAGTCGGATAATAGGGAGTTAATGGAGGCTAGGCAAGATTCCCAGAATTCTAGGGATTCTTTAAGCATATTTTGAATGGGGATAAGAATTTGCATATCGTCGGCATATAAGAAGAAATTCAGGCCTCAGTCAGAGAGGAGGTGGCAGAGGGGCAGTAAATAGATATTGAAAAGGGTGGAGGATAGGGAGAATCCTTGGGGAATGCCCTGCGTGAGTGGAATGTGAGCCGATTCAGATTTGTCAATTTTTACTAAGTATTCTCTGTGGGTGAGGTAGAAGGAAAACCATGATAATGCTGTGTCAGCAATACCTATCTCTGCCAGCCTGTAAAGAAGGATTTGGGGGTTGACCGTATCAAAGGCTGCCGAGATATCTAGGATGGCAAGTAGAAACAATTTCCCTTCACAATGCTGAAACAAGCGGCTCGAAAAGACAAGACTTCAGCAGACCTACATCACAGACCTGCTCCCCAAGTTAAGCCTGGAGACAAAGTATGGCTAAGTACCCGACATCTTTGACTACACCTACCTTCCATGAGGTTGGCACCTTGATATGTAGGGCTGTTGTCCATCCTCTGGCAAATTGGCCCTGTCACCTTCCATCTACGGCTACCCAGTTCTATGAGCATACATAACGGTTTAAGCAGAGTACTGCAAGGATCGGTGTTGGGACCGGTCCTGTTCAATATCTTTGTTAGTGACATTGCGGATGGGATAGAAGGTAAGGTTTGTCTTTTTGTGGATGATGCTAAGATTTGCAACAGAGTGGACATGCTGGAAGGGTGGAGAGAATGAGACGGGATTTAAGGAAGCTGGAAGAGTGGTTGAAGATATGGCAGCTGAGATTCAATGCCAAGAAGTGCAGAGTCATGCATATGGGGTGTGGAAATGCTAAAGAACTGTATTTGATGGGGGGTGAAGGGCTTATGTGCACGGAGCAGGAGAGAGATCTTGGGGTGATAGTGTCTAACGATCTGATGTCAGCGAAACAATGTGACAAGGCGATAGTTAAAGCCAGAAGAATGCTGGGCTGCATAGAGAGAAGAATACTTAATAAGGAAAAGGAAGTGATGATCCCCTTGCAGAGGGCCTTGGTGAGGCCTCACCTGGAGTACTTTGTTCAGTTCTGGAGACCATATCTCCAAAGGGACAGAGACAGGATGGAGGAGGTCCAGAGAAGGGTGAGCAAAAAGGTGGAGGGTTTACATAAAATGACTTATGAGAAGAGATTGAAGAACCTAAATATGTATACCCTGGAGGAGAGGAGGAGCAGGGGTGATATGATACAGACTTTCAGATACTTGAAAGGTTTTAATGATCCATGGTCAACAACAAACTTTTTCCATTGGAAAAAAAAATCAGTAGAACTAGGGGTCACGATTTGAAACTCCTGGGAGGAAGACTTAGAACCAAAGTCAGGAAGTATTTCTTCACAGAGTATTTCTTCACAGAGTATTTCTTCACCACTTCCTCCAGAAGGGCTCATGGCCCTTCTGGAGGAAGTGGTGAAGACTAAAACTGTGAAGGCATTCAAAGGGGCATGGGATAATCACTGTGGATCCATAAAGGCTAGAGGATGGGAATGAAGAGAAGAGCCAAGGGGGTGGCTTGCTGGAATGGTGATGGCTACTACCTGGTGATTACTACCCTTACTCAATAAGCCTTCACACGGTTAATGCAACTCCATCATTACTCTCTGCTTCAACGGCAAGGGGAAATGTGGAAAAGAGGATTTGCATTCAGACAACATCCAACAAGGCATTGATCTGTGCAGTTTGGGTAAACAAGCATCAGGGTAACTTGCTTGATGCGGCGGTTACTACCCTTAACCATTAAGCCTTATGATTTACCTGTGATGCAACTCACTTTCTGCATCAATGGCAGGGGGTGGCAGGAAATTCGAATCAAACAGTAACCAACAAGGGCCCTGAACTTGGTAGTCAGTAAAACAGATAAGTATGGGAAAATAAGTGTGGGAGCTTGCTGGGCAGACTGGATGGGCCGTTTGGTCTTTTTCTGCCATCATTTCTGTGTTTCTATGTTTCTATAACATGTTTCACGTATCGCTCCTTAAGCCACTGGTTCTTACATGGCTTTCTCGAAAGACACCTGCACCCACCACCATTGCATCTGAGGATCAAATCTACCAAGTAAAAGAAGTCCTGGATGTTCACCAGAGGAACCTACTTTCTTGGGAGGGTTTTGGCCCTTAGAAGAATTCATGGGAACCCACATCGAACATCCTAGACAAGAACCTTCTAAGGACTTTCCATGCTACCTACCCTAGGAAACCCAGACTTCGTGGGGGAGGCCCTAAATGAGGGGGTACTGTTAAAACTCATGGTCCGCTGTCTCACGCTCAACCACCGAACGCTGCATTCAGTGGCAGAGATGTGCTGCTGCAGGTCCCCCCAGGTGCGCACGTGCGCAGCAGCCCTTCGCTTAAAGGGTCCGCGGTGGGAAATCTTGGCAGTGCAGGTGATGGACGTAATCAAGCAGCTTGACTTGTCATCAGGGCCTCAGCTACAGGTCTGTCTGAAGCATTCTCCTGCTGCTGCCTGTTATCTCAAAGGACTGTGCCTGGATCATTCTTGTTTGCTGCCTGCCCTGACTCGGACTGTGCCTCAGACTCCTCTTGCCTGCCACCTGCTCCGGATTGGAGTGTACCTTGGATTACTCTTGCTTACTGCTTGCCCTGAATCGGACTGTGCTTCAGATTCCTCTTTGCCTGCCGTCTGACCCGGATTGGATTATACTTTGGACTCTTCTTGCTGGTCATTGGCCACTCAGATGACAGCTGTCAGGCCTCGTGCTAAGACCCAGCCTTGGTTGAAGTGTCCACCTGTTATGGCAGAGAGCCCAGGGGCTCCTTCATAGGGCCTTCCACCCTGTGGCAGCCCAAGAGTCCACGTAAGTAATATTTTATCAGAGTTTCCCTTTTGAAAGTTTAATGTTAGAGCCATGGATTTACTTAGTTTCCTCCTTCCAGTCATTAATTCAAATGTGATCATATTATGATCACTGTTGTCAATCGGCTCCACCACCGTTACTTCTCTCACCAAATCCTGCACTCCACTGAGAACTAGTTCTAAAACTGTTCCCTCTCTCATTGGTTCCAGAACCAATTGCTCCATTAAACTGTTATTTCTTCCATCCAGGAACTTTCTCTCTCTCGCATGTCCTGATGTTTCACTTAACCAGTCAATATTGGGGTAATTGAAATGTCCCATTATTGCTGCACTACCAATTTGATTAGCTTCCCTAATTTCTTTTAGCATTTTACTGTCCGTCTCACCATCTTAGCCAGGTAGACGGTACTATACTCCTATCACTATACTCTTCCTCCACACACAAGGGATTTCTAATAAAGATTTGATTGTGGATTTGGTCTTATGCAGGATCTTTATCCTGTTGGACTCTATGCCATCCCTGACATAAAATGCCACCTCACCACCAAGATGCTCCTCTCTATCATTGCGATATAATTTGTACCTTGATATAGCACTATCCAATTGGTTATCTCATGTCCACCAGCAACCCAGCTGTCTACAGTCTTAATAATTGAATCACAAACTGTGATGGCTGACCTAAACCTTCCCTTCTGGGTAGTAGCCCTGGGAGAGACATCCTCGGCGTAAGAGGACAATGCATCACCTGGACAGCAGGTCCTTGCTACAGGATCATTTCCTACCATACCAGGTTGATGCTGATCATAAGTGCAGGGACAACTTGAAAATTTTCACTGTGAACTTTTGCACAGAATTCCACTTTGAAAATTTGGGCTTTGTGGCACAGCATAAGTGGTCTATGGTCTTCTCTAGAGGACAGAATTAGTCTGGACTCTAGCATTCTCATACATATCTTTATTCTTCAGTCACAACACAAAAATTAAACTGCTTACCTCACAGTTCACCAAACAGAAGATTATAATAACAAGGCAATTTTATTAGCGAGAACTGCCTTCTCCTCCTTCCTAGGGCCTCCCTTGCTCTCGTTTGAGCCTAAGCTATATTCATGCTCAGGGAAGCCCCCTGCACCCAGAATGCCTTGTCTTAGGCAGACAGGTCCTTAAGGTGTTCTGAGTTTCTCTGGTGCACCCTTTCACAGGCTTTTATAACATTATATTCTCAATAGCTATTTATCTGGGTGAAAAGGGTTATTTGAAAATTGTCCAACCTGAATAGAGGTAAAAGTATACCCATTGTGAAACCTGCATTTTCTGAGTGCTGGATTAGACTAGAGGAGGCAATAATACATGAAGTTTTGCATTTTCAAAATTACACATTTTATTTTGATAGGTAAAAGGTGTCCATAGAAAAAATAGGTGTAAATCTCTGCAGGTACATTTTCTTTAGGATATTTTAAAAGGGAAAATATGTTCATAATTTACATTTGCAAACTGGGGCAAAATCCAACAAGTAGAAAGTACTTGTGGACTTTGCACCTGCCCTCACAGTTTTGAAAATGACCCCATATGATCTGAAGATAGTGTATATTAGGGGTGTGCATTTGTTTTTGACGTATTGGCAATCTGCAACATATATGTCCCTATTTGTCACGAAATGTATGGTGAACCCCCATGAATACAATGTATCTAACAAAACCCCCCACCCTCCTGACCCCCCCCCCAAGACTTACCAAAAGTCCCTGGAGGTCCAGTGGGGGTCCTGGCGCGATCTCCAGCACTTGGGCTGTCGGGTGCCTTACTATGTCACAGTGGCCAACCAATGGCAAAGGTAGCCCCTGTGACATAGTAAGGGCAAAGACTATCGGCGCCATTTTGAATACTGGCAGCTGACGGCCCAAGTGCAGGATATGGCTCCAGGACCCCTGCTGGACCACCAGGGACTTTTGGCAAGTCTTGGGGGGGGACTCCTGATCCCCAGGGACTTTTGGCAAGTCTTGGGGGGGGACTCCTGATCCCAACAAGACTTTCCAAAAGTCCCTGGTGGTCCAGCGGGGGTCTGGGAACGATCTCCTGCACTCGGGCCATCGGCTGCCGGTATTCAAAATGGCGCCGATAGCCTTTGCCCTTACTATGTCACAGGGGCTTCCGGTGCCATTGGTCAGCCCCTGTCACATGGTAGGAGCACAAGATGGCACCGGCCGTCCATTGCTCCTAGCATATGACAGGGGCTGACCAATGGCACCGGAAGCCCCTGTGACATAGTAAGGGCAAAGGCTATCGGCACCATTTTGAATACTGGCAGCTGACAGCCCAAGTGCAGGAGATCTTGGCAGGATCCCCGCTGGACCACCAGGGACTTTTGGTAAGTCTTGGGGGGGTCAGGAGGATGGGTGGTTGTAGTTAATTAAATTTAAAGGGTTGGGATGGGGTTTTTTGTGGGAAATGAATACATATGTAACTAATGAATGGATCGGGGTCCCCCGAGAACAGATGCAACTGATTTGGCTCCCCACGAATATGAATACCGAATGGGACACATTTATTTATTTATTTATTTATTTATTTTTTATGTATTTATTTATTTATTTGTTGAGTTTTATATATTGTCATTCGGTAAAGCCATCATAACGGTTTACAAAATTTAAATTGTAACTCTTTTAACAATTGTGCAAAAGTATAACAGTGTGCATATTAAACAGAGGTTAAACATTTCAAGTCCAGTAAGTATCATTAATTGGGAGGAAGCTTGTTTGTTCTGGTTGGAGAGAAGTTATTTTGAGGTTTTTGGATGAATGCTCAGTTGGGAGTTAGGATGTTCAGAAGTATGAAGGTCAGTGTAGAATTTGCAGAACAGCAATGTTTTTAGGTCTTTTTTGAATGTTTTGAGGTTGGGTTGGGTTCTCAGATCTTTTGGTAGGGAGTTCCAAAATTTAGGGGAGGCAATGGAAAAGGCTCTTTCTCTTGTAGTTGTCAGATGTGCATCTCTGATGGGGGGGATGTTTAAGCATCTTGAGTTGTTTGAACGTAGGTTTCTTTGAGGATTCTGGGGGGTTATGTTTAAGCCATTTAGTCCTTGATGATCATTGTTTAGAATTTTATGAATGATGGTCATTGATTTGTGTTCTATGCGTGCTTTAATTGGGAGCCAATGAAGTGAGATCAATATGGGCATTATGTGTTCATTTCTCTTTGTTCCAGTCAGAACTCTGGCTGCTGAGTTCTGCAGAATCTGGAGCGGGTTGAGGTTTGAATAAGGTATTCCAATTAGTAAGGAGTTGCAGTAGTCGAAGATGGAGAAAATGAGTAGTGTAAGACAGTTCTGAAATCATAAGGATTAAGAAACGGTTTTAAATGTCTTAGGGTTAGAAGTCCGTGATATCCTTCTTTAGTTTTATTTGATATGTGGTTCTTGAATGAAAGTTCTTTATCGATGATAATTCCGAGCTTCCTGGTGTGGGTGGTAGGGAGTATAGAGTTCATTTGTTTGCCAAGTAAAGGCAAGGATGGTGAGTTGGATTGGGTTTTTTGTCCATGAGTATTATTTTAGTTTTGTCGATTTTATTATGAGCTTCAGAGAATTTAGGAGATGTTTAATTGAGATAAGTAGAGCCGAGGTTTTCTTGTAGGTGTCTTCGATTGAATTTTGGGTGGGAATTAGAAGTTGAATGTCGTCAGCGTAGAGGAAGTGGGTGATTCCATTATCTTTTAGTAATTGGCAGATGGGGAGAAGGTATATGTTAAATAGGGTTATGGATAACACTGATCTCTGGGGAACTCCAGTGTTGAGGTTGATCTTTTTGGATGGGTTGTTATTAATTAAAACTTGGTAGGTTCTGTCAGATAAATAGGAAGAGAACCATTGTTGGGTGGTGTCAGTTAAGCCGATTTGAGTCAGTCGTTCTAAAAGTATATTGAGGTTTACTGTATCGAACGCAGCTGAGAGGTCAAGGAGGATGAGTAGGTATTTTTCACCTTTGTCAAAGCCTCTTAGTATTATGTCATTTAGAGAGAGAAGGAGAGATTCTGTGTTTAGGTTTTTTTTGAATCCATATTGAGTTAGAGGTAAGATGTTGTTTGTTTCAAGATAGTCGTCAAGTTGGGTGTGTACTACTTTTTTTAATGGTTTTGGCTATGAACAATAGTTTTGAAATGGGGCAATAGTTATTGAGGATTTCAGGATCTAAGTTGTTCTTTTTTAGAATTGGTTTGAAAGCAGCAGATTTGAGGCATTTGGGGTAATTACCTTCAGTCAGGGATAAATTGACAATTTTGGTGATAGTTCTAGATATGGTGGGTTCAATTGTTTTGAGGGTTGTTATGGGGATGTTGTCTATTGGATGGCTAGCAGGGTTCATTTTATTTATAATAGATTGAATTTCGAGAGTGAAGGCAGTATCAAGGTTTGACAATGATGAGGTTATCTTAGTATTCAGTTTGATGTTTTGGTTGTTGTTGGCTATGTTAGTTTGGATTAGATGAGATATTTTTTTGTTGAAAAAGTCAGCAAAGTCATCGCTTCCATGTTTGGTACATGTCAAATCTTGGGTGGTTTTAGTAAGTTTCTGAACTATTGAGAATAACATTCTGGGGTTATGATGAAATTTGGAGATTTTGTTGGAAAATAATTCCTTCTTTGAATTGTTGATGATATTTTTATAATGTGCCAAGTGGCTCCGATAAATATTTAGTGTGGTTGTATTTTTGTTTTTTTTCCATTCTCTTTCTTTTTTCCTGAGTATACGTTTGGCAGTTCTGATGTTATCATTATACCATTGGTTGTTGTGTTTGGATTGTTGTTTTGTCTTTGTAATAATGGGATTGATGCTGTCTACAACTTTTTTCATGATATTTAGCCATGATGTTGTAGCATCCTCGGAGTTAGATAGATTTATGTTGATTAATTCAGTTTGAAGAGTATTTTGTAGAAGTTTAGTGTTGAATGGAGGACGATAAGATATTTTGTTTAGAATGATTTGAGGTGCTTTAAGGTTGAAGTTGATAGATAAGTTGGCTTGGATTAGGTGGTGGTCAGACCAAGGTATCTCTGTGGTTTAAGTAGTATTTGGTTGCCAGACTTCAGTGTTGATAAAGATGAGGTCGATGGTGTGACCTGCTTTATGAGTTGGAGATTGGATTATTTGTTTTAGATTTAGTGTTGATAGTGCATTGATGATAGTTTGGCAGGTTTTTGAGGGGGTGGGTAAGTTGAAGTGTATGTTGAAGTCACCAAGGATGATGATGGGTTTGTTGAGAGATATGTTATTCATGATATATTCAATTAGTGGGGAGCAGTTTTTTTTTTAGAGCACCTGGAGGACAGAAAACGAGGCAGATCTGTATATTTGGCGAATCAAATAAAGAAATTTCAAAATGTGGAGATATGTTTGAAGGATGAAGTGTCAATTGAAGGTTTTTTTTAGAGATAAGCATTAAAATCTTCCTTTTTATTTTTTCTGGGAATTGAGGAGGTGTTGTATTCCTGGTTGTACAGTTGGTTAATTAGTACTGAATCTGTGTTTTTGAGCCAGATTTCCGTTATTGCGATGAAATCTGGTTTGGAGTCAATGAGTAGGTCATTGAATAGAGGAATTTTTTTTATTATTGAACAGGCATTAGGGATGTGCAGAGCAAAAGTTTAAGTTCATATGTCCATAAGTCGAAAGGGGGTCCCATTTGCGATCAATATGGACATATGGAGAATTCCATAAGTTGAGTCTATGTCCATATGTGCAAATAAAAATTTAAACCCCTCACCCTCCTTAATCCCCCCCCCCAAGACTTACCAAAACTCCCTGGTGGTCCAGCGGGGTCAGGACGCCCCCCGGAGCGATCGCGCAGAAAATGACAAGTTTGGTCATATGATCAGCACTCCAAACATTGCATCATTTCCACATTTTGTCTTTGGCAATTTTTTTTTATAAAGGTTTTTGTGCCTCACTTTTTCTTTTCCTTCAGTATATCTAAAGGCTACAGGTAGTTTTGTTGATGGTTTGATTCACTTTCCCACTTGCAGCAATTTAAATAGTATTGTGTTCCATATTCAGCCTAGAGAAAAGAATCATGTGACGCCGCGTCGGAGTGACGCAGCGTCATGTGATTCCCCGCGCGATCGCTCCGGGACCCTCCGTTCGACCCAAAAGGAACTTTTGGCCAGCTTGGGGGGGCCTCCTGACACCCCCAAGCTGGCCAAAAGTTCCTTTTGGGTCGAACGGAGAGTCCCGGAGCGATCGCGCGGGGAATCACGGGACGCCGCATCACTCCGACGTGGCGCCGACGTCACGTGCTCCTCGCAAAGGAGTTCAGAAATGGCATAAATGGCGTCCTGACTCCTCGCTGGACCACCAGGGAGTTGTGGTAAGTCTTTGGGGGGGATTAAGGAAGGTGAGGGGTTTAAATTTTTATTTTGGATCAACAATCGCGATTTCCAATGTATTCAACATAGCTATGTTGAATAAGTTGGAAATCCGATCGTTTATGTCTTATCACTTTTTTAAGTTAAAAAAAAAAAATAAGTAGCGTTTTACACCCCTAACAGGCATTGGCAAGTATGAATGAGAGTAGCATATAGCTCCAGAATTGGATATGTATGTTGTTTTTGTTGTTTATTGGTTGTTTCAGTTTGTAGAGAGGTTTAGAGGATGGGTGCTTCATTATGCTGAATGGCTATTAGAGGGCGTGGGCTGTTTGTATGCAGGTGGGATTTTGTTGGTCATATTCTTATCTTCGGTTTGAGCTTCCTTTAGTTTTGTAAGGTAATTATGAGTGATATTTGTGAGTAGAGTTGGTAGAGGACAGTAATTAGTTGTATATACTGAGGGTTGTTTTCTTTAGCGTTGGGAGAGGTAGGGAGAGAAAAATAAAATTAGGAAGGAAGAAACAAACTGGAGGGTGTGCTGAATGGGCTGCGCGAAGGGGCGCGCAAAGGGGCCTGCTCCTTTGGACTTGCTCCTTCGGCGAGCGACGCACGGCACGCGGTGCCTGGGGTGAGTGTGTATTTGAAAATCACTCACCCGGCCCCTCCTCTGATGTCAGGTGGTTGTGCAAGCTTCGGATCAGGTGGTTTTCAGCTTGAGAGGCCTTTCCGAGGCCTAGACTCGGGTCCTGTTGCGCCGGGTGCAGGCTTGATTGGGGGGGGTCGCCTCGTTTGGGCTCCCTGGTTGTAGATGGAGGCAGTCGGCCGGTCGGGTCTCCCTCGGGGCAGGCCCCTGCGGAGTCGGATGTCGTCGGGTGAGAGAGAGGCTCCCGGCAGTGCTGCTGAAGTCCCTGAGATGGTGAGTGAGGGACTTTTGCTTAACGGTTTTCAGTTGTTAGGGGGGGGGCGCCTGGGGTGAGTATGTATTTGAAACTCACCCGGCTCCTCCACTGACATCAGGTGGCTGTGCAAGCTTCGGATCAGGTGGTTATCAGCTTGAGAGGCGTTTCCGAGGCCTAGACTCGGGTCCTGTTGTGCCGGGTGCAGGCTTGATCAGGGGGGTCGCCTTGTATGGGACAAATCTGTCCCTGCTGCACATCCCTAGTGTATATAAATGTTAATTCACACGAATGCTCCTTCTCCATTGCCGGACCCATGTTCTGTAATCTCCTACCACTCGAAATATGAAAATGTGACGCTCTTAAAAAGTTCAAAGGTCTTCTCAAGACCCATTTGTTTAAATCTGCCTATTTTTTATTTTAATTTCAAACAATATTTTAATTTGCTATTCTTTTATGGTTTTTAATGTAATTTTATGTTTTCTTTTTATTGTCAATTATTTTATGCATGTTTCTTTGTTAACCGCCTAGACCTTTCTGTGTTAGGCAGCCTATCAGCCTTATAAATGTAAATGAAAATGTAAAATTTTGATGTGATCTGTTCATGAATGCCGGTATAGAAGAAACCTAAATAAATAAATAAATATAAATAAAAATTAGCTTATAACTTTCTGAAACATAAGGATAAACTTTTGACAATAAATTCTCAAAGATTATAATGAATTAAGTTGATGTACTATTTTTAGGCAGAAAAGCTAATATCATTTAATTAATAGTTGAGCCATCGTTTTGTAAATCTTGTGATAAAGTTCTAGCATCCTCAATAATGGCTTTGGGGTTGTATTAATGTTTATGGGATGCACCACTAGAGTTTGCCAAGAAGTAGGAAAAGTATGGGAAAAAGACTGCCTAATGGGCTATTTTTTTAATCAAGGTATTGAGGTGTCAATGTAAACAAACCTCATAGAGATGTTGTAGTTGATTGCTTATAGGGCTCCAAATTTTCAAAAAGGGCTTCAAGGTTGATCCAGGTAACCACAGACCAGTGAGCTTCATCTCAATGCTGGGTAAAATGGTGAAAGGTATGGTTAAGAACAAAATTACTGGTTACGGATAAACATAGCTTAATGAAGAAGAACCACCATGGTTTCATTAAAGGAAGGTTATACCATACTAACCTATTAGAATTCCTTGAAGATGTGAACAAGCATTAAGAATGTACATTCATTTGAAACAAATGGATAAAACAATGAATGAGCCTATATATGTTTCATTTGTGATCCCCCAAAATGAATTCTTCAACTCATTTGTTTATTTTTCCCATTCATTTCTATGACCCACTGAAGTATATAGCTATATATTGCTGAGAAAAAAAAGGTAGCAAACAGCTCTTGCCTGTGTGACCTTACCACTTTGTCAGAGCCTTGTTGGAAACTAGTCTGACAAATCATGGTACAGCATTTTTTTAAATAGACTATAACTGCTGAGTCAAGTGACACTGACCTACTCCCACTGTAAAGGCTGAGCATGAACAAGAAGCATTCACAGAAAAGGCATGCTAGTAGAAGCTCTTACAGAGTTTGAACAAAGCTTAACTTTTGGATTTGGCACTAGTACAGGGCTTCTTCTGATCTTTGCAGCGGTAGTCTCACTCACTTTACTAGAAAGAGAGGCAATGCATTGCTGCAGATTTTGATTTTTATTTTCACTGGGAGATGGTCAGGATAGGAGACAGTGTGGAGATTGCAGTTGCAGCAGATCTAAGGGGTCTTGCTGCGACCTGTCTCTTACCTACCATGTCCCTGATGTACCTCCTGAGGGGCCTTGGTGCCACATGTCTACATGCCATTTCCCAGATATACCATTTTAGGGGTCTTTCTGCTTTCGCTCTGCCTACATTCCATGCCCCAGATATACCACCTTAGCAATTTGCTGACACTCAACTGCCCACTTGCCATGTCTCAGATATTTATTTACTTACTTTTATATACCGGTGTTCGATTTTACATAACACATCGGTTTACATTTAAACAAAATTTGCAGGAACTTATGCGTTACCTTTGTCAAATACATTAAACATTTAAATATGGGGATTGTTAACAAGGGATATAAAAGAACATGGGGAATGGCTAACACTACGGGATGCACGAAGGGATGCACAAAGGGGAGTGCCCCTTCAGCGCGCGACGCCTGGTGTTCTGGCGCCGTTTAACGTCCGTCACAGTCCTCAGTGACATCAGAGGGGGCGGGTCTCCCAATCAAGGATCAAACACCGCCCCTCCCCTCTCAGTTCCAGATGGATTCTTTCACTTTTTTTTTTTCTTTCTGTCTTTTCTCATCACTGTTAGTTATTTCAGGGAGCCCGGTGGTGATGGTGTGTGGCATCCCTGTGAGCAGGCATCCGGTGTTCTGGCGCCGTTTAATGTCCGTCACAGTCCTCAGTGACATCAGAGGGAGATATACCCCATTAAGAGTCTTACTTCTACATGCCTATCTGCCATGCTCCTTGCTGCCACATGCCTACCTGCCAAGCCCCAGATGTACAACCTTAGGGGTACTGCTGCCACTACTGTGCCTACCTGCAATGTCCCTTATGTATGACCTTAGGGATGTTGCTACCACTGTGCCTATCTACCATACCCAAGATGCACCACCTTAGTTGTCTTATTGCTGCTTCTCTGCCTATCTGCCAGGTACACAATTTTGGAGAATTGGAGAGAGAAAGAGAGAGAGAGAAACATATGACACTGTGATGTCATCGCCTAGAATGGCTGGAGGCCCTCACACTAGTACTACATGTAATAGGCAAATAAAATTTAATTTGGACAAGTACAAAGTGATACACATAAGAAAAATAGTCCTAATTATAGGCACACAATGCTAGGTTCTGTGTTAGGTGTGAACAACCAACAAAAGGATCTTGGATTTATTGTGGACAATTTGCTGAAATCCTCAGGAGAGTGGCAGTGGTCAAAAAAGCAAATAGAATGTTAGGAATTAATTGGAAAGAAATGGTTAAATAAAGTTGTATTTTAAATTTCTTTCATGATGAATGAAATTCCCTTTCAACTGTTAGTCCAGTGCTGAAGAGGAAAACAACTGCCATTACTCAGATGCCATCTAGTGAGTCAGAAAGAAAAATTCTGACTGCCTGCTAAAAATATCTGCCTAAAAAGCAGCCATAAACATTTTAAGATTGCATTGTGGTTAGTGATTTTTTAGTTATATTTATATATACTCCTGCTAGCTACATCAGTGATGTTGGCAATACAGCTGCCTAATACTCAGTCACACATGCAGAACACAGACAGACACCCACAAAATAAAGATATCATAATGTTTAAATAGAAATATGCAGGCAAAAACGGAACTGTAAATTGCAACATGCCCGACTCTGTATACAATGCAACAATGGAAAAACAGAAATAGCATCATTCCTCATGAAACATCAAACAATAAAATCAAGATATATAAATCATTAATCATAATAGTAAAATCATACTTATAAAAAATTTAAATATAACTGATGAATAGAATATCCAATAATTAAAACTAATACAAATGTTGAAAGCTTTTTCAAACACCAATAAAATATTTAAAAACAGCAGACCCACTGAACAATACCCAATAATTAAAAATAAGGCTAAAAATATCTTACGCTCTCCATGCCTAGGAACTTTTGACTTTCAGTCTGAGCTTGTAAATGGATTAGTTGGGGGAGGTGGTGGCTATGATACATAGACTTTCTCCTCTCTCTCACATACACACTTTCCAACACATGTACACTAATTTATTCACACATATTCATACACACTTTCTTCCTCTCCTCACATATTCACTGCCTCCCCTATATGCTCTCTCACATACAAACATACTCTCTCTCTCTCCCCCACATCCTCACTCTCCTCCACATGCTCTCTCATACATACACACATCCCTTCCCCTGAATGCTCTCTTTCACACACAGACACATGCTCTTTCCTCCACATGCTCTTACACACATACACATTCTTTCTCTCCCACATGCTCTCATACACACACATGCTCTCTCTTCCCCACATACTCACTCAAAAATATACATGCTCTCTCCCTCATGCTCCCTCTCACACACATACACACATGCTCTCTCTTCCCCAAAGGCTCTCAACCCATATGCTCTCTCTCTCTGTCACACACACACACATGCTCTTTTCCCCCACATGATTTCTTACACAGACACATGCTCACTCCCTCATATGCTCTCTGTCCTCCACATGCTTTCACACACATGCACAAATTCTCTCTCACACACATGCTCTCTCTCTCTCTCTCTCTCTCACACACACACACATGCTCCCTTTCTTCCCTTCATGCTCTTTCACACACACACACACATGCTGTCTCTCCCCATATGCTCTAACACACACATGCTCACACTCATACATTCCTTTTTTCTCTCCCTCTTACCTGCAGTCAGAAGCAGCAGTTTTCTTCTTGGACTTCGATGGCATCAGGAGGCCTCCACTCTCTTCCATTTTTGAGCAAACACAGCTCCTGTCCTTGACCACACAGGCCATCAGTTGCTGCTCCTCTTTTCTGCCTCTATTCAGCCTGGCCTCACCCGACGCTGCCTTTCTTCAGCCATGTGACCCTCTCAGCCATGTGGCCCTCTCAGCCATCAGTTGAGCCATGTGGTCTCTCTCCTGCTACATGGCTCAACTGATGCTGACTCTTTTCAGCCCACGCAGTCTGGGCCAATGCTGCCTCTCTTCAGCTGCGTGGCCAGCCACTGCTGCAATGTGTGACCTCTCAGACTCTTCTTACGGGCCTGCTCCTTTCCAGCTGCGATGATTGGGCATTCTTTCTCCCACCCGTGCGGGCCCAAAACACATTTCCTCTTCCGGTCCCTCAGGACTGGAATAAGAAGGTCCAATTGCCTAGCTCCTGCAGTTTCCACCAGTACTGAGACAATGTTTTTTTCACAATTATCAGCAGGTCCAGTGGAAATCGTAGATGGCCACTGGGCTGCCCCCAAACCTGTAGCACTCTAGGTGGTTGCCTAGTTTACCTAATGTTTTCACCGGCCCTGTAAACACATGTTACAATTACAGCACTTTGACAGCTTTTGCAAGTCATGGGTTAAGAACATAAGAACCTAAGAAAATGCCATACTGGGTCAGACCAAGGGTCCATCAAGCCCAGCATCCTGTTTCCAACAGTGGCCAATCCAGGCCACAAGAACCTGGCAAGTACCCAAAAACTAAGTCTATTCCATGTAACCATTGCTAATGGCAGTGGCTATTCTCTAAGTGAACTTAATAGCAGGTAATGGACTTCTCCTCAAGAACTTATCCAATCCTTTTTTAAACACAGCTATACTAACTGCACTGACCACATCCTCTGGTAACAAATTCCAGAGTTTAATTGTGCGTTGAGTAAAAAAGAACTTTCTCCGATTAGTTTTAAATGTGCCCCATGCTAACTTCATGAAGTGGAGTAACTTATTGGGGTAACTTCATGGAGTAACTTCATGGGTTACTGATAAACAGGTCTGCTTTCACTTCTGATAATTTCAAAGAAGACTCTGAGCAAAGAAATATCATTAGAGATGCCACTATTGCATCTCACTGGCCCCAGGCAAATAGCCTGGCAGAATGGATGGTGCAGTCAACAAAGGATGCATTAAAGGGAATGGCCTACTAGGCTTGCCTCATTCTTCATCTCACAACATGGGATGTCATCTGAATATATTCTTAGACAATCTCAATCCTGACCTCAATGTGGAATTATATTTTAATCAAAAACAAGAACTAGACTCCTTCCTGGAATTTTCTAATTTGCTCTGATTTACTCTACAAGACCCTAGTTATGGGATTGGATCAACGGGACTCCTTGCTTTCAACATCAAGATCACTCGACATCTGTCATTTATGGTCCGGGCCACTGATGAATGGATTTAACATTGTCACATTGATCAATTGAGAGACCACTTGTCCGCAAACATTGGAATACCTCATGGGATTATGAAAATTCCCAAAGCTGAGGATACTATTGCCCAGAGGCAACAATTCCTCATTAAGCTCTGAACATATTCACTCTGATAGAGCCACTCCTGGGTTAGGAAAATGCTTCTAGCTGATTAAGGAATGAGATTGACATACAGTCTTTTCAATCAGAGACTTTGGTGCAATTGTAAATGGACTTTGTGAATGGACAATTATATAACTTAGGGGAGAGGGGTGCTTTGTATGCAGCATCAGGTGCTCTAGTATTATGGAAAATTTAGGTTCTTTGTTAGACATTCTCTTGGATTTAGTTTCTGCTTCTTATCTTTGCTGGATGTGAAGATTTCACCTAGATGGATGCCAGTGTATATAATAAAAGCTAGTTAATATCTGTTTGCTCCACCTTATATTTTATGATTATTTAATTTTTAATTTTATTTTAATTTTGTATTTGTATTCCACCTTTGTAGCTGGTCAATCACTTCAAAGCTGATTACAAAGTCTATGGCTAGCATTATTTTATAAGTTAGGAAGCATTAGAAGGCATTATTACAGGTAGTTTGCATGCATCAGTGTGCATTCTTACAACTGATGATAGTCATGATTTACACAGCACAGTAGTTGACAGTAAGAGTTTACAAAAATAATTTATTAAATTAATTCTGCAATTATTTACAAAGATTAGCTTATTTAATTGACAGGAAAAAGGTGATGTGCTGACATCCAGAGTGTTAGTCAGCTGGGTAAATAGCCACGTGTTTAGCTGATGTTATAATAAGCAATTATCATGTACAGATGTTTGGTAATTTTATTGAACCTGCTGCATGCATTTACTTAAGTTTCTATTTTTTTTTTTTTAAGTTTAGAGGACAACATATTTTTTTCTGTATGTTTCTCTGGTTTAAGATGAGAATACTTTTAAACACCAGAGAATTCACAAAATCTACTTATTGCTTTTAATACTATAGACTATTTATAGATAGCAGAAAAATCTTTTTAATAGTGAGAAAGGCCCATCATAATCATTCATGTATGAAGGAACGTGTCCATTTTTCAATTCTATGAGTCACCTCTAATCAATTAGACCAGTGCTCACACTTTTTTCCAATTTAGTAACGCTATGGAGCAGATCTAACCTATCCAAATAACGTCACTGGATAAGTCCGAATATCAGCACTTATATGGCAAAGTTAGCTGGATAAATCACTCCTTCCCACATCCCTCCCACCACCTATCTAGCTAGCTACTTCACCGGATTCTTACTTATCCAGCTACGTAGCTCTGAATATTGGCCTTACAACATAAAAGTAAAACCAGTAGAAAGTATGATATTATACACGGCCTTGTTTCTATTTGTATGAAATTAGGCCAATATTAAAATAATGTGAGTTCTTAAATTAAGGAATCTAGGTTAGACACCTAAATTAGGCATCTGTATTCTGTCAAATGTTTAAATCTATGAGGTAAATTTCCAAAGAGTTTAGGCTCCTAACGTTTTGAGTTAGGGTCCTAAATTGGCCCTTTTTGAAAATGTACTAAAGCTAAGTTAGGGTCCTAAATTTAGAAATCTAAAAAGTGAGTGGTTACAAGGGTGGAGTTAGGACAGGGAAACAAAGTTAGATGCTTAGCACTGATTTTGAAGAACTAAGCATATAATTTAGGATCCTAAATCAAGGAAAATAATTGAAGCCCTAAATTTAAGGCCCTAAATGTAAGTATATTTTCAGCTGAAAACTTAGTCATTGATATTCATAAATTTAGGGGTCAATTTTCAACTGAACTTAAAAGCCTAACAGGTAGATTTGAAAAGCATTGCTGACATAAAAATGTCCCCATACATATGTAAGTGGGCTACGTGCAAGCAACACAAATTGTAAGAAGCCGGGAGGCACGTGCATACATATTTGTGTGGACATTAAGAATAAGGAGGCAGAAAAGGGGTGGGGAATGAGTATTCCAGCATGGAGCCAAGACATACACACATAATCCCTGAATTTTGCAATGCTAACCATGGCAACACACACCAAGTTACTTTACTACTGGTCCTGATGAGGCACAAGTCTGAGAAAGAGAGGGGGAGAGAGAGAGAGAGAGAGAAACTCTTTTAAAAGGCCAATCTGACACTCTCTCTATATATCCCACTGTAAGTGGGCACTTTCAACTCAGGGTGGGTTTGGGGAGGGTGGTGTTACATTGTTCTGCCTAGGGTGCAAAGGTCTGTAGATCCGTGTAACACCCCCCCCCCCCCCCCCCCAATAACCCATCCTTTGAAAGGGTCCCCTTTACAGTGGGATATAGAGAGAGAGTGTCAGATTGGCCTTTTAAAAGAGTTTCCCTCTCTCTCTCTTTCTCTCTCTCACTCCGAATCACTCTCTCAGCCAATCACTTGTGATTACGCACGGTAGATATATTTTAAATGGTGCACATACAATATAAAATCGAACGTATTGTTACATGTGCACCTGCATAGCTGTTTAAAAGTTAGTCTACAATTAGTCTACGATTTTAACTGAAAATTCACCTAAAATTTAAGGGCCTTATTTTAGGCCTTCTATTTTTTTTGCATTGATTTAGGCTCCAAATGTAGGTGCTTAGTGCGGAACATGCATTTATCACTAAGGCACATACTCAAAATTTGAAGTCAACTTGCATAATTGGTGCAGTAACAGAACTATTCATATATAGCCGTGTAGTCCCTAAAATGGTGAATAAATTATTACATTTCCTCTGATATGAACATTCATACAAATGTTTATAACGAAATATGCATCCTCACTAGGCTGGCGAGTGCACTCTGGTCAATGGAATGCACAAGTCGGTCACGTTTAGTAGGCAATTTGCAGCTGAGTCTTATGGCATAGTTACTTCAACCTGTCCCAAGGGTGTTTTCCAGGCCTGATATGAAACATAACCTTTTAAATGCTGAAATGAACAACTCAATAAGTCAAAGGTTGTTGCTAAAGCTATTATGCACCCTACCTGGATTGTCAAATTGAATATGATTGCAGGAAAATAGGTTTAATTTGGTTCACATATTTTTTTTTTAAAGAATTTGTCATGTAAAGGCAGAGATTTAATTCTGCAAATTTTTATTAGGGAAAAAAAGAGTATGCAATTTTCCTGGACAATTTTTAAAAAAACAAGAATAAACATAAAATTCACTTGCTTGTGCCAACGTGTCTTTTGTTCTTCATGTTATTATGTATGTGTTTTATATTTTCTGGGAATGATGCTTTTGAAAACTTAACGGGAACTTTCTTATATATTTAAGTAGAGTACTTCTCAAAGAATCAATATAAGAAAGTCTTAAGGTGCAATTTCTTCCCAAGCCATGCACTTTATTAAAACATTACAGTTTGATCTTAGTTGTCAACTTAATGAAATTAGATTCTTGCAGGTTAATTATCTTGATTTTATCTTTTGTTGCATATTGGGGTAGGGTGGTGCGGGACAGAGGCCAGCCTGGAAAGCAGCCATTAGCCACTGTCCTGAGGAAGCACGAGCCGGCAGCCGGCCGGCCCATGTAAATTATTCTGCTCCGGAGGAGCAGCAAGTAATAAAATAAAAAAGTTCTGGCCAGGAGGTTAGGTTTAGAGGGTGGGGAGGAAAAGGGAAGGGAAAGGAAGATTAGGCAACAGGTTAAGGAAGTTCTCTCCCAGTCTGCTCCTTAATTGGAGCGGACTGGGAGGGAACTGGGGAAGCCCAGATTGCGTCACCTTGCGGAGTTTGTAAAAGTCCCCTCCCTTACATGTGCTGCGGATTATAAAATCCAGAGGTCTTACAATCTAAGTTCTACTTAAGGCAATTGAAAGTGAACTGACTTTCATAAGATCACGGGGCACATCAGAGGAAGAAGTGGGATATGAACTCTGCTTTCCTTTTCTCAGCCTAGAGCTGTAACCATTAGGCTATAACGCCATTCTACCAATCATGTTTAAGTTATCAATAATTATAAACTGAAGCAGAAGGAAGAATTCAGAGAATAATTTCATAAAGAAATACTACATGATAGAAATGATAGAGTAGTGAAACTGTTGTGTTGTCAAGTAAACAGTAACCAAGGAGCTTCCTACATTTCAATCATACCAATTAAAGACCAATGTACTCAATACCCAGATTTAAAATTTTGTGTGAATCACACCAGCAATTCTCAAGATAACATATATTGAAGTTGTCTCCCATGTATTTCTTATGGGCATATTGTCAACTTTGTCCCCCTCCGTGCCCTCCACCAAATTACTCGAAAACTATGAAAGTCTAATACACCCACAAGGGCCTATCTGCACACAAACCTTGCATCAGCTCCGTCTAACCATTTAGAAATGGAAACGCCTGGGGTAGGGATGGGGAGGGGGAGACACATACACACGGTCATACTCAACCATTTGATAAGCCTCTGTTCCTTAAGTAACTGAGGCTAATGAGTAAATTCTAAGTGTTTCTTCACAGCAGTAGGACAATATCATAAAAAATTAATGGCACTTATGCAATAGAAATAATACATTCATAGAAATCTGCTGCAGATAAGATAAAGCGAGTTTCAGTGTAACAACCTTATCTTCTAAAACAATAACTCCACTGTTCTCATCCTATCAAAAAAAAATCAAGATTAAGCTATTTTAAAAAATTACTTATTGGCTAGTCCTGTACTTCTAAAACAGTCGTCTTGTTAGCCCTCACCTCTGCATGGAGCTGACACTGGCTTGAATAACTATTTAGCCATTTATAACTTGCAGTGCTATTTCACAGGAATAAGCAGGAACATAATAGCAATAATAAAATCAAGAATTCCGTGAAGACATCATTAAACCTTTAATCACCACTAAAACTAAGAGCAACCCATGTTACTTGAAGCCTAATGCAGTAAGAAACATGCATTCTTCAAGTGAGGACTGGTGGTGAAATGTCTCCATTATAATCAGTCAAATATTTTTGTGATTGAAAAGACTTTTGTTAGAAAACACGTTGGGCTTGATTTATCAAAGCCTTCTTCTCTCCCTCCCATTCCCCCCATAGGCACAGAATGAGAGAAGCCCCTTGACAAATGTATTCCATTGTTAGGTCAGTCTGATCCCTGTTCAGCAACTAGCTGGCATTAGTTTCTAGAAGCATAAAGGAAAAGTTGTTTTCATGCATCAATTACCTCAGAGATGCAATTAATACATCTACTGGCTTCAATCAAGCAATGGGAAATGGGAGTACTTAAATTAATATGTAACAGAATAGCTATTGCACATAAATTTAACTTTTGGATAAAGCAAAGAAGATACAGAGAATAAGGTAATAACTGGCTAAAATCAATGTGCCATGCTAAAACACAGAAGCAGCTAATTTTATCCAGCAACTTTTGTTAAGCATTTACATGACAGCAGTTAGGGAAAATTGTAGATTACAGAATGAGGCAAAGCATGAAAATTAAGGTACCTCAAGTGGCTTATTATATGTTAAGAATATAGATTAAAACAAGGTTACCTTACAGGTACATTGAGAAATATATAGGACATATGAAAAGATATGGAGATGAAATATTAGAACAACTTTGGTAGATCAAAAGACTCAAGTGAAGAATACAATTTTAACATGCTGATTAGTCGCCTATAAAGGAATTGTGATTGATATAAAGATTGGTAGGTTAAGCTGGGGCATTTATTTGAGTCTCTCATCATTTGAAGTAAATTAGTGTAAAATAGAGACTTCAGTATTGAAACTAGGAGGTCCATATTCAGTAAGCTGGCCGGCAGACAAGTTAACCTGCTAAAGTTATTAAGATAACTTGTCTCGGATATTCAATGTGACAAGCCTGCCACTGAATTTACTCATTAAAGTTATCCGGGTATATTTACCCGGATAACTTTAAAACTAACCATTTGTATTTGAATATAACCATTTAGGTTTAATATTATCTGAGTATGTATACCCAGATAAATGTAATGTTAACCAGTTATATTCAAATATAGCCAGTAAAGTAATCCCAAAAATCCTTCTGGGCAAGCAGGCTTGATCCCCCACTGCCCCACCCCTAAAATCAATAAAAATGAAGTCAGACATAGAACTGTAATGAATCTGTTCCTGTGGCGGGAGGAGTTAGCAAATTGTTATGATCTACTCCTCAAGAAGGGGAGGAGTTAGCAATCTTTATGCTTCGACTCCTGAGGAAGGGATGAGTAGCAATGTGTTATCAGCAGAGTGCTTGGAGAGGGCACTCAGCTGTAGAGGAATGTAGATAGGTGGATCCTTGGGCCAATGGCAGATGACTGCGCCCCCAGGAGGATATCCTGAGAGGGACCACCAGCTAGGCTTGAGTACGGAGACAGACACTGATAATTCTTTTATTAGACAGAGGTGGCAGTAGTGAGCTGATATGCCGGTCAGGGCTGAAGTCTCTCAGATACTGCAACAACGATCCCAGGGTTGCTGAGCTGTAGAGAAACTATAGGTAATGAGTAGACAGGGTATGCTGTGTTCTTAACCAGAACTAGATGACAAAACTCACATAAGGTCTTTAGGAAGCTCAGTAGCTGGAAAGAGTTAGGCCCTCGAGGAGCGAGTACCTGGTTCCAGGGAAAGCTCTGAGAGAGCGATGGTAACTCGCAATTGTCTGTATCTGCGATAACTTCCAGGCAGTAGAGAATCTTCAGAGTGTTCAGGAACATGGGCCCTCAAGGAGCGAGTACCGGTTCCTATCAGCAATCTGAAATAAAGAAAAGAGAGCAAGGCCCCCAAGGAGCGGGTACCTCTGGTGAGTCCGAGTTGGCAGAGTAGCTTGGATGAATCCTTGCTAACTCGATTAGTTAGCGAATATTGAGACCTTTTATATTGGAAGCGGATGACGTCATCTCAGGGGAACACCCCCAAGGTTCACGCCCTTGCTAGTACATCAATCCGAGTGCTCGTGTGCGCGCCCTACGTCATCAAGAACATGGCGGATCCGTAGCATCAAGCCGGTCTGGGGACGCCGGAGGGAGACGGCATGAAGATGCTGCAGCAGCTAACCGTCCATCAGACCCGGAGGGAGTCGCCACAGAGGTAAAGAGGGCGGAGGGTGGGCGTCAAGCAGCGATGGACGCAACAATTTGGGCTCAAAGTCCCTTCTAGAACATACCCTCCCCACAGATTTGCAACTTTTATCCCAATACTCCCATGCCAGCAAGAATGCCACAAAACCTCCAATGTTGCTGGGAGCATGCCTTCCTGGCAAAGCAAAGCTGCATGCCACCAGCCAGCACTAGTTTGGAAATGAGTGCAGATGGGAAGGAGTTAGTGGCAATCACTTTTTTCTCTGGAAGACCCCGCCAGAAATTAGGTAGCATTTTGGTGGTTTAAATGTGGGGTGGGGTTGTCCCCTAATTGGGGTTTTTTCATCTCATTGTGGGTAGACTTACATGTACACAGGGCATAGGTGCATAAATTTATCCACATATTGGGTGAATTAAAAAGGGACAGGGTGGGGGAATTGTTCAGTGTGGATAAAATTTATCTCAATAGTGCTGTTATTCAGTACTACCCAGATAAATTTAGCCATGAAGGCATTTGGTTGGGGGGGCGGATCCAATATGGTGGCACGGAGAAAAGCTTGATCTGGTTGAGTAGCGCTTTTGTTTGAAATTGTTTCCTGGAATTTTAACTATGCCACATAAGAGGAAAGGAAAGGTAAGGGTATACCCGCCCAAACCCAGCCTTCCCTTACAACAGCGCCTAATTCTGGAATTTGCAGTTCCCGCTTTGAATTTGGGGATGGCAACCCCTGCTGGTGGAACGGAGAGAGGAGCTCTGTTCTCACCGGGGGAAATAACTTTGAGTCCCCTGGGTCCCCGGCAATTGCTCTTGGCTTTCCCCCTTGAGACCTACCGTGAATGCTGGAGGTGCAGGAGGGATTCCAGCCAGTTACCTTCAGGCAGACAGAGCTTGCGGTGTGGAGCCTGAGAGAGCCGGACCCTCAACCCCAGACCAGAGTTTGAGCATCCCTGGAGGAGGAGGTGTTGTTGCCACGGAAGCCCTGCCAGAAGTGGTAGGTGGAGGTGATCGTAAACCTGGAGCTGGAGGGGTGAGTCAGAACCCTGTGGGGATTATAAAACTAGCAATTGTAACACTAGAATCCCTTTGAGATTTAATGGCAGGACTTTCCTCTACTTTCCAGGAACAATCTCAATGCTTACAATGTGTTTCCTTAAAATTGGATACAGTGGTCCAGGACCACCAACGTATTTTGACGGAAAAATTCTCGGATATTCATTCATTGGAGGAAGAGGTAAAAAATGTAAAAAGCACAACTGCGGTGATCACACAAGAGTGATTGGCCTCAGTTAGGAGAATGGAATTCTTGGAGAACTCTATTTGTCACCTCAACCTAAGAATGTTAAATTTTCCTAAAGTTAAAGATGAACTTTCTGCGGTTACTTTAAAAAACATATCTGGGGAAAATTTTGAAAATTCCCTCGGAAAAGATTCCAGTAGTCAAGAAGGTTTTACATCTGTCTCAGAAACAAAGTTCAATGAGAGTAAATCAGCCGGAAAATTTCTCAAATTTAACTCAATACCTAGAAGAATCTGAGGTGAAAGTCACGGGCAGAGGAACACTGCTTGTGACTTTCTACTCGGAACAGGACTTGAATATTGTGATGCGTTTCTATTTTAAAAGCATGAGTACAATATTTCTTGGAGGACTGGTTAGAATATTTCCTGACCTAGCCAGGTCAACCCAATTATGTCGGAGGGCTTTTCTTGAGATAAAACCCGAAGTAGTTTCCTTGGGGGAAAATTTCCTGTTAAAGTACCCATGCAAATGTGAAGCCGCTGGGTAACACGTATATATTTTTTGATGTGGTACAGCTAAGAGATTTCTTGGCAACTAGAATGCAAGGCCCTGTCATCAATATAAGTGGTAGTGGATCAAATTGAGATAGAAAGGTGGGAAACCTTCAAACCAGCTATATATTTCCTTTATACAAATATGATTAATAATTCTCCTTATTGTTTCCTGTTATTCCCCCCCCCCTCCAATATTACCTCTATGATGCTGGAAAGTGTGGAATAACCATGTAATAATAGTCTAAAACTTGATTGTTTTATTTTTATTGTTTCTTTATTATTATGGAATATTTTCTTGTGGGACACACTTAATACGACGAGTGAGATAATCAAATTTGCAGATGACACAAAATTGTGCAGAGTAGTTAAATCACAAGCAGATTGTGATAAATTGCAGGAAGACCTTGTGAGACTGGAAAACTGGGCATCCAAATGGCAGATGAAATTTAATGTGGATAAGTGCAAGGTGATGCATATAGGGAAAAATAACCCATGCTATAATTACACGATGTTGGGTTCCATATTAGGTGCTACAACCCAAGAAAGAGATCTAGGTGTCATAGTGGATAACACATTGAAATCGTCGGTTCAGTGTGCTGCAGCAGTCAAAAAAGCAAACAGAATGTTGGGAATTATTAGAAAAGGAATGATGAATAAAACGGAAAATGTCATAATGCCTCTGTATCGCTCCATGGTGAGACCGCACCTTGAATACTGTGTACAATTCTGGTCGCCGCATCTCAAAAAAGATATAATTGCGATGGAGAAGGTACAGAGAAGGGCTACCAAAATGATAAGGGGAATGGAACAACTCCCCTATGAGGAAAGACTAAAGAGGTTAGGACTTTTCAGCTTGGAGAAGAGACGACTGAGGGAGGATATGATAGAGGTGTTTAAAATCATGAGAGGTCTAGAACGGGTAGATGTGAATCGGTTATTTACTCTTTCGGATAGTAGAAGGACTAGGGACACTCCATGAAGTTAGCATGGGGCACATTTAAAACTAATCGGAGAAAGTTCTTTTTTACTCAACGCACAATTAAACTCTGGAATTTGTTGCCAGAGAATTTGGTTTGTGCAGTTAGTATAGCTGTGTTTAAAAAAGGATTGGATAAGTTCTTGGAGGAGAAGTCCATTACCTGCTATTAAGTTCACTTAGAGAATAGCCACTGCCATTAGCAATGGTTACATGGAATAGACTTAGTTTTTGGATACTTGTCAGGTTCTTATGGCCTGGATTGGCCACTGTTGGAAACAGGATGCTGGGCTTGATGGACCCTTGGTCTGACCCAGTATGGCATTTTCTTATGTTCTTATGTTCTTATGTTTCTTATACAAGGTGTGATTACTTTGTTATTGTATTAAAAATTGAATAAAGAGAAAATTAAAAAAAAAAAATTAGCCATGAAACCTTGGTTAACTTTACCCATGCAACTTGATTTGGGTATATTCAGTTGCAGAAAATCCATGTAAAGTTACTGAAGTAAAGATATTAAGGTAATTTTTTGGGTTGAAGAGAAGGAAAAAAATTGTTTTGATTCTGCCACTCTGCCTTGCTGCCATACACCAGACGACTCACTCTACTCCTTGAGGTGTTCTTGCCACTATCATGGTTCCTCAGTGTGTTGGTGCTAGTCTTTCTGCTTCTTTGTCCCTTTATCGGTGCCTTGTGGTTTTTTCTGCTTGCTATGTTCCCCCTTCATTGTGCTGTAGGATGTTTATGCCACTTGCTTGCCACTTTGCCTGTCGTGCTGCCTTCGAGGGTTCATGCAACTGTTATTGATGCTCTCTTTTGTTATTTTTTGTTATTGGTGCTCTCATTTCGCCGGGACCCAAAATTGTAGTTTCTGCAATGCTTAGTATCAGATTATTATCCCTAAATCAGCAACCTATACATTCCAAACAATCATGAAAGAATGTTAAAGAGCATATTTTAAAAACAAGACTAACTTAAAATGTCTTGGAAGGTTAAGCATTTATTGAGGCAGTTTTCCCACTGCATTTTTTTTTTTAATGAAAACTGACATTATTTAAAAAATGAGATACTTCAGCTAGATTAATTTTGTTGAACCACTATGCATTTTGAGTTCATAGATATAAACTCTATCACCTTGTTATAATTTTTTTTCAATCGCAGGTGGGTGTTCCAGTCTAAACAACATCATGATTGCTGTGTTATTGAGAATGACGGCAGCATCCTTGGAATGTAGATGTTTATTAATGAGTCTCTGATAGTTAATCAATTTGAGAGAGAACCTTCTGTTGATTTTTCATTTAGAAGATTGTAAATCAGATTTTAAGAAGCGTTGGTTGCTGTGAACAATTCTTAATAGAGCAAAAAGCATGATAAGTGAGGTGATGATAAAGTAAGCGAGAGAGAGAGGCAAAATGAACAATAATGAAGAGCATGGGCTTATGAGAAGAAAGAAGGGAAAAGTAAAACTAAGAAAAGAGAAGATACAGCAAAGAAAGAAATCAGTATAATTTTAATGTTTATGAAGACTTTTCTAGCCATCTTAATTCGAACAGCATCCCAGCACACTTCATAATTTAGTACTTCAGAAAAACAAAAGAAACTAGAAACATAATATATGCTGAGTCAGCCCAAAGATCATCAAGTACAGCAACCTGCCTCTGTTAGTGGCCAAATGTGGGTCCCAAGTGCCTGGCAGATCCCAAAGAGTAGATGTATCTCAGGCCGCTTATTCCCCAGGATCAACAATGGCTTTCCCACATCTGTCTGGCTAATAAGAGTGGCTTGTGGACTCTTCCTCCAGGAATTTATCCAAACCCCTTTTAAACCCAGATATGCTGAATGCCTTGACCATATCTTCTGGCAGAAATTTTTGAGTGAAAAAAAAGCACTTTCTTTGATTTCAATCTGCTACCTGTTACTTTCATGCAGTGTCTCCTAGACTTAATACAATTTGCAAAGATAACTGTCCCCTACTTGCCTGCTCCACACAGTCAAGATTTTATTAACTCCTAAGAACATAAGAACATTATATTTCTTCTCAGTTATCTCTTCTCCAAGCTGAAGAGTCCTAACCTGTTTAGTCTTTTATCATAAGGGATCCATTCTATCTCCTTTATCATTTTTATTGCCCTTCTCTGTGCATTTTCTAGTTCTGTATTACCTCTAATGAGATAGGGGCGACCAGAACTGCACACAACACTTGAGGTGCAGACACAGCCATGGATCAATACAGAGGTATTAAGATATTCCGTATTTTATTTTACATTCCCTTCCAAATCATTTTTAACAATATATTTCTTTTTTCACCACCACCACACACTGAGCTGAGAATGTCAACATATTGTTTACAATGACTCCAGGATCCGGTTCCTGGGTGGTAACTTCTAATGTAAAAGCCAGCATTGTGTACCTGCAGGTTGATGATTTATTTCCTCTATGTGCCTCAATTTGTGCTTGCCCACATTTTAATTTCATCTGACATTTAGATCCTCAGCTCCCTGGCTCTTTAGGTTCTTATACCGTTCCTCACAATCCACTTACATTTTAACAGCTTTGAATAATTTTGTTTCATCTGCAAATTTGATCACTTCCCTCTTTGCTCCCTTTTCCAAATTATTAATGAATATGTTAAACAGCACTGTACAGTTCCCTGGGGGATGCCACTATTTACCTTTCTTCACTGGGAAAACTGACCATTTAGTCTTACTTTCTCTCTCTCTCTCCTGGACCTGTTACTACTAATCCACAATAGGATATTGTTTTCTATTCCATGATTTCTTTTAATCTGAGGAGTCTCTCATGTCTCTCTTGCCCTCTGAAAAACCAGATGCAGTGGGGCCGAATTGCAAAGGTGTTTATCAGGATAATTTTTAAGTTATTTGGATAAATCTTGACTTCTGAATATCGGGTATTTTGGAAATATTCCTAGGGTGTAGCTAAGATAGCCAAATAAATTATTTAGCAAACTACAATATTTGGACTTAATTGAATAAATTATTTATCTTTGTCTAGATGTGGAACCAAAGAAGTTTAAAGGAATCTGGGAACATGTTCCCGGATAACTTTATTTTAACCAGCAATATTCAAAGAATATAGCTGGTTAAGCAGTGATTGTAGGAAAAAGAAAATCTTGCAAGTGGGCATCACAGCTGGAGCCCCAATCCTCCTCACCAGTGAAAACAATGCTGACACTGTTGGATGATCTCATCTCCTCCTGAGTACCCCAAAATATGTATAAAATATTGCAGACCTCTAGGCCTCACCCCCCAAAAATGTCTAAACATTAATTATGGGAAAGCCTGCTGCATGACATTACCCTCCCCCTCCTTCAACCCTGTAAAGCACAGCCTAACCCATCAGCCCTCTCCCCCAAGCCTCTTAAGATGGCTGGGAGCTCGAAACTGGAATCTGGCTCACGGTGCATCCAGAATTGGTTTGACAGCAATGATGGTGATGTAAGATACCAGTGTTGCTCTCAAAGCAATAATCTGGTAGCAACACCAGTAGATCCTGTGATTAAAGGAAAACAGAGCAATGCTGGACACATCGAGAGCCAAAATCTAGTTCAGAGCTCCAGTAGCCATAAGAGATTTGAAAGGTTGTGGGTGGAGCAGAAGGATGAGGGTGGGATTGACAAATGTGTCTGTAGAAGGAGGGGTGGGGGGGGGGGGTGTAGGAAGGTCTTACAATGTTATCCTTCCCTGAGACCTTTTTAGGATTAAAGGCCCAAAATATTTTGTTCATATTTTGGGAGGCTCAGGGAGAGATAGGATTGACAAGTAGTGCCAGCATTTATTTCACTAGGGTGAGGGGTGGGGTCCGGGCCACAAGGCCCACTTGCTAGCTTTTTTTTCCAACAATCACTACTTAATCAGCAATATTCTTTGAATATCATAGTTTATGTTAAAGTTATCCAGGAAAGCATTCCCGGGTAACTTTAAAATCGAACTAGTGATATTCAACCATTGCCAGTTAAGTTTCAACTTTATCTGAATAAATGTACCCAGATAACTGTATTTGGAGATATTTACAGTGACTTTTTATCCCACTGAATATCCTTAATAATTTATCCAGCTGGATAAGTTATCCATTTAATGGTCTTTTCAATATTGGCTTTTCTATATTCACCGGCTTACCATTGCCCACATGTAAATTAATACCTTCAAAAATATTCTGAACCAAACCTCTTGCAAAAGAAATTACTATGGCATGGAAAGATAAAGTAATTTGCCCAGAGTCACATATGTAATCAGTAGCAAGGGAATTTGTGTCACAGGAATTTTTCCTGCCTACTTGATTTTTTGAACTGTAATCCATATCTATTCCTTGATTTTGTACTAGTATACATTTTCTGCAAAGTGTTTCATACTAATATATGCATTTTTTTCAGTAGTTTTCCCCTTTTAACATGAATATTTTAATAACCATTTTTAGACTGTTGACTTTGGGACAAACCCTGTGGGTACTTTTTATCTGCAGATTTTTCACCAAGTTGGCAAAAGAAAATATGCATATCTTTTCCTTTGAAACTTGCTGTGGTACAAAATACCCCAAAACGTCTCACATTCTCTGTTGCAAGGATACAACAGACCAAAAGTTGACTAGATTAATCACCAGCTGAATATCCAGTTAACTGTTAATTTATCCAGCCAACTTGACTACTCCCCAATCCTTCCAATTGCTCACCCCTGACTTGTCTGGCTAAAAACTTAGGACTGGATTTTCTAAGATCACAGAGTTCATGAATCCCACGGTAACGGGGATGGGGGGGGGGGGGTGAAGTGGGGGGCAGGCCTGCGAAAGCCGGCAGCGATCGCACCACCTCAGTGTTATCGCTGCCGGCTTTCGCACCCAATAGCGCCACCATGAATTCTTGTTAAAAAATAAGATTTTTAATTTTAAAAAATTGCAAATAATTTTAGTAGGTTCTGGCTCTTAATTATTTTTAGCCCACACCCTCCAAGGTTCATGGCAGAGAACATAACATAATGCAAATTATTCCAAATTGTGGGACCAGCACAGGAAAAATACCTCTTCCATGTCACAGAAAATCTGGCAACATTTATCAAAGAGGTAGCCACCAGACAGGTCTGCCTATCTGCCAGGGAAATACCAGGATAGCCTGTTACTTAATAGTTATAAAAGTTTGCCATGGGACATTCAGTAAATTATAAATTAAAATAGAATAATACTGCTTCTTTGAAGCTTTTAAAGACCATTTGTACAGAAGCAGCTGTGATTTCCAAAGAAATGTATTACTATCAAGTCTCAATCTCCTTCAAAATCTTTCTAAAACTCTTTTCTTTATTTTCAATGTCCTAAGGCTATCGGGATACCGAGGACATTTTTTAGTACCTAAAAAAGAATATATTCTTTTGAGATACAATACCATCAATCACCTGAGCTAACTCCTATTTACACAAAAAACAAGCCTCTCATTGATAGTTTTCTCTTATAAACCAGAGTCTAAAGAATGGATCTACTTCAAAAAAATCTAATGCTGTCTCATTAATAAAAGAAAATTTCTTTGATAACTGGATATTAGCCCTCAATGGACACACAAAAGATGTAAACCAAATGAAATCAAATAATGGTCAAACCATGGAACAGGGAGAATAGTAACATTTTCCACAGAAAGATTAAGGGGGTCATTTTCTAAGCCTATCACACACGAAAAGTCCTTTTTTGCATGTGATAGCTTGCCGGGGGCGGAATTGGGGCAGATCCGGGGCGGGAAGGGGAGGAGTCGGGCCTGCGAGGAGACAGACACGGCGTTATCTTCGCTGGCGGCGATAAGGTAAGGACCGTTATTGTCGCCAGTAGCATGCCCAATAGCACCACCTTTCACAGTGGTTGCTTATTGGGTTTGAAAGCCGGCAGCGATAACACCGGGGTGGTGAGATCGCTGCCGGATTTCGCAGGCATATCCCCCTTCACCCCCCCCCCCCACCTCCCGTTACCACTGGATTCACCATTCTCTGGGAGAATGGAAAATCCAGCCCTAAACTAGTCTTCTGGAGATACCACCAGGAAAGAGATAGGAAAAATATGTGAAGGTTTTTAAAAAGATATTATAACTGTATTTTATAGTATTTATTTACTGTGTTTTATGTAATATGATTTGAATTGTTTTATTGTGTTTAAAATATAATCTGTTCTGAAAGCAATGGCTAGAAGGTAGCGAAATATAAGATTTTATTTAAATAAATAAATACCTGATCATGAATATGACTTGCTAGATTACTAGGAGAATACACCCTTTGAGAAAGCCTCAGGGATATCATTTCATTCAATATATTCAATTAAAACTGCAGTCTGATGCAATCAATATGAATATTGAAATTACCCAAAACTATTACATTTGGGCAAGATAGTGATTTATCAACTAATGCATCCTGTAGGTGACACATAGATGAACTTTGACTATCTGGGGCCAGATAGATCAGAAATAAGCTTTATACAGTGACCATCAGAAGATTCTCCACACCATCAATGTGAGGTAAGGGAGTGGCAATCAGAAAGAATTCTGATTTATAACCAGTGTTACACTTCTCCCTTTCTTTCCTATCCTAAATTACTTAAAAATTGAAAAAAACAGGAGGAGTAAGCTGACTAATATTAACCCCTCTGACAAAAATGGCTTTAAAATGAAGATCAAAGTCCTGAATTTCAAAATTAGCTTACAGACTGGCTAGAAAACTGGGAGATGAGTAAAGTGGAACAACAGTGGACCAAATATAAAGGAGCTATAATAAAGACAACACATCTTTCTGCTCATAAGAGGAAAAGGAAACCAATATGGTTTTTCAAAGAGGTGGCTGAAAAAGTAGAGGCAAAAAAATAGCATTCAAAAAGAACAAATGATCTAAAAAAATAATAGTAATACAGGGAAAAACATCTGGTAAAGCTGAAAGAGGCAAGGAAAGTAGACAGGATGCTAAAAGTTCAAGTGGAAGAAAAGATAGCTAAAGATGTAAAGCAAGGAGCCAAGATGTTATTTTATGTATGTTTGTAATATAGGACCAATATTAAGATATTATCCAGCTGTCTAACAGGGAGATACATCAAGCTGAGGTAGGGCTCTAATGCATGTTAAACAGCATATAATGCAGTTTATATACTGTTTATCACTTGATATAGCACTTTCATGGTGGAATCATGAGATATACACAAATTTTTGCATGGTCCTGCCAAGTTCCCTCCCCTTTGCATGCAATTTGCATGCATACATTTGCAAATCCAATCAATGAAGCTCATAAATAGGCTATCTGATGTTAATATCTTAATGTGGCTAACTTAGGCCTAGCTTTATCAAAATACACTAAATATCGCATGCGATAGGAAAAGGGGCATGTTTTATGGTAATAGGCAGATTATCGCAAAGTGTGCTATCTTAGTGCTTTGCATAGGTATTAGTGCAACCTATCATTAAAATCATCCATTCTACCTGAAGACTGGAGGACAGCTAACATAACCCCAATATTTAAAAGGGCTCCAGGGGCAATCCGGGAAACTACAGACTGGTTAGCTTGATTTCAGTGCCAGGAAAAATAGTTGAAAGTGTTCTAAATATCAAAATCACAGTTTAATGGAACAATGTCAGCAGACTTTATACAAGGAAAGACTTGTCTCACAAATCTGCTTCACTTTTTTGAAGGATTTAATAAACGTGGATAAAAGTGAACCGGTAGATGTAGTGTACTTGGATTTTCAGAAGGCGATTGACAAAGTTCCTCATGAGAGGCTTCTAGGAAAAGTAAAAAGTCATGGGATAGGTGGTGATGTCCTTTCGTGGATTACAAACTGGCTAAAAGACAGGAAATAGAGAGTAGGATTAAATGGACAATTTTCTCAGTGGAAGGGAGTGGGCAGTGGAGTGCCTCAAGGATCTTTATTGGGACACTTGCTTTTCAATATATTTATAAATGATCTGGAAAGAAATACGACGAGTGAGGTAATCAAATTTGCAGATGATACAAAATTGTTCAGAGTAGTTAAATCACAAGCAGATTATGATAAATTGCAGGACGACCTTGAGAGAGTGGAAAATTGGGTTATTTACTCTTTCGGATAATAGAAAGACTAGGGAGCACTCCATGAAGTTAGCATGTGGCACATTTAAAACTAATCGGAGAAAGTTCTTTTTTACTGAATGCACAATTAAACTCTGGAATTTGTTGCCAGAGGATGTGGTTAGTGCAGTTAGTATAGCTGTGTTTAAAAAAGGATTGGATAAGTTCTTGGAGGAGAAGTCCATTACCTTCACCTAGAGAATAGCCACTGCCATTAGCAACAGTAAGATGGAATAGACTTAGTTTTGGGGTACTTGCCAGGTTCTTATGGCCTGGATTGGCCACTGTTGGTAACAGGATGCTGGGCTTGATGGACCCTTGGTCTGACCCAGTATGGCATATTCTTATGTTCTTATGTTCTTATGAAATGGCAGATGAAATTTAATGTGGATAAGTACAAGGTGATGCATATAGGGAAAAATAATCCATGCTATAGTTACACAATGTTAGGTTCCATATTAGGTGCTACTACCCAAGCAAGAGATCTAGGCATCATAGTCGATAACCCATTGAAATCATCAATTCAGTGTGCTGCGGCAATCAAAAAAGCAAACAGAATGTTGGGAAATATTTGAAAGGGAATGGTGAATAAAACGGAAAATGTCATAATGCCTCTGTATCACTCCATGGTGAGACCTCACCTTGAATACTGTGTACAATTCTGGTCGCCGCATCTCAAAAAAGATATAATTGCGATGGAGAAGGTACAGAGAAGGGCGACCAAAATGATAAGGGGAATGGAACAGCTCCTCTATGAGGAAAGACTAAAGAGGTTAGGACTTTTCAGCTTGGAGAAGAGATGGCTGAGGGGGGATATGATAGAGGTGTTTAAAATCATGAGAGGTCTAGAACGGGTACTTGGGAATCGGTTATTTACTCTTTCCGATAATAGAAAGACTAGGGGGCATTCCATGAAGTTAGCAAGTGGCACATTTAAAACTAATCGGAGAAAGTTCTTTTTCACTCAACGCACAATTAAACTCTGGAATTTGTTGCCAGAGGATGTGGTTAGTGCAGTTAGTATAGCTGTGTTTAAAAAAGGATTGGATAAGATCCTGGAGGAGAAGTCCATTACCTGCTATTAATTAAGTTGACTTAGAAAATAGCCGCTGATATTACTAGCAACTGTAACATGGAATAGACATAATTTTTGGGTACTTGCCAGGTTCTTATGGCCTGGATTGGCCACTGTTAGAAACAGGATGCTGGGCTTGATGGATCCTTGGTCTGATCCAGTATGGCATGATCTTATGCAAACAGTGATAACTTTTTTGCACTTTGTAATAAGTGCCAGAATTGTTGTATTGCCTATGTACAACCACTGGGGGAAACCATTTTATGCTGCTGGAGATCCAGCCTAGCTATCAGGGGCCCTCCTACAATGAGAGCGAGAGAGAGGGAGAGTACCTAGCCTAGGTATATAAACCGCTTTATGAGGCCTACCTAGTCACTAAAGGTGAAGTTTAGGTATTAGTGTAGGGGTTAGGGGCCACTTTGACATTCAAAGTGAGACGTACGAACAGAACAGTGCTCTCTTGTGAAGATTTGATGACCTTCGCTGTGAGGAAACTCACACAAAGATGAGAATTGTGCAATGTTCTCTCAACCTAGCTTGATGGACTCTCTACCTGGGTAACATCAAGCTAGGTTGAGAGAATATTGCACAAATCACACTTTCCTTACTCTGAAGGTCATCAAATATTCACAAGAGAGCACTTTTCTTTTACTACGTCTCACTTTGAATGTCAAAGTGACCCCTAATCCCTACACTAATACCTAAACTTCACCTTGAGTGACTAGGTAGGCCTCATTTAGAGGTATAAATAACTACTTACTATGAGGGCATTATGGCTAGTCTCTCTCTCACTCTCTCTCTCTCTCTCTCTCTCACTCTCTCTCTCTCTCTCTCATGGGTGTATGAGGGCCCTGATAGCTAGGCTGGATCTCCAGCAGCTAAAAATAGTATGATAAAGCCCTATCATATGGCTTTACAGAAATGAAAAAGGTGTAGTTAAAGCCATGCGATATGGCTTTGCAAATTATGAAACTTGGCCACAAACTCCTCCCCTTTTACTAATTTGCATTGCACTATGCATTTTCGTATGCGTTAAAGGCACTTTTTGCATGCGAAAATGCCATAATGCATGCAAAAACGACATACAGCATTTTGATAAATGACCCCCTTAGAAAGTTGTCAGCCATGTTAAGAACACCTCTTGAGGAAATGGTAATCTAACGTGGAAACCTCAGACTTTAAAGTGGGTCCTGAGGCTCAAGCATTAGATTTAAAGGACCATGTAAAACAAGAAAAAGACAGCTTAAAAAATAAAAAAGTGTGTGGAGTCAATGCTGATCCCCCCCTACCCCTGTTCACCCTGGGGCTGCCATTCAAATGGCTCAACATGTCAAGTGTTAAAAATATAAAAGAGGTGTTTGCATGACAATGCACCCCCCCAATTCCCCAACCCTGTCAGAAATAAATAAAGAAAGTATCTCTCCCACTATCTCTTTCAATACTAATATGTCCCAGCCTGGTCCCTCCCCCCTTCCTCCCACCTCACAATGTTAAAAAATAGAATTGTTGGGGTATAGGGCCCTCCCACAAAACCTCCCACAGATCCCCAAGTCATAGAAACCTCGCTGTTTTCTAGTGGGGCTTCACTCCTCAAACTCTCCTCCCTCACTCTCTAACTCCAAACCTGGGTTTGGTTGGCACCATTTTTCAAAATGGTGCTGACAGGCCTTGGCCATGTGATTGTAGTCTGATGTCTAGATCTTGCCCCAAATCATGCCCCTGTGGCAACATCAGGTTGTTGCCATTTTGAAACTGGTGCCAACTTGGCCCAGGGCTAGGGAGTGTTCCGGGCCCCAATGCTGGAGCCTATTGCAATTTTGAAGTTAGGGGTGCTGGAGAGGAGTTTGGGAGGTGGGGGAGTCCACCAGAAACTGATGACATACTTGGCAGATCGGAGAAGGAGGTTTTAGAAAGAGCCCTTTTCCCCAATGATTCTTTTTCACCATTGGGGGTGTGTGAGGAAGGGAGGATCATGCTGGGACATATTAGTCTTGAAAGGGACTGTGGAGGATATTTTATTTAATTCTGACAGAGTTGGGGAATGGGGGGGGGGGGGGGGCGATGTCACATGAACATTTCTTTTATATTTTTTACACTTGACATGTCAGGGCTGTCTTGCGAGGCAGCCCCAAAGTGAGCAAGGAATCAGTGTTGACTCCCCACAATTTTTTTTCTTTTTTTGAGTGGCGTTTTTATTGCTTTGGCATGGCCCTTTAAGGCGATGACGGTCCCATAAGGTTGGGGCTGTCATCATGCCTAAAGGGCCAATGCTGCATTGTTTTTCCCTGCGGTTTTTTGCTGTCAGCAAAACCATGCAGCAAAATAGCTGCAATGTTTTTTTTGGGGGGGCGGGCCCACTACCGCTGCAACCTCCCCCCCACCCCCCACCCCACCCACTGGAGTAGGATCCTGCCATGAAAAACCACTATGGTTTAGTGCATCAAGCTTTAAGTTAGCCAGAAAATTTATTCAGCTAACTTGCCTGAGATATTCAGCAGTGCGGCCCCACCGCTGAATTACTTGGCTATCTTAAAGCTAGCCAGATACGTTTATTCTGATAACTTTAAGGCAAATGGAGAGTTGACCTATCTGGCTAATAAAGTTGGATATTGGTATTTATCAGGCTAAGTGTATCCCGAAAACTGGCTCCATCCTGGAATGCCCCACCCAGCCACTCACTTAGCCTACTAACTCTTTAGCCCCTAACCACAGCTGGATATTCAAACAGCGCCATTTAAACAGCTAAATTCAGACTTAGCTGACCAAATGGCACTGAAAATCATGGCAGATAAAGACCATAATAGAAACATAAACATAGACATGACGGCAGAAAAAGACCAATCGGCCCATTCGGTCTGCCCAGCAAGCTCCCACATTTATTTTCTCAAACTTACCTGTTTCATCAACTACCAAGTTCAGGTCCCTTGTTGGTAACTGTTTGATTCAAATTTCCTGCCCTCCCCTGTCATTCATGCAGAGAGTAATGTTGGAGTTGCATCAAGGGTGAGCATAAGGCTTAAAGGTTAAGGGTAGTAACCGCCGCATCAAGCAAGTTACCCCGATGCTTAGTTACCCCGACTGCACAGATCAATGCCTTGTTGAATGTAGTTGAATGTAATCCTGTTTTCCACATTTCCCCCTGCCGTTGAAGTAGAGAGCATTGCTGTATATGCATTCAGAGTGATGTATCAGGCTTAATTTGTTTAGGGTGTTAACCGCCGTAATAAGCAAGCTATGCCCACTCTTATTTGTTTACCCAGATTGTGAAGTTCAGTCCTTGTTGGTTGTTGTCTGAAAGCAAATCCTCTTTTCCACATTTCCCCTTGCTGTAGAAGCAGAGAGCAATGCTGTTTATGCATTCAGAGTGATGTATCAGGTTTAATTGGTTTACGGTAGTAACCGCCGTAATAAGCAAGCTACCCCCACGCTTATTTATTTAACCATATTGTGAAGTTCAGACCTTGTTGGTAGTTATCTGAATGCAAATCCTCTTTTCCACATTTCCTCTTGCCGTTGAAGCAGAGAGCAATTTTGTAGTTGCATTAACCATGCAAAGGCTTATTGAGTAAGGGTAGTAATCACCGGGTACTAGCTTCCACTTCAGTAATCCACCCCCATGGCTCTTCTCTTCATTCCCATCCTCTAGCCTTTATAGATCCACAGGGGTAGAATTTCAGAGGGTTACACGCTTAACCCCCGAAAACCTACCCCAAAACCCCCTGCGCATGCCGAGCCTATCTTGCATAGGCTTCCGGCGGCCGCAAAGCCCCCGGGACGTGCATACGTCCCGGGGCTTTCCTGGGGGGCGTGTCAGGGGCATGTCGCGATGGTGCATCACCGGGGGGCGTGTCGGGGGCATGATGCGGCCGGCACGTCATCTGGGGGCGGGGCCGCGGGTGTGGTTCCGGTCCGGGTACATTCCGGGGGCGTGGACGCGGCCTCCGGACCAGCCCCCAGCACAGCGCGTGCAAGTTACGCCTGCCTCGAGCAGGCATAACTTTCGTGACAAAGGTAGGCGGGGTGTAGATAGGACCTGGGGGTGGGTTAGGTAGCGGAAGGAAGGGGAAGGTGGGGGGAGGCCGAAGGAAAGTTCCCTCCGAGGCCGCTCCGATTTCGGAGGCAGGCTGCGCAGCTCGGCGTGCACAGGCTGCCGATATTGGGCAGCCTTACGTGCGCCGACCCAGGATTTTAATGGATACACGCGGCTATGCGCGTATCTAATGAAATCCCATGTACTCTTGTTTGTGCCTAGTGTGCGAACAAAAGTACACGTGTGCGCAACTTTATAAAATCTACCTCACAGTGTTTATCCCATGCCCCTTTGAAATCCTTCACAGTTTTAGTCTTTACCACATCCTCCGGAAGGACATTCCAGGCATCCACCACCCTCTCTGTGAAGAAATACTTCCTGACATTGGTTCTGAGTCTTCCTCCCTGGAGCTTCAAATCGTGGCCCCTAGTTCTGCTGAATTTTTTCCAACGTAAAAAGTTTGTTGTTGAGCATGGATCATTAAAACCTTTCAAGTAGCTGAAAGTCTTTTTGATATCACCCCTGCTCCTCCTCTCCTCCAGGGTTTACATATTTAGGTTCTTCAATCTCTCCTCCTAAGTCATTTTTTGTAGACCATCCACCTTTTTGGTCGCCTTTCTCTGGACCGCCTCCATCCTGTCTCTGTCCCTTTGGAGATGCGGTCTCCAGAACTGAACACAGTACTCCAGGTGAGGCCTCACCAAGGCCTTGTACAAGGGAATCATTACTTCCTTTCTCTTACTAGACATTCCTCTCTCTATGCAGCCCAGCATTCTTCTGGCTTTAGCTAACGCCTTGTCACATTGTTTCACCGACTTTAGGTAGTTAGACACTATCAACCCAAGGTCTGCTCCGTGCACATTAGCCTTTCACCCCCCATCGAATACAGTTCTTTTGGATTTCCACACCCCTTATGCATGATTCTGCACTTCTTGGCATTGAATCTCAACTGCCATATCTTCGACCACTCTTCTGATCTGCCCAGCTGAAATTGGTAAGGTAGATGTGCATATTACTTCCAACATGCAACCCAACATCCTTTGCCCCTCTTCACATCTTTTTCCTAACCTTTTAACCTTTTTCCTACTCATGTCTTCCATATCTGTTCCATGTATGCCCAAAATCTGTGTTATAGTCTCTACCACCTTTACAGTCTTTGCCACCTTCAACTTTGCAAGATCAGTATATAACCTAACATCCAGGTTAAATTTTGGGTTTTAAACATGGTCCCTCCATGAAGGCTTACCTGGCCAATGTAATTACTATAAATTATTACTGTGTTGAAGTTATAACCTTAATTCCATGCAGGTTACTTCGGTACCTTCTTGTAATCACAATGGGAGTCATGGCAATGCTGTTTTACGGTTATATATGCAGCTACATGCAGTTCACTCTAGTGTCTTCTTGGGAGCACAATGTAGCCTTGCTAGTGCTTTTTTTGGACTACTGTTCCATACACTCAAAGTTTCTTTCCCATTCTTGTCACTGAGGATGCTTCATGTATATCCCTTACATTTTTTAATTCTGTAACCTTTTTTTGTCTCTACCATTTCATCTGGGAGGGCATCCCAGGCAACCACTTTTCCATGAAAATGTATTTCCTGGTGTTCCTGATCCTGCCGCCTTGGAACTTGACATCATCACACCTAGTAACACACCTCTTTACCACTGAAAAGTGTGTTTACTGTGAATTAATACCCTTTAGCATTTTAAATGTCACTCTCAATCTCTCCTTTCCTCTTCCATTTGCCTTTACATCTGATATGGCTTTTGGTGTAGACCCCATATCTATTTGGATGCCTTTCTCTGAACTACCTCTATCTAAATGCTTTCTGAGATATGATCTCTAGATTGAGAAGTCCTTGTGCAGATGGAGTTTCCGCACATACCGAGAGAGTTAGCACCCTCTGAGCATACTCAGACTAGTTTTTAACCAGCTTAAATGTATGCATATTGTAATTTTGCATACTGGTTAGCATGTTTGTGTGGGGGGCGGGTGGAGAATATTTTTATCCATCAAATTTCTGATGTTAAAAGACAATTTTAATCACATTAATCTTTTCAATATCTGTCCTAAATTGTAAAACATAGTGGTTGTCTGTTGGAATAAAGGGTGCAACTTAGATAAGATAGAAATTCAGATTTTAACAATTAAAAATATGATTTTCTTGAATTAGAAAACCCTAACCTTTCACTGCTGAGAATACAATGTGCCAGCATTGCAATAAATAGGTAAAAAGAAAAAAAAACAGCAAAAATGTTAACTGGCATTTATTATTAGGAACATAGACATTTTATCATTACTTAAACAAATTGTTTGAAGATTAGAGAAACATAAGTCAACAGAGAGCTTACCTTGTTATATATACTAAGCTATTTTTCTGTTTGCCCATTGTGCTGTCACCAAGGCATGTGCTTTATGATTCTTAGTCCCTAAAGTGTTGAGATTTGCTCAGTAGCACTAATATATTTGCAGTGCACAAATATACCAATTTAGCATATCACATTGCAGGGATGGATATTTATGACTTTGGTTGCCAGATGCCCTTATTTGAATAATTGGTATATATGCATATTTACTTCCCAGATTGTACTTTCAGCATGCAAATGGATTAAAATAAAACATCTTTATCAGCAGAAAAAAAAAGATTACATAGTAAAATATATTGATTTCATAAAAAGAAAGGCAAGAATCTTAGAAATTGCATGAATCTCAACACAGTCATATGAGAGAATAACTCATAAAAATGGCTTACTAAAGTTGTGAAGGATCTTGCAGGAATTGAAAATAACTTTTTACTTCAAGAATGAGGACTTTTGTACTAGAAAATTATAATGGTAGTTTGGAGTGCAATCAGCTTGTCTGCAATCACGCTTCTCGTGGAGCTGGATGAGAACGTATTTGAAAATATATATAAGAAAAATGTGGCAAATTAAAAACATACAACAGAGCTCTCTTCTGCCAAAGTAAATTCTCAGCACACTGATAACATTCAGAGGTATACAGAAATATTCTCAAATGAGCTAGCAAGACAAATAGAACTTATTTCAAACATTTGAAGGATAGTTAAATAAGGAATGCACAATTTTCACTTCAACAATCTAAATAGCACAGTCGTTACAGGAACGGTTTACGTAATAGTTATGAAACACTGGGCACATTGGCCTTGATTATGTGAAACTTATCTAATATTGAATATGTGTTTGCAAGCTCCATGTCAGAAGAGAACAGCTGAATCAATGTTTATCTTACTAGGGAGGAAAGGCTGAAGAGGTTAGGGCTGTTCAGCTTGGAGAAGAGACGGCTGAGGGGGGATATGATAGAGGTCTTTAAGTTCATGAGAGGTCTTGAACAACTAGATGTGAATCGGTTATTTACACTTTTGAATAATAGAAGGACTAGGGGGCATTCCATGAAGTTAGCAAGTAGCACATTTAAGACTAATCAGAGAAAATTCTTTTCCACTCAATGCACAATAAAGCTCTGGAATTTGTTGCCAAGGGATGTGGTTAGTGCAGTTAGTGTAGCTGGGTTCAAAAAAAGTCATAGCTTGACTCTACATGTGCATGCATGTGTGACAGAGAAAAACTGCCTATTGTAACAGAAGACACTCACAAAGTGAGTATTATTATATTAATTCTTTTTCTTAAGCTGCTTGATCTGCCTACCTCATTAACTGTAACCTGACTTTATATTTAAAGCTCTATTCAGTGTTAAAAATTATCCTTTCTGGCAGATGTTTTCATTTGTACTCTCAGAGCTCTATCTGTAGTTCTTCAATCATCCTTCAAATCCCATGCAGGGTAACAGAATGATTAGAGTGAAAGACCTTACACTGAAATTAAGAATGCATGACCAATAGTGTTTACATGACTTTTCCCTTACATCTAGTGCAATTGTGTATTAAAGCAATAAGGAATGAATATATTTGATTATAGCACTGGGGCATAAAATGGTGCACAACCTTGTTTTAAAATTACATGGCTCAGGTGCATTGTGAGATATGAGATCAAGAGCCAAGTGACACCAACCAACTTAGAAGTATTATTGCAAGGTAACAATAAGTGGCATAAAGTGGGTTATTGCTACAATATTATGAAATAGATCTGTGATATTAAATCTCTTCTATCATGTTCATTCTCTTTTCTGACATCTTAAGGATAACTTTCAAAACAATGTAGCTAGTGGCATATATGTGCATATATGGCCATGAGCAGATCTACGCTAGTATTTTAAAACCTGTTCATATGATATATGTGCATATTTTAAACAGCCCATATTTCTACTTTGTAACATCCATGTATATGTAGGCTTAAACTCAAATACATGCATTGTATTGAAAAAATGTATATCAATGCATTGAATGCACTACTTCTCTTATCAATTTGAAACAGATACACGCAAAAAGTAAAAAAGGACTTACTTGCATAAACTGGGATTTACACACAAAGGGGTAGATTTTAAAAGCCCTACACGCATAAATCCAGCTGGATTTATGCGCGCAGGGGGGTTATGCAGGCCGAGCCAATTTTGCATAGGCCCGGCAACGTGCACAAGCCCTGGGACGTGGGCGTGTCCCGGGGCTAGAAAAAAGGGGCGGGGCAGGGGCGAGGCCAGAGGCCTCAGTAGGGACTCTAGACTGGGTGATCATGTGCTGGCACTTGGCCGGCACGCGCAACCTATGCTTGCCCAGAGGCAGGCGCAACTTACAAAACAAAGGTTAGGGGGGGTTTTAGGTAGGGCTGGGGGGCGGGTTAGGTAGGGGAAGGGAGGGGAAGGTCGGGGGGGCAGAAGGAAAGTTCCCTCCGAGGCCGCTCCGATTTTGGAGCGGCCTCGGAGGGAACAGGGAAAGTCATTGGGGCTCCCCTAGGGCTCGGTGCGCACAAGGTGTACAACTGTGCACCCCCTTGCGCGCGCCAACTCCGGATTTTATAACATGAGCCGATGCACCACATATTATAAAATCTGAGGTCAGCGCGCACAAGGGGTTGCGCATTTGTGCAAACTGCATGTGCCAAAGCCTTGCGGCCTTCTGCAGTTCCCTCCCAGTACGCTCCAATTTAGGAGCGGCCTGGGAGGGAACTTCCCTATCCCCTATACTAACCTTTCTACCCCTTTTCCCTAACCTTCCTGCCCCCTAGCCCTATCCTAAACCCCCCAAGAGCTTTAACCTTCCTTTTGCGCCTGCTTTGAGCAGGCACAAGTTGCACGCGCTGGCACCTTGCCAGCACGCGATCCTCCAGCACTGTGGCAAATGGCCATGGTGCCAGGTGCCTCTAGCCCTGCCCCATTCCGGACCACCCCTTTCAGCAACCCCAGGACTTACATGCATCCCAGCAATTTATGCGCGTGGCCGGGCCTTTGAAAATTGGCCCGGCGTACGTAAGGCCACCTACGCGCGTAAAACCCCGGGTTTGATGGGCGTGCGGGCCTTGAGGGCCTGCTCTCCCTGCCTTGATGCCTGCAATCCAACTACTTCTGCCTGTCGGGATCTCCATCAATACAGCTACCAACTTAGTGAGTAATCTAACCTTTGTCAGTCTGTCTCATCTACAGCTCAGAACTGGGAACCTGCATCTGGAACACCCTATACTAGCGTGTGCTGCTAACATCTACTTTTGTGGGACGGTCTCCTCTGCCAAGGGCCCCTGAACTGCTACTACTGGATCACCTCACTACTGCCACCTCTGGTGGTATCATTCAGCTTTATAATAAAGACAAATCTTTTGTGTTTGCATGTCTTGAGTCTAGCCTAGTACTGCGGTTCTTCACGGGGCTCCTCCCCGTGAGAGTGGCCATCACCACAGTACCCAAGAATCCATTCCAACACCTCAAAACCATAACAGACTGCTAACTCCATGGATTTGACTCAGCTCACCACATTGCAAGCCATTCCAGGCCTGGCCCAGTGAATCTCCGAACAACAGAACTCACTGAATAACTGAATACACTGACCAACACAGGTAAAGAAGTTACGCTGCCAGAAGTGACAGTTAAGACTACGGTACCTGTATCTGCTCCAACACGCTTCTCAGGTGAAGTTTGGAAATTTAGAGGATTTATAAATCAATGTTGCATGCACTTTTCTCTGCAACCTAATCATTTCCCTACAGCTTATTCCAAGACCACTTATATCCTGTCTTATCTGGATGGAAGAGCATTGTCTTGGGCCTCTCCGCTGTAGGAGCGCAATGACACTATCCTGAATGATCTTGCCGGGTTCCTTGAACTGTTCAGATCAGTATTCGAAGACCCTGCCCGGTACATGACAGCAGGATCTATGTTGGTTCATCTAAAACAAGGTAATAAACCTTTGCAGACTTCGCCATAGAATTCAAGACATTGGCTTCAGAATTACATTGGGACCCTAGATGCTTGAAGACCCTCTTCTTTGAAGGCCTGAACTCCCGGTTAAAAGATGAGCTGGTGGCTCGATAGATGCCTGAGACCTTAGCAGAACTAATGAAGTTGGCAACAAGGATTGATCACCGACTTCGTGACAAGGTTCAAGAGGTCAAGAGTCCCAGAAGACCACTTCAGGGAGAGACTTGAGTCAAGTCTGTACCCAGGCCTATACCCTCAGGTCCTGTTACTGGCGAGGAAGAACCAATGCAATCAGGCTGCAGTCATTTGACTTCTAAAGAGAGAAGGACGCGAAAGAGGTTGGGACTATGCATGTATTGTGGACAAGCTGGTCATGCTGTACAAACATGCCTTATATGTCCAAGAAACTGGCAGACCTAAGTCCTGTAGGAGGATTATTCTTAGGTCTAGCTGTACCCTCTCTTCCACTCTCTCTTCCTGTATCCTTAATCTGCGGACCTCTAGAATATCAGACCCTTGCCTTAGTGGATTCTGGGTGTGGGTTAGTTGTTGTGATTGATATTATAATTGCTCCCACTGTGGTGGATTGGTAGTAATTTAGTGGATTCTGGGGCAGTGGCAAATTTCATTTTGAAATGTCTAACGGAACATTTGCGGTTCCCCACCACGACCAAGACGTCTCCACTACTCTTGTCTTCTGTTCATGGGAAGCCCCTACCAGGTGAAGTAACCCTGCTCACAGAACAAGTGAGCTTACGTACCAGTGCTCTTCATACAGAGACTATTTCCTTCTTTGTGCTAGAGAAGACTATGCACCACTTAGTACTTGGGCTACCGTGGCTGCAGAAACATATGCCACAATTCAACTGGGCCACTTTGGAGCTTTCATGATGGGGTCCAGATTGCCATGGCAAATGCCTGATGGAAGTTTCTCCAATATCCTGCATGCCAACTACCCTGTTGTTGCCTGGGTTGCTACCTCAATATGCATCTTTTCAAGATGTATTTTCCAAAGAAGCTGCTGATATATTGCCTCCACACAGATCATATGACTGCGCCATCAATTTGAAGCCTAACACAGAACCACCCAAAGGAAGGGTTTACCCTCTCCATAGTAGAAAATAAAGTGATGTCAGAGTACATCCAGGAGAATCTTCAGAAAGGCTTCATAAGACCCTCCAAGTCTCCTGCCGGTGCAGACATCTTCTTCATGGGGAAAAAGGATGGAACATTACGTCCATGCATTGACTACAAACAAGATCACTGTAAAGGACCACTATCCATTACCACTCACTTGGATCTATTTGATAGACTACAGGTAGCCAAGATATTCTCCAAGCTTGATCTCAAAGGAGCCTATAATCTAGTTCGCATCTGCTCTGGCGATGAATGTAAGATGGCTTTTACTACCTGGGATGGGCACTTGAATACCTGGTGATGCCCTTCGGCCTGTGCAATGCCCCGGCTGTCTTCCAAAACATGATGAATGATATTCTGCATGATCTACTCTACCAATGTGTCATTGTGTACTTAGACGACATCTTGATATTTTCCCAGGACCTGAATACCCATCTGGAAGATGTCAAAAGAGTGCTGCAGAGACTTTATGAGAATCGCTTATACGCCAAGTTGTCTAAATGTGAATTCCACAAGGAATCTGTGCCCTTCTTAGGGTACATTGTTTCAAACAAAGGTTTCCAAATGGACCCTCAGAAGCTTGAGAGTATTAAAAATGGACACAACCCACTGGTCTAAAAGCTCTTAGATGATTTCTGGGATTTCCCAACTACTGCAGAACCTTCATCAAGAATTACTCTTCACTGACTGTTCCATTAACAGCGATGACTAAGAAAGGTACCAATGTCACCAATTGGTCTACGAAAGCTGTGACAGCATTTCAGAAGCTAAAAGACGCCTTCTCAAGTAACCCATGCCTCCGCCATCCGGATCCTGCACGTCCCTTCATTGTGGAAGTCGATGCCTCGGATGTAGGCGTAGAAGCCATGCTAAGCCAGACCAGTGGCTCTAAAATCTTGCATCCATGTTCTTTCTTCTCCCGACGTTTCTCGCCAGTGGAGAAGAACTACGGCATTGGGGATAAAGAACTGGCAATAAAGATGGCATTTGAAGAGTGGCACCCCTGTCTTGAAGGTGCACAACATCAGATCACTGTTTACATTGGTCACAAAAATCTAGAGTACCTCCGTCACACCCAGTGCCCTAACCATAGACAGGCGAGATGGTCCCTGTTCTTCAACAGATTTGACTTTGTGCTGAAATATTGCCCTGGAGATAAGAACGTCAGAGCAGATGCACTATCTCACTGTTTTCTCTCTGAAGACATACCTGATGAACCCCAGCATATCATTGACCCGAAGAGAGTTATTCTGACAGCTGCACATCCGGTACCTCCGGGCAAGACCATTGTACCCTGCAATCTAGGAAAGAAATTGTTAGCATGGGCTCACGATTTGAAACTAGCTGAACATAATGGTCAACAAAGAACTCTGGCTAAGCTACAGAAGTACTATTGGTGGTCCACCATGAAGGAAGACATTTTTGGTACGTAGCTTCCTGTTCCAATTGTGCCAGACAGAAACCTCCTCCCGGACATCCTTGGGGCCTGCTTCATCCCTTACCAGTACCAGATGAGCCCTGGACCTACATTGCTGCAGACTTTGTGGTGGACTTACCACTTTCTGGAGGTAACAATACCATCTGGATTACAGTGGATCGATTCTCGAAGATGGCTCATTTCATGGCTCTCCCTGGCTTGCCTTCAGCCATGGAGCTTGCTAAACTGTTCATCAACCACATCTTTCACCTACATGACATGCCTAAACACATTGTTTATGACAGAGGAGCTCAATTTACAGCAAAGTTCTGGAAAGCTTTGTGTAAGAAGTTCGACATCACACTTGACTTCACCTCTGCGTACCATCCTCAGTTAAATGGCCAAACTGAGAGAATGAATAGAACTCTCAAGCAGTTCCTTCGTGCCTATGTTGGTTCATATCAGAATGACTGGGCTGAACTATTGCCCTGAGTTGAATTCGCCATCATCCAGCATCATCTACTGGATCTACACTTTTTGAAGTGATCTACGGACGACAGCCCTTGCCATCTTTACCACTTCCACTTTCAGTGTCGTCCCCGGCAATTCAATCCACTGCCAAAGATATCCAACAACTCTGGAGAAAGACTAAAGATATGCTCCAAAAAGCTGGACAAAGAGCTAAGAAGGGCTATGAAGCTCACCATAGCAAGGATCCTGAATTCCAGCCTGGTAACAAGGTCTGGCTGTCTACCAAACATCTAAGACTCAAGTAACCATCAGCTCGATTTGCTCCACGCTTTGTTGGACCTTTTCCTATCCTCTGACGATTGGGTACACTCACTTACAGTCTGAAACTTCCTCCAGCAATGAAGATTCATAATGTGTTCCATGTTTCGCTGCTGAAACAGCTTGTTCTTAGTGAGTTTTCCACCAAGACACCTGAACCTACTCCTGTTGATGCAGAAGAAGACATCGAGTACAAGTTTGATGCCATCCTTGATGTAAAAAAGAGAGGCAGAGTTTGGGAATACATCCTGTCATGGGAGGGTTACGGACCTGAAGAAAACTCTTGGGAACCTTTGGCTAATATCATGGACAAAGATTCTTCGTCAATTCCACTGATCGCATCCTCAAAAACCAAGACCAGGTAGGGGGTCTGGAGGAGGCCCTTTGACGGGGGGTACTGTTGCGTCTGTCAGTCTCAGACGGCTTTGACCTCTGTGCCTCACCTTTCTTCCTGCTCTTTCCTCTAGCCTTGGGAAGATGAATGCTGCTGCGCCTTCATGCCGCTCTCTCCGGTGTCCCTGGAATGGCAATGGCAAGGCTATCCGCCATGTTTCTCCTGAGGGCCTCCTAGGGTACACGCGCGTTCACCACCCACGTCTTTATCCACTTCATGGCGGGAACCTCAGGGGCGTCGCCCTCGAGTGACGTCATGCCATCCGGGATTTTTTCCTGCCCTTCGTTTGCTAACAACTCGAGTTAGCAAGGATTGGAATGCCTCCAGTCTAAGCTACTCTGCTGCTTCCATGCTGCCGCTGGAAGCTCTCTCTGCCCTTCGGGGTTATTCATCTAACTTGGGTACCAACTCCTCAGAGGCCCTTTGCTTTCTTTTAGGTACCTATCTGGGATGCCAGGTACTCACTCCTCGAGGGCCTGCTCTCCCTGCCTTGGTGCCTGCAATCCAACTAACTTCTGCCTGTCGGGATCTCCATCAATACAGCTACCAACTTAGTAAGTAATCTAACCTTTGTCAGTCTGTCTCATCTACAGCTCAGCACTGGGAACCTGCATCTGGAACTACCTAATCTACCATGTGCTGCTAACATCTACCTTTGTTGGACTGGTCTCCTCTGCCAAGGGACCCCGGACTGCTACCACTGGTGCACCTCACTACTGCCACATCTGGTGGTATCATTCAGCTGTATAATAAATATAATCTTCTGTGTTTGTGTGTCTCTAGCCTAGTACTGCGGTTCCTCATGGGGCTCCTCCCTGTGGGAGTGGCCATCACCGCAGTACCCAAGAATCCATTCCAACACCTCAAAACCATAACAGATACCATTTCAAAAATGATTAGTAAATCTTCCCTATTCAGTGAAAAAATACAGTGCATGCATATAACTTACCCCAACCATTTTAAAAGATATGGGTTCTAATGAACCAATCACAACTCATACAGCATCTGATGTCACTAAGACAAAATATAAACAATAACCTGGTCTCAAAGAAACCAATATAAATTGTCAGTTAAAATTTTTTTTACTTTCTAAATGAATAGATAAGGTATTAAGAGTATACAATGGGGAAAACCCATGTTTATAAAAAAAAAGCCACCCATTCCACCTCCCAATTTAAACTATTGGTTTCTAAGGTTTCCCAATTAAAGATAAAACGCTGTTCATTCCAAATAAGTTGTTGAGGTATATCACCCCCACATTGCTGGTTCAAATGGTAAACCACAAATACCTTCAAATCATCTATAGAATGTTGTCTAATCCACCTATAAGAACATAAGAACATAAGAAAATGCCATACTGGGTCAGAACAAGGGTCCATCAAGCCCAGCATCCTGTTTCCAACAGTGGCCAATCCAGGCCATTAGAACCTGGCAATTACCCAAAAACTAAGTCTATTCCATGTTACCATTGCTAATGGCAGTGGCTATTCTCACTGGGGTAGATTTTCAGACCGGGCGAATAGGCGTACTTTTGCTGGCGCATCAGGCGCAAGCAAAAGTACGCGGGATTTTAGTGGATACGCGCGGAGCCGCACGTATCCGCTAAAATCCGGGATCGGCGCGCGCAAGGCTATGGATTCTGTATAGCCGGCGCGCGCCGAGCCGCGCAGCCTACCTCCGTTCCCTCCGAGGCCGCTCTGAAATCAGAGCGGCCTCGGAGGGAACTTTCTTTTGCCCTCCCCTCTCCTTCCCCTCCCTTCCCCTACCTAACCCACTCGCCCGGCCCTGTCTAAACCCCATCCTTACCTTTGTCGGGGGATTTACGCCTCCCTCTGGGAGGCGTAAATCCCCGCGCGCAAGCGGGCCGCTAGCACGCCGGGACGCAACCTGGGGGCGGGTCCGTAGGGCGCGGCCACGCCCCCGGACCACCCCGGGCCGTAACCACGCCCCCGGACCCGCCCCCGAAACACTCCCGACACGCCCCCAAAACGGCGCTGCGCTCGGTCTCGCCCCCCGACACGCCCCCCTCCGAAAACCCCGGGACTCGCGTAAGTCCCGGGGCTCTGCACGCGCCGGTAGGCCTATGTAAAATAGGCTCACCGGCGCGCAGGGCCCTACTCGCCTAAATCCGCCCGGATTTGGGTGGATTTAGGTGAGCAGGGCTCTTAAAATCCGCCCCTAAGTGAACTTAATAGCAGGTAATGGACTTCTCCTTCAAGAACTTATCCAATCCTTTTTTAAACACAGCTATACTAACTGCACTAACCACATCCTCTGGCAACAAATTCCAGAGTTTAATTGTGCGTTGAGTAAAAATGAACTTTCTCCCATTAGTTTTAAATGTGCCCCATGCTAACTTCATGGAGTGCCCCCTAGTCTTTCTACTATCCGAAAGAGTAAATAACCGATTCACATCTACCCGTTCTAGACCTCTCATGATTTTAAACACCTCTATCATATCCCCCCTCAGTCGTCTCTTCTCCAAGCTGAAAATTCCTAACCTCTTTAGTCTTTCCTCATAGGGGAGTTGTTCCATTCCCCTTATCATTTTGGTAGCTCTTCTCTGTACCTTCTCCATCGCAATTATATATTTTTTGAGATGCGGCGACCAGAATTGTACACAGTATTCAAGGTGCGGTCTCACCATGGAGCGATACAGAGGCATTATGACATTTTCCGTTTTATTCACCATTCCCTTTCTAATAATTCCCAACATTCTGTTTGCTTTTTTGACTGCCGAAGCACACTGTACCAACGATTTCAATGTGTTATCCACTATGACACCTAGATCTCTTTCTTGGGTTGTAGCACCTAATATGGAACCCAACATTGTGTAATTATAGCATGGGTTATTTTTCCCTATATGCATCACCTTGAACTTATCCACATTAAATTTCATCTGCCATTTGGATGCCTAATTTTCCAGTCTCACAAGGTCTTCCTGCAATTTATCACAATCTGCTTGTGATTTAATTACTCTGAACAATTTTGTGTCATCTGCAAATTTGATTATCTCACTCATCGTATTTCTTTCCAGATAATTTATAAATATATTGAAAACTAAGGGTCCCAATACAAATCCCTGAGGCACTCCACTGTCCACTCCCTTCCACTGAGAAAATTGCCCATTTAATCCTACTCTCTGTTTCCTGTCTTTTAGCCAGTTTGCAATCCACGAAAGGACATCGCAACCTATCCCATGACTTTTTACTTTTCCTAGAAGCCTCTCATGAGGAACTTTGTAAAACGCCTTCTGAAAATCCAAGTATACTATATCTACCGGTTCACCTTTATCCACATGTTTATTAATTCCTTCAAAAAAGTGAAGCAGATTTGTGAGGCAAGACTTGCCCTGGGTAAAGCCATGCTGACTTTGTTCCATTAAACCATGTCTTTCTATATGTTCTGTGATTTTGATGTTTAGAATACTTTCCACTATTTTTCCTGGCACTGAAGTCAGGCTAACTGGTCTGTAGTTTGTCAGATCACCCCGGAGCCCTTTTTAAATATTGGGGTTATATTTGCTATCCTCCAGTCTTCAGGTACAATGGATGATTTTAATGATAAGTTACAAATTTTTACTAATAGGTCTGAAATTTCATTTTTTAGTTCCTTCAGAACTCTGGGGTGTATACCATCCGGTCCAGGTGATTTACTACTCTTCAGTTTGTCAATCAGGCCTACCACATCTTCTAGGTTCATCGTGATTTGATTCAGTCCATCTGAATCACTGCCCATGAAAACCTTCTCTATTACGTGTACCTCCCCAACATCCTCTTCAGTAAACACCGAAGCAAAGAAATCATTTAATCTTTCCGCGATGGCCTTATCTTCTCTAAGTGCCCCTTTAACCCCTCCAACTGACTCCCTCACAGGCTTTCTGCTTCGGATATATTTTAAAAAGTTTGTACTGTGAGTTTTTGCCTCTACATCCAACTTCTTTTCAAATTCTCTCTTAGCCTGTCTTATCAATGTCTTACATTTAACTTTCCAATGTTTATGCTTTACCCTATTTTCTTCTGTTGGATCCTTCTTCCAATTTTTGAATGAAGATCTTTTGGCTAAAATAGCTTCTTTCACCTCCCCTTTTAACCATGCCGGTAATCATTTTGCCTTCTTTCCACCTTTCTTAATGTGTGGAATACATCTGGACTGTGCTTCTAGAATGGTATTTTTTAACAATGACCACGCCTCTCGGACAGTTTTTACTTTTGTAGCTGCTCCTTTCAATTTTTTTCTAACAATTTTTCTCATTTTATCAAAGTTTCCCTTTTGAAAGTTTAGCACGAGAGCCTTGGATTTGCACACTGTTCCTTTTCCAGTCATTAAATCAAATTTGATCATTTATTCCATCCAATCAAATTTGATCATATTATGATCACTATTGCCAAGCGGCCACACCACCATTACCTCTCTCACCAAGTCCTGTTCTCCACTGAGAATTAGATCTAAAAATGTTCCCTCTCTCGTCGGTTCCTGAACCAATTGCTCCATAAAGCTATCATTTAATAAAGAATCCTCTATACACCCCGCATCAGTAGGAGTCCCTCAGGGCTCATCCCTGTCTCCTACCTTGTTTAACATTTATCTATTACCCTTATGTAAACTTCTCACTGACCTCAATCTCAAACATTTTCTCTACGCTGACGATATTCAGGTCCTGATCCCCATCGAAGAGTCGCTCGCTAAAACACTGTTGCACTGGGAATCCTGCCTCCAAAATATCAAACAACTTCTTACAAGTCTCAACCTGATACTAAATTCATCAAAAACAGAACTTCTACTCATCACACCAGAAAACAGCTCCATCTCATACACCCATCCCACCGTACCAAACACCACACAAGTGAGAGATCTAGGAGTTCAAATTGACAATCACCTAAACCTGAAAGCTAACATCAACAAAACCACCAGAGACTGCTTTTATAAGCTCCAAGTGCTGAAAAGAATACGACCCCTCTTCCACACACATGACTTCAGAACAATCCTACAATCAATCATTTTCGCAAAGCTGGACTATTGTAACACCATCATGCTTGGTCTCCCTTCATCACACACCAAACCATTACAAATGGTCCAAAACGCCTCCGCCCGTATACTCACCAACACCAGGAGAAGAGAACACATAACACCTATCTTGATGGACCTCCATTGGCTGCCCATCCACTTCAGAATAATCTACAAGGCCATTCTCACCATTTTCAAAAACATCCATCAATTAGCCCCAATCGATCTACATATCCCCCTCCAATTACACCATTCCACAAGACCGAAAAGAGATGCTTACAAAGGATCACTTCAAGTACCTCCAGCCAAGACTACCAGACACATCACGCTCAGAGATCGGGCATTCTCCACAGCCGGTCCAACATTATGGAACTCCATTCCCCCGGATCTTAGAATGGAACCCAACATCTCAACATTCAAGAAAAGACTCAAGACGTGGCTGTTCACGCAGGCCTTTCCTAACTCCAATTCCATCTAACTTCCTTCTTTCAACACGCTCCGCTAGCATTAGCGTTAATAGCCACCTCTTACAATGTTATTTATACTTATATATAACTATCTGATCTTCATTTCCCTTCTCATTCCAAGTTATTGTTTTCCTTGTTATATGTAACTGCTTTTCTGCACTATTGTTTAAATGGTAATTGTTTAAATGTTTAAATGGTAAAGTTTATTATAATTACACCCCTGTTTCTTGTGAACCAGCATGATGGGACCACCGTCTTGAATGTTGGTATATAAAAAAGTTAAATAAATAAATAAAAATAAATTTATTCCATTCAGGAACGTTATCTCTCTAGCGTGACCCGATGATACATTTACCCAGTCTATATTGGGGTTATGTTCAACCAAAGGTGATTGGGGTTATGTTCAACCAAAGGTGATTGCATCTTCCTTGTCCAGATACATGTTCATGTATGTGAGTCCTTGTACTTCTCTTAGTTTCTCCGATATAAATAAACTGACAAAGACAGATAATAGCATACACAACTTGACATGAATTACATGTAAAATGACCCTTAAAAATATGTTCAAAAGACATAAGCTGACCCTTAATGGAAGCTATATATAGTACATGGACCCAAATTGAACAGAAACCACATGTTCTACCTCAATTGAATGGCATGGCAAATTGCAGATGTTATTAAGTAAATTTTGTAAGCCTCCAGGACCAGATGGGTTCTTAAATGATTTCTGAGCCTGCAGATTTCTGTCTCCATGGAGAGTTATGTTAGGAGGACTCTCCTGGATGATTCTTTCCCCTTGCACTTCAATAATGCCAACATCACGGTATTGGCTAAGCCCGGGAAAGACCCACTATATCCAGCTTCATACCTTCCCATATCATTTTTAAACTGTGACTTAAAAATTTTAACCAAAGTGCTGGCTGTTCGCCTTAGCCTTACCTCATCTCAAATAATCAGGTGGGCTTTGTAAAGGGCTGAGCAACCTATACTCATATAGCTAAATTAATAATGGCAGTGTCTCTGTACAAAACTAAGAATTTCCCTGCTGTAGGGATAGGGTTCAATTCCGAAAAAGTCTTCAATAGGGTTTCTTGGCCCTATCTATTTTCAGTATTAGGCCGCTATGGCTTTAAAGTGTCATTTTGCAGTTTGTTAATCTCTTATATAAATACCCATGTTCTAGCATTATTGCTGGCTATAAATCAGATGATTTTGGACTATTTATTTTTGTGAGAAGATTATCTGGAGAATTTTTGTTGTGAATTGGAGTTTAAGAGGTCAGTATTCAAAGGATATTTAGATAGTTAATTCACAAGTTATCCATCTAAATGGAAAAGTTTGGGATATTCAGCTCTTTATCTGAATGAAAAAGAGACTTTCTGGGGTGTTTAGAGGAGTTAGTATAGCTGTGTTTAAAAAAGGATTGGATAAGTTCTTGGAGGAGAAGTCCATTACCTGCTATTAAGTTCACTTAGAAAATTGCCACTGCCATTAGCAATGGTAACATGGAATAGACTTAGTTTTTGAGTACTTGCCAGGTTCTTATGGCCTGGATTGGCCACTGTTGGAAACAGGATGCTAGGCTTGATGGACCCTTGGTCTGACCCAGTATGGCATTTTCTTATGTTCTTATGTTCTTATTTCCAGTTGCAAAGGGGGTCAGACAAGGCTGCCCTCTATTACCACTACTGTATATTCTTTCTATTGACCCGCTGTTATGGAAAATTGATGTGGAAGCAATCATAAAAGGATACAGGAAAGGGAAATATTAATTTAAAATAGAAGCTTTTGTGAATAACATTTTAATTTTCCTTACAACAGCAAAGGAATCTTTGGATAAGGTTCTTCAATTACAAACTCAATTTGGGATATTTACAGGTTTGAAAATTAACAGGGGCAAGTCAGAAGTATTAGACGTTTTGGGCAATTTGAACAGTGCGTGGGTAGGGGAATTCCTGTTAAAATGGGTGATGGGAGAGATGAGATATTTAGGAATTAAAATTACAGGGGATGTTATTAAAATACATGAAGTCAATGTTCATCCCTTGCTGAAAAATTTGAAGTCATCTCTTCAGAGATGGCAGGATTTTCCACTCTCTATCATAGGGAAAATACAATTAGTGAAAATGATGGAGGTACCTAAGTGGCTTTATCTATTGCAGATGCTGCCCATATGGCTATATAAGAAAAATCTCAAGGAGATTCAAAGCTCTTTTTGATCTTTTATCTGAAAAGGGAAGAGAGCATGGATACCTATAAGGGTCCTTATGGGCCCTGTGGATCGGGGAGGTTTAAAGTGTCCTAACATGCAACTATACAACTTAGCATGTATGTTACAGCATATATTGGATGGACTCTTTGAAACTTCCCATTTCTCTCCACAGGACACTTTACATCTCTTTGGGCTCACTCTCAATGAACTCCTTGATTCAAGTTTCTGGGGCAGACATTCCAGGAGAGCTTAAAAGCCATTTACTAGTTCAGTCTTGTCCCTTGGCTTGGGCATTCTTGTGCAAAACAATGCTGCATCGACCTACTATTTCCCCATTTCTTTCCATATGAGGCAATCCACAGTTTTTGCCAGGTATGTCCAACCTGATCTTCTGGGAATGGAAGGAGAAAGGACTTAAATATCTATATCAATTTATCATGCTGGACTGTAGCTAGATGCTGAGCTTTCAAGATTTACAATCCCAATATCAGTGGTCCTCTAAAGAATTTTATGCTTTCCTTCAAGTGAGACACTATCTATCAGCCATTCTCAAAATGTATCCAAATACTTCTTTCCTTGAAGAAGTATTACTTCAAAAGAAAAAAAGTCCACCATTTTGCATTAAGTATATGCGTAGATTGCTACACCGCTCACAGGAAAATTTACTTTTTTCGACGTTTAATAAGTGGTCCGAATGGCCTGAATTTATTCTAACATTTCAGGAATTTCAATCCTGCTTCTCTAAAATATGCAAATAACAGAAAACGTTAACTTACGAGAAACCCAATACAGATTTTTGCATCAGTCCTATTTGGCTCCAAATAAGATTTATAGACCTAAACTCTTCAATCCCCCAATTTGCAAAAGCTGAGGGGTTGGGTAGACATGGGGGATTTTAGTCATTGTTTTTGGAATTGTCCTATAAAGTTCTTGAATTTTGGCTCGACTACATTAATTTGTAAATAATTTATTTAATGAGACTTTACCACTTTCTCCAAGAGTTTGGCTATTTGGTTTTCATATGGAATCCCCTAGCTCTGTTTCTCGGGAAAGAAAGCTGTTTATAGATAAAGTTGCTGTGCTGGCAAAGAAGACCATATTATTGGTATGAGTAGGTGAAGATTTACTAAACATACTGTCTTGGAAAAATAGGGTGTTTAAATTATTAACTATTGAGTCTATGACAGCCAAAATGTCCACTGAATCTAAACTGGAAATACATTTCCAAATTTGGAGAGATTATATGAATTCACTTTCCTTGTCCATTCGAAACACGATTTTTACTTTATAATGAAGGATTCTAGGGGACCCAAGATGCAGGAGGGATTGGAAACAATTCATTTTCAGGAAATAGGACTGATAGGGGTGCTCTACTCCAAGAACCAAACCCAGAGTGCTAAGGAAATGGGAAGGTTCTTATTTTAGACCCTTGAATTTCCAGTTTACAGATATTAAAAATAAACAATTTTTTTTCTTTCATCATAATTTCTCTGTAGAATGCTCGGGAATGGGTATGGGTAGGGGATAAAACATCAAAGAGGCTTGTTTAAGGTACCATGGTTATATTGTGATGGCTTTTTAGCTTTATCTAAATATGTTTGTCTATAAGAATGAACAAGTTACTTAACTCTGGAGTATTATGATTCTGCTTGTGGGATAGGCCCACAAGCAGCCTCTCACCTTCTTCCAGCCAGCTTTCTGCTCCCCAGTGCCATTTCCCACAAAGGCAGGCCATACTGCTGTGCTCCATTGTGGCCAGGAGGCCGCTGACCCTGTCTTCATGTGGCAAGAGCCACTGCCGTGTAGCACAGCGGGCCCGCCGCCATCGCTCTCGGCCCCGCGGTCCAGAGGCTGCCCATGTTTGCCTTCTGCATGGTGGGCTTTGCTGCCATGCTCCTATGACCTGGAGGCTGTCGCTTACCTTCTTTTATGGCCAGGAGGCCGTCACTGAAGCTACCACCCGTGGTGGTCTGAGCTGCCGCCGTTGGACCTTCCTGCGGCAGAGAGCTGCCACCATCGACTCTCCCTTTCCGTGGCTGAAGGCCACTCTGGAACTTCTCCTGCATGGCAGGAAGCCACTTTTACAGCTGGGCCCTGCTTCTTGTCCTAGTGCTGCTTCAGCTCCTTCTTCACCACATGGCTGCTGTCCCTGGTCCTGCCTCCTTAGGCGCAGGGCCGCGCCTCCCCTTGGGATTTAAATGGCCAGTCCTCTTGGCTCCTCCTCATTATATCATCCTGGGTGTTCCTCTTCAGTCCTACAAAAGGGCTCAGCCTTCAGTTCCTCTTCACCTTTGCAAGGAGTCAGTCCTGGAGTTGAACTGCTCCTGGATCCTCTGTTCCAGCTGTTCAGTCCAGGAGTCTCCGATGATGTCCTCCTCCGCTTCTTCAAGGCACTCTGTTCTTCATGAGAATTCCCTTGTCTTCCTTTGTGGTTCCTGATCCTTCATCTGCATCTTCATTCCATGTTTGGTCTCTCGCCGTATCCTAAGTCCTTGTCTTCAGTTGTCTTCATCGTCCAACTTTCCTGATGTTCTCACCTTCTGATGTCCTGTCCTTCCTGAAGTCTGTCATCCTGTTGTTCTGCCTCTTGGAGCCTCCATGATGCTTTTGGCTGAGTGGCCTGGGGGTCCAAAGTCCAGATGTCTCAGATGTCTTGTTCTCCAGTTCACGCAATACCTCCTGGTGCTCTTGACTGAGTGTCCTGGGGTTGAAGTCCAGATGTCCTGACATTCCAGACATCTTCATGTCAAGTTTTCTTTGACTTCAGATCCTTTTGACGTTTTCATCTTCAGTTCTTTCGCTGTTAAGCGTTCAGACCCTTTTGACTCCTTCATCAAGGAAGCCTTCAGACTCTTTGGCTCCCTCATCAGGGTATCCTTCTTCTCGGATATCCTGGGTCCAGATCTACCTCCTACTGGACCATCCTCTCTTCAACTTCGGTCTTGACTTTCTGGTTCTTTTTCCACGCTTGCTCTGAAGTCATTGCTTCTTCAGGTTGGCCTACGTCGATCACGCCAGGTCCCTGAACCTCAGTCCAGGATGGTTGCTGCTACGAGTCATGGCTTGATTCCTTCATACTGAGTTTTAACTCTTCTGTCGTCTATCCACTCAGCAAGTGTTTTCATCAGTGTCCCTAATGTTCTTCTCTTCAGCCTTGCCTCATCCTTATTTAGTATCATCTGACCTCGTCTTCAAATATTGTCTGATCATTGTCTTCAGTCTTCAAGTCTCGTCTAGTCTTCAAGTCTTGTTCCAGTTCCATCATCTGCCCTCGACCACTGTCCGTCCTGGCTCATTTGTCGTTCCCATACAGAAGGTCCAAAAATGCTATTGAGTGGCCGGAGGGCTACCCCAGAGACCAGCATTATGTTGTGGGTCTCTACTGATGCATCAGGTTCGGTGGAGGTCTGAGTCCCTGGTCTTCAGCCTCTCTGCCTGTGCTTGGACATGTCTCACCTACTTTGGTGCTTCCACGGAGCTCCTCCCTGCAGTCGCGTCATGGTCCAAGGGCACACCACTCTCCCCGGAATCAGGATCACTCCCTAGTGCTCCCACATCATGGAGTGACTTCATTTAACTTGTGTTATGTATGGTATCTCTGATGGAAAATCAATAAACATTAGGGATGTGCAGAGCAAAAGTTTATGTTCATAAGTCCATAAGTCGAAAGGGGGTCCCATTTGCGGTCAATATGGACATATGGAGAATTCCATAAGTTGAGTCTATGTCCATACGTGCAAATAAAAATTTAAACCCCTCACCCTCCTTAATCCCTCCCCCAAGACTTACCAAAACTCCCTGGTGGTACAGCAGGGAGTCAGGACTCCATTTCTGAACTCCTTTGCAAGGAGCACGTGATGTCGGCGTCACAGAGTGACGCGGCGTCACGTGATTCCCCGCGCGATCACTCTGGGACCCTCGTTGCACCCAAAAGGAACTTTTGGCCAGCTTGGGGGGGTCAGGAGGCCCCCCCAAGCTAGCCAAAAGTTCCTTTTGGGTGCAACGAGGGTCCCCCGGAGCGATCGCGCGGGGAATCACGTGACGCCGCGTCACTCCGACGTGACGCCGACGTCACGTGCTCCTCGCAAAGGAGTTCAGAAATGGCGTCCTGACTCCCTGCTGTACCACCAGGGAGTTTTGGTAAGTCTTGGGGGGGGGGATTAAGGAGGGTGAGGGGTTTAAATTTTTATTTAGGATCAACAATCACGATTTCCAACTTATTCAACATAGCTATGTTGAATAAGTTGGAAATCCGATCGTTTTCGCCTCATCACTTTTTTAAGTTAAAAAAAAAAAAAAGTTGCGTTTTACATTTAAGTTCAAAACGAATGCACACCCCTAATAAACATGTTCGATACAAAAAAAAGATTTTCAGGAAGCTTCTTATGGCATACCTGTTTAAACAGGTTTGTTTGTTTTTTATCTTTTTTTATCCTATACTCAGTTTATCTTTGTTTATGTGTTTTTCTTGTTATTTAAAATTTTTTGTGATATTGCTTAAATTTTTTGTGATATTGCTTAAATTTGTGATATTTGTGATATTGCTTAAATTTTCTGCTTTTGTTGTAGAATGTAAATAAATCTGGATTTCTGCGCATAAGCCGGCATATTTTAAGACATGTACGCATCAAGAAAATTACCAGTTTTAGAAATAACTTCACCAGATTGACCAGTCTTTCTCTAGGTCATTGAGACCCTCCTGGTTCTTCAGCCTGAACTCCATCCAGGGCACCTAGATCTCCCATTCAGTCAGTAATAGACAATAACCATGTTGTTTAATAGTATTGAAGTCAGATAATTAGTAGTTGTAAAATTTTGCAAGTAAGTTTTCAAATCTACATGTAGGATTGTCTTTTAAAATAGTTGCTTATGTGTTGGCCCCTCCCCAGAACAAAGCTAAAAAGGAACAAAGGGGTTTGCCCTTTGCCATGCAACTTTGGCAGAGCGCCAGTGACTGTGTGCTACTGCTGCTCTGATATTAGAAGGTTGGTCTGTTGGCAAAAGATGGTGTCAACCAGAAGGAACCAGTACTGACAGGGGGAGGAACAATGCCATCGCCTCAATGATGGTCCAAATCTCCTCTCTCTCCTCCTCAAAAGGGAGCCCCGGAGACAAGCTACTGCCGCTCTGATTTTATAAGGCCAGTCTGTTGGTGAAAGATGACGGGGAACCAGCATTGACAAGGGGAGGAAGAGCAACACCTCCGCAGTGATAGTTCAAATCACCTCTCCCTCCTCCTCTGAAGAGAACCTCCATTTCCTGGTTCATTCTGATTTATCCATAACATTATTTCAAAGTAATCAATGTTTATATCAGATTACAAGTTGGATGTCATCTATTCAACTAATGTTAAATATTTTAAAAAACCTAAGCCATGAGGACTTCCCATTATCCTGTTTAGATAACTGCCCTGATATAACAATTGAGGATATAGTTATGCCCTTTGCAGAAATAGTTCATAATCTTGGATTCAAATTTGATTCTGCTTAGACTTGTGTAGTGCATTTTTGATTGTTTTTACGCAATGGTTTTTATAAGTTACGACTTTTAAAACATTTACATTATTTGTTGCCTCAAAGGGATTTTAGAATTGTAATCCAAGCATTTCTTGCCTGAATTATGGCAATGCTTTGCTTATTGGCTTCCCCAAATATCTAATTAAAGCTATTCAGTTGCTTCAGAATGCTACAGCCTGGCTTGTCATGTATGGTAAAAAGCGGGATCGTATAACTCCTTTAGTTGTTCAATTACACTGGCTGCCCATAATTCAGCATATTAAATTTAAGATATTCTTGCTTGTCTTTAAGGCAGTTGGAGGAGATATCCCTTCATGTTTGGCAGATTTAATTTTTACCATTTCTGCACATTTGTGCTTTTCAATCTATGAACACAATGCAGCTGCAAGTTCTGAGGCAGATTTTATAAATCTGCGCACACGCGAACAAGAGTACGCGGGATTTCAAAAGATATGCAGGTAGCCGGGGTCGGCGCGCGCAAGGCTGCCCAAAATCGGAGCGGCCTCGGAGGCAACTTTCCTTTGCCCTCCCCCCACCTTCCCCTCCCTTCCCCTACCTAACCCACCCCCCCCCCCCGACCCTAGCTAAACCTCCCCCCTACCTCTATCCCGAAAGCAGGCATAACTTTGCGTGCGCCGGGCCGGCTGCCGCACTCCATGTTCCGGTCCGGGGGCTGGTCCAGGGGCCGCTGTCATGCTCCCGGAATGCCCCTGGGCCGGAACCACGCCCCCAGACAAGCCCCTGAAATGCCGCGTCATTCCGGACACACCCCCAAAACGCCGCGTCACTCCCAGTACGCCACGACATGCCCCCCGACACGCCCCTCCATGCAAGCCCTGGGACTTACGCGCGTCCCAGGGCTTGTGCGCGCCGCCGAGCCTATGCAAAATAGGCTCAGCGCGCGCAGGGGGGATTTGGGGTAGGTTTCGGGGGGGGGGGGTACGTGCGTATCTTACGCGCGTACCCCTTTGAAAATCTACCCCTCTATCTTTTAAAAATATACTTTTAGTTGAAAGATGTGGTCATGCTTTTTCCATAGTGGGCCCTGTATTATGGAATACCCTGCCCACTCTAGTTTGTCTTATTTCTGATATTAAAATGTTTTGTGTGCAGCTGAAAGCTATATTATTCTGGGAGACCTACGCAAATGAGATGTATTCATTTTTTATTATATTTAATTTAATTCTATTTTCAGTTTTTGTTTTGCTTGAACTATTTGTGTTCTGTTTGTCTTATTGTAAACTTAATATATATATTGGAAGTAATTTTCAAAGGAGTTACGTGCGTAAATGTAACATACTTTTGTAGCAATTTTCAAAAGCCATCTACACAAGTAAAGTGCACTTAAGCAAGTAAATTATATGTACAACTCAGTGGCATATATTGTAGACATTTTCAAAAGCCCACTTACTTGAATAAAGTGCATTTACTTGAGTAAAACCCAGTTTAATGCATCTAAATGCTTTTTCAAATTGGGCCCATAATGTTTATGTAACTCTCCACATCTCTTAGAATTGGATTTTGTTATAATGAAGTTTATAAATGTTCTTAATAAAAAGTAAATAAATAAATAAATAAATAAATAAATAACATAGGCCGTCTTTCTTCTTCCATTGACTTTAATTGGAAACAAATGGATGAATGTCATGAATAGACATTTTTATTTTGTCTGAAATGAACAAAACAAATGTTTGCAATCTACAAAAGGAATAAATTACCCAAAACTACATTTTTGCCTCTGTACCTCCTTAATGATTAGACGGCATTTTGCATATTTATGGTAGACCTGACAGCAAACCCTCTGTCAGTGAGGTATGTTTGCACAATCTGTGTTAAACCATCATATTTTTGTTGCTGAGACCTTGCAAGGATCAGAGACTGATCAGTATGGACCTCGAAATGCATCATGCGTTGAAACATCTACCTTTTGTCAATCTAGAACAGTGGTTCCCAATTCTTTCAGATTTTCAGGGTATCCATAATGAATATGCATGAGATAGATTTACATGCACTGCCTCCACTGCATGCAAACCTTTCTCAAGGGTATTTATTACAGTGATCCTGAAACTAGGATCACCCCAGGACAGGTTTGGGATCACTGGCTAGAGAGATTGAAATCTGAGTGCCTGCCAATGGAACATCTCCAGGTTCTGGCACAATGGAAGCAAAGGGAGATGCTTCCCAGCTGGATGCTGAGGCTTTTCTTAGCCCCATTGACCCTGCTGTACCTCTGCCACCTTCCTACAATGTTAACAGCCTAATGCTGGAGGCTTCTGCCACTGCCAGTCAGTCAGGCAGGTTATGAAGGATCAGCCCTTTGATGAGCTTGAGTCTGCAGAGCCAGCAGCAGTCACATTCTAGGAGTAGCAATAAAGCATGAATGAGAAGGCAGGAGGAGTTGATGTCCAGTGGGAAGGGGCAGGGTCTGGAGCACGCTTACTGAATCCCTCAGCAGGTCCTGCTGTTAATGCCAACCTCCTGATTGTTTCATCGGTATTTCTTCTTTTTTGAATGGGGGGTCATTGTCCCCTCTTGAACATAATGGTGATGCCTCTTTAAAGCTATGATTAAGGCTCCTGCTGCTTCTATGGAGATGTTGATTGTTACATCCATTTTAAGCTAAATAGTTATTTTTATTTTCTATGTAAGGTTATAAGTGAGATTGAGATAAAAAATAAAAATCAATGAAATGTGATGGTACATCATGGTGGTAAATGATTACAGCATAGAGCCTTTCATGATTCAGCTTAAAGCCTATTGAGAGACATAAGACTATAGATTTGAATTCAAGAACACATAGTTTTTGATACCACTCTTGACATTCATTATTATTAATCACCTTTATTTTAATTAAGAGACTCCTTTTTCCATTGTAAAATAGAAATATTAGGGTAAGGCCTTGTGTTCTTTTCACACCTTTGCTGTACAATTGCTGGTCCTATTCTGTAAATGTTTTTTGAAGAATTTGTAATGTTGCATGGGAAGATTAATTTGTAAGTAGGTCTCAGTGTGTATTATTGACTTCTCCTGATGCAGCCTCTTTAGTGAGGCAAAACATGAGCTAATGTCAGGCAGCACTTGAGGTAGCGCTTTGAGAATGAAGGCAGCATTTGAGGTAGTGCTTTGAGAATGAGCGGATAACAATTGAGGCAGTGCTTTGAGTATGAAAGGAGCACTTGAGATCACCTTGAGAATGAGCTTTTCAAGAAGCAGCTTGTGAAAGAAACCTGTTTTGAAGCAAGTTTTATAGTAATTTGATGAAAGAAGATCTGATTTTTGAACTTGTGAAGTAATAGGAGGAGCAATATGAGGCAACTAAAATCATGATTTTTGTAAAGACGTTTGTGTAAGGGAAGTTTGCATAAAGTGGGGTTTACAAGCACTACCTGTTTAGATTATTACTGCAAGGGTTGGGATTGGATATATTATCTGATTTATACTGTATTAGATTAGTGGGTGTATGGGTTGATTGTAAAAAGTGTTTGGTGTAATTTTATATTGGTCTGTTTGGGTTTGTATAGGGTGCGTTTGATTAGTTATGTATGGGTAGGTGTAAATGTTTTTGATGTTTTGTTGGGAGGTGGGTGGGAATGAATAATCTGTATTTTTTTAATTGCTTTTTGATGATGGTATGTAAATTATTTTTGTATTTGTTTTATAAAATGTATTGATTTTTTTATTTCTATTAAATTATAGTTTTTTTGTTATCTTGAATTAGGTAGATTTGTGTTATTTTTTGATTTAGATATTTGTTTGCCAAATAGAAATATCACCATTCCTCATAAAACATCAAACAATACAATGAAGAAATATAAAACATCAATCATAATTGTAAAACCATACTAATAAAAAGAGTTAATATTTCAAAACATTTGACAAATAGAATAACATTCTACAATTAAACTCATCAAAATTTTCCTAAAATAAATAAAAATAATTTCAAAACACTCAATAATAATGAAAACTAATAAGGATAAACAAAACATTCCCCATTCTCCATACCAGGGAACTTTTGATTTCCAGTTACCCTGGGATTGTCTTAGATTAGTGGGGAAGGGGTATCACACAAACTTTTTATACTCTCTCTCTTATACATAAACATACAATGCTCATTCTCACACACACACATGCTCACTCTTCTCCCCTTCTGGAACACACAAGCAGTCTCCACCTTCAGGCCACAGAGCTGACTAAACTCCTCCTCCTTCCTCATAGTGAATAGGCTGATGCTGCTTCTGCTCTTTCCAGCCACGGTGATTGCACCTTTTTCTTCCCACCCACAGAGGCTCATATGACACTATTTCCTCTTCGAGGCCCAAACAGGAAGGAAGAACAAGGAGTCACAGTCATTGCAGTCTTGCCACTTATGTGCCACCTCCAAAACTGTGGTGCTCTTGGCATTGCCTACTGCTTTCCACTGACCATGAAATCTCTCTCACTCATCTCCACCTCCCAACCATAACACTCTCTCTCTGCTTCCTACCCTTTCCCTTTTACTCTCTTCCCCACCTCACTCACCCTGTTTCCTTTCTTCTTACTCACATCTCCTCCTTCCCTTTCCTCTCATACTCCTTCCCTTCCCTTGGCACATCCCCTTCTCTCACTCACTCTCCTTTCCTCTCCTCTACTTTCCTCCCATTCCCTTTCACTTAACTCCTTCCCTTCCCTGCCCTCTCATTCATATACCTTCTTCTCTTCGCTTCCCTCTCCTCCCCCTTACTTACGCACCCACCCCTTTCTCCTCCCCTTCTTTCTCACTCGACCCATCATCTTCCCTCCCCTCTCACTCATTCACTCCCTCACTCATTCAGTTCTCCTCCAATCCCATCCCATCCCCTCTCCTCATACACACACATGGAAAGAGTTAGGATTTTGCCACACTTAGGCATTTTTGGTGCTTTCACCTCCCCCCACATCCTGTAAGAGTCTGTTATAGGTTAGCAGAGGTCTATTCTCTGATGAATGAGTAGGAATGCAACAAATCTTGGGCAGCCTGCTGCCCCTAAATGCTTGCCATCATAGGCACAGGCATAATAGATGCCTGTTGACAAATCAAGGGCTGCACACACACACACACACACACACATATTCTCACTTCCACTCCTTCCCTTCTCTTCCCCCACACCTCACCCCTGGGTAAGAGATTGAAGAAGACACTGCAGGTTTCTCTTCATGCCCATGGGGTGTAGATGGGAACCTTGCGGGCACATTACCATCCAAAACTGCCGCAGGGTCCTTTACCTGCCTGCATCACCATACCATGCTGACATGGGGGATGGGAAGGCCACAGAACTGATACCATCCTGCACCACCATAGGCATTCTTTCTGTCTGCAAAGATTAGGAACCCCAAGGGCATGTCACCAACCTGCACCACCATGGGCCTCTTCCTGCCCACTGTGAGCAACTTATAGCATGTATTCATTGTGGGAGGCAGCCCAGAGTTTAGTGGAGCCATGGCCCCTGCGGACCCCACCCCATTCTGATGCCTATTTCAACAGTTAGGGATGTATTTGAAAGATTCATAATAGGGACCTTCAAGGTTCCAAAGGATGCAAACACACTCCCCCCTCCCCACATCTAAGAAAGATCTACTAAGAGTAGGTTATATTGGTCCCCGAGTGCCAAAACAGGTCTGGTTTTCAGATATCCTTACTGAACATGTATGAGATATATATTTGAAAGCACTGCTTCCACCATATGAAAATATATCTTATGTATATTCTTCTGGGATATCCTAAAACCAGACCTTTTTGTGACACTTGAGGACTGGAATAGCCTGTTCTGATCTACTACCTGCCTGTTGGGTGAGTCAAGAGATGAACAGCAGGAGGGGAACCCAACCTTGGATATGACTAGACTCCTAGAAAGATCTGGAGGAAAGGAAATAAATAGGCCCTACCTTATTAGTGGCATCTGTGTTTGCACAATATAAAGATGATGTAATGTGCTATTATTTTCACAATCAACATGTTTTATGTCTGGATATTTCTGAACATTTGAAGAAAGGCACAAGAGCACAGAGAAAAGTTCTTGGAGATGTGCCAGAAGATTCCCTTTCTCTAAGTGCTCGATGTTATTCATGTAAATGTATGTTAAAGCTGCATAATACTACTTATATTTTTTTTAGGGGTGCCAATGTTTCCACAGACCAGGGCTGGAGGCTTGAAGACTTTGGAGGGAGGGATGGGGGGGGGGGGGAGGTGGCAGGAGGTACATACTTATTTTCGTTTAATTCTGATAAATTAGCATAAAGTTTAAATCCTGCCTGTGAACTAAATAAAGGGGGGGGGGGGCCCTTGTTATGGTACTTTGAAAAGTTTTTTGTTTTTTTTCCTTTAAAACTATTATTAGTGCACTGCGAATTTTCACTGATTAGACTTGTAGAATCATTGAAGGTCGCCGACATGATGAAATGATGCAATGCAGGTCAAAAAATATGGCAAGTTTAGTTCTAAGTTTCATTCCTGTCTTCTGGGCTCATTTTACAAGAAATCATATGGCTTACAAGAATTCCATGTTATGAGAACAAAGCGACAGGCTGATGCAATAAGACGCATGTGCATCCTCATCATCTCTGCGCACGATGCAATATTCTGATGAAAATAAATTCGAAGGGGCATAGAAAAAGGGCACACTAGGGAGAAATGTGCATTTCTAGTGCTCAAAACTAAATTTTATTGGTCGCACGGACTTCTAAATTGTGTGTTCCTAGCAAAAGTGCATCACTTACATGAAATTACAGAAGTCTGCAATGCCTGTTTTTTACCAAAAGGAAATGAATCACCCATAGTTTTTTAAGGTGTCCTTTAGCTAATTATCATGCACCATGCCACTAATCCTAATATTTTGAATCTGGGCATGCCAGTGATCCAGGCAGGGGTCATGCTTCCAGAATGTAGGGATGGTCAGCTGGGCAGCCAGTAGCATCTGACCAACTAAGTGTCTGTGTTTATGAGGAAGGAAGGAGCATCCCACCTGCCCAACAGTCCTGACGATAGGGAGACCCAAAATATCAGCAATTTCCTGGGATACGCCATGGCAAAACTGTTGCACCCTCTGGCAATACCCCCCACATGTGGATACATGTAATTCTCTCCATTACATTTTAGAAGAGTCCTGGTACATTTGATTTTATCATATAGGACAAATAAAGATGTGAGGTGTAGTTTTAAATCCAAATTATCAGGTAACATGCCAGGTGCTCAAATTTTAATCAAAGATCACAGCTTCCTAATTTTATTATTGCATATTTAAAGTGATTCAATCAGTTGTAATTCCAAGGATATTATCACTGTATCAAATCAAAGTTTCAAAAGCTGTGGTCCCCTTACATGGCCATATTTTGCCTGTTGGCACCTTCAGGAGAGACTAAGCTTATACCAAGCTTATCAAAAAGCAAACAAACCCATATCGTAGATGAGTGAACAAGCTACCTTCACAGTCATATACCATCAGTGATATATCACTGTGAAGGTAGCTTGTTCAGTCATCTGTGGTATGTGTTTGTTTGCTTTTTGATACACTTGCTACAAGCTCAGTCCCTCCTGAAGAAACTGACAGATGAAACATGATAGCTTGGATACTACTCCTCACATCTTTATTTGCTATATTTGGATAGCCATGTGAGGGCTGACTTCCACCTGATGACTTTACTGTGTATTGTACATTTTATCATATAACATTGGTGTGCAGTAAGTTCTATGCAGTAATCTGAACATTAGTTTGACTTGCTGCATTACAGAGTGCTATGATGAGCTGCAGACCAAATCTGTTTCCACATTTTATCATCCAAGTTAATGCCCAGATCTGCATTCCAAGCATCTACTAGAACCAATGAGGTCAGGTAAATATCTGTGATATATTTTGCTGATACCTCAGGGTCTCCCAGAAAACTCTACATTCTGTTCAAAGTCCTTTGGGAAGAGGAGAGGACTATTATGTCTGACAATGAATTTGCAGTTGTAGATAATTGGCATGGGTGTGCATAGGCAAATCAAATTCCTGACTTACAGCAAGATTCATCAAAATGCTATAAATATAGCAGAAATAGTGCCCATGCTAAAATAAAATGGGCATGGTTAGGATGATTTCCTATCTTCCACATCATGAAGGTTATTTCCATGAAATGCAATATGTCAGTGCATCACACGTATTTAGCCGCATGGTGCATCATTAGCTGCGTCATGGGTAGATTTATGCGTTATGCGTTATTTTGTTTGTTCATTTATTCTGGCTTCCTGCAGCTGCCTCTATGAAGGTGAGTTGGGAGTTGGAGAGAGATAAGGTAGGTGCTGTTGGTTAATGGATAGCTGGAGGTTAGGAGGTTTTGCCATTACTGAGTGAGTTGTCCTGTTTGGCGTTCTCATCTGTTTCCCTTTTTCTTGGATTCTTTTTTCTTATTCTGTGTGAAAGTTCATGTTAGTTTGTCACGTTTGTTTGTCTGTCTTTTTGTGTGGAGGAGTGAGGAGGAGTGGTGGTTGTGGTGAAGAGAAGTGAGGTGAAGTGGTTGATGTGGTGAAGAGAAGGAGCGGTAGTTGTTGTGAGGAGGACGGAGCATAAGAGGCATGAAGAAAGAGGAGAGGAGAGACATGAGGAGAGGAGCAGGTAAAAGAAGGGCAGAAGTGCTAGGAGGAGGAGAAGGACTAGTGACAGGGACAGGACAGGAGTAGAGTTAGACAGATGACAGGGATAGGAGAAGGAAGGGAAGGGAAGGAGATAGGCAGGCGAGGATGGATGGAGGAGGATGGCAGACTAGGGATAAAGAGAAAGGGCAGAGGGGAAGGGAGTTTGAAGGCTAGGGGCAGGGAGGGGAGTAATGATGGGAGTGGGAGTGAGAGTGAGGAAAGGGATGACACTTCTCTGGAAGTGGAAGTGGCACCTACTTCTGGCAGCCAAGCAGCAGGACGCCCTCGTCTGAGGGCCCTCACGTTTAGTATTGGGGATGAGATGCTTATCACTGGGGTCCTCGAGCATTACCCAATGCTTTTTGTGAACTGTGCAGCCAGGACATCAAAGGCAGACAAGGGCCAGATCTGGCACACCATTGCCCATGTGATAGCAAGGTGGAGCGGTGTGGAATGAAATGTAGAGCACATGGCCCACAGGTACTTAGACATCAAAGCCCAATTAAAGGTAAAATTCTGCAGCTGCAACAAATAATTCTGGCAGACTGGTGGAGATGCTCCTTGCCCAATTGTGCTCACGCCCATGGAGGAGCACCTCAACCAGCAGCTGGGACCGGATGTGTTTGAGGGCATGACTGAGCAGCTAGATACCATGCGAGCCAGAGCCGGTAAGTTCCCCTCACCTGTAAATGGCCAGCTGTGCACATCATTTGGCATAAAACGCTCACATTGACTGAGAAGCACAGTGTGCATGTCATGCCAAATGTTCCATGTGTGTACCTCTTAGCTTTGGTACTTATGTCAATCCCCAAGGACCACCAGTGAAGCTCCAAGGAGCAGCCGTGCAGTTGGAATTTAACATGCTTCCTTGCTTATGGATGCAGAGACCCAGTTCAGTGAGGAGAAGGAGGAGCAGCAGCAACACAGCCCACTCCTGGAAGCCCTGGTCACAGCAAGCCCACTGAATGTGAGCTTGAATATTTTGGCTATAATGGATGAACCCAGACTGCAATGGGACACTGTTCAGCCAGTGCAACCTTGTTCCAGCACCCTACTTCACTAGCACAAGGCAGCAGGCACTGTGGCGGAGCAGCCCTCCAGTACCCTCATGCGCCTTCTGGAGCTGAAACCTCATCTTGCTACATGATTAGCACAGCACCTGCACCAGGTCTGGCACCAGCACTGTCACCAGGACAAGCACCAACACCATCACCATCACTGACACTATCACTGTCACCGACACAGGCCTCCAAGCAAGAGCAGCTGGACAAGCTGGAAAGGAGCCATCATATCAACATATTATTTATTTATTTAGTAAAGGCTTTTATATACCGACTTTCTTGATACAAATCAAATCAACTCGGTTTACATCGAACTACGCATTAACTATAACCATCCAGTCAACAAGAGATAATTTAAAGGAGCGTAAAGTTACATTATAACAAGGATGCCTTAACTGGGAGAAGGAAAAAAGAGAGGGAGAACAAAGATAAATTACTATATACAATGGAATATGGGAGGGAGGCAGTGAGCCGACCTCATAATGACTTGTGAGTATAATTAGCGTTTGTTTATTTACATGAGTGATGGAATAGTTCTAAATCAGGCTGTTGGGCTAGTGGCGGGGAAGGCTGTGCCTCAGGAGGGCAGTCAATGACCATACCGAGGCCCTGCTTGCCCAGATGGCAGTGCTGGCACGGGATCTCACAACAGTAGCAACGTCAATCAATAACCAGACCACTGGGTTGACACAGATTCCACAAAGAATGCCGGAGCCTGCACCTGTGCCTTCCCCAGCATCACAGGACTCAACACCATGCAGCAGTCCTCAGCCTAAGAGACAACCCAGGGGTAGGCCCCCCGAGGACATGCAACCCCCAGGTGGCAAATCATGGTGTGGCAAAGGGCCATGAAGAATGCAAACAGCTGGCAACTAAAGGCTAAGACCAAGACTTGTTGGACAAGCCTGGCCAGGCCTTTGTATAAAGTTGCAGTGCCAGCTAGATGGAAGAAGCTTGCAGGGCCTGTCCTGATTACAGGGCCTGTCCTGATTACAGAGTTCCTGTGCCCGCTAGATGGAAGAAGCCTGCTAGTCTTGTCCTGACTACAGAGTTCCTGTGCCAGCTAGATAGAAGAAGCCTGCTGGGCCCATCCTGATTATAGATGTACTGTGCTCGCTTGATGATGGAGTTGGTCTACTGTGTGCTACTGATGTCCTGCAGTCTACTTCCAATGCCCTCCTTGATGATCTTTCCGTACTCTAGCCTCTTTGAGGTTGTCTCCAGGCATGGTCCAGTTGCTGTCTTTTCTTCTCCTGCTCTTCATCCTGCTGCTGCCTTCTCCTGCTTCTCATCTCATCTTATACTGCTGCTGTCTCCATGCCATTGTCTCATCTCATCTCATCTTGCTACTGCCTTCATGCTGGCATCTCATCTCATTTACTGCTGCCTCCATGCTGGTGTCTCATCTCATCTCATCCTACTGCTGTCTCCTTGCTGCTATGTCTTCTCCTTGGGCTCCTGCCTCCATGCTGCTGTGTCTTCTCCTGGTCCTCGGCCTCCATGCTGTTTTCTCCAGTCATGGTCCTGCTGCCTTCTTGGTGAACTGTGCTGCCTTGGCCCTTAGGCTGTCCTCTTTTGAGTGCACTCTTTCTGCTTGGACTGTCTAGGGCCTTTTTCTTGTCATCACATAATAAGGTTGCTATCAGATTAAATATTAGAGTTGTATTGTACCTATTGGAGGTGCAACTTCTGCTTTCTATGTTCTTTTCTGTAATCATGATTGTGCCAAAAGGATAAGATTCTAAGCCTTTTATGTAATGATGACATTTCTAACAATGTATGTACAGGTCTACACTGAATGTGCTTTTTAGTTCCTGTTATGTGCTGTTTGTTATCTTGTTCTTGCATAATTACCAGGACTCGTGCTCCAGGCACAAAGGCCTGCATGTAACATCAAGGCCACGATAGGTGCACGCGCCCAGATGTCATGGCGCTGGTCTCATTGGGCCGCGAGTATGACCCGCGTGTCCCCCTTATGTCCCCTAGGAGTGGGAGCAATGTCAGCGGTCTGCAACGAGCACATGGTCGTGGCCCGATGACGTCACAGCTCCTATTAAATCCCAGCCCCCAACCCTCTCCTTCCTTTTCCCCTGCACCTCCAACAAGTTCACCTGAGGCACTGGAATAGTGCTGCAAGTATAAGGGTCATGCACCAGGGGTGGGGGAAGAGCGAGAGATACAGCAGCATACACTGCCCATGGCAAGATAATGGCACATCAGGCGCGAGTGAGTCTGCCTTTTCTTTTACAATTTCATGCATACTGGCAGCTCGGGCAGTGAGGCACACTGTGGCCGAGTCGGGCCCAATCCCACGGAGAGCAATCACGTGAAACAGGGCCCAGGCATAGACAGCCAGTAAGGCTGGAATGCGCGTGAGCCGGCAGAAGCATCGGAGGTTTGAAAGGAAACCGGCGCCCCAGGGGCAGGAAGACACGCAAGACCCGTGGGAAGAAGGCAGACCAGCAGAATCTACTACTATATTTCTTAGTTTGCCCTCCCTGCCGCCCCACACCAAACCTCCCTTAGACTCAGCCAAGCCCAGTAGTCCGCCCCCTTCTGTACAGACGTTTTATCTCCCCTCCCTCCTCTCCCCCCTATACCTTCTCTCTTTATACCTCACCCCTCACCCATCTCCACCCTTTACCTTCTCTCTATATACCTTGCCTCGTCCCATCTTCAGGCCTATATGATTCTCTTAGAATCTGTTGCCCTTAATTGAAATTGTATCTCTTATTTTATAGTACCACTAGACCAAGTTAACCACAGCTTATTCCATTTTGTGTTGTTCTCTCATTGTTATTTAAATTTCCTATGTACCTTTACATGCGTTCAAATGTTACTCATATGTGTTCTATGTAACGGTCGTGCCTTGTTCCTGGCCCTCCTACTGTTCCTTGTAAACCGGTATGATGTGCAAACGGCTATCGGTCTATAAAAACAGTAAAATAAATAAATACAGCGCTGGGCACATGGAGACCCACGGGTCTCACGACCCCCATCACAGCAGCTGAGTCAGTGCCAAATGCCACAACCACATGGTACAACCTGGTCGGTACCAGGCACTCAACCGGTGTCTATAATTACCCTGCCGCATATTAATTTACAGCCTGTGACATGGTATGGGCAAAGGCTATCGGTGCCATTTTGAGTCCTGGCATCGGACGGCCGGCGTGCAGGAGGTTGCTCCGGGACCCCCGTTGGACCCCCAGGGACTTTTAGCCAGCTTGGGGGGCCTCCTGACACCCACAAGACTTGCCAAAAGTCAAGCGGGGGTCCGGGAGCGACCTCCTGCACGCCGGCCGTCCGATGCCAATACTCAAAATGGCGCCGATCGCCTTTGCCCTCACTATGTCACACATAGTGAAGGCAAAGGCAATCGGCGCCATTTTGTCTCAAAATGGCGCCGATCGCCTTTGCCCATACTATGTCACAGGGGCTACCAGTGCCATTGGTCAGCCCCTGTCACATGGTAGGAGCACAAGATGGCGCCAGTGACCATGTGACAGGGGCTGACCAATGGCACCGGTAACCCCTGTGACACAGGCTATCGGCGCCATGATGAAACCGGCAAACGAGGGTGTGAGAATGCAGAGATGGCTTCTGGACTCCCCGCTGGACCACCAGGGAGTTTTGGTAAGTCTTGGGGGGGGGGGGGTCAGGAGGATGGGGGGTTGTAGTTAATTTGAATTTTAGCTGGGACACGAATTTAACTCGCCGTATTAACGCATCGGGGCGCCATACGGCCGAATGTAACGCATTTGCGCCCCGACGAATCCGAATCACGAATGCAACAAAAACATTTTGGCTGCACATCCCTATTATCTTTACACATTCCAAGCTGTCTGGAACCCCCCCCAAAGCCACAAAAAAGCTCAAAATTTTGCTTTTCTGTGTGACTTCTCTGGACTTGCATTAGAAGAGTGGATGCTCAATCATGAGTGTCCATTTTACTCGAGCCTTATCCTTTATTTTGATTTATCTGTAATTCACTTCCAGTGCATATATCAGGAAGCTCTTATGTTGTGCTTATTCCTAAATAAAAGCCATGATTGCAACATTAATCCTGTGTGCATGTGCTGCAGGGACCTTTTGGGTCTGAACAGCAAGACAGCAAGGTGTAGCATGAGGAGCAATGCAGCAAGGCAGAGTGGCAGCAAAAACCCAAGATATAGCATAAGGGGGATGGAAGCAAGGAAGAGTGTCAAGAAGACCCTCTAATTATAGCATTGGGAGCATGGCAACTAGGCAGTGTGACAGCTAGACCCCCAAATATAACATATGGGGTATAGCAACAAAGCAGAGTGGCATCAAGACCCTAATTTATTTATTTAAAAGTTTATATACTGCTAACTACAAAATTATGTTCTAAGCAGTGTACACCATTTACAAAAACATCAGCAATAAAAATGAAAACATTAAAAAAAACATTTCAGAATCCACAATTTAAAACATTATCAGAAAAAAAAAAAAAAAAGTAAAACAATCACTTTTGGTTACCAAAAATTTAAATAAACAAATGGGCCTTTAGTTACTTTTGGAAATTTTTCACAACCTCAATTAATCTCAAAGCTTGTGGCAGGGAAATGCCATAATTTATGCCCAATATATGACAATGTCCACTTGCATGACTCTGCCAAGTGATATTCCTTCACAGATGGAAGGGTCAAGAGGCAATTTGCTTCTAAGCGTAAAGCTCATCTTGGAACTTATTTATTTAACTAAATGTGCAGAGGCTGGGATATTCAGCAAGGATGAATGTTAGCAAGACCCCAAAAGTCAGGAGTAGGGCAGCTTCACCTTGATTAGTCTTCTGTCCTGTCTAATTGACCTCCTGTCTTTGTTCTGTCCTGGCTATTACCTCACTCAGAAATGCCTTGGTTGCTGTACTTAGTAGTCTCACTGCAGCATTTTTCAATAGGCCATAGACTTGAATGGAAAATGCAAACAAAAGAAACTAAAATATTTGTTTAATTTGTGGGAACCCTCCATTCATTTCAGGGGCTCAAAAATGAAACAAAAATTGTCTCATTCACATATTAAGCAATGGGAATTTGCTTGGTAGGGCAAGGCCTCATAAACGACCAGTGTGGTCGTTTTTTATGGGGCTGACACTGGTGATCATATCTTGGGGGGTGGGGCTAGTGATCCCCAATCCCTGCAGTTCTGGAAAGATGTACCAGACTTCAAAAGGGAGATGGAATAGCCCTAGGAAGTGATGCTGGGCTCCCCTAACCCGCCCCTTCTGCTATTCATGCCTTGGGCAGAGGTCGTTCCCAAATGTAATGCTGACTCTCAGGTAATCAAAGGTCCTGCTTATGGGGTCAGCACTGGTGGTGATGTAATGGTAACCTTTATTTTCATGCAAAAAAAAAGGTGAATTTTCTAAGGGATTCTGCATGAATAAATAGCATGTGATACTTTATAACCCCCAAAAGTATGCACAAAGTTTTGGATTCGTGTGAACATCTTACCAGAGGAAAAAAAGAGTGGTCTAAGGGCATCTTGGGGCAGGATGCAAGTGAAATTGGACTTGCCTTTTATCTGCAGTTTTTGGGTGGGAGGTCTGGGTAAACTGGTGGGGTTTCAGGACGAATCAGAGGACTGGGAGAACTGGCAGAAGTATCCGTGAACTGGTGATTTAAAGTATGCAAACAATTATTTTAAAAAAGGTATACACGCATACTTTATAAAATATCTGCCTAGATGTATAAACTGGAATTATTATGTGTACCTGTTATATTCTTTATGGGCCTAAAATATAGACGTGTGTGTTTATAAAATAAGTAGAGAAAGTAAGCACATGATTGCATTGGAAATATTTGTGCATATTTAAACGTATGCATGTATTTTGGAGCAGAAATGTGCAGTATTTTATAAACTGTGCAGCCCCCACCAAACAGTTTATAAAATGCTACCATTAATCTCCATGAATCCACTTATGCACATGAATGCGGTACAGCAGATAGGTTTCAAAGTTAGGCTCGAATCAAACCAACTACCAAATTATAATAAACTCTCAGCTCTGTTCAGTGTATTTTATTGTGCCAGAACCTATTTATCCTGATGAAAATGTTTCTTTATATTTTAGATTTATTCAGTAGTTTCTATCATCTTGTGTATGCTGGACAAAATTGTGTATTTATTTACCATACAAATATATTTCATAATTCTAGCATTGAAAAGTGCATACACACACACACACTCACACACTTGAATTTTTTTCTCATTTGTAAGATTCACTGAAAACAAATGAGTCAAATGCCACCAGTAGACCCTCAGAAATAGCTCCTAAAAACAAATCTATCATTGATGATCTGATGTGCATGGCAGGGTTCAGAGTCTCAAACTAAAATAATTCACTGCTGTAGAATAGGAGGGTATGGATGTAAATAGCTTTGAAGCCTTAAAAATGCCTGACTGAGTTCTACTACTTTGAATCAGTAGAAATGTACAACAGCTAGAGAAAATGCCTTTTGAATCACAATGCCAACAAAGTTTCCATTCAGAATGGTTTGGGAATGGGCTGGTGAGGATTCCTGGGGGCTCCTGGAAGAACTTTTAAAAAACATTTTTATGACAGGCAGTGGGTCCAAAGCTCCATGGGCTGGTGGGACTAGCAGTAAGACTGAGGTCAAGAGAACAGATACATCTTTTTCCATTATACTTTATTATTATCTTCAGCCCGGAATCATCACCAAAATTTTAGCAGCAATTCATTGGGTGATTAACCTTAATTAACCTGGTTCAAATACAGGCTTAGTATGAGCCTGGATTTGAACCACAAATGTGTAAATGTTAATCAGTTGTTTACTCTTTCTAAAAGCACAAAGTTTAAGGGACACACAAAGAAGTTACTACATAATACATTTCAAACTAAATAAAGAAAATATTTTTTTTACTCAATGCATAATTAAGTTCTGGAATTCAACGCCAGAGGATGTGGTGAAAGCTATTAGTGTAGCTGTATTTAAAAAAAGGTTTGGACAACTTCCTAGAAGATGGAGTTGCAGAAATCCATTGCTTATTCTTGGGAATTTAAGAACATAAGATATGCCATAGAGGGTCAGAACAAGGGTCCATCAAGCCCAGTATCCTGTTTCCAGGATACTGTGGCCAATCCAGTCACAAGTGGCCAATCCAAGTCACAAGTACCTGGCAAGTACCCAAATATTAAATAGATCCCATGCAGCTTGGAATGTATCTTCTCCCTGTCATCTTGCCAGGTACCTGTGACCTAGATTGGCCACTATTGGAAACAGGATACTGGGCTTGATGGACCTTTGGTCTGAACCAGTATAGCAAGTCTTATATTCTTATGTGGATATTTGACTTTCTCAGAAAAACAATCGCCTTTGAAAGTTTGAATCTAATGGAATTTATTTAAAATCCAGACTTATTCAGATACATGATATTGCATATTCATATATACAAACTGCTCAAAACATTTAAAGAGCGTGAGAATCTTTGCATATGTCAGATAAAAGTGCGAACCTGCTGAACTCTCAGGCTGATACAGAATGGTGCGCTCAGCCGAGCACACCATTTACCACACGATTGGCTGCATGTTTCTGACCTGCGTCTTGCTGGGCAGACTGGATGGGGCTTGCTGGGCAGACTGGATGGGCCGTTTGGTCTTCTTCTGCCGTCATTTCTATGTTTCTATGTTTCTATATATTGTAAGGGGTAATAGAACGTTGAAAGCGCGCAGCCAACCCCCCGAAAACTAATAGTGCCTATCACATACAAATGCATGTCGATGCGCCTATTAGCTGTTTGGGATACATTTTACTTTCAGAAATTAATGCCTGCCCTTAAATTCTAAGCAACCTGGAAAAGTGTACAGAAAAGCAGTGTATACCCTCCAATTTAATATCCTAGCAATATTAAGTTGAAAGAAACAAAAATATAAAAAAAGAAATCTGCCCGCCGATTGGCGGGTTAGAAAAGCAGACACTCAATTTTACCGGCGTCTGTTTGCCTAACTCGTGGCTGTCAGCAGGTTCAAAAACCAACACCGGTAAAATAGAGCATTGGATGTAGGGACCCGCTGACAGGCACCTCTTCGCTAATAAGGAAGTTCTAGGGACACACTATTGTATACCTCATTTAAATAGAGAATTGCATGCCTGGATGTGCATCAGAGAGTGGGCTGTCAATACGGAGCGCCAGCTCTCCCACATGTTTTACTGTATTGGCCTGTCTATCTTTGAAAAGGTCAACAAGATTTGAAACAAATAAATATGCATATTTGAGCTATGAATGACACTTATTCATCATCAGAGGGATAGCTGTGTCAGTCTGGGGTAGCAAAAATGAAAAGAAGCACCTTATAGATTACCCAATTTGAGGACAGAATCCACTTCATCAGATGCATGAGGTGAGTAAAATATATGGAGATGGGGAGGGGGGAGGGGGAGGATACAGAAAAAAGAGAAAACACTGAATTAAGCAGGGAAGGATGTGAAAAGAGAGTATTAATAGCATTATAGTCCAGCCTAATGACAACTAAGATAAGTGTGAAAACAATGATCTGAATATAGTAACCTTCATAGATGTTTTTAATGTGCCGTGAAGCCATTATCCCTGTTCACACCAAGGATGATGATGTTAATTTTTTTGGATAAGTTCCAATTCAGAAGTTTCATGCAGGAGTGCCCCTTTGAAGTTTCTTTGTGGTAGTATGGCAACCTTAAAGTCAAATAGAGAATGTCCTGGAAGATTTAAATATTCTCCTACTGGTTTCTGAATATTGCCATTTCTAATGTCAGTGTCACAGAGGTGAACCCCTAGGCTGTAGCGTGGTTGACACAGCCTAGTAGGCGAACCCACTAGGCCCACATCAAGAGCTGGCAGACATGCCCTGGCTGGGATAGAAGATGGAGCTTTACCTGTATCAGCCCAATTCCTCTCAGGTTGAACCTTTGGATTCCAGGGACTTTCAGGGCTTAGGAGAAGAAAAAATTCTAAGTACAGTCCAAGGATTGAAGCAGGCAACAAGAAGTGTTAGGTGTCCTGGCCTCAGGAGACCACGGTCGACTCCTCCTACCTCCCTCTCCGGCATCGGGAGTTCCAACAGCCTCCGCGCAGCCGCAGAGAGGCCCCCTCGATGACGGCACCTAACCCCGTTGGGCTCCACAGCTGCCGCCACCGGTCCTTTGCCATCCTCCGTGGCAGAGGGGCTGACCTCTGACTGCCTCTTCATGGCACTAGGCCGCAGATCGATGCTACCTGCAATCTCCCCTGGGCAGGGCCCTCCTTAGGAACAAGACTGTGCCTCCTGCATTCCTTTAAAGGGCCAGATACACCAAGATTAGTCCAGCCCTCTGGATGACATCTGAGGCCTGGGACTACTTAAGGGAGTTTCCCCCTTCACTTCCTTGACTTGGCAATGAGTCTGCTCGCCTTGGTGAGGTCTTCTGTGCTTCTTGGTGCTCCGAGTTCTGTTCCTGCCTTCTGAGTCCTGTTCCTGCCTTCCGAGCCTTGTTCCTATTCCTCCTCCTTCCCTTGGTTCCCATGGACAGATCTTATGTCTTCTGTATTGGACTGGCTATTGGCAATTCTCTGGCTTCCGAACTTGGACTGAACATTGGCAATTCCATCATCTTCACAAGGGCCCACCTAAGACCAGTTGGCCCCATGCACCCAAAGGCTCAATCCGTGGGGAACGGGGTTGGTATTGGTAAAGCTCCAGCCAGCCCTTGCTTCAGATCAGCCTCACCTCCCAATGGTGGGAACCTGTGGGGGTTCACCCTCGCAGGTAGCGCCAACTCTCCCACGGGCAAGGGGTCCGCATTCTCCTCCGTCTACAAAACAAGAAGATGAAATCCGGGTACAGTTCAAGAGTTGAGGCAGGCAGCAAGAAGATGAAGTCCAGATCTAATCCAAGGGTCAAGACAGGTGGCAAGCGAGAGAATGGTGAGGGTCCAAAGCAGAGGTCAAAGCTAGAAGAGCAGGCTGAGACAAATAAGACACCAAGGACTAGGCAGGATAGGGTGAACTAGGAGAAGCATGACCAGAACAGGGGTACAGATAGACAAGGACTGGGGAATAACCAAGGTAAGAACAGGCATGGAGAGAACAAAGACAAGCAAAGGCAAAACCAGGACACAGGCAAAGAAACAAGGCAACTCGGTAAAACAAGAGCAACACCCACTGCAGACAAAGCAGGTGACCTGTTAGTAAGGCATCTGCTGGCAGTCCGTCAGTACCTTAAGTAGGGTGGGGCTGATGTCATTAAAGGGCACCATGAAGCATTTCTACCAAGGTTCCTTTAAGGGTCAGAGCATTGGGCGTAGGAATGCCTAGCGGAGGTCAGGGGAGGTGCAGTGTGATTGCATTCCATACTGTTTTTGGTGGCACTCAATGGTTGGCAGCATTCCTTCCATGAAGAGAGTGAACTTGGCTTCAGGCATGTTGGAAAATAAGTGAGCTGAGTGTGGCTGGTCCTGGGAATTCCCATGACTGGCCAAACATTACAGTACCCTCTTTTCTAGGCACCCCTCCCAGGCCTCTGGGCTTAGCTTCTGGGGATAGTATTGATGGAACTCTTTTACCAGTCGAGAAGCTAGAAGATTAGAAGCAGGCTCCCACAAATTCTCTTCTAGCATGAAGCCCTTCCTGGAGATGAGGTATTGTACTTTATTCTGAATTCTTCTGGAGTCTAGGATCTCCTGAACTTCATTTTCATATCTTCTTCTGAAATTACCTTTGCCAGTTTAAGAGGAGGCCATGAGGGCGATGACAGCGACACCGGCTTGAGAAGGGAAATGTGGAAGACATTGTGTATCTTGAGTGTAGATGGGAGCTTCAATTGATAGGCCACAAAACTCACCTAGCAGATAATGGGAATGGCACCACAAACCATGATGCAAATTTGGCTGAAGACAGCTTGAGATAAAGGTTCTAAGTACTTAGCTGCACTAGATCTCTGGGCTTGAATTGTGGTGCAGGCTAATGCCTCTTGTCAGCTTGTTCCTTGAACTAGTGGGCTGCTGTAGTAAGGACCTGATGCATCTTCTACCATAGGTCTTTAAGGCTGTGACCCATAGTATTGACTGCATTGCAGGAGACTGACACTGGGACTTTGAATGACACTCTAGTTTGTTGACTAAAGACTATCTGAAAGGGTGATGATCTAGATGAGCTCCCCACATGGTTGTTGTTGCAGAATTATGCCCAAGGAAGAAGAGAGGCCCAGTTGCCTTGGCATTCATTGACATAAGCTCTTAAGATTAAGAATTCATTTAGAATCAGGTTGATTGTTTCTGTCTGCCCATTGCATGGGGGAAGTATTTGCAGCCTATTTTTGGCTGCAGAATTGGGGATTTCTTATCAATTCTGATGAAACCTGGGGAGCAATCATCAGAACAAGAAAAGAGCTCCAAGGTACTTAGACTGTGACAAAGTGGCACCAAAGTGGCATGAATAGCCTAAGGTACTGTAAAGGGGCAATGGGGTACCAGAATTGGCAAGAGTGCTTTAACAGAGGTGCAAAGCAGCAGCGAGAGTGTCAAAAACACACCACAGCTTCAAAAGAGAGCACTGATACCAGTTGCATGAATCCACGAAGGCAGCACGACAGGCAGCATGACAGGCAAAGTGGCAAGACAAGTGGCATCAACATCCTACAGCACAATGAAGGGGGAACATAGCAAGCAGAAAGAGTGTCAGAAGAAAACACAAGGCACCGATAAAGGGACAAATAGGCAGAAAGACTAGCACCAACACACTGAGGAACCATAATAGTGGTAAGAACACCACAAGGAGTTGAGTGAGTACTCTGGTGTAAGGCAGCATGGCAGAAAGCTGATAGGGGCAAGAAAGGCTGGCAGAGCTGAGGTAGTCAGGTCCCTGTGGTTTTGATAGGGGCAAGACAGGCTGGCCCCGGAAAGAGTTCCCTTTCCTTTGCGCAGGAAAGGGATCAATAGAATGGGTTGTCCCCTAGAGTGGAGCACGAGCCTTTAAGCATGGTGAATCGACATGGAGGAGGTTTCCATGTGAACAGCAGTTCTGGTTCAACATGGGTCAACGGGTGCTAAGAGATAGGCTGGCTACACCCGGGGAGTGTTCCCTTTCCTTTGCGCAGGAAAGGGCTCCCTGAAAATGGCTGGCTCCTAGAGTGGAACACAAGCCTTCAAGCATGGCGAGTCGATGTGGAGGAGTTTTCATGTAAACAGCGGTTCAACATGGGTCAAGGGTGCTAAGAGATAGGCTGACTACACATGGGGAGAGTTCCCTTTCCTTTGCATTGGACCAGCCGAAGAAGAAACAGAATCTCTTAATTTTCCTTTTTGCTTAGTGGGGTAGATTTTATAATTTAGCGAGAACGTGTACTTTTGTTCACGCACCAGGCGCGAACAAGAGTACGCGGTATTTCAATAGATACGCGCATAGCCGCACATATCCATTAAAATCCGGGATCGGCGCGCGCAAGGCTGCCAATTTTGGGCAGCCTGCGCGGCTCGGCGCGCGCAGTCTGCCTCCGTTCTCTCCGAGGCCACTCCGAAATCGGAGCGGCCTCGGAGGGAACTTTCTTTCGCCCTCCCCTCACCTTCCCCTCCCTTCCCCTACCTAACCCACCCCCCCGGCCCTATCTACCCCACCCCCACCTTTATCGCCAGATTTACGCCTGCCGGAGGCAGATGTAAATCTGTGCGCGCCATCACCCAACCCAGGGGCTGTTCCGAGGGTGCGGCCACGCCCCCGGAATGCCCCTGGGCCAAAACCACGCCCGCGGTGCCACCCCCGACATGCCGTGTCACTCGCGCCATGCCCCCGAAACGCCGTGTCACAACCACCACACCCCCGCCATGCCCCGCCAAGCCCCCACCACGCCTCTCCATGCAAGCCCTGGGACTTACGCATGTCCCGGGACTTGTGCGCGCCGCCGAGCTTATGCAAAATAGGCTTGGCGCGTGCAGGGGTGGTTTGGGGTAGGTTTTCAGGGGGTATGCGCGTATCCTATGCGCGTACCCCTTTGAAAATCTACCCCAGTATGTGGCATAGTTCCAAGCAATTCCAGAGAACAGGTAAGAAAATTTAGCAAGATTGAGAGCCTCCTCCATTCCTTTCCTTCAAATCACCATCTTGGATTCCCCCCGTAGCCTGGTGAGTACCTGTTTGAGGCTAGGGGGCTGTTGGTAAACCAGATAGGCTTGTCACCCATGGCCTGTGAGAGGGTGATATCCTTGTCCAGGATGGGTTGTAGATCTTTGATGATACCTCATGTTTCAGTGGTTTTACTTTGGAGTTAAAGGTAACAACCAGAAGTGTTCCTTATTGGGGTTTTTTTAGATGATCCTTTAGCATAGTGTTCCTGGGTATTTGTATGACTCTGAAGCTGTGAAGATCTTAAGATTTGTCAGATCCATGTCTGCCTTTTCCTGGTTTGTCTCTCATTATTCAAAACCCTTCTGAGTTCACATTTAGTGCAAACCATTTCATCCATCCCTAGTTCATATTTTATGCAAACTCACATTTATTCCATGAAGATTTGATTATAAAATATTTTCTGAACCAGAGCATATAATTAAATTTGGGTGTTTTGCATAGAACTTAAACATAGTATTTTGTCATTTAAACCCTATACTTGAATGCGGAAATGAGGTTTACAAATTCACTTCATAGAAGACAAGCATCCACATCAGAGAGCTGTGACTTTGCTGGAAAAAAAGGCTGCTGTTCTTTGGGTTGTTTGTTCCAGTATTCAGATCCTGTCAAAATCTTGTACATCTTGTGGCTCATTTGTTACATGGACATATGGCTTATATCGTAGGAGAGCTCTACAACCTCTCTCTCTGATTATGGCCATTATTTGTGAAAATAATTTCAGGGATATCACAACTAAAGGCGATATGAAAGCATTATAAAATGGATAGTTAATAATTGAGGGACCTAGTTGTCCTGCAAACCTGCAAAGAGTATGACAAACATTAAAAAAAGAAAAAAGAAAAAAGAAAGAAAGAAAGAAAGAAAAACTGAAGAAAAAAGAAAATTGAAAGGATTTAAAAGTTTTCGTTTTGTGTTTTCTTACTGGAAGAAAATGTTTGCTTGATGACACTGGTAGCTTTTGGACCACTTTGAGTGACAACCAGTTTCATCAAGCAGATGGTTCATGGGGAGGGAAATTTTTAAAAGTCATTTCTGTGGGTAAGTACTGAATTGCTTTGCTGAATGGGCTCTCTGAAAACTGCAAACTTTTAATCTGGCTAAAAAGTATGGGCAGAGTTCTGCAACATGCATGCATTTAGCCTCAAGAGCAGGAAGCCTTCCTGGGACATGTTTAGATCAAGCAAAAGAAAATAATGCACTAGTTTCCAGGGAAGAAACCTAGCCTCAGAGCAAAAGCAGATACAAATGTATACAGGTACGTTGTACTCATGTCAATGTTCAAGGCGAAAGCATGCACACACGTTCACTTTGAAAACGAATGCAAAGACCATAGGTACGGTAACATTTTTCCTGCAGATTTTGCAGCAATGTGCACATTTTGAAGATCACTCTCTTATTGCATGGTCATGTGTGAGGCTGTGATGAAGCAATGTAAAAATCAAACTGAGTGATAAGGTGAATGTAATGGCATGGGCAAGTAATTTGATTTGAGTGATAACGACAATGTTGGAGCTGCACATGCATTTTTACAGCCAGTAGCGTAGAATACAGTTTTCACATAGTTGTTTAAGCAGCATACCATCACATCAAAGGCATTTGAGGTGAACTGCAGAATGAGGCATTGTACAATTTACCTCAGCTGTCACTGGAGCTGAACAGAAAATGTGTTTCAAAAGCTGAGAAAACTTGAAAAAGAATTAAGATTCAATCTGTCTGCACTTCCAGCTCATTTTAAGGAAAGTAAAATAAGGACTGTATTGTGTGTGCTGCCATTGGGGGCCATAGTAAACATATGTACAGTGCCTGCATAAAAAATAATAATAATTCCTTCAAAATCTATGTTCATCCATTAATCACAAAAGAAAGCACGTGTGCAAGAAAAATCTTGAATAAGCATAATGTTTGCTCCGAGAAGAAAATAAATCTGCACTTCTCTACAGTTTGTTTTTATTTTATTGCACCCACCATATACTGTGTGCATAGCAACATGTGTAACTGTGTCTGTGATGTGTTGAAATTCAGCTGCCAAGTCTCCTGAGGATGTTGATATTCCCATCAGCCATCTTAAGAATTAATTTTAGCATGTTTAAGGTGTTTTGTTTCTTTTTTTACCACAAGTCACAAATTTACTGTCACAGAAATATATTTTGTGTAGACAATATAATGAAATGTTCTTAATGAAATAGTCTTAAAGGAATACTCTTATTTTCGATCTAGCAGAGTGACTACTAAAATGGTCAATGTACTTCGTCATAAAGCATATGGGAATGCACTTAAAGATCTAAACATGTATAACATGAGGAAAGAAGATGAGGAAGAGCTAACAGATATTTAAACACTTCCAAGGACTATATGCTCTGGAGATGGACCTCTTTCAATGGGAAAGAGACTTTGGAATGAAGAATTTATTTATTTATTTATTTTAAAACTCTTCTATACCGTCGTTAAGTTAATTCACCATCACAACGGTTTACAGAAAGGCACAATAAGGAAAAACTATAATTGGTATAGATTACAAATTATACATGTGCCAACAAAGAATGGTAACATATTTTAATAAGAAAGAACTATGTGTTAATTAAGGCTTATATGTCAGTTGAAAAACTGCCAAGCGGTTCAAATCTAGCGTATTAAGGTATTAAGGTTGGTTTGGGGGACATTGTTGGCATGTGGAGAGCCCCCTTATGACCCCCCCAAGGCTTGCCAATAATCCCTGGGGGTCCAGCGGGGGTCCGAAAGCGATTTCGTTGTCGGCTGCCAGTAATCAAAATGGCGCCGATAGCCTTTGCCCATACTATGTCACAGAGGCTTTCGGCGCCATTGGTCAGCTCCAGTCACATGACAGGAGCACAAGATGGCGCCGATGGCCATGTGACAGGGGCTGACCAATGGCGCCGGTAGCCCCTGTGACATGGTAGTTCAGAGGCTATTTGGCACCATTTTAAAGAGCACGGCTTGCAGTAGCACGGGCACGGAGGGCAAATGGAACCCGGGTCCCCGCTGGACCACCAGGGATGTACTTAGTAAGTCTTGGGGAGGGATCGGGATGGGGGGGTAGTTTGTATTTATGTAGAAAACTGATTTTAAATGCTTGGGGTGGGTTTTTTTTAAGCTTCTTTTGCCGTTTCGTTTTTTGGCCCGGTTTCAGGTTTCCTCGTTTCGTTTTTAAAAAAAACAAAACGAGAAAACCCGAAATTTACCACAAAGTATCCGAGTCAAAAAACGACTCGGCAGAAAAAAACGAAGCACATCTCTAGTGTTTACTGAAGAGGATGTTGGGGAAGAACCTGTACTGGAGAAGGTTTTCATGGGTAATGATTCAGATGGACTGAACCAAATCATGGTGAACCTAGCAGATGTGGTAGACCTGATTGACAAACTTAAGAGTAGTAAATCACCTGGACCAGATGGTATACCCCCAGAGTTCTGAAAGAACTAAAAAATGAAATTTCAGACCTATTAGAAAAATTTGTAACCTGTCATTAAAATCATCCATTGTACCTGAAGACTGGAGGATAGCTAATGTAACCCCCATATTTAAAAAAAAGCTCCAGGGGTGATCTGGGAAACTACAGACTGGTTAGCTTGACTTCAGTGCCAGGAAAAATAGTGGAAAGTATTCTAAACATCAAAATCACAGAACATATAGAAAGACATGGTTTAATGGAAGAAGTCCTCACAAATCTTCTTCACTTTTTGAAGGAGTTAATAAACATGTGGATAAAGGTGAACCTGTAGATGTAGTGTACTTGGATTTTCAGAAGGCATTTGACAAAGTTCCTCATGAGAGGTTTCTAGGAAAAATAAAAAGTCATGGGATAGGTGGCAATGTCCTTTTGTGGATTACAAACTGGCTAAAAGACAGGAAGAGAGTAGGATTAAATGGACAATATTCTCAGTGGAAGGGAGTGGGCAGTGGAGTGCCTCAGGGTTCTGGTTTGGGACCCTTACTTTTCAATATATCTATAAATGATCTGGAAAGAAATACGACAAATGAGGTAATCAAATTTGCAGATGATACAAAATTGTTCAGAGTAGTTAAATCACAAGCAGATTGTGATAAATTGCAGGAAGACCTTGTGAGGCTGGAAAATTTGGCATCAAAATGGCAGATGAAATTTAATGTGCACAAGTGAAAGGTGATGCATAAAGGGAAAAATAACCCATGCTATAGTTACACAATGTTAGGTTCCATATTAGGTGCTACTAACCAAGAAAGAGATATAGGCGTCAAAGTAGATAACACATTGAAATCGTCAGTTCTGTGTGCTGTGGCAGTCAAAAAAGCAGAATGTTGGGAATTATTAGAAAGGGAATGGTGAATAAAACGGAAAATGTCATAATGCCTCTGTATCGCTCCATGGTGAGACTGCACCTTGAATACTGTATACAATTCTGGTCGCCGCATCTCAAAAAAGATAATTGCAATGGAGAAGGTACAGAGAAGGGTGACCAAAATGATAAAGGGAATGGAACAGCTCCCCTATGAGGAAAGACTAAAGAGGTTAGGACTTTTCAGCTTGGAGAAGAGATGGCTGAGGGAGGATATGATAGAGGTGTTTAAAATGAGAGGTTTAGAACGGGTAGATGTGAATCGATTTTTTACTCTTTCGAATAATGGAAAGACTAGAGGGTAGGGATGTGAATCGTGTCCTCGATCGTCTTAACGATCGATTTCGGCTGGGAGGGGGAGGGAATCGTATTGTTGCCATTTGGGGGGGTAAAATATCGTGAAAAATTGTTAAAAAATCGAAAAATCGAAAAATCGAAAAACCGGCACATTAAAACCCCCTAAAACCCACCCCCGACCCTTTAAATTAAATCCCCCACCCCCAAATAACTTAAATAACCTGCGGGTCCAGCGGCGGTCCAGAACGGCAGCGGTCCGGAACGGGCTCCTGCTCCTGCATCTTGTCGTCTTCGGCCGGCGCCATTTTCCAAAATGGCGCCGAAAAATGGCGGCGGCCATAGACGAAAAGATTGGACGGCAGGAGGTCCTTCCGGACCCCCGCTGGACTTTTGGCAAGTCTCGTGGGGGTCAGGAGGCCCCCCACAAGCTGGCCAAAAGTTCCTGGAGGTCCAGCGGGGGTCAGGGAGCGATTTCCCGCCGCGAATCGTTTTCGTACGGAAAATGGCGCCGGCCATACGCGTATGGCCGGCGCCATTTTCCGTACGGAAAATGGCGCCGGCAGGAGATCGACTGCAGGAGGTCGTTCAGCGAGGCGCCGGAACCCTCGCTGAACGACCTCCTGCAGTCGATCTCCTGCCGGCGCCATTTTCCGTACGGAAAATGGCGCCGGCCATACGCGTATGGCCGGCGCCATTTTCCGTACGAAAATGATTCGCGGCGGGAAATCGCTCCCTGACCCCCGCTGGACCTCCAGGAACTTTTGGCCAGCTTGTGGGGGGCCTCCTGACCCCCACGAGACTTGCCAAAAGTCCAGCGGGGGTCCGGAAGGACCTCCTGCCGTCCAATCTTTTTCGTCTATGGCCGCCGCCATTTTTCGGCGCCATTTTGGAAAATGGCGCCGGCCGAAGACGACAAGATGCAGGAGCAGGAGCCCGTTCCGGACCGCTGCCGTTCCGGACCGCCGCTGGACCCGCAGGTTATTTAAGTTATTTGGGGGGGGTTCGGGAGGGTGGGGGATTTAATTTAAAGGGTCGGGGGTGGGTTTTAGGGGGTTTTAGTGTGCCGGCTCACGATTCTAACGATTTATAACGATAAATCGTTAGAATCTGTATTGTATTGTGTTCCATAACGGTTTAAGACGATATTAAAATTATCGGACGATAATTTTAATCGTCCTAAAACGATTCACATCCCTACTAGAGGGCACTCCATGAAGTTAGCATGTGGCACATTTAAAACTAATCGGAGAAAGTTCTTTTTCACTCAATGCACAATTAAACTCTGGAATTTGTTGCCAGAGGATGTGGTTAGTGCAGTTATTATAGCTGTGTTTAAAAAAGGATTGGATAAGTTCTTGGAAGAGAAGTCCATTACCTGCTATTAATTAAGTTGACTTTGATAATAACTACCGCTATTACTAGCAACAGTAACATGGAATAGACTTTGTTTAGGTACTTGCCAGGTTCTTATGGCCTGGATTGGCCACTGTTGGAAACAGGTTGTTGGGCTTGATGGACCCTTCGTCTGACCCAGTATGGCATGTTCTTATGTTCTTAAGGGATTAAAGGGGCTCTTAGGAAAGATAAAGCCATTGCAGAAAGACTAAATTAATTATTTGCTTCTGTGTTTTCTAATGAGGATGCCGTGGAGATACCAGTTCCGGAGATGGTTTTCAAGGGTGATGAGTCAGATGAACTGAACCAAATCACTGTGAACCTGGAAGATATAGTAGGTAAGATTAACAAACTAAAGAGAAGAAAATCACCTGGACTAGATGGTATGCTTCCTACGGTTCGGAAAGTACTCAAAATGAAATTTCAAATCTATTATTTAAAATTTGTAGCCTATCATTAAAATCATCCATTGTACCTGAAAACTGGAGGTTGGCCAATGTAACACTAATATTTAAAAAGGGCTCCATGGGCAATCCGGGAAACTATAAACCAGTGACCCTGATTTCAGTGCCAGGAAAAATAGTGGAAACTATTCTAAAGATCAAAATCACAGAGCATATAGAAAGGCATGGTTTAATGGAACACAGTCAACATTGATTTACCCATGGGAAGTCTTGCCTCACAAATCTGCTTCATTTTTTTGAAAGGGTTAATAAACTTGTGGATAAAGGTGAACCGGTAGATGTATTGTATTTGGATTTTCAGATGGTGTGTGACAAAGTCCCCCATGAGAAGCTTCTAAGAAAAGTAAAATGTCATGGGATAAGAGGTGGTATCCTTTCATGGATTACAAACTGGTTAAAAGACAGGACACAGAGAGTAGGATTAAATGGTCAATTTTCTCAGTGGAAACGGGTAAACAGTGGAGTGCCTCAGGGATCTGTACTTGGACAGGTGCTTTATAATATATTTATAAATCATCTGGAAAGGAATATGACGAGTAAGGTTATCACATTTGTGGATGATACAAAATTATTCAGACTGGAAGACTAGGCATCCAAATGGCAGATGAAATTTAATATGGACAAATGCAAGGTTTTGCATATAGGGAAAAATAACACTTGCTGTAGTTACATGATGTTAGGTTCCATATTAGGAGCTACCACCCATTAAAAAGATCTAGGCATCATAGTGGATAATACTTGACATCATCGGCTCTGTGTGCTGCAGCAGTCAAAAACATGAGCAGAATGTTAGGAATTATTAAGAAGGGAATGGTTAACAAAACAGAAAATGTCATAATGCCTCTGTATCACTCCATGATGAGACCACACTTTCAATACTGTTTACAATTATGGGCGCCACATCTCAAAAAAGATATAATTGCGATGGAGTAGGTACAGAGAAGGGCGATCAAAATGATAAAGGGGATGGAACAGCTCCCCTATGAGGAAAGGCTGAAGAGGTTAGGGCTATTCAGCTTGAAGAAGAGATGGCTGAGGGGGGACATGATAGAGGTCTTTAAAATAATGATAGGTCTTGAATGAGTAGATGTGAATTGGTTATTTACACTTTCAGATAATAGAAGGACCAGGGGAACTCCATGAAGTTAGCAAATAGCACATTTAAGACTAATCGGAGTCAATGCACAATTAAGCTCTGGAATTTGTTGCCAGAGGATGTGGTTAGTGCTGTTAGTGTAGCTGGGTTTAAAAAGGTTTTGATAAATTTTTGGAGAATAAGTCCATTAACTGCTATTAATCAAGTTGACTCAGGTAATGGCCTCTGCTATTACTGGTAGCATGGGATCTTTTTAGTGTTTGGGTACTTGCCAGGTTCTTGTGGCCTGATTTGGCCTCTTTTAGAAACAGGATGCTGGGCTTGATGGACCCTTGGTCTGATCCTGCATGACAATTTCTTGTTCCTATGTTCTTATGTTCTTAAGGAAAGAAATATCTTCATGGACATGTTTCTGGGTTTTCTGCTGGTCCCTATTGCAGACCTGACCAGTGACTTTGTTCCAGAAAGAGAAAATTGGGCCAGTCTTACGTGTAAACTTATATCTCAAAGCTGTGCGGTATCTGTAGTCTCTGATTCTTCCCTTTGAGGTCAGTGCTGCTGTGCACATAATGCATCAAAATGTGGTTACATGGAAGCCTGAAATGGTCTATCTCAGTCCTGAAACTGGGTACCTTGGTTTTTTTGGGATTGTTCCTCCTTTGTTCTAATTTATGGCCCTGTGGCAGGAAACTACATGAAGGGAGAGCAAAGAGCCCTGAAACAGAATCATGGCTTAATTTAAAAAAAAAAAAAAATGGAAAAACAACATTCCGGATGTTTCAGAACCAGCAATATTGAAATAAGAGCATTGATTCCTATTTCTCTGTATAGATAGAGGACCTCAAGAAGAAGGCCCAGTAACTGTGCTGGAAGGAAAGGGAATGGCTGAACCAGCTTTGTGTCTAGCAGAAGGAGACTAAAAATAAGTTCATTAAAGCCCAAATTTTAAAAGCCCTATCAATGGAGATCTACCTGCAGGAAGACTGGTTTGCCTTGTGTTTTGCATTTAGGCTAATGTCATATTTGAAGAATCATACCCTTCTCAACTGAGAGCTAGCGGGGGCTCCTTGATGTTTCCATGACCTCAACCCTCACCACCACTACCTATAATTGGGAATGATCCTGACACAACAAGCCTTAAGAGCTTGGCTATCACTTTATTTTCTCTCAGCTGCTTCCCATCAGACAACAATTACACTACAAAGAGTTTGTAGGGTATATGTAGCTACTGAGAGCCAGTAAAAACTCTTTGTCTGATGTTTTCTAATACACAGAACACATACACTTTTCAAAAATATTGTTTATTGCTGGCTGAAGATTCTCTTCCTTGTAGATAAAATACCAGGTATAAGGAATAAAAGCAAAGGCCAAAATATAAAACTTCCAGGTTTCAGATGATTCACATATGCCTTGCTTTGCTTATACCAAAGATATAGCTTATGGGTGTGGGTTAATTGCAGGATTCAGGTCATCAGGGACAGGGACAGGCAGAGCTGGTCCAGGTGTTATCCCCATTGGAAAGCTATAGGGATAAATAGTGGCATGGCTCTGACTGTCCTGACATGGAACCTGCAGTAAAACCATTAAAGGACCAACTCTACATACACACACATATAGGGAAAATATATGTATACTATATCTCAACGTTCAACCATAGAATATGTGTATATTCAGCCATATGAACTTTTGCTATTTATTTTTTTTAAAGTTCACATGTAAATTATGGGGCGGATTTTAAAAGGAGCGCGAATAGCCTACTTTTGTTTGCGCTCCAGGCGCAAACAAAAGTACGCTGGATTTTAGTAGATATGCGCGGAGCCGCGCGTATCTGCTAAAAACCTGGATCGGCGCACGCAAGGCTATGGATTTTGTATAGCCGGCGCGCGCCGAGCCGCGAGCCCTGCTCGCGTAAATCCGCCCGGTTTTGGGCGGATTTACGTGAGCAGGGCTCTGAAAATCCGCCCCTATATGTGCATAAATCCTGCCTCTTTATATGGGCAAATATATGTTTTTATGTGCACAAACAGGTATAAAATGCTTTCTCACAGTGCTTGCCTTCCTAACTGCACCATGTCTGGAATGAGGAAATCCTTAATTAGGAAGCCTAACTTCCAATCAATGAAGATGGAACTTCTAGTGAAGTAAGTAATGAAAGTCCAGATTATCCTGATGGGAAGGAGTCTAGGAGAATGGGATCATATTGGAAAGAGTGGACCTGTGAGAAGATCCATCACCAGTTCTATGCTGTCTTCCACAATAATCAGAGTTTTCAAGACAGCGTTTACAAGACAGAGTTTATAATTGTTAATACTTCCAACACTAGGTGAAGTTGAAGCAGACCTGGATGAGGGTAAAGGTGCCTACAAGCCACATTACATTCTCCCCAACAGAACAAATGGTCATCAGCATCATTTCAGAAAAAGTTGTTAGAGGTGTGGGAGACCTGGACACCTCACTTCCTAAATGTCACCAAGGTGCTCGTATACTATATGGAGAACAGCGGTAGTGGTCCCGCTTCACAAGAGTGGGAGCAGGCCAGTTAGCCTCACCTTGGTGGTTGGAAAAGTAATGGAGTCATTGCTGAAAGAAAGAATAATGAACTGAATTGTTGGACCAGAGGCAGCATGGATTCACCAGGGGAAGGTCCTGTCGGACAAATCTGATTGACTTTTTTGATTGGGTGACTAGGGAATTGGATCAAGGAAAAGCACTAGATGTCCTCTATTTGGATCTCAGCAAAGCTTTTGATATGGTCCCGCACAGGAGCTTGTGAATAAAATGAGAAGCTTAAGAGTGAGTGCCAAGGGGGCCTGGATTGCAAACTGATTGACAGACAGAAAACAATGTGTGATGGTAAATGGAACTTACTCTGAAGAGAGAGCGATGTTAAGCGGAGTGCCGCAAGGATCAGTGTTGGAACCAGTTCAATATCATTGTGAGTGACGTTGCAGACTGGACAGAAGGTAAGGTATGTCTTTTTTGCGGACAATACAAAGATCTGCAACAGAGTGGACCCGCCGGAAGGATTTAAGGAAGCTAGAAGAGTGGTCGAAGATATGGCAGCTGAGATTCAATTCCAAGAAGTGCAGAGTCATGCATATGGGGTGTGGAAATGCAAAAGAACTGTATTTGATGGGGGGTGAAGGGCTGATGTGCACAGAGCAGGAGAGAGATCTTGGGGTAATGGTGTTTAATGATCTGAAGTCGGTGATAGCTAAAGCCAGAAGAATGCTGGGCTGATTAGAGAGAGGAATATCTAGTAAGAGAAAGGAAGTGATGATCCCCTTGTACAGAGCCTTAGTGAGGCCTCAGCTGGAGTACTGTGTCCATTTCTGGAGACCGTATCTCCAAAGGGACAGAGACAGGATGGAGGCGGTACAGAGAAGGGTGAACAAAAAGGTGGAGGGTCTACATAAAATGACTTATGAGGAGAGATTGAAGAACCTAAATATGTATACCCTGGAGTAGAGGAGGAGCTGGGGGGTGATATGATAGACTTTCAGATACTTGAAAGGTTTTAATGATCCATTGTCAACAACAAACCTATTCTGCTGGAAAACAATTAGTAGAACTAGGGGGTAGGGATGTGCAGAGGGATGCCATACGTTGCATTCGGGATTCGTATTCGTCGGGGGGCAGATACTTTGCATTCGGCAAGGGGGCCCCCCGATATGTTCTATACGTCAATTCCTATTCGTTTCCCCACTAAAATTAAATTAACTACAACCCCCCACCCTCCTGACCCCCCCAAGACTTACCAAAACTCCCTGGTGGTCCAGCAGGGGGTCCGGGAGGCATCCCCTACACTCACACCCTCAGCTGCCAGTTTCAAAATGGCGCCGATAGCCTTTGACCTACTATGTCACAGGGGCTACCAGTGTCATTTTGATTACTGGCAGCCGACGGCTTGAGTGCATGAGATCGCTCCCAGACCACCCCCCCCCCGGACCACCATGGACTTTTGGCAAGTCTTGGGGGACCTTTCTGACCCCCACAAGACTTGCCAAAAGTCTAGTGGGGGTCTGGGAGCAACCTCCTGCTCTCCTGCCGTCGGTTGCCCGTATTCAAAATGGCACCGATAGCCTTTGCCCTCACTATGTCACAGGGGCTACCAGTGCCATTGGTCAGCCCCTGTCACATGGTAGGAGCACAAGATGGTGCCGATGGCCATGTGACAGGGGCTGACCAATGGCACTGGTAGCCCCTGTGACATAGTAGGTCAAAGGCTATCGGCACCATTTTGAAACCGGCAACCGAGGGTGTGAGTGCATGGGATGGCTCCTGGACCCCCCGCTGGACCACCAGGGAGTTTTGGTAAGTCTTGGGGGGGGGGGGGTCAAGAGGGTGGGGGGTTTGTTTAAATTGGTTCCTAGGTGGCCGAATAATTTGGTGAAGATTCATTGTATTCGTGAGGAATCGAGATATGTTTCGATTCCCCATGAATACAACGAATAAGGCCCTATACATTGCGGATTCCCAATTCGTAGGGAACAAATGCACACCCCTACTAGGGGGTCATAATTTGAAACTCCAGGGAGGAAGATTTGAACCAATGTCAGGAAGTATTTCTTCACGGAGAGGGTAGTGGATGCCTGGAATGCCCTTCCAGAGGAAGTGGTGAAGACTAAAACAGTGAAGGAATTCAAAGGGGCATGGGATAAACACTGGATCCATAAAGGCTAGAGGAAGGGAATGAAGAGAAGAGCCAAGGGGGTGGCTTGCTGAAATGGTGATGGCTACTACCTGGTGATTACTACTCTTACTCAATAAGCCTTCACACGGTTAATGCAACTCCAACATTGCCTCTCTGTATCAATGGCAAGGAGAGATGTGGAAAAGAGGATTTGGATTCAGACAACAACCAATAAGGACTGAACTACACAGTCTGGGTAAACAAATAAGTGTGGGGGTAGCTTGCTTATTGAGGCGGTTACTACCCTAAACCAATTAAGCCTGATAATTCACTTTGAATGCATATATAGCATTGCTCTCTGCTTTACGGCAGGGAGAAATATGGAAAAGAAGATTTACATTCAGATAACATCCAACAAGACATTGATCTGTGCAATCTGGGTAAACAAGCATTGGGGTAACTTGCTTGATTCGGCAGTTACAACCCTTAACTATTAAGCCTTATGATTCACCTTTGATGCAACTACAAAAGTACTCTCTCTGCATCAACGGCAGGGGGTGGCAGGAAATTCAAATCAAACAGTTACCAACAAGGGCCCTGAACTTGGTGGTCGGTGAAACAGATAATTATGGGAATATTAGTGTTGGAGCTTGCTGGGCAGACTGGATGGGCCGTTTGGTCTTTTTCTGCCGTCATTTCTATGTTTCTATGTTTCTGAGTATATACAGTAAGGGGTACATTTTTAAAGAACCATGCAGGCATCCATATGTGTGCGGTTACCAGCACACAAGCATGTTATAAAATCTGATGCCTTTTGTATTGGTGCGCCCAATCGTGTGTGCATGGGGGGGGGAGGTTTAAAACACACGTGGTGACGCAATAAGGTCTTTGCCCAGTTCCCTATCCCCCTATCTTACCTTCCTCCCTTTTCCCCTCTCCACCCCGACCCCATAAACCCACCCTGACTAACCTTTTTTTTTTTGTTTGTTTTGGAACTTACTTCAATTGAAGAGATGAACTAGCTTCTGCACACTGGCCAGCTGTCAGCACCCTTCAACAGGACAGCACCTAATGGTGCTGTCCTGGCTGGTCCCCACATTTGACTCTTAAAGAAAATGCTGGACATTCTGGTGGGTTGTACCAAAGCAAAATTTACTAGGGATGTGCAGCAGGGACGGATTCGTTCCATTCGGGATTTGGATTCGTAGGGGCCCAAATCCATTGTATCCTTCAGAGGTCTTGAACAAGTACATGTGAATCGGTTATTTACACTTTCAGATAATAGAAGGATCAGGGGGCATTCCATGAAATTAGCAAGTAGCACATTTAAGACTAATCGGAGAAAATTCTTTTTCACTCAATGCACAATTAAGCTCTGGAATTTGTTGCCAGAGGACGTGGTTAGTGCAGTTAGTGTAGCTGGGTTCAAAAAAGGTTTGGATAAGTTCTTGCATGTCCATTAGCTGCTATTAATCACGTTTACTCAGCCAATAGCCAATGCTATTAATTGCATCAGTAGCATGGGATCTTCTTGGTGTTTTGGTACTTGCCAGGTTCTTGTGACCTGGTTTGGCCTCTGTTGGAAACAGGATACTGGGCTTGATGGACCCTTAGTCTGACCCAGCATGGCATTTTCTTATGTTCTTATGACTGGAACCAACTGAATATTGTACCAGAGATTCCTAGATTGATGAGACTGGATAGGAGGATTGGATAATTTATAGTATAGAATGCAGCTGAAAAATCAAGAAATACAGAGATGTACTTGAAATTAAAAGCATTTCTGTGCATTAGTTAGGCCAGAAGCCTAATTGATACTGGACTAAGAGTGAGTGTTCATCGAGGAAGGATGTGAGCTGTTTTAATATTGTTATGATTAGTGTGTATGTAGACTCTAGGCCCGAGGTGCGAGTTGATACAGCCTGTGTAGAGGAGCCCCACAGGCCTGCACCATTAGGAGGCGAGGTGTTGGAGTGTAGGGAAGCTCTGTGCACAGTCGAGGGGAGAGCCCCAGAGACAGGAGATGACCCCCCTAGGATAGCAGTCTGTAGATGGCACTTGGAGAAACTGAAAAGAGAGGGCGCCAGGCAGATCATGGGATGTTGGGCGCCCAATCAGCCAAATAGAATATTCTGCGATGGTGTAGCCTGAGGGGTGGAGCCACAGCACAGTGGGCGTAGAGGGAGAGTGTTGGCGAAAGCGAAGAGCCCGAGCCCAAGTCCAGTAGCTCATGTAGACAGGTACCTGGAGATTGGAGGGAAGCTGGCTGAGTGATAGAGAAACAGGCCCGTGGAGTGGGAGAGCTGACAATTGTAGAATCACAAGTAGCAAGCCCCGAGGAGCGGGGAAGCTCAGGGTGGTCTTCGAGTAGGTGAGCACGGCCCGAGGAGCGGGAAGGTGCGAACAGTCTGAAAGATATGGCGCAACCCTGAGGAGCGGGGAAGGCTGGCTGAGAACTCACAAATCGCTGCAGTAGTTCCCAAGGAGAGCCGAGGTAGAGCAGGAAGCCAGATGGAACCCAAGAGGTGCGGGGCCAGTCCGAGAAGCGGGGTAGGCCAGGGAACAGGTCCCCATAGAGCGCACACTGACCCCTGAGGAGTGAGTGCCAGACAGGGTCCATGATACAAGCAGGAGCGGCGTCTCAGGAACAAAGCAGGTGTAGGACTCGTACGGAACTTGTTGCAAAGTCAGTTTGCTGGGGGCGAAGCAGGTGCTTAAATACAGGAGTCCGATGACATCATCAACAGGGGATGCCCCCGAGGTTCCCGACGAAATGGCTTCAAAGTTGGGACTTGTGACCCGTGCGCGCATCTAGGAGGACCCGACATTGGAGCCGGAAGTAATGGCGTCCATGCCTCTGCAAGGAGGTCCGCGGAACACGATGATGCAGAGAGGAGACCTGGGGAGGGTAGGAAAGCAGAACAAGCTGTGAGTACTCGCGGTTGCAGCTGTCTGTGACTGACAGGCATAACAAATATAACAGATTTGGTAATGTTTGAAAGAAATGGCAGTGAAAAAATTGGACGGAATTCTGAGAAAGTTGGGTTATTAGTTATTTTTGGGGGGATGGGAGTAACTGAGGCCATTTTTAAGCAGTCCGGTAGGGTTCCTGTGCTAGGTGAGGAGTTGACGATATTGGCAATGGGCAAAGCAATATTTTCTTTTAATTATTTTGAAGTCTAAAGGAATTTCCTTGCTAATGCCAGGAAATTCGACCATATCTCCCCAATCCTCAGAGACCTGCATTGGCTGCCGATTCATTATAGAATCATGTACAAATCCATCACTACCATCTACAAGGCCATCAACCATCATACTCAACTGGACCTACAAATCCCCTTTCAAAAATATACATCCTCTAGACCCATCAGGGAATGCTACAAAGAATCACTCCATGTACCACATCCCAAAACTTACCTACATAAATCTCTCAGTCTCAGAGCTTTCTCCTCAGCAGGTCCACCTTTATGGAACTCTATCCCACCTGACTTAAGACAAGAACCCTGCACTCTAACTTTCAGAAAAAAGACTGAAAACCTGGCTCTTTAAAAAAGCATTCCCAGGCCTTAATTAAATCCTCCACCTATCAGCACTAACTCTTATTCAAAATTGGACTGAAATAAGAAACCATCATCTTCCCGCTCATACCCTGTATCATATTATTATTATCCTACACTCCTGTATCATATAGATCCATCTTACCATACAGCGTTATTATTTGATGCAATTGTAATTGACCGTACTGTCACTATCATTCTGTTCAGTTTCTCCCCTTTCTAGATCCAAGTTAACTCTCCCTGTTTTATTGTAACTTTCACACATACATTCTATTGTTTTCGATGTTTAAACTTTGTTTAATGTTACTTGTTATTCTGTCTTATTCACTTTGTTAATTGTAAACTGTGTTGATGTGATTATTATCATGAAAGTCGGTACAACAAAAATAATAAATAAATAAACAAACAAACATGGTGATCAGTTGAAAATAACATCTTGAAATAAACTTCAATTTGTTTTATACTAATTAAATTTGTCTTTTCTAAATGATGGTGAATCATTCACAAGTAATGTATCCACTCTTGTTTCCAGTAAAATGTGTAAGGATCTGAAATAGTTTTGGAACAGTGAATATTAAGTGAGAGAGCTTCCATTTTGTCCCAATTGATTTTATAACCTGATAGATCAAAAAACAAGGCAATAGTGTCCAACATCCTAGGAATGGAAACATTAAACTCAGATTAATACATCATCCACGTAAATAGATAATTTATAGGGATGTGCATTCGTTTTACCTGGTAATACAAAATTAATCTATCAATTTTGGTTTGATTCACTGCAACCAAATTGAAACATTGGCTCATTGAAAAAAATCCAGTAATATTTGGATATTTTCAGTTTTGCAAATAATGCATGCTATTAGCAAATAGACTGCACTATTTGCCAACAAAACTTTTAAAAACAAGCATTCTTCGCTTTCCCTGAAGGCCAATTGACCTCATCCGTGGTGATTTCCAGACTCTCCAATGAAGAAAGGGGCAGGAGAGATCCTCAGTTGCTCTAGTCCCACAATCTCACAGTCAGAAAATGGCACTGGCTAGGTTTTAAGTTATCTGGGCAAATGGAGACTTGTCCCATTGAATATATGTGACAAATTATCTGGATAACTTTATTTGGACAACTTGTTAGCTTGCCAGCTTTCTGAATATGGATCTCAATTTTTTTCAATAATTGAATATATCAAGGCATAAACTATATAATATTTCAATTAAAATATATTCTGCCATGCTGCTCTTAAAATAATATTAATGCCAATAAAAATATCTTGGATATGACATATAAGAGAAATGCTTGTAATTTTGATATTTGGCAGTTATTTTAAAGAAACTTAATAGATAAGAAGCTTGAGGGTACTCAGATACTTGTAAACTTAATAAAAATAGGCACCACCATGAGATTTAAACATACCAACAATCACTTTTCTTTTGTTAGGATGAAAAGACTTCAGATGCCAAATCTTAGATGAGATTCAAGATTAAGGGCATTTTCTAAAGTATCGCAGGCCTGCGATACTTTAGAAGATGAGGGGCGGGGGCCGAAATGGGGGAGGGCCTGCGCTACCTGGCAGTGATCGCACCGTCGCGGTGCGATCGCTGCCGGTTTCGCACCCAATAGCGCCACCATAGGAGGTGTAGCTATTGGGAGCGAAAGCTGCCGCGAAAAGGCACTTACCTTTTCGCTGTCCGCGGTGTCGGCGCAGAGTCGGCCCCAGTGACGCCCCGACTCCTCCTCTTCTGGGGCCGACTCCACCACGACTCCACCCCCATCCTGGTATCACACGCGATAAGGGACTTTTTGCGTGTGAAAGGTCCCTTATCGCGTGCAAGCGGCGTGGAAAATGAGGCCCTACGTGACAAGGCAAGATCATGAGTCAGAAAAAACCTCCTTAATTTTTTAGCATTGTACTATGCCTTGAATATAATTTTATTATGTTGAAAACCTTTCTCAGAAAACATCGAAAAATTAAGAAAGAATGAACTTGAATTCAAAAGACTATGTGAGTCCCAAAAAATTGGTATTTATCTTCTCACAAGATGAAAAATCCTATTAAATTCCACAGATATGAAAAAAGACAGCTCCGACCTGGCCAGTGTTTCACCATTAAGGCTGCATCAGGATGGCGTCTGTAAAGTTTCCTATAAACCAGATGTCAAATGTGATGCTTATTCAACATATTGCTTTCTCAAGTTAAGGAGGAATGAAATATAGGCAGAAGGCAAGTCATCAGTTTCCAGTAGCCCTAAATTGCAATGATACATTGCAGCTCATGTCAAACAGTGCAATCCTGGGAAAGGCATAAATGATCTTCAGGAACAAAAATGTAAAGCATTAGCATGCTTTAGGTAGAATGTTTGAAAACGAAATGTTGAAAATATTGATAATAAATGACTGCAGTTAACCATTGGCAAGGTAAATAATTTACAAAGTTTAAAAAATACTGTGAAATTATAAAACATTCTTCTCTGTACTTCTGTGAGTGATAGGGATGAATGAATGACCTTGCGTGCCATGACATAATACTCCTTTAGCTCTGCTACATTATCAAAGGGTTAATATTACTACCAGTGCCTGGGGGATTAGTAGGAGTTCTTTCTGACATGGACATAAACATTATTTAAGAGACAAAGCAGATCAAAACATAGTAACAAAATACAACAACTGGCAGGGGAGAAAATAAAAATATATTTGAAGTGCTTGTAAGGATGATTAGGAGGGGATTGATGGCAGAGATAAGCCTTACAAAAACTTTTATGTCTTAGGTGCTTTCTAGCACATTTTATTAAAGCTACAATAGAAGTTTGGGCCTCTGACCCTTTAAGTAAGTCTCTGATCTCCTTAAGGAAAACACAGCAGTCTTTCATCCCTTATCTCATAGAATCAAAGTTCAGTCAATACCATGAAAATCCTAACTCTAGCAGCAGGGTTGTTGCCTTCCTGACCTTCTGTATTCTTTCATAAAGGAAATTTTAGAATAAAGTAAGCTGCTTCTGCTCAACAACTTTGTACCTTCTCCCTCAGGTCAGCAAATGCAATGCTACTCAATGTTCCATCTTCGAAGATGGCCCCATCTTGATGAAACAAGAGAGCGAGCCTTCTCCTTGGCAGGTCCCCTCCTGTGGAACAGTCTGCCAAAAGAAGTGAGGTGCCTCCAAGAGAGAACTTTCTTTAAAAAAATTATTAAAGACCCACCTCTCTAAAAACACTTACCCGATATGAAGAGACATTCTATAGTACCTACAGTACCTGAATGTAATCCACTTTGAAGCGCTGAAAAGGTACGAAAAGCGGAATATAAATCTAAATAAATAAATAAAATAAATTCTGTACAATAAAATAAATTTTGTACTCCCTTACGCTACTCCCCTCTGGAATTTTTCCACCCACCCCTGAATTGCCTGTAATTCCTTCAGTACCATCCTTTTACCCTGCCATCCTTTTACTCATATTAACCTATATTCATCAATACTATAAATAATGCCTTAACCTCTTAATGATGAATTTATTAACTAGCTGCTACTGTATGCCTGCTACTTCCTTGTGTACCCACCCATGCCAAATAACGCTAGACTTTGCTCATATCATTGACTCTAGCTAGTCACGATATTTGGTCCTCTTAATGCACCCTGCTCTGGGTTATAAATGATCTTAAATAAATAAATAAATAGATAGATAAATAAATAAGTATAAGGAGTATTTTCTCTTGCAGCAAGGTTACAGAATTAGTAGCTGTACTATTATCTTTAGCAGTAACAGAAACCTCTCTCCAGATTTGTAGCATCAGGCATAACCTCTCCTTCATGGGAGTCTCTCATGAGTCAATTTTTGGTTCAGTTCCTTCTATCCAAAACAAATGGAAAGTTCCTCTAAAAATATCTGAAAATTTTGTTTTGTTAATTTTTTGATCCATTGAAGTTTAAAGGTCAAACAAAAGTTTGAAGCCTGAAGGCTTTTTCTCCAGCCTTCTGGGGACCTTGCTCTCTTCCTTCCTCCTTGTAGCCTAGTCAGCAGAAAAAGCAGGGCCAGCAGTCAGGTGCCTTTAGCTGTTCCTGCTGCTTCCCACTCCTTTCCCTCCCATGCCAGTAAGAATGATGTTTGACTGGTACAGAAAAAAAAGGAGCATATAGAACCTGTTAGAAGGCCTGACCACTGGGGTAGCCAAGACAAGATGGCCGCCGAGGAGTGAACAGAAGTGCTGTGCTCCCGAGGTGAACATTTTCTTTGGCTTAAAAATTTCCTTAAATACTTGTTTTCCTGGCGGCATTATGCCGCACACTAAACGGAAAGCCAAAGTAAAGAATATTACCTCTACTCCGGTTTTTTTAGCAAGACAGCCTCAGATAGAGGAAGCATTCTCTGGACTAGCGGTTTTGACGCCGGAGAGAGGGGCCGCTGGAGGCCTCAGCGAAGAGCAGATGCTGAGCTCCCAGGCCACGGAGATCTCTTTAAGCCCCGGCGTGCCAACCACCCCGGCCCCACCGAGTGAGAGGAGAGATCTGGACTCAATACCAGCTGCTCTGCACAAAATTAAATCGGGAACTTCACCGGAGGGGAAATCCCAGAGAGGGAACATGGAGACGTCGCTGCCCTCGGAGAGCCCTGGTAGATCGGGCTCCAGGGACCAACCGAATGAAGTGTTGCATCGAGCCATGGTGGGAGCTAACCCCCTGCAGGGAGAGCGGGGTGAAGGGAACATACAAGTGATCTGTGATATCTCTAAATCTATGACATCTAAATCGACGTTGGAAGAAATCCTGAAAGCAATATCTTCAATGGAGAAGGCGATTGTCTCCCTGACTTCAATGGTAAAGGAGAGTATTTCAAAAAATCAGGTTTTGGAAGGAAGAGTTGAGAAAATAGAGACTGAAATTGGAGGAATAGAAAAGAAGTTACCTAATGTGAAAAAAATTCAAGCCAATTTAATAAAGTCTGAGAATTATCAAACGATGAAAATGGAGATCTTAGAGAATCAGCTGAGAAGAAACAATATAAGGATTATAAACTTTCCAAAAATGAGATTACTATCACATCGTGAATTGTTTAGAGGTTATCTCTTAAACATATTAAAATTTCCTGAAAATGATCTGCCAAAGATTGAAAGGATATATTATTTTTCTCAGGCTAGAGGCGATATAAATACAGAGGAACAAAGGGGAAATCAAGAAGCTACATTCGATTTAACTGCAATACTGGAACAATCACAAGAGCTTGTTGTTGAAGAGAGAGCGACGTTGTTTGTTCAACTTTCTACTCCAACAGAGAGAGAGACTTAATTTTGAGAACATTTTTTCGAAATCAATCTTCAAAATTCTATGGATATCCAATAAAAATCTTCCCTGATTTTACCAAGAGTACTCAAGTTAAGAGGAAAAAATTTCTGGAGATGAGGGAGGAAGCACGGGTGAAGGGAGCTAAGTATTCTCTCCGTTTTCCATGTATATGTTTGGTTGTGTATAATAATGTCAGATATGTATTTAGAGAACCAGGTCAACTGCGTATGTTTCTAGACTCCCACTCCATTGAACCTACGGGGGGGGGGGGGGGGGGGGGGGGCTGGCACAAGAATGATAACCTTAGTTAACTCCAAGGCAATTAATTTTTTTTACAAAAATTTCCTGTGTACTCTGCTTAAATAACATCTTGTCCCCACGATTGCCTGTTAATATAAGTCTAGATAAGGATTTATATAATTACTTTATCTGATTGTAATGGTTTATGGTTTGATCTTTATAACCCTATACTAGATGTATTTTTTCTGAACCAGATAGTTCTGTATATCTTTGTTTTTGTTGGAAAAAAAAAGAAGGCCTGATCACTGTTTCTGCTCTTCTTTATTTATTTAATTTCTTTATTTTAAGTTAATATACCACCTGTAAAAGTTTTTTTTCCAAGTGGTATACAATAAAAATGAACATAATCAATAAAACTAGGTTACATAGAAATTAAATTAAAAGAACTAAACAACTAACAAACATATATGATAATAGACAGAAATAAACCAGCAATGTACAGTCAAAATAGGTTAACAATTAAATGCTTTAGAGAAGAGTTAAGTTTTTACAGCCTTTCTAAGGGCCTGATTCATCAAGGCATTTTCCGGTAGACACAGAATGGGAGAAATGCCTTAGGGGTACATTTTTAAAGAAGCGCGCATGCGTTCATGTGCATGCGCTACCCGGCGCACACACATGGAAGTGCCGATTTTATATCATGTGTGTGCCAGTACATGCATGTTATAAAATTGGTGGACGGAACGCACATGCACACCAGATTTTGTAATCCTTGCTCATATGTATATAAGCTCATTTCGCGTGGCGATGCATCCCGGCCTTCCCCAGTTCCCTCCCAGTCCTCTCCAATTAAGGAGTGGACTGAGAGGGAAGTTCCCTACCCCCTACCCTAACCTCCTTTTCCTTTCCCTCTCCTCCCCACCCTCCAAACCCTTTCTCCTACCATTTTTTTATTTTATTTCATTGGGGTTATGCGTGTGGCTTGGCCTCTTTGAAGGTAATTGTGGCGCACGCGAGGCCCGGCTACGCCCATAACCCCCATTTTATATGCATGCAGGGGAATTAAAATTAGAGAGTCTGGCCCTAAATTTGTAAAAATTTACCTCTGCACAAATATCTAAGAGAAGAGTACCAAAGGGCCAACACTTAATAGCTAAAAGAAAACTCACAGGTAATTTTGCCTGATTGCTGTACGATAGGGGAGTTGTACAAAACCCTTTTGAGAAAAACACAGAGGGGCGGATTTTAAAAGGCCTGCGCGCGTAAATCGTTCCGGATTTACGGGCGCAGGGCCCTCGCGTGCCGGCGCGCCTATTTTGCATAGGCCGCCGGCGCACATAAAGCCCCGGGACGCGTGTAAGTCCCGGGGCTTTGGAAAAGGGGAGGGGAGGGGGCGTGTCGGGGGCATTGCCGAAACGATGCGGCATTTCAGGGGCAGGCCCGGGGGTGTGGCGCCGGCCCTCGGGCGTTGTCGAGGCCTCCGGACCAGCCCCCGGGACCGGAACCCAGAGCGGGGCTGCCGGCCGGCGAGCGCAAAGTTACGCCTGCTGAAAGCAGGCGTAACTTTGCCGACAAAGGTAGGGGGGGTTTAGATAGGGCCGGGGGTGGGGAAGGGAGGGGAAGGTGGGGGGAGGGTGAAGGCAGGCAGCGCGCACTGGGTTCGGCGCGCGCAGGTTGCACAAATGTGCACCCCCTTGCGCGCGCCGACCCTGGATTTTATAAGATACGCACGGCTACGCGCGTATCTTATAAAATCCAGCGCCCTTTTGTTCGCGCCTGGTGCACGAACAAAAGTACGCAATCACATATTTTTTTAAGATCTACCCCAGAGTGCATAAAGGAGAGTAAGGAATCAGCAATTTGAAAAGATATGAATAGAGCACACTGTATAACTGCAGTTGGGCGCGGGTAGTATAGGAGCTAATTAATCCCCTTTCAGGTCAGCCTTCTGAAAAGAGATTGGTCCTTTCACTGACATTTGACAGTGAAGGGACCAATCAGCAATAAGGGGCAGATTTTCAAAGGGTTGCGCGTGTAAGATACGTGCGTAACCCCCGAAAAGCTGCCCCTTCCACCCCCTGCGCACGCCGAACTTATCTTGCATAGGCTCGGTGGTGCGTGCAAGCCCCGGGACGCGCATAAGTCCCGGGGCTTTCCTTGTGGGCATGTCGGGGCATGTTGGGGGCATGGTTCCAGCCCAGGGGCATTATGGGGCGTGGCCGTGGCCTCTGGACCAGGCCCTGGACCAGAACATGTCACACCGGCAGCCGGCCGGCGCGCGCAAGTTACGCCTGCCAATTTTGCGCAGCCTGGCACGCGCCGAGCCTGTATTTTATAACATGCGCGTGGCAGTGCGCGCATGTTATAAAATTGGGAGTAGATTTGCTCGCGCCAGGTTGCGCGAACAAATCTACTCTGGCGCACACCTTTTAAAATCTACCCCTAAGTGAAGGAGTGAATAAATTAATATTAAGTGCCCAACACCTTAATATTGATTTATACATTCCGGTGCTGGTAGTCAGATTGGGAGAATGGATGCTGAATTTATCAGCGTCTATTTTCCTAACGTGTGCATGTGCGCTGGTTAGGAAAATGGACGCTGATAAATTCAGCATCCATTTTCTTAACCAGCAGACAGCTGCCGACAGCGGACCTCTCTCGCTTGCACGCTGTCAAGGAGGCACTAGGGGCGCAGGAGCCCTAATTTAAATATTGCATCGCACCCCCAGAAGAGGTGCCTGGGGGTGTGTTAGGAAAGCAGATGCTGAACACTCAGCGCCTGCTTTCAGTGCAACATTTTTGCATCTGCCCCATATTGAATAACTTTAACAGTGGTACTTTGAAGACACTGAAGATGCTTAACTTTGAGAAATGAATAAACCCAGGAAGAGAGTTACAATAATCAGTTCTTGAGATAAGTAAGCTGTGCATTATAGGGGTCATTTTTAAAAGGATTTGCAAGTGTAAAACTTGGTTTTACATGAGTAAATTCACTTTACCTGTGAAAGTGGGCTTTTGGAAATTGCTACAATATATGCTATTGAAATGTCTATAGGCTTTACCGTGTAAGTGTACTTTAAGGCAAACTTTAAAAACCCTACATGCGCCAAAGCTTGGAGATGTGCATAGAAGTCTGGCCAGCACGCACCGCATGGATTTTAAAAAGCACACAAGTATGCACGTATCTCCCGGTATGCCACAAAAACTGTTTAACAAAAATGGAGCGTGGTGTGGATGTGGTCTGGGTGGAGCCTAGGTGTTTCAGAAATGAAATTGGCATTTAAGCATTTATGGGCACCAGCACGCGCCAGGATCTCTATTCACGTAAGTTTACTTCCGCAATGGATAGCGTGAAATTAATAAAACAAAAAAACGAGGCTAGTTAGTGAGGTTTTAGGGGTTGGGGGTTAAAACGCTGGCTTATTAACTAGGGGGGGGGGGGGGGGGGGTTAGGAAGTCTTATCCTTTAACTGGGTGAAATGAGCCTGAAAATTGGGGTTGGTGTGCATATCTACCAAAATCCTTCCCACTTATTTATCAGATTTTTATATTCCACTTTTTGGCACTTCAAAGTAGATTTATTTCAGGTACTGTAGTTATTTTGCTGTCCCCAAAAGGCTCACAATCTAAGCTTATACCTGTTGCAATAGAGGGTAAAGTGATTTGCCCAAGATCACAAGGAGAGGCAGTAGGATTTGAAATTTGTTCTCCCTGGTTCATAGCCCACTGCTCTAACATCTAGGCTATATCCATATAAAATTTCACACACATATACACGCACTTCTAAGCGCGGATGTTATAAAATGGCCGCCTCCATTAGCACAAGCCAGCATACGCACATACATGTGTGCCCGCGCGCTGGTATGAAGGTTATCCTCAATGCGCATAAATGGCTTTGAAAAATTGCTACCATAGTGCGTTACTCATGCAACTCCTTTTAAAATTACCTTCCCTGAGTTTTAGATCATGACATTCCAGGAATGGATGCATATGACAAATATGCCTAAGGAAAAAAAAAGGATTTTTGAACTATGTGAGAAATAAGATGAGTCATGGAGAGTTTGGAATCAATATGTACACCTAGTGAGGAAGCAATGTCAATGAATAAAATTGGAATACTGGACATGGGGGTAGAGTAGATGCAGTTGTGTTATAACTTATCAACAAAGCTTCTGATGTACTTACATTAATTCTAAGTTTATGAGCAGATAACCAACAGGCTACCTGATCTAAACAATTATTGAGGTTCACAAAAAAGAAACTCATTTTGGTGTTGAAAAAGGTTGTGATCTGAATATCATTAGCATAAATTGAGGGTACAAACCCACAATTCTGGATTAAAGTGGCTAAAGGATAGAGGAAAGTATTAAACAGAAAAGGAGCCAAGATGGAGTCTTGTGTAGGGATGTGCAGACCAAAAGTTTAAGTTCATAAGTCCATAAGTCGAAAGGGGGGGTCATTTGCGGTCAATATGGACATATGGAGAATTCCATAAGTTGAGTCTATGTCCATATGTGCAAATAAAAATTTAAACCCCTCACCCTCCTTAATCCCCCCCCCCCCCCCAGACTTACCAAAACTCCCTGGTGGTCGAGCGGGGAGTCAGGACGCCATTTCTGAACTCCTTTGCGAGGAGCACGTGACGTCGGCGTCACGTCGGAGTGACGCGGCGTCACGTGATTCCCCCCGCATTCCCTCCGGGACCCTCATTTGACCCAAAAGTTCACGTGACGCCGCGTCGGAGTGACGCGGCGTCAGTGACGCGGCGTCACGTGATTCCCCCCGCGTTCGCTCCGGGACCCTCGTTGCACCCAAAAGGAACTTTTGGCCAGCTTGGGGGGCCTCCTGACCCCCCCAAGCTGGCCAAAAGTTCCTTTTGGGTGCATCGAGGGTCCCGGAGCGAACGCGGGGGGAATCACGTGACGCCGCGTCACTCCGACGTGACGCCGACGTCACGTGCTCCTCGCAAAGGAGTTCAGAAATGGCGTCCTGACTCCCCGCTCAACCACCAGGGAATTTTGGAAAGTCTTGGGGGGGGGGGATTAAGGAGGGTGAGGAGTTTAAATTTTTATTTAGGATCAACAATCGCGATTTCCAACGTATTCAACATAGCTATGTTGAATAAGTTGGAAATCCGATCATTTTCGCCTCATCACTTTTTTAAGTTAAAAAAAAAAAAGTTGCGTTTTACATTTAAGTTCAAAACGAATGCACACCCCTAGCCTTGGGGCACCCTGGAAGAAAGGGGTGTTGGTACTGAGAGTTGTGTTTCCCATTCAACTTGAAAAAAGTGGTCAGATAGATAAGATCTAAACCGACTCAGTCAAGGCAATTCTATAATGAGGCAGGGTGAGGCGGCCGCTTCAGGTGGCAAACTTTGGAAGCAGCAAAAACTCCCCCCCCCCCCACAAAAAAAAAACCCAACTCCTCTAGCAGCCACCTCACCCTGCTGCCAAAACAACAAAGGACCTGCAGGCATTCGTTGGATAGTCCTGGGGGAATTCTGTGCTACTGCAAAGTACAGAATTTGCGCAGAATTCCTCCCTAGGCAGCCGGGGACAGGGGAATAAATTCTGCACAGAAAACGGCAAAGATAAAGGCCCCGGCATGCTGTGAGCAGAACTCATCCAGCTCACAGTGAAGATGAAGGCCCTGGTGAGAGTGAGTGTGTGTAGAAGGTTGTGTGTGTGTGTGTGTGTGTGTTTATGTCTTTGTGTAAGAGATTGTGAGCTTTGGGGGAGGAGGTAAGAAAGCATGAGTGAGGGGGGCAGAGGGGGCACAGAGGAGGTGCAGAGGGGGAGCCATCTCATCCCTTGCCTCAGGCAGCAGATTGCCTTGAGCTGCTTCTGAACTCGGTGCTGTATCAATGAGCCCAGTCTTCTTGAGGCAATCAAGGAGTAGGCTGTGATTGATAGCAGGTCTAACTTATCCAGTTAACTTAACAAGATAAGTAAGAATATTGCTACATATGTGGCTAAATTAACTAGAAATGTAGCTGCACTCCAGTCTGCCCACTGTATGTCATTAATTTATCCAGATATCTACTAAGCGGGATCAATGACTCCAGGTAAGTGGCAGTTGCTGAACCTAGCGACTTATCTGCCTAAGCTGCTTTCAATATCGGGCTCCATGAGATCAAAATTAAAATCCATTTAAATAGATAACTTGCAAGTTATCCTTCTAAATGGCCAGTTTTTGTATATTCTGCTATATTTTAGAGATGTGCAGAAGGAAAAAATGTGTTTCGATTCAGTATTTATTTCACCGGAACCCAAATCCATTGCATTTGTTTCATGAGGGGAAAACCAATTCATTGATTAGTTTTATTTGTTTTCCGATTTCCCATTAAAGTCAATGGGGGAAGTATTTGCAGTCTATTTTTGGCTGCAGGATTGGAGTTTTCATATCAATTCTGATGAAACTTCTGGGGAGCAATCATCAGAACGAGAAAAGAGCTCCAAGGTACTTAGACTGTGGCAAAGTGTCAAAGTGGCATGAATACCCTAAGGCACTTTAAAGGGGCAAAGGGGTACCAGGAGTGGCAAGAGTGCTTTAACAGAGGTACAAAGCAGCAGCAAGAGTGTAAAAAACACCCCACAGCTTCAAAAGAGAGCACCGATAACAGATGCATGAGCCCTCGAAGGCAGCATGACAGGTAAAGTGGCAAGACAAGTGGCGTCAACATCCTACAGCACAATGAAGGGGGAACATAGCAAGCAGAAAGACTAGCACCAACACACTGAGGAACCATGATAGTGGTAAGAACACCGCAAGGAGTTGAGTAAGTCATCTGGTGTATGGCAGCAAAGCAAGTGGCAGAAAGCTGATAGGGGCAAGACAGGCTGGCAGAGCTGAGGTAGGCAGGTCCCTGTTGTTTTGATAGGGGCAAGACAGGCTGGCCCTGGGGAGTTCCCTTTCCTTTGTGCAGGAAAGGGCTCCCTAGAATGGGTTCACCTCTAGAGTGGGGTGTTTTCACTGGTGTCCAGTGAGCTCTCGCTGGTCTTTTAAAATCTGGTGGAGTTAGCAGATATACAAACGAGAATTTTCAAAGCCGAGGTGGAGGAGGGTGCCATGTGAACAGCGGTTCAAAATGGGTCAACAGGTACTAATGCATAGGCCGGCTACATCCGGGGAGAGTTCCCTTTCCTTTGAGCAGGAAATGGCTCCACGGAATGGGTTGGCCTCTAGAGTGGAGCACGAGCCTTCAAAGCATGGCAATGTGGAGCAGAATGCCAGGTGAACAGCGGTTCAACATGGGTCAACAAGTACTAAGAGATAGGCTGGCTGGCTACCCCGGGGAGAGTTCCCTTTCCTTTGAGCAGGAAAGGGTTCCCCAGAATGGGTTGGCCTCTAGAGTGGAGCACAAGCCTTCAAAGTGTGGCAATGTGGAGCAGGGTGCCATGTGAACAGCAGTTCAACATGGGTCAACAGGTACTAAGAGATAGGCTGGCTGACTACCCCGGGGAGAGTTTCCTTTCCTTTGAACAGGAAAGGGCTTCCCGGAATGGGTTGGCCCCTAGAGTGGAGCACGAGCCTACAAAGTGTGGCGATGTGGAGCAGGGTGCCATGTGAACAGTGGTTCAACATGGATCAAAAGGTACTAAGAGGTAGGCCAGCTCCCACGGGGAGAGTTCTCTTTCCTTTGAGCAGGAAAGGGCTCTCCGGAATGGGTTGGCCCCTAGAGTGGAGCACGAGTCTTCAAAGTGTGGCGATGTGGAGCAGGGTGCCATGTGAACAGCGGTTCAACATGGGTCAACAGGTACTAAGAGATAGGCCGGCTACAACGGGGAGAGTTCCCTTTCCTTTGAGCAGGAAAGGGCTCCCCGGAGTGGGTTGGCCCCTAGAGTGGAGCACAAGCCTTCAAAATGTGTTTGTTTTCATTAAGGATCCCTGCTGTGAAGGATTAGTATTTTGAATTGCCAGAGACTGAGGGTTCCCTTTGCAAAGAGGGTTCAGCTGTTAGGAACAAAAGAAGCGTTGTCATCATCTCCCGCCCAAATCTACAATATCAACTTATATTGACTTTGTAGTTTACACAGTGCCTCTGTAAACTATGGGAACACAGAGGATGAACTAAAGTGCAACTCCCACCAGTTTTCTATAGTACTAGAAACATTACTGTTGGCACCTAAGAAAGATTTCGGGAACATGGCCCATATTATGAAGGTCAGGAAAACTATTAAGCATATGAAATATGCAAGCTCCAAACATCTGAAGTCAGCTTTTTATGTTCTTACAATCACTGTGGATGAACAGGCACAGCGTTAGAGGTCAAGCCCTTGTAGGGACATAAGGCCTGGACAGACAAGCACAGCAATCAAGAATAGAGGTCAAGCCCTTTTAGGGACATAAGACCTGGACAGACAGGCATAGCGTTAAAGGTCAAGCCCTTTTAGGGACATAATGCCTGGATGAACAGGCACAGCAATCGAGGATAGAGGTCAAGCCCTTTTAGGGACATAAAGCCTGGATGGACAAGCACAGCATTCGATTTCAAACCCTTGTAGAGTCGTAAATCCTGGACAGACAGGCACAGCAATCGAAGATAGAGGTCAAGCCCTCTAAGGGACATAAGGCCTGGACGGACAGGCACAGCATTAGAGGATTTCCTTTGTGCAGGTATGTTGTGGTTTGATCTGTCACTTCTTTTTGAACTGCTTCACTGCTAGAAGAAAATGGCATCTTTTTCATTTCTGAAAGATAATTCAACAGAGGATGCTTTTAGAGCAATAGAGACTGCCATTTGTGAAGCAAGCTGGAGATTATTTGTGAGCACCTAGAAGCTATTAATTGTACTGATGCACTTCAGCTGATGACAAAGGAACATGATGAGCTCTCAGAAATAAGAAAACTGCTACTCAAGTCCAAATCTACAATATCAACCTATGTTGACTTTGTAGTTTTCACAGTGCCTCTGTAAAATATTGGAGAACAGAGGATGAACTAGAGTGCAACTACCACCCGTTTTCTATAGTTCTAGAAACATTACTGTTGACACCTAAGAAAGATTTCGGGAACATGGCCCATATTATGAAGGTCATGAAAACTATTGAGCATATGAAATATGCAAGCTCCAAACATCTGAAGTCAGCTTTTTATGTTCTTACATTCCAAATGTGGACGGACAGGCATGCTGTGCCTGTCCATCCAGGCCTTATGTCCCTACGAGTTCAAGCCCTCATAGGGACATAAGGCCTGGACGGACAGGCACAGCATTAGAAGTCAAGCCCTTTTAGGGTCATAAGTCCTGGACAGACAGGCACAGCATTCGAGGATAGAGGTCAAGCCCTTGTTGGGACATAAGGCCTGGAGGGACCGGCACAGCATTAGAGGTCAGGCCTTGAAGGGACGTAAAGCCTGGACGGAAAGGCATAGCATTCGAGGATAGAGGTCAAGCCCTCATAGAGACATAAAGCCTGGACGGACAGGCACAGCTTTAGGGGTCAAGCCCTTGTAGGGATATAAGAGCTGGATGGACAGGCACAGCATTAGAGGTCAAGCCTTTTTAGGGACATAAGGACTGGACAGAAAGGATAGAGGTCAAGCCCTTTTAGGGACATAAGGCCTAGACAGACAGGCACAGCATTAGAGGTCAAGCCCTCATAGGGACATAAGGCCTGAATGGACAGGCACAGCATTAGAGGTCAAGCATTTTAGGGACATAAGGCCTGGATGGACAGGCACAGCATTTGAGGTCAAACTCTTGTAGAGGTGTTAAGTCTGGACGGACAGGCACAGCAATCGAAGTCAAACCTTGTAGAGATGTAAAGCCTGGACGGACAGTCAGGCACAGCATTCGAGGATAGAGGTCAAGCTTTCGTAGGGACATAAATCCTAGACAGACAGGCACAGCATTCGTGGATAGAAGTCAAGCCCTAGTAGGGACATAAGGCCTGGATGGACAGGCACAGCATTAGAGGTCAAGCCCTCGTAGGGACATAAGGCCTGGATGGACAGGCTCAGCATTAGAGGTCAAGCCCTCATAGTGACATAATGCCTGGACAGACGGGCACACCATTAGTGGTCAAGCCCTTGTAGGGACGTAAGGCCTGGATGGATAGGCACAGCATTAGAGGTCAAGCGCTTTTAGGGACATAAGGCCTGGATGGACAGGCACAGCATTTGAGGATAGAGGTCAAGCCCTTGTAGGGATTTAAAGCCTGGATGGACAGGCATAGCATTCAAGGATAGAAGTCAAGCCCTTGTAGGGACATAAGGCCTGGACGGACAGGCACAGCATTCGAGGATAGAGGTCAAGCTCTCATAGGAACATAATGCCTGGACGGACAGGCACAGCATTAGAGGTCAAGCCCTTGTAGGGACATAATGCCTGGAAGGACAGGCACAGCATTAGAGATCAAGCACTTGTAGGGACATAAGGTCTGGATGGACAGGCACAGCATTCGAGGTCAAACCCTTGTAGAAACATAAAGCCTGGATGGACAGACACAGCAATCGAGGTCAAACCCTTGTTGAGACATAAAGTCTGGATGGACAGGCAGACACCACATACGAGGATAGAAGTCAAGCCCTCGTAGGGACATAAGGCCTGGATGGACAGGTACAGCATTAGAGGTCAAGCCCTCATAGGGACATGAGGCCTGAATGGACAGGCACAGCATTAGAGATCAAGCCCTCATAGTGACATAATGCCTGGACAGACAGCCACAGCATTAGAGGTCAAGCCTTTGTAGGGATGTAAGACCTGGATGGACCGGCACAGCGTTAGAGGTCAAGCCCTTTTAGGGACATAAGGCCTGTATGGACAGGCACAGCATTTGAGGATAAAGTTCAGGCCCTTGTAGGGATGTAAATCCTGGACAGACAGGCACAGCATTTGAGGATAGAGGTCAAGCCCTCGTAGGAACATTGAAAATACACATGTACTGGTCACACTGGTTGGTGGATATGACAGATATCACTGAGCCACTTTGGCTAGGTGTGGCCAGACAGTGGACTTGTGTGCACAATATGCCAGTGGATCTGTCTGCATGTCCTCTGTGGGCTCTGAGAGATACCGTGTCAATGATAGTTGTGCTGGAGTCTCCTTTGCTTGGGTGGGCTGAGAGTCACTCATGCCAACTGCATTCTCTCTAGCCCATAGGAAGAGCGCTTGATGTCATCTACTTGGACTTCAGCAAAGCTTTTGACACGGTCCCGCACAGGAGACTGGTGAATAAAATCAGAAACAGGAGTGAGTGCCAAGGTGGTGGCCTGGATTACAAACTGCTTGACGGACAGAAGACAATGTGTAGTGGTGAATGGAACTTACTCTGAAGAGAGAGCTGTGTTGAGCGGAATGCCGCAGAGATCGATGTTTGGACCGGTCCTGTTCAATATTTTTGTGAGTGACATTGCGGATGGGATAGAAGGTAAGGCTTGTCTTTTTGCAGATGACACTAAGATCTGCAATAGAGTGGACACGCCAGAAGGAATGGAGAGAATGAGACAGGATTTAAGGAAACTGGAAGAGTGGTCGAAGATATGTCAGCTGAAATTCAACACCAAGAAGTGCAGAGTCATGCATATGGGGTGTGGAAATCCGAAAGAACTGTATTCGATGGGGGGAGAAGGGCTGATGTGCATGGAGCAGGAGAGAGACCTGGGGATGATATTGTCTAATGATCTGAAGTTGGCGAAACAATGTGACAAGGTAATAGCTAAAGCCAAAAGAATGCTGGGCTGAATAGAGAGAGGAATATCAAGTAAGAAAAGGCATGTGATTATCCCCTTGAATAGGTCCTTGGTGAGGCCTCACCTGGAGTACTGTGTTCAGTTCTGGAGAATGAATCTCCGAAGGGGCAGAGACAGGTTGGAGGCAGTACAGAGAAGGGCGACCAAAAAGGTGGAGGGTCTTCATTAAATGACTTATGAGGAGAGATTGAAGAATCTAAATATGTACACCCTGGAGGAAAGGAGGAGCAGAGGTGATATGATACAGACTTTCAGATACTTGAAAGGTTTTGATGATCAAAAGACAACAACAAACTTTTTCCGTTGCAAAAAAATCAGCAGAACCAGGGGTCATGATTTAAAATTCCAGGGAGGAAGACTCAGAACCAATGTTAGGAAGTATTTCTTCAAGGAGAGTGTGGTGGATGCCTGGAACGCCCTTCCGGAGGAAGTGGTGAAGACCAAAACCGTGAAGGATTTTAAAGGGACATGGGATAAACACTGTGGATCCATAAAGTCTAGAGGATGTGAATGAAGTGAAGAGGCATGGGGGCGGCTTGCGGGAATGACGCAGAAGGGAAATAGATCGATGGCGGGGTGGAAGGGAAATAGATCGATAGCGGGGATGGAAGGGAAATAGAACAAAAAAGTCACTTTCAAGGGACAAGAATAATAGATTATGGGGGGGGGGGGGGGGGAGTGAAAGCTTGCTGGGCAGCCTGGATGGACCGTTTGGTCTTCTTCTGCCATCATTTTTATGTTTTTATGTAGCAGAACAGATAATTCTTTATGGGCAACATGCCTTTGGCATACTAATGTGGAGGAGGAGGAGGTACTAGCTGTCACTGACAGAGTGCTGTTCATAGTTGGGCTAGCACAACTTTCTGAAGTGCCCGCTGCTGATTCCTCCTCTGCTTCATGCCTAATCTGTCTGTGCCTATGGCACTCCTGATCACAGACTTTTGCTAACAGCAGTTCCTTCACAAATGAGAGACAATTGGACTGTAGGGCGAGTTTCCCTTTCACACGGGGATCACAGACTGTGGCGAGCATGCATGTATGCTCTTCTTTTAAGTGCCCTAATCTCTCTTGCACCTGCTCTTGCAAAATGTCCAGACAATGCAGCACCACAGCTGTCATTCCCTCTTCCGGTTTAAAGCCCTCCAAATTTTCCTGCAGAAAATTAACTATAGAGATGATGTCAGCCAAGGTGGCACTTCTGGAACTCAGTAACCTTGTGACATCCTTGAAAGTCTGCAGGATTTTTACCAGCTGACTCATGACTAACCAATCATGATGTCCTAGGGGATTATGCACACCTATGTCCATTGAACCAGAAAGTTCATAAAGGGGTGTCTGCAGCTCCACTAACCTCTGCAGCATCATAAAGGTAGAATTCAACCGGGTGGCAATGTCTTGAATGAGACGCTTGTGTCTGCTTTTGTCAGAGAACCTGCCCCGCCTTCACACTTCTGTGCAATAATCAAACCAATAATAAAGAAAAAAACAGTGACCCAAATATACTAAGTAACTACAGACCTGTCTCAAACCTATCCCTACAGCCGGCGTGCAGGAGGTCGCTCCCGGACCCCGCTGGACTTTTGGCAAGTCTTGTGGGGGGTCACGAGGCACCCCCAAGCTGGCCAAAAGTCCCTGGGTGTCCAACAGGGGTCCCGGAGCAACCTCCTGTACTCCAGCCATCCGATGCCAGTACTCAAAATGGCACGATAGCCTTTGCCCATACTATGTCACAGGGGCTACCGGTGCCATTGGTCAGCCCCTGTCTCATGGTAGGAGCACAAGATGGTGCTGATGACCATGTGACAGGGGCTGACCAATGGCACCGGTAGCCCCTGTGACATAGGCTATCGGCGTTATGATGAAACCGGCACAGAGGGTGTGAGAGTGCAGGGGATGGCTCCCGGACTCCCCGCTGGACCACCAGGGAGTTTTGGTAAGTCTTGGGGGGGTCAGGAGGGTGGGGAGTTGTAGTTTTTAATTTTAGCTGGGACACGAATAGAAATCACCGAATTAACGCATCGGGGCGCCATACGGCCGAATGCAATGTATCTGCTCCCCGACAAATCCGAACCACGAATGCAACGTATGGCGTCCCTCTGCACATCCCTAAAAAACAGTACAAAAACAACTAGCTGAACTTTTAGATAAAATAATATACTTTACCCCTCACAGCACGGCTTTAGAAATCACTATAGCACCAAAACATTACTAATCTCTCTAACTGACAATGTACTACGAGGATTTGATAGTGGGAAGCACTACATAATGATACTACTAGATTTATCAGCAGCATTTGACACAGTAAATCATAACATACTACTAAAAAGGCTAGAAGAAATAGGCCTAAAAAACAAAACAATGAAATGGTTCAGATCCTACCTAAACAATAGATTTTTCCAAGTACAGATTAAAGACACAATATCAGACAGAATTGAGCTAAAAACTGGAGTACCCCAGGGATCCACACTCTTGGCGACACTATTTAGCATCTACATGCTGCCTCTATGCCACCTACTGGCTGGGCTAGGTATCATACACTACATATAAGCGGACGACATTCAACTAATATTACCCGTAGAGGAAACAATTGATAAGACATTAAACCTAGCAATGATGTACCTAGATATAATTAAGCAATTACTAAACCAAATGGAACTAGTAATTAACATTGAAAAAACAGAATTTATATATCTAGAATGTAAAAGCTCTGAGATAATTCAAAACCCCATCAAACTTAAAAACGATCAAGAAGTAGTACTAACCGAGAAAACTCGTAACCTAGGAGTAATAATTGATACTGAACTCAGCCTTAAGCAACACATATTAACCCAAGCGCATTTCCGAACAGTTTTACAAGCACTTATTCACCAGCACAGACTACTGTAATACACTATTTCTGGGATTACCATACTGAACAATAAGACCTCTACAAATATTACAAAACTCGGCTGCCAGAATACTTACTGGTAAAAGCAAAAGGGAACATATCATTCAAACACTTGCCGAATTACACTGGCTGCCAATAGAACAAAGAGTGCAATATAAAACACTTTGCACAATTCACAAACTGATCAACAAAGAAAAAGCAGACTGGCTAAACCCAGCACTATGCCTACACGTCCCACAAAGAAATCTTAGATCAGTCAATAGAGCTCTACTAACTAGGGGTGTGCATTCGTTTTGAACGCATATGTAAAACGCAACTTTTTTTTTTTTTAACTTAAAAAAAGTGATGATGCGCAACGCATCGCATTTTCAACTTATTCAACATAGCTACGTTGAATACGTTGAACCTAAATAAACACTTAAGCCCCCACCCTCCTGACCCCCCCAAGACTTACCCCCCAAGCTGGCCAAAAGTTCCGGTTGGGTCCAACGGGGGTCCCGGAGCGGAGGCGCGGAGAAACACGTGACGTCCGCGTCACTCTGACGTGACGCCGTCACGTGCTCCTCGCAAAGGAAAACAGCGATGGCTTCCTGACTCCCCGCTGGACCACCAGGGAGTTTTGGTAAGTCTTGGGGGGAGATTAAGGAGGGTGAGGGGTTTAAATTTTTATTTAGGGAACCGGTGAATGTATGGACAGACCCTCAACTTATGGGATTCTCCATATGTCCATATTGAACGAAATCGACCCTCACCTTCAACTTATCAACTTATGAACGCAAACCTTTTGTCTGCACATCCCTACTACTAACCATCCCCTCAGTCAGGAGAGCAAAACTAATCCAAGTTAGATAGCGAGCCCTTTCCTTAGCTGGACCAGCATTATTGAACTCATTGCCACTCGAAACAAGATTACAAAGTGATTTAAAACTCTTTTAAAAAAGTTTAAAAACATGGCTTTTCAAAAAAGCATTTTACAATAAGATTGGGGAACATGAAGTTTAAATGAATAAGCAAATGAACATCTACACACAGCTAAAGACACCTAGTAGCGTAATTGTATATTTTATTATTTTTATTCATCATTATTATAGAATAATTTAAGAGATATGCAGTATAAAGTTCAATTCTTGTATGGTTTTCCTATTAATCTTATAAAAGGACAAGATCCAGATCACACAACATATACCTTATATTATGAAAACTTGTTACCAATAAATATTATGGCACTTTGTTAGTAAGAATTTAACCAAATGTAAATTTACATGCCTCCCTGTAAACCGTTGTGATGGGGCATTAGTAAACGACGGTATAGAAAAGATTTTAAATAAATAAATAAATACATTCTGTGGAAGTGCGCTGCTATGTTCCTGCACATGTGTATTAACCTAGGCATCTCCAAATCAGTCTGCTTTTGTCAGAGAACCTGCCCCGCCTTCACACATCTGTGGAAGTGCCCTGCTATATCCCTGTACTTGTGTATTAAGTTCTGCAGGTATCCATTCTCTTGGTGATTGGACTCCAAACCCAGAGCTGACTTCACTACCAGGTGCAGAGTGTGTGCAAAACATCAGATGTTCTGAAAACGCCCGTCAGTTATTAAGAAAATGCCATACTGGGTCAGACCAAGGGTCCATCAAGCCCAGCATCCTGTTTCCAACAGTGGCCAATCCAGGCCATAAGAACCTGGCAAGTACCCAAAAACTAAGTCTATTCCATGTAACCATTGTTAATGGCAGTGGCTATTCTCTAAGTGAACTTAATAGCAGGTAATGGACTTCTCCTCCAAGAACCTATCCAATCCTTTTTTAAACACAGCTATACTAACTGCACTAACCACATCCTCTGGCAACAAATTCCAGAGTTTAATTGTGCGTTGAGTAAAAAAGAACTTTCTCCGATTAGTTTTAAATGTTCCCCATGCTAACTTCATGGAGTGCCCCCTAGTCTTTCTACTATCCAAAAGAGTAAATAACCGATTCACATCTAGACCTATCATGATTTTAAACACCTCTATCATATCCCCCCTCAGTCGTCTCTTCTCCAAGCTGAAAAGTCCTAACCTTTACCATGTTTATAGAAACTTAGAAACATAGAAACATAGAAATGACGGCAGAAGAAGACCAAACGGCCCATCCAGTCTGCCCAGCAAGTTTCGCACTTTTTTATTTTTCTCATACTTACCTGTTACTCTTGGCTCTTAGTAACCTTTTGGTTCTATTTCCCTTCCACCCCCACCATTAATGTAGAGAGCAGTGTTGGAACTGCATCTAAGTAAAATATCTAGCTTAATTAGTTAGGGGTTGTAACCGCCTCAATAAGCAAGCTATACCTATGCTTATTTGTTTACCCAGACTAAATAATTCAGTCCTTGTTGGTTGTTGTCTGTATATAGATCCTCTTTTCTTCATTCCCCCTGCTGTTGAAGCAGAGACTTATGCTGGATATGCATTGAAAGTGAAGTATCAGATTTTCTCCCCTGCCGTTGAAGCAGAGAGCTATGCTGGATATGCATTGAAAGTGAAGTATCAGACTTTCTCCCCTGCCGTTGAAGCAGAGAGCTATGCTGGATATGTGTGAAGTATCAGTCTTTCTCCCCTGCCGTAGAAGCAGAGAGTTATGCTGGATATGCATTGAAAGTGAAGTATGAGACGTTCTCCCCTGCCGTTGAAGCAGAGAACTATGCTGGATATGCATGATGTATCAGTCTTTCTCCCCTGCCGTTGAAGCAGAGAGCTATATTGGATATGCATTGAAAGTAAAATATCAGGTTTATTTGGTTTGGGGTAGTAACCGCCATAACAAGCATGCTAATCCCCGCTTTTTTGTGAATGGAAATCCTTTTTTCCATGTTTCCTCTTGCCGTTGAAGCTTAGAGCAATGTTGGAGTCGCATTAACCGTGTGTATGTTTATTGAATAAGGGTATTATCTCCAGGTAGTAGCCATCATTCCTGCAAGCCATCCACTCTTCATTCATGTCCTCTAGACTTTATGGATCCACAGTGTTTATCCCACGCCTCTTTGAAGTCCTTCACAGATTTGGTCTTCACCACTTCCTCAGGAAGCGCATTCCAGCCATCCACCATCCTCTCCATGAAGAAATCCTTCCTGACATTGGTTCTGAGTCTTCCTCCCGGGAGCTTCAAATCATGACCCCTGGTTCTGCTGATTTTTTTCCGACGGAAAAGGTTTGTCATTGTCTTTGGATCATTAAAATCTTTCAAGTATCTGAAAGTCTGTATCATATCACCTCTGCTCCTCATTTCCTCCAGGGTGTACATATTTAGTAGGGGTGTGCATTCGTTTTGAACTTAAATGGAAAACGCAACTTTTTTTTTTTTTTTAACTTAAAAAAAAAGATGAGGCTTAAACAATCGGATTTCCAACTTATTCAACATAGCTATGTTGAATACGTTGGAAATCGCGATTGTTGATCTAAATAAAAATTTAAACCCCTCACCCTCCTTAATCCCCCTCCCCCAAGACTTACCAAAGCTGGCCAAATGTTCCGTGAGGGTCCGGGAGCGGACGCGTGGGGAATCACGTGACGTCGGCGCCACGTCGGAGTGACGCGGCGTCACGTGATTTCCCTCGGGTTCGCTCCCGGACCCCTCGTTGGGCTCAAAAGGAACTTTTGGCCAGCTTGGGGGGCCTCCTGACCCCCCAAGCTGGCCAAAAGTTCCTTTTGAGCCCAACGAGGGGTCCGGGAGCGAACCCGAGGGGAATCACGTGACACCGGCGCCACGTCAGAGTGACGCGGCATCACGTGCTCCTTGCAAAGGAGTTCAGGAATGGCGTCCTGACCCCGCTGGACCACCAGGGAGTTTTGGTAAGTCTTGGGGGGGGGGGGGGGGATTAAGGCGGGTGAGGGGTTTAAATTTTTATTTGCACATATGGACATAGAATCAACTTATGGAATTCTCCATATGTCCATATTGACCGCAAATGGGACCCCCTTTCGACTTATGGACTTATGAACTTAAACTTTTGGTCTGCACATCCCTAATATTTAGATTCTTCAATCTCTCCTCATAAGTCATTTGATGAAGACCATTCACCTTTTTGGTCGCCCTTCTCTGGACCACCTCCATCTTGTCTCTGTCTCTTTGGAGATACGGTCTCCAGAACTGAACACAGTACTCCAGGTGAGGTCTCACCAAGGACCTGTACAAGGGGATAATCACTTCCCTTTTCTTACTCATTATTCCCCTCTCTATGCAGCCCAGCATTATTCTGGCTTTAGCTATCGCCTTGTCACATTGTTTTGCTGACTTCAGATCATTAAACTCTATCACCCGAAGGTCTCTCTCCTGCTCTGTGCACATCAGCCTTTCTCCCCCCATTGAATACAGTTCATTCGGATTTCCACTCCCCATATGCATGACTCTGCACTTCTTGGCATTGAATCTCAGCTGCCAGCTTCCTTAAATCCCATCTCCTTCTCTCCACTCCTTCCGGCGTGTCTACTCTGTTGCAGATCTTAGTGTCATGCACAAAAAGACAAACCTTACCTTCTATCCCATCCGCAATGTCGCTCACAAAGATATTGAACAGGACCGGTCCCAACACCAATCCTTGCAGTACACCGCTTAAAACCACTCTCTATTCAGAGATTTTCATTTACCATCACACATTGTCTTCTGTCCGTCAACCAGTTTGCAATCCAGGCCACCACCTCGGCACTCACTCCTAAACTTCTCATTTTATTCACCAGTCTCCTGTGCGGGACTGTATCACAAGCTTTGCTGAAATCCAAGTAGATGACATCGAGTGCTCTTCCTTGATCCAATTCCTTGGTTATCCAGTCAAAAAAAGTCAATCAGATTTGTCTGACAGGATCTTCCTCTGGTGAATCCATGCTGCATCTGGTCCATCAATTCTCCCGACTGTAGATAGTTCACTATTCTCTCAACTATTCTCTCTTTGCATTATTGTCTGTGACAAAAAACCCTGCCTGAGGATTCCTGTCTCACTGGTGTAGCTTCCAACCCTCCAGCATCTGTCGGATGCATGCTAAAATATTGGATGAGGTATGGGCCTCGTCTGTCAGGTGTGCAGTAAAGCCCACCTCCACCCTGATACTTGTTCACTAATAGAGCTGTCGCCTGCCCCTGCCTCAACCAGGTCCCACCAGTGTGCTGTCAGGGAGAGGTAAAAGTGTGCAGCATTCATGGCAGTCAAGATATCGCAGGTGAAATGCACACTCCCCTCTGCCTTAGCTAGCAACGCTTGGATGCGACAATGACACTGGTTGTACAGGCTGCGGATGACCTTTCTGCTAAATGTGGTTCTGGAAGGGACTTTGTAATTTGGAACTATGACCTTCAGCAAATGCTTGAAACCCACATTCTCCACTATCTGCAAGGGCTGGTCATCAAGGGCAATTATTTCCCCAATGCTCCTGGTTACAACTTTTGAGGCTGCCTGCCTTCTACCCCAGGATAGCGTTACCGCACACCACCCCATTTCCTCCATGGTGGGTTGTCGCTTCTGCCACATGGCAGGAGGCTGCTGGCCTACCACCTGACTGCTAGAAGGGGCTGAGGGTGTGGGGTGACTCTGCTCCTTTTCAACCACTTTACGCTGCCTGGAAAAATAGGTCCCCTGACTAGTACTGCCACCATCTCCAGATGGCAGTACTGTTGTTGGGTGTTGCCTCTTCATATGATGCATCATATGATAATAACTCCTTCATATGATGCATCATATATGATGCATCATATTATATATATATATATATATATATATATATATATATATATATATATATATATATATATATATATATATATATAATATATGATGCATCATATATGATGCATCATATATAATAACTCCTCTTCCTTCCACACACCCCTCTTTCAGGCCATTCCTCCCTCTCCAGTATTTACCAATTTGTTTTAAGTTTCTCTTATGTTCCAACCTGTTTAAGCTGCGCCTAACTTATCTCCTCCCTTGTTCTATGTAAGACAACTTTTGTTACTGTCAATTGTTCTGGTTGTAATGTAAACCGGATTGATAATTAACTCTGTTAATTGAACTTCGGTATAAAAAGTTATAAATAAATAATGAAATAAATAAATAAATCATGCCAAAATTAGATAGATGTTCCATTTGCTTGCCTCTGCAAATAGCCCTGCCACAGTAATTACACTGAGCAAAACGCGGGTCCTCCGTCACTTTAAAGTTGCTCCAGATCGCAGATTTCTCTCATGATCCCTTCTCTATAGCCTTCGGGGTGGATGCTGATACTGGAGCTGATGTAGTGGGTGCACCCTGAGAACAATGCCAGGGGCATCAATCAAACTCTGTGCCTGCGCTGACTGCTCTTCCTCCTCCTCATCATCAGTTTCATCTCGCCTCTGCTGCACTGACGTGGAGGCTAAGACAGGACTAACTAATCCTCCTAAACTTTCTTCAGCTATTACTTCTTCCATTTTTGATGATGAGAATCCCACACAAGATGATTCTTCATCGGAATCAGAAGCAAACAGTGCCTGTGCTACATTGTCAATGCTAAGTCGAGTCTGCTATTGCACTGCTGCTTTTGGGTATCACCATTTTGTCTGGCATGACTCAGCCTCCCCTTCCCTCACCTGCAAAACTACAGGGTCAGAAACAGGTGGTGGAGATGCATCATCTTTAAATTTTGTTTTTTTCTGGATGGAACTGCCTGCCCCTCCAGAAATTTTAGATTGGAACAGGTCACTTTTTAACTTTAATGGGGGACTGGCACTGCATTTTGAAGTGCCCCCTATGCCAGTCCCAATCACTCGACCACGTCTAGAATTCCTTGACATTATGGATTAAATGTCACTGCCTACTAGGTATTTCAATTAAAGGAATTATTTCCAAAAGAGTCCCACTGGGGATTTGGCTTCAGAGAGCATCACTGTCCCAATATATGTAAAGGTCAATATACAGCAAACATATAGGGTTTTCATCACAGAAAATTACAGTAAAAAACAATATAACAAACAACCTGTGTGCACATTTTTTCTATGAAAATGTATTTAAACAGATTGTATTCAAAAATCATTTTAAATTATATAATACATACAAAAATTGTATATATTATTCATATATATTATTCATATAAAATGTGGAGAGTGTATGAGTTTAAATGAATAATATATACTATTTTTGTATGTATTATATAATTTTAAATGATTTTTGAATACAATCTGTTTAAATAAATTTTCATAGAAAAAATGTGCACACAGATTGTTTGTTGTATTGCTTACCAATATATGTGAGTCTGCAAAAGTGCCCCCAGGCCCACAAAGCTGTGCCTGGATGTACACTAAAAGTAGGACTGCTTTATGTGCACACACCAAGCTTGTAACTAAAAAAGAGGCCCTCTGGGGATTTGGCTTCAGAGAGCACCCCTGTCCCAATATACGTGAGTCTGCAAAAGTGCCCCCAGGCCCACGAGGCTGTGCCTGGATGCACACTAAAACTGGGAACACTGTTTGTGTGCATACACCAAGCTTGTAACTACAAAAGAGGCCCACTGGGGATTTGGCTTCAGAGAGCACTCCTGTCCCAATATACGTGAGTCTACAAAAGTGCCCCCAGGCCCACAAGGCAGTGCCTGGATGTACACTAAAACTGGGAACGCTGTACGTGTGCACACAACAAGCTTGTAACTACAAAAGAGGCCCACTGGGGATTTGGCTTCAGAGAGCACCCCTGTCCCAATATATGTGAGTCTGCAAAAGTGCCCCCAGGCCCACGAGGCTGCACCTGGATGTACACTAAAACTGAGACCGGTGTATGCACACACCAAGCTTGTAACTAAAAAAGAGGCCCACTGGGGATTTGGCTCCAGAGAGCACCCCTGCCCAATATACGTGAGTCTGCAAAAGTGCCCCCAGGCCCACAAGGCTGTGCCTGGATGTACACTAAAACTGGGACCGCTGTATGCACACACCAAGCTTTTAACTAAAAAAGAGGACCACTGGGGTTTTGGCTTCAGAGAGCACCCCTGTCCCAATATATGTGAGTATGCAAAAGTGCTCAGTGGCCCTCGAGGCTGTGCCTAGATGTACAGTAAAACTGGGACCGCAGTGTGCACACACCAAGCTTGTAACTAAAAAAGAGGCCCACTGGGGATTTGGCTTCAGAAAGCACTGCTGTCCCAATAATATATATGTGAGTTTGCAAAACTGCCTAGTGCCCACTGATGCCCAATGAGTGCACTGCATGTTTTCTTTGCTTAAAAGAGCACAAAAAGGCAGCCTGAGTTCAATTAAAAAAAAACCAACTTCAGTTAAATAAAAAGGATGGCTTGCTTGGCACAGCAACAAAAACAAAGAAATATATTTTTCAATGGAAAATTCTATCAAAGTAGCTAGCAATTTAATATATCTCCCACCCACAACACCCAAATCCTGCTTGCAACCTACTCTAAGGGGTAAAATAAGCAGAAACATGCCACTTCTAGCAGCTTCTCTCAGTGGCACAGACAGAGAGACCATCTCAGATAGATAAAAAAAAATAAAAACAATTACGGTCAAAAAAAGCATGGCTAGCTGGCAGCAGCACTGCAATCAAATTGAACAAATATCTTTTTCAATGGAAAATTATATCAAAGTAGCTAGCAATTGAATACAAATTTGAGACACTCAGACTAGCTCTGAGTGCAGCCACCTCCCCGGACCAGCTCCCCAGACCATCCCCACCAAGAAAGTGCATGGCACGCCGCGTGCTTAACGTATAAATAGTGCTGCGTCATCAGGAATACCGTCACAGAGCACTGAGTGAGAGTGGTGATTGGCTGCATTACAAAAAATGCTTAGCTCTGATAGGTTGCATTCTGGTCTCCTTGCAAACCTGTCTGACCTACCCTGTGGCAGGGCTGTGAGGTCACTTATAACTCACAGGAAAGGGCTGGTTTTTGCTATCTCCTATTTCAAACGTCTGCTAAGAAATCACTGTGAGCCAAAAGAATAAAACTGATATGATATGTTTTGTGGTGGATCGCGATGCGTTTCGCAAACCCATGAATACAAAGAATAGGGACATATACGTTGTGGATTGCCAATGCATTGCAAACGAATGCACATCCCTACTATATTTTAGCTGGAAGTTATTAACCGGCTAAATTCTAGACAGATAAAAATGAAACATTCTAGTGGCGTTTTGGGAAGGAGTTAAGTTATCCGGCTATTTAGGACATTTTTAATTATAATCAGCTAAGGGACTAATTTACTAATGCTTTTCCCTCATTCTGTGCCTTTGGGAAAAATGCTTAGTAAATGAGTCCCTAAATTAGCTTGATAACTTTAAACATGCTTCAGAGCAGGTTTTAAAATTTTCCAGCCTTGTGTGATCGGAAAACTTCGTACTTGACTGAATATCTTCAAAATATATCCTCTTAAATAATGCTTTAACAACAAAAAAAAAGAAAAGATAAAAGATCTATGGCCCGATTCTCTGCCTTCCCCCACCAACTTTGATATATGCCCTGTTGGGCCATGCCATGAACAGTCCTAATCCCTACTTAAATTAAAAAAGCATGCTCCAGGGGTCCGCTGTTGTTACAATCCTGCTCGCGGAGCCCAACCCGGGAGCAGACCTCTCCACTCACTACTCACCGCCGCCTCCCGCAGCAAGAAGTACCACTCCAGATTGCCTCCATCTGCGCGGCATGGTACCACTGCTTCAGGCGCTGCTAGGACCTTCTAACACCGCTGCTCTGATAGCTGCCACTGCCTTGATCTCCATGGCCTAGTGCCGCCCCAGGATGCCCTCGTCTTTGCGGCTCCAAGCCGCTGCTGCTGACGCCACCTTCAGTGGGGAAGACGCCACCGGGATGCCTTCAGGCAGCAGGAAGCTGCCGCTGCCTCCTATGTGGCCTGTACTCCGCCGTTGGGGCCTGCTCCTGCTCACCATGTAGCAAAGGGAAGCTGCTGCCACTGCAACGTTATCTTTCTTCCTGGAGGCTGTCTCTGATGCCTGCTTCGCGGCCTGGAGGCCTCTGCTGTCCATGGTCCTGCTTGCTCCCTGGGCCCTCCTTTATGTGCCGGCACGTGCCTTTTCTTGGTATTTAAAGGGCTAGCAGTGGGAAAAGCCCATGGCCCCACCAGAAGTCCTCTTCAGCTCAAATTCCTGCTTCAGCCCTATAAAAGGGCTCACTTCCAGTTCCTCAAGGCTTTCGGATCCTGTTGCGACCATGACCTACAGATCCTGATACGGGCACGGCCACTAGTTCATGGGAGAGAGTGAGCCCCTGAACCACGGCACGACTCAGAGAGGAGTCCCGAGCCACACCGTGGGAGATGAGCACATGGAAGCACAGGCAGAGCAGGAACAAAGCAGGACTGGAACTAAAGCAAGGAACCCAGAACAGGCACCAAACAAGATCAGCCCTCCGCTGGACCCACACGCACCAAGGAGACCCAGCAATGTAATGCTTGTCTCAGGAGTAGCCCTCCGGCCACTCGAAAGCCCTTTCAGACCCATTGCTTGGGAATGACGAGTGTGTGGGGCCAGACGGAGGCTGAGGGCAGGAGACAAGATGAGGACTTGGAACTTGGAAGGACTCAGATGAGGACTCAGTTTACTAGGAAGACTCAGACAAAGACTTGGAAGGACTCAGGTGAGGACTCAGATACGCAGAAGACTCAGATCAAGGATTCAGGTTACTCAGAAGATCTCATGCAAGGTTTCAGGACTCAGGTGAAAGTACTGGGTGAGAACTGCATCGCAGCGCGCCCTACACAGCTGCCCATGGCTGGTTGCAGACCACTCTTGAGCATGAAGCGGATTCCAGGCGAAGTAGAAGAACTTGAGACTGGAACATGTTGAAGATTCAGTAGAGGCCTGCACCGGGGTGTGCCCTACACAGCCGCCTGTGGCTGGTCGCGGATCACGCTGGAACAGAGCAGGTTCTGGCAGAGTGTTGGGAATGGACACTAGTAAATCCCATATTGGAAAGCTAGAAGAGCTGATAATAAGGGTAAAATATTGGACTATAAAACCTGAAAAGAAAAGAAATGTTAAAGAGAATGCAGCTCTGAAATATAAAATGAAAAGTGTAAATGTTTGAAGACAGATATGCCCTACTATTATTTAACATTTTCCAGTAATGGAGGGTGAAGATGTAGTACTATGTAAAGTGAATGACAGGAGGGTCCATCTCCCAGGGAGTGGGTTGGTGGCGACAGGGTATATAAAATGACTAAGAGTCAAAGGGAGTTTTGAGGAGTTCTGATTTGACGTGCAGTGTGAGAGAGACACCTGACTAGTAATTTGGGGAAAGGCCACCAAGGGGCTGAGCTTTGCTTTGGCATCTAAAGTTCTGCTAGAGAGGGGACTTACTTCTCTTTCTGGTATGGGTGCAAGGCCTTACAGGAAGATTGATCCTTTCCCTATAGGAAGGGGGGTCCCAGACTGGAGACATCAACAACCAGTTTGTGATTGGAATACAGGAGAGGGAGTTTCCTGCTTTTCATCAGGGTCTGAGGACAAAAGGGGTCTTGGTGAAAGGCTAAGAAGAATATTTTTCTATATGACTATACTCAATCAGCATGAGAATATTGTGCATGCTGACAGATTTCTTTTAATTGGAATCTGCTGTGAATTGTTTGAACTGGTTTGTTGATTTTTTTCTGCTGTTGCTGAAGGTTTATTATTGGATTTTCAGTAAACTATTTTAAATTTGGAACACAACACCTGGAGTGGCCTTGTCATTTTGCTTCAGGTGATTCCCTAGGCATTGCAGGTGAATCTTGCTCCCTTTAGCAAAAACTCATGCTTTTACAGAATGCAGTAAAAAGTTGTCATTTCTCAACAGTGTCTGAAGGTGACCACCTTGCCAAAGGGTCAGGTTCAAAATGGTGAACAGCTAAAGGGATTGAAAATATGTTGTTCCAGATTCTTTTTTTGTGTGTTTTCCTGAATACCACTGTTATTGGCTGTAAACAACTGTTTAGTAGGAATTAGAACCATCACAATTATTTTTCCCAGAGTTCATCTTGGGATTTTTGATATAGGCTTTTTGCATATTCTGAGCCCTCCCCAGTTTTGGACTATCCTTTTTTTGGGATTGATTTTATCCCTATATATATATACTGTAGGGCTGAGCAGGTTCAGATCAGATCATTCTGGAATTTCACAATGCAGAAGAGTGTAGAGAGGAGGAGCATTTGAGTAGGTCCTAGTCAGCTGAGGAGGATTTTGGGATCATGCATTTTATAGAAGATTTAAGAAGTTTAGAATGAGTTCTTTGCTATTCTGAACTAGTTCCTGACTGAGAGGGAAGGCTCCCCTATTCTGGATCTCTGTTTTTGAACCCTGCACTCATTTAACAACAAGGTTGAAGACAGATTGCATTTTTGAAAGACAATATGAAGAAAGGAAGAAAGGAAAACTAGAAGTTGTGAGAGAAAACTACAAAGCTACTCCTGCACGAATCTCTTTGAACCTTCCAGGGATGATTTGGTACAGCCCATAGTTCCTGAAGCTGTTAATATGGTTCAATTGTTTCAGCTGGGCTTGCTTGTTGCAAACATCTGTGTTGCTTCCAGAAGAAGAAAAAGAGGTCATGTTTTGTGCATTTGTGTGTGTTATGTTTTATTTTCCTTACAAGAGATGAGACAGTATTTGTTCCCTGAGGAGAAAAGCAGTAAAAATGCCTAAATCTAAGTTGGGCTTGAACTGTTGCTGTTGGGATAACAAGGTCCCAGAAGTTGATGACATTGTTAAGTTTTGGGTTTTGTTGATTTACACTTAGAAAATGTGCTTGTCTATTGCAAGGACTACTTTACTTATGTAATTGATATTCTAAGTAGGTTCTAGTATATAGAGATGTAAGGATTATCTTGGTTTTTTGCATTTACTTTAACAATGAGTACATCTCTTTGAAAGATTTTATTGTAAAAGCTGGAAAGCGATTCATAAGTCTTATAAATAAATAAAAAAATAAATAAATAGATATTGTTTGTGTGAAAGTAAGAAAACATAAAAATGATTCAAAATTATTTCTATGCTATTAATTTTATGCATTGATGGTTTGTTCCTAATGATTTTAATATTTATAGGAAGAAATATCCTGGACAGATGGATACCCTTTTTGCACTAATTTAATTTTTTTTCCATTTTCCCTCTATTGGTCTAAGAGGAAAAAGACAATTTTCTAGTGTGCTTAGTATGGTAAATTTGCACACCTCAATCAGGTGAATAACCAGTGGTGGCTAGGGCTTCCTCCACAAGAGATCAGAGGTATAATGGTGGCTGTATTGTGGATCTCTAATATAGAGATCCAATAGTACATAGAGTATATGTATGTGTGTTCTTCCTATGGAAATACACAAGAAGGGTTTCTTTCTACTTTTTTTTTGTGGGAGAATTACAGTATGTTTGGAAATAAAGAAGTCCATAGTCAGAAACCATTTTCCTGATAACTCAGATGTTATCCAGTTCAATGAATATTTGAGCAGTTATCCAACTAAATTCTAACCAAAAAACATTATCCAGCTAATATTTTGACTGATAAGTTAGAAGCAATCCGGGGACATAACTGGGAGAGATGAGTTAGCTGGATAAGTTTTCCAGATAACTCTGATATTCAGTGTTAGCTGGATAACTTATCTAAAGAAGGCTAGTTGTCCTGTCTTAAAGTTAACTAGATAGATTTATCTGGCTAACATTAGGTTAGCCGGATATATTTAGAAGTGTGGTTGCACTGAATATATGTAGCCTAAGGGGGTCATTTTCAAAAGGGATCGCACGTAAAAAGGGACTTTTCGCGTGCGATACCTAGATCGGGGCGGGTTCTGGGCGGCGTCTGCACTGGAAGGGAAGGAGTCGGGGTGGTACCGGGGTGGACGCCGTGAAGACGTCACTGATGGTGAAAAGGTAAGGGCCCTTTTCGCCGCCAGTTTGCGCCCAGTAGCACCACCTTTTACGATGAAACATAGAAACATAGAAACATAGAAATGACGGCAGAAGAAGACCAAACGGCCCATCCAGTCTGCCCAGCAAGCTTCACACATTTTTTCTATCATACTTATCTGTTTCTCTTAGCTCTTGGTTCTATTTCCCTTCCACCCCCACCATTAATGTAGAGAGCAGTGATGGAGCTGCATCCAAGTGAAATATCTAGCTTGATTAGTTAGGGGTAGTAGGGGTAGTAACCGCCGCAATAAGCAAGCTACACCCATGCTTATTTGTTTTACCCAGACTATGTTATACAGCCCTTATTGGTTGTTTTTCTTCTCCCCTGCCATTGAAGCAGGGAGCTATGCTGGATATGCATGAAGTATCAGTTTTTTTTCTCCCCTGCCGTTGAAGCAGAGAGCTATGCTGGATATGCGTGAAGTATCAGTTTTTCTTCTCCCCTGCCATTGAAGCAGAGAGCTATGCTGGATATGCGTGAAGTATCAGTTTTTCTTCTCCCCTGCCGTTGAAGCAGAGAGCTATGCTGGAAATGTGTGATGTATCAGTCTTTCTCCCATGCCGTTGAAGCAGAGAGCCATGCTGGATATGCATCGAAAGTGAAGTATCAGGCACATTTGGTTTGGGGTAGTAACTGCCGTAACAAGCCAGCTACTCCCCGCTTTGTGAATGTGAATCCTTTTTTCTTCTCCCCTGCCGTTGAAGCTATGCTGGATATGTGTGAAGCATCAGTTTTTCTTTTCCCCTGCTGTTGAAGCAGAGAGCTATGCTGGAAATGCATGATGTATCAGTCTTTCTCCCATGCCGTTGAAGCAGAGAGCCATGCTGGATATGCATCGAAAGTGAAGTATCAGGCACATTTGGTTTGGGGTAGTAACCGCCGTAACAAGCCAGCTACTCCCCGCTTTGTGAGTGTGAACCCTTTTTTCTTCTCCCCTGCCGTTGAAGCAGAGAGCTCTGCTGGATGTGTGAAGTATCAGTTTTTCTTCTCCCCTGCCGTTGAAGCAGAGAACTATGCTGTATATGCATTGAAAGTGAAGTGAAGGCTTATTTGGTTTTGGTTATTTGGTTTTGGTTATTTGGCGCTATTGGGTGTGAAAGCCGGCAGCGATCGCACCGCAGAGGTGCGATTTATCGTCGGATTTTCTAAGGTCTGCGACCTTAGAAAATCCAGGCCAAAGTTAGCCAGATAAGTTTATCTGTCTAACTTGCTGAGCTGTACAGTGGCTGAATATGGACCTCAAAAATTCCTACCTAGTCTTTGAGAAATTAATGGAGGGTAGATGAGTAATATGCTTATGTTCTAGACAAAAAAACTGTTATCCTATGGTCTTTGTGAAAATGTTGTTATTCTCCTTACAATACAAAGGAACATTGAATCATTTCATGATATAAAGTTAGTAATTGGGTTGGAACTGGTGAGTTAGTCTATGGAATGTGATGAGGAGTGCATCTTGTGTATTATATATATATATATATATATATATATATATATATATATATATATATATATATATATATGGTGGTGTGTAAAGTGAGTGATAGGAGGGTTCATTCATTTTAATAGCTCTTTTCTGAAGTATTTCTACCCTATCAATGTCTTTTTGAAGGTACAGCCTCCAGAAATGAACACAGTATTCAAGGTGGGATCTCTCAGGTGGCTTATCTTGTTTTTCCTGCTAATTAAACCTCTGCTTATGTAATAGAGCATACTGTTTGCTTTCCCAATTGCTTTATGACATTGATTACCTTGAGATGATTATTACTCAATTTCCTTCTTGTTTGACAGTTTCTAATTCTAATTGATATGTGGCTAATTGATTTTATGCATCACAAATGCCTAATGTTATGCTTTTTTTGCATTGAAGTTCAGATTCTAAACCCTTGACCATTCTTTCAGTTTATTCAAGTCCTCTTTCATTTTTGTACTGCTTCTGGCATATCTTCTCTGTTTCAAATTGCAACATAATCTGCAAACAAAATATTTTCCCTCCAGTTCCTTAGCAATATTGCTAATAGAGATATTGCAAAGAAATGGTCTAAGTAGCTAGCCCTGGGGTTTCACCAGCTTTAATGAATGTGCCTGTCTTTAAATAATTCCTGAAAAATGAAGCATAATTGTCATATAACCTTTCACTCATTTCCTGCAGTAACCTTGGATGATTTCCATAAAGTCCTGAACTGATTGTCCTGATCTCTTTCTCCTGGTTCATATAAACTTGATTCTTTTGAATGGAGTCTAGGGCTCTTATTGCTCTATTTTCCTGCAACAGCTTTTCGATTGTAAAATACTAAAGAAAAAAAAATGTTATATAGTATTATTGCTTTCTCCTTATCCTCAGTAATTATGTTTCCCATTCCATCTACAAAAGGATCTATAGTATTCTTTGTTAAGCTTTTATTATCAATATACTTAACATTCTAGCATTGGTTTTGCTATCTTTAGCAATATTTCTTTCATTGTTAATTTTAGCTTGCCTGATTAATCTTTCTCTCTCTCTCTCTCTCACTCTCTTTCGTAAATGCACTGTAGTTTAGTAAGGATATTTTTGTCCCTGTCTTTTATTTAAATGCACTTCTCTTTTCATAAACCGTTCTTGACTTCAGATTCAACCACATAGGATACATTTTATTATTCCTATATTTATTTCCAGTTGGTATACACACTTTTAGGGAACTATATAAATTGCTTTAAAGATCTCCCATTCCCTGCAGTGTCTTATTCTTTACCTATAAATTATTGGTCCACATTACCCTAGCCAGCAATATATGCATCACCAAAAGCTGTCCTTTTTAAATGATCATGTATTGTTTTTTTTTATTTTTTACTTTTTAACCTTTTCTTCACTTGTCCTGATCTCAAAAGATAAAATGTTGATGCCACTTTTCCTTAAGGGAGCAATTTTTAGTCCCTTATTGCAGCTTGCAATCCCACAAGTACAAAGTACCTGCAGACCTCCAAGCTCATTTTAAAAGGGGACGTTCCTGCAGAGTTTCCTCTTTGAAGATGTTCTGGCATACAAATTATAGATATAAAAGTATATATATATATATATATATATATATATATTGCCCCACTTTGCAGAATGTGCAAAGTAAACACCAGAAAGTATGCTTGGTGATTTCAAAATAAGGAGGATAGCTTTAAAAGAAGAGTGTGTGATACCATAAATGCTTGCATATAGTCTCATATACACATGCATGTATACAAAATGTGAAATACATATAAGCTGCACATGTATGTTGGGTTCAAACACTGAGCACATATTTGTATGTGAATCATGCATCCAGACATTTTTCTGCGGCATGCAACTTCCAGTTCTTCTGGAGTGGGCTCATTCAGCAATTCGTCCACCAGCACACCAGCTCAATTTCACCACCAGGGGCTTGTCACTACTGGCATCCCTGGTGGTAACAAATGAGAACCTTCTCTCCCATGTCAGGGGAGTAAGGAGGAATCTCTGGACAATGAAACAGGCCTGGAAAGGCCTGCAAAGTGATTTTGACTATGGAACATTCTGCCTACCTGGAGTAAGTAGCTTGTGAGTAGTAGGGATAGGGGTTGCTTGGAGTGTCTAAGTGGGGTCAGTAGGAGGAAACTAGGGGTATTGGGATGGGGGTTGGGACTGTTATGGGCATGTAGGGGGTCACTAGTGATATGGGGATGGGGATTAGGACTGTTAAGGGTGTGCAGTGAGGTCACTAGGGGATGGGGTGGGGACTGTAAAGGGTGTGTAGAGGGGGGCACTAGGGAGAAATAGGGGTGTGGGATGGGGTGAAGATTGTAGGGGCAATGGGGGCACTAGGGGTGTGGGGATGTGGGTAGGTACTGTTAAAGGCATGTAGAGGGACCACTAGGGGCATGTCAATAGGGATTTAGACTGTTAAGTGTGTGCAGTGGTCACTAGAGGGACAGTAAGGGTGTGGAGATGGCAATGAAGACTGCTAAGGGTATATAAGGGGGTCACTGGGGAGGACACAATGTGACCCACTGGTAGGGCAAGAGGCAATATGTATGTATCGATACTGCAATAAATGTACATTCAATTAAAGGCATGAACAGTGTACATATATTGCTAATTTTATATAATTCAATAGTGAAATTGTAGGCAAGGATAGCAAGGGTTAACTTTAACTAATGTTCACAAATATAGTAAAGATCCAATTACAAGGTAGAACTTCTTCTGAGACATATAATATATTTTATAGTGGTCCCTACAGCAGAGTAAACCACTATTCTTCTTCCAGAAGGGAAAGATTTGTCCCTGTTGTACAGTTCCAGTTACTCCCCAACACTGTATGCTCTCTATAGTACAAGAGATCCCTTTTAATAATCATTTATCTGAAAGAGATATGCTAACTGACTGGACTGGCCAGCTAGCTCCCTCATCAACATGGATTGCCCCTTTTCTAGTATACTTTCAGACTTGGTGGAAGGACATCACTTCTAGGTGCAAAGAGCTATGCTACTAACTCCAAACTTCAGTTGAAAACATAGAAACATACCAGTATGGAGGTCACAGTAATAGCAATAGTGCTCATTAATCTTTGCATTCCTATTTCTTTGTATACATTGGCTTTTTTCTTGAGATCCTCAGAGTGCTGCTCCTGAAACTTTCAAGGTGACTGGATTGGCTGCATGTTAGGCAGGATGAGGCTGGAGGTAAGTTCATGATATGGGCATCAGAGAGATTTGAACATGGTCTGTCTATGTCATGCTTCCTTCACCGGACCTACTATTTGCCTTCCACTCTGATGTGCTTTGTTTTACATTTTCGGGTTTGGGTTGGGCGCTTTGTGGGAAAATTTGTTTCCTCTATGGTTCTTTTTTTTTTCGGCAGAACGAATCGAAAAAAAAACAAAACACCCCACCCCAACCCTTCAAATTTACTTAATTACAACCCCCCCCACCATCCCTATCCCCCCCCCCAAGACTTACTAAAAGCCTTGGTGGTCCACCGGGGTCCTTGGAGCAATCCTCTCGGGCCGTCAGCTGCCACTAATCAAAATGGCACCTGTGGTGCTTTGCCCTTTCTATATGACATTGGTCAGCCCCTGTCACATGGAAGGAGCAATAGATGGCCCATGCCATTTTCAAAGATGGCGCCAGTCATCCATTGCTCCTACCATGTGACAGGGGCTGACCAATGGCACCGGTAGCCTCTGTCACATAGTAAGGGCAAAGGGCCACCGGTGCCATTTTGATTCCTGGCAGGCCCGATGGCTCGAGAGCAGGAGATCACTCCTGGGACTCCCACTGGACCACCAGGGCTTTCAGTAAGTCTCGAGGGGGAGGGGGGGAATCAGGAAGGTGGGAGGGGTTGTAATTAAGTAAATTTGAAGAGTTAGGTTGGATTCGGGGTTTTTTAAAATAAATGTGCCCCTCCCCCGGTGCTAACCTGAAAAACTAATTTTTCCCGAATTTTGAGAAAAATCCATTTCAGGATTCGGGTCTCCCGAACCAGGACGAATTAGGCAATTTCGTTAAAACTGCATAATTTGTTTTAAACTAATGCACATCCCTACTCTGTATCATTCTTTCTCTGCCTTCAGCTTCAACTAACTCTCATGCAAAAAACTTTGTCCCTGGCATTTGTCTACTCATGGCTAGCACAGCCATGAAGCATGATTTGAAAAGCACCCTAGGCCTAGTATGAATCTCTTGAGAATGTTAAAACCCACTCCTAACAATATTGTCAGGGAAAATATATACCTCATCTTGCAGAAACACCCATACACTAGGTACTATTTATTTATTTATTTGTTGAGTTTTATATACCGTTGTTCGGTTTCGCTATCACAGCAGTTTACAAAGTTTCAATGTTTAACAGAGTTTCCAAAAATTCATGTGGTTGTCAATATAAATATTGTAGGCTTTATAAACGTAGATCGTATTTCAAACTATGCGGTTTCAGTTCTGTATGTATTACGTGCTTGCATTGGTTCTGCATGTATGCATAGGGCCAGTAGGAGTGGAGTAGTATCTGAGAGTCATTGGGTGTTTTGGTAGGCTTTGGTGAGCATCCAGGTTTTTAGTTCTTTTTTGAAGGTTTTTAGATTTTGTTGAGTTCTAAGTTTGGTTGGGAGGGTGTTCCAGAGTTTGGGACTTCCTAGGGATATGGCTCTCTTCTGAGATGAGGTAAGCTGTTTGGAACGAGTAGGTGGAATCTTTAAAAGACCTTTGTTAGCTGAACAGAGGTTTCTGTTTGGGGAGTGTAGTTTTATAGATGTACTTAGCTAGTTTGTTTGTTTTTCATATATTATTTTGTGTAGTATGGATAGTATTTTATATTCTATCCTGAATTTTATGGGGAGCCAGTGTAGTGAAATAAGTGTAGGAGTAATGTCATCATGTTTTTTTTAGTTCCAGTGAGTATTCTGGCGGCTTATTTTGGAGTATTTGGAGTGGTCAAATGGTGGTGAGAGGTAAGTTAAATAGCAGGGAGTTGCAGTAGTCCAGGTTGGAGAAGATGAGTAGTTGAAGGACTGTTCTGAAGTAGTTGGGGGATAGGAAATGTTTTAGATGTCATAGGGTTAGGCGTTTGTGTTATCCGTCTTTGATTTTAAAGGTGATGTGGTTCTTGAAGGATAGTTCTTTGTCAATTATGACTCCTAGGTTGCAGGCATGGGTTACAGGTGAGATTGCAGCTTTTTGGTTTGTTAAGTTGAAAGGTGGTAGTTGTGGAGTGTTGTTCTTTCTGTCTAGTATGATTATTTCTGTCTTGTCGAAGTTTAAGATGAGTTTCATGTTGGTTAATAGTTTTATTTTGGTGAGGTAGGTGGCTGCTTTTTTGTAGGTGTCTTCCAGAGTGTTGTGAATTGGGATTAATATTTGGATATCATTCGCATATATGAAGTGAGTCAGTTTAAGGTTTGAGAGGAAGTGGCATATTGGGAGCAGATAAATGTTGAAGAGTGTCACAGATAGGGCAGAACCTTGGTGAACTCTGGTGTCAAGGTTTATTTTCTTTGAGAGGGAATTGTTGATCGACACTTGGTAGGTTGTTGTGATAGATAGGATGAGAACCATTGTAGGGTTTTTCTTTTGCACCAATTTTGGAGAGGTGGTCAATCATCATTGAGTGGCTTACTGTGTCTAAGGCTGCTGATAGGTCAAATAGGATTAAAAGGTAGCTGTGTCCTTTTTCAAAGCCTTTGAGCATGGTGTCATTTAAAGATAGGAGTAGTGACTCAGTGTTCAGGTGTTTCCTGAAGCCAAATTGTGTGGGGAGTAGGATGTTGTTTTCTTCCAGGTGGTCACTGAGTTGGGAGTGGATGATATTTTCGATAATTTTGGCAATGAATGGTAGGTTTGATATGGGTCTGTAGTTTAGTGGGTTTTCTGGATCAAGGTTGGTCTTTTTCAGGATGGGTTTGATAATTGCTGATTTTAGGCAGTTGGGGTAGTTTCCTTCTGTGAGGGATAGGTTTACAATGTTGGTTAACATTTTTGTTATTGATGGTTTGATGGCTTTGATTGTCGGTATGGGTATGCTATCGATAGGGTGTTTAGTTGGGTTCATTTTTTTTATGATCGTTTGGATTTCCAGTGAAGATGCTGTATCAAAGTTGAGCCAGCTTGTTGTTTGATTGATTTGTATTTTTGGGTCTTGCGTGTTGTTGTTGAGGTTGTTATTTATGAGGTTTTTTATTTTTTCATTAAAGAAGTCTGTGAAATTGTTGCTTGTGATCTTGGGGGTTGATAATATCTGGTCATTGGAGGATATGGTTAGGCTGTGTACGATATTGAAAAGCATTCTTGGGTTATGTTGATATTTGTTTATTTTGTTTGAGTAGAAGTCTTTTTTTGCGCTGTGGATAAGTTTTTGAAGTCAGCTAAGTGTGATCGGTAGGCGTTAAGTAGTGTTGTTGTTTTGTTGTTCCTCCAAGTTTTCTCTTTTTTTTCTGAGTTCACTTTTGGCTGATCTGATGTTGTCATTGTACCATTGGTTCTGGTGTTTTGGGTTTTTTTTTATTGATTTCTTTATCATGGGGTTTATCTTGTCTGCTATTATTTTGGTGATGGTGAACCAAGAGGAAGTGGCATTTTCTGTGTTAAATAGGTCTATGTTTGATAGTTCTGATTGTAGATTCTCGATGTTATGTTGAAATCTTTTATTAAGAGTTTTATAATAAAGCCATACTGTTAATAGACAATACATGAAAAAAAAAAAGAATAATGTGATAAAAAGTACTAAAGCTTGGCATCTGACTAACAAACAGTGATCTCCATACTATCTAGCATTGTCTAAAATTCAGAAGGTCATACTGATAAAATGGCACAAACATAACCAAGGAGGAAGAACAGAATGGAAAGAGGAAGATAGGAGGAAAAAAAAAGAGGAAAAAGAAAAGGAACGAAGAATAGAAGAGACAAAGAAGAGAAGCATGAATAAAAGAAGACAAGATAGAGAAAGACTCAGACAGAATCAAGCAGGCAGAGAGGAGATAATGTCCTACAAATTAAGTTAAGGATTCAAGGTGAGGTAAACATCTAATGGTTTCCACACTTGTGACCATGTAGCTAGCCGCCAAAATTTGATCGCCATTGCTTTTTCATATTTCACATATAAGCATACCAAATTCCACCAGAGGTGTTCAGAAAGCAAGTCACTCTTTTTCCAATTAGAGAGAATGTTATGTTGCGCAACTGTGAGAAGAAAGTCCAGAAGCTTACATTGGGGAACAGAGAGTGAGATGGAAGGGTGTGCACCTTTCAGAATAGTGATAGAATAGGATAGGGGAACCTTTAGCTGAAAAATAGCAGTCACAGCCACACCTGCGACCAAAATTTAAATGTATAGGGGCAGGAATATAACATATGTTGTAAAGTGGCCTTGGGGGATGCACAAGACCAACAGTTATGGGAGGAAAGTATGCCAGCCCTGTAAAGCTTCCAGGGGGTCCACAGTGCCCTGTGCAGTATAAAAAACATTGTTTGAGTTAAACTAGAGGATAGGGAGATGCGCATCATAACATTCCATACATATGTCCAAGTCTCTGAGGAAATCAGGGTAGACAACGCCTCAGACCAAACTATAGATAGTGGTGACAAGGAGGATTTTTGAGATAATTGTTTGATCATCTTGTACAGACTGGAAGCTAGATGGCCCTTAGGCCCATGCTCCTGATAGATGTCGAGCAAAAAATGAGGTTTTTCCGGGTATATTGTCTGCCCTTGCGTTGAGTTGTAACCAAGCATAAAATTGAGATCTAGGGAGAAGGAAAGAATCTTGCAACAACCTGAAGGAGCGAAAATCATGATCTTCATAGACATCCGAGATAGACCATATTGCCGCTTTTCTCCAAATGGACCAGTAGATAGGTCGATTATCAATCCGGAGTAGAGAGTTACCCCACAGCGGGCCATATTTCGATGAGCACCAGGAGTAAGTCAATGGTGGATGTAAAGTTTCCAACTCCCCGAACGCTCTGTTTAGGGAGCGAAGGAGTGGGTTGGAAGCTGCCTTAGAAGACAGAGTTATGCCCAGAAAGACTTCTATAGGGAGAGGCACAAGTAAATTGCTTTCTAGACAATGCCATCTCGGACAATCAAGCTTGGGGAAGAACCGTGAAAAATAGAAAAACCCCAACTGTAAAATAAAAGCTTAGTGGTAAGCATAAAAGTCTGGGAAGTTCACTCCTCCATTCTGCTTACCAACTTTTAATTTTCGCAAGGCTATCCTGGGGGTTTTATGGTTTCATAAAAATGTAGTCAAAAGTCTATCAACATGTGAGTAAAAATCAGAAGAGAAAAAGATAGGCACCATGGCAAGAATATATGTGATTCTAGGGGCCAAAACCATTTTAATAGTTTCCAGTTTCCCCCACCATGTTAAGTGCAAAGGAGACCACTTAAGGGTGGCACCTCTAAGTTGTTGCAAGATTGTGGTTTTATATTGAGTAACCGTATCTCCTGGGTCCGTATAAAAGTAGATCCCCAAATATTTAAGACCTTTACTCACTTTTTGTATATGGTATTGGGAGAGATCCAAAAGTGAGCCACCATAGTTGAGGGGAAGAAGTTCTATTTTATGCCAGTTAATTTTGTACCCAGAAATTGCGGAGTACTCAGAGATAAGAAGAAAGAGTTTAGATAAAGAAGAGGAATGGTTCGTGAGAAAGAGTAGAACATCATCAGCATAAGTGGACAGCTTAAACACTTCCGTCCCTACAGTAACACCAGTAATTGCAGGATCATTACGAATTGCAGTCAACAGTGGTTCCAAAGCCAGGTTGAATAACAAGGGAGAAAGTGAGTGAATTTCAGATTATTGATATAGAGAAAAGCCAAAGGGAAATGATAAATATGTTTGATCCATGACAGAAAAACAGGGCCAATGCCATACCATTGTAGAACTTGAAAAAGAAAAGACCATTCTACCCGGTCAAATGCCTTTTGTGTGTCTAGTGATATAGCTACTGCCGGTGAAGGTTTATGAAATTGAAAATGGTTAAAATGTAAAAAAAGCCGAAAATTATTGGTGATGAGATGGCCTTTAATAAATCCGGATTGATCCGGGTGGACTAATATCGGCAATAAATGGGATAATCTAGTGGCCAAGATTTTTGCAAAAATTTTGTAATCCGTATTGAGAAGAGATATTGGCCGGTAATTGGCGGTCATGGAGTCATCTCTACCTGGCTTTGGAAGAATCACCACGCAAGCTTCAGTGAACTCCAAAGAAGCTTGCGGACAACCTAGTAAAGGAGAAAAATAAGACAGTAGATAAGGATTCAAAGTTCGTTGGAAAGCTTGGAAAAAGTCTGTAGAGAATCCGTCCGGACCTGGAGTCTTACCGGACTGCATCGATGAAATAGCCACAGATATCTCAGCCAGTTGAATCGGTTCATCTAATTGTGTTCTCTGAATGTCCATCAACGTTGAATGAGGTAGAGGTGACAAAAAATCTTTTATCCGAGTGGGCGATGAAGAAACCTCTGATTGGTAGAGAGAGAGGCATAAAAGTCCCAGAAGGCTTGTAAGATATCTGCATCTGACATCAGTATTTGGTTAGAAGAGGATTGGATTTTAACTGTCCTTTTTTTCTCCATTTTTTTCTTCAATAAAGATGAAAGGAGGTGACCGCATTTATTTTCCGCATAGTATCGGGCCTTATTCTGGAATAAGTAAATCTTCACTTGTTCACTAAGGGCTTGATTATATTGAAATTGAGCTTTTACCAATGTGTTTAAGGTATGAGACATAGGTTGTTGAATGTGAGCTTGTTCTAGTTGGTCCACCTCTTGGTGCAGTTGGTGTAGTGAGGCTCTTTGAGATTTGTGCTTGTGGATGGAATACTAATAATTTCTCCTCTGATGGTAGCCTTGAAAGCAGCCCACACTGTGGGAGTTGGGATATCAGGAGAAGCATTAAGTTGAAAGAATTCCTCAATTTTGTTGGTGAGTGAGGAAATAAAAGCCGGGTCCGAGAGTAGAGATGAGTTGAAACACCATTGCCGGTCCATTTGGAGTGGCGTCTGAAATTCACAGGTTAGGGTGACCGCTGCATGATCTGAGATCAGGATCGGGTGTATTTAGAAGTCTGGATCCAAGAGATCAGGGCATTAGATGCAAGAAAAAAATCTATCCTCGAATACGATGAATGAGGGAAGGAGAAAAAGGTGTAGTCTATAGCAGTGGGATTGAATAGTCTCCAGGGGTCCTACAGTCCATATGTGTGGACTAAGTGTTTTAATATCTGTGTAGATTTAGACAGAAGGGGTTTAGTGGAGGATCATTTATCCAGGATAGGATCCATTTGTTGGTTAAAATCGCCTCCCACTATGTAATGTGCAGGATCCAGGGATAGTAACTGTGCAAAAGCCGCCTGGAAAAAGATTGGATCATCTTGATTAGGCGCATAAAGATTAAGGATCGAAAACTTATCATTTTGCAGCAAAATTTGAAGAATATTCCAGCATCCTTCAGGGTCAGCCGCTTGATGTAAAACTTGAGCTCCTTAGCATCTATGAAGTAAGATGGCTGTACCCCGTTTTTTCTTGACTGCAGGGCTGAAGAAGACGCTGCTGACCCATTGTTGTTGCAGTTTAGCCGACTCAGCGTGGGTCAAATGAGTCTCCTGGATTAGTGCAATGTCAGCATTTAATGTTTGCAAATAAGTAAGAATTTTTTCCTTTTGATGGGGTGTGAAAATCCATTAACATTTAGCGAGACTAAAGTAAAATTGGAGACAGTAGTCACCATATTGAAAATTCACAAAGAGAAATCAAGAATATCTATCTGCTGTCATTTGTTATAAGAGAGAAATGGAAGAGTGAGTCAGAGAAAGAGAGAAGGGAGGAGAGAAAAAAGGAAAAGCAAGTTCAGACAAGAAAGCAGCCTCTAATCATAGTATTAGTAGAGAATTGGTACAGAATAGAGAAGCAGAAGAGAAGCTAAAAGTACTAAGCCAGACAGTGTAAACACTGCAAGCAGGGAGAAATAAGATTAATGAGCTTCTAGGAAGGGCAGATGGCTCCAAACATTCCACTCCATCTGTCCATGAGCAGATGAACTGTATGCACCAGTACAGAGCAAAAAATGTCATCGAACAAAAAATGTCCAGTGTCCAAAATGAGAAAAGAAAAGACTAGCCACAGGCGTGGTCATGCCAATAGGGAAACAGCTTCCCTTGAAGGAGAACCATCTATGTAAAGCCAAATACTGGCAGCAGGAAGGTTTCTCTCCCAAACAAATATGCAAAGGGAGATTGTAGAAACATGAGAACAACTAAACTGATCCAGAATCAAAGATCACTATAAACCAGTAGAATGATATAGCTGGACCCAGCTATATGGTAGAAAAACAAGCTCCGTAGGAGCAGATAGGAGAAATACTGTAGGGCAAAATCTGAAGAGAGGATCAGGTTATCATTCCTGAAGTCTCACCTTGTAGTGCAAGAAACTGCTCAGCGTCCTGCACATTGTGAAAAAGTTTCATTTGGTTGTTGACCGTAATCTTTAGCTGGGCCAGATAAAGAATCCCATATTTCGCCCTCATGGCCTGAAGTCTTGGGCGCATAGCTAGGAAAACCTTCCGTCGCTCCGCAGTAGATTTTGCCAAGTCAGGGACAAACAGAATTGAGTTGCCTTGGAACGTGAGGGGAGCTTTACTCCAAGCCGTTGTTAAAATTGACAAGGCCTGGGGATATCGCAAAGTCTTGAAGATGATCGGGCGAGGGAACCGCGGATTCTGAGGAGGCCGGGAAAGGACATGATATGTGCGCATTTGATTTCAAAGGGATGCTCAAACGTTATGTGCAATAACGATGGTATACAGTCTTGAAGGAAAGCAATCATAGCAGTATCTTCAGCCCCTTCCGGCACTCCCAGGATGCGGACATTGCTGCGCCGATTCCGGTTAGATAAATCCTCTAACTCCTGCTGTAGCTTTTCTACTTCTTTTGTGAGGCACGGTAGTGGCGCAGTTGCCACTAGCAGGGATGAGGTTTGTGATTCCAGATCATCAAGTTTTAGCTGGAAAGATCCCATTTGCGTTGTTACCACATGCAGCTCTGTCCAAATGGCCGCCATTGCATCAATGTTAAGCTGAATCATATCTTTCAGCTGCTTGAGCTCGGCGAGCACCAATTCAGCGGACGCCATTGATTTCAGGATTGGGGCCTTGTCCGGCGATGGTGGGTCCTGCTTAGCCCATTTCGTTCCCACTGCAGCCGCGAAAGCTGCTTCGATTTTGCCAGCTTTCGAGGCAGTCATTCTTCTGGGTAGTTGGAGAGATGGTTTTCAAGAAAAATTCTTTTAAACAAAGACTCTGTATGATGATAAAGAAGGAAGCTTCGCGGAGCAAAAGGTTCAGGGGGCCATCTTGTCTCAGCACTAGAGCGCCCCCCGAGTGTCTCGATGTTAAAGGGTGGCTGGTAGGAGAAGGATTTAGGTGGGCTTTTTGTTGTAGTAAATATACAATTGGAAGTCAGAGTGGAGTGGATTATAGAGTGGTCTGACCAGGGGATATTCGTGATCTTTGTTTGGTAGGTAGCCCATATTTCAGGATTGATGAAGACGAGGTCTAGTGTGCGACCTGCTTTGTGCGTTGGGCCATTGATGATTTGACTTAGGCCTAGGGATGAGAGAGCATATATAATTGAGGTACATGTGGAGGAGTTGGGGATGGTGTCTATGTGGATGTTAAAGACACCTAATATGATCATGGGTTGGTTGACAGTTAGTTTGGTCAAGAAAAATTCTATAAGTGGTGAGCAGTTCTGATCCAGTGAATTGAGGGGGCAGTATACAAGGCAGATTTGTAGTTTTGGTGAGTCGAATAGTGCAATTTCCAGTGGTGTGTGGGTGTTAGTTGCAAGTAGTTTCATCTGTACGTTTTTCTTGATGATTAGCATTAGACCTCCACCTTTCTTTTTTGGTCTGGGGATTGAAAATATTCTGTAGATAGGGTTATTAATTTGGTTGATTAGGACAAGGTCGGTATTTTTTATCCATGTTTCTGTGATGGTTATGAAATCCGGTTTGTAATCTTCGAGTAGGTCGGTGATGATGGATATTTTCTTTATTATGGATTGTGCATTAAATAGTAAGAATGATAGTGCTATGTAACTGCTGTAGGTCTTAGTGTTGATGTGAGTGAGATTTGTGTGTTGGTACTCACGGTCTTTCTTGGGTATTCTTCTTGTTTGATTCTGTGAGTTATCCGTGATTAGTTTCTTTCTGCTGGTCTTGAGGTGGTTGTATTCAGGGGATTGAGCGTTTGCCATTTTTTTGTGGAGTGCAGCAGTAATATTTTCTAGTTTGGTGTAAGTACTAAGACTAGTACTAAGGCTTGCACTAAGGGGTGCACAAAGGGGAATGCTCCTTAGTCACGCTCCTTTGGCGCACGACGCACAGCACGCGACACCTAGGTAGTGCACTTGTTAAGTGTGTTGCCCTGGCGCCTCCCGACGAGGTCACCAGGGGCGGGCCTCTGAGCTGTGGAGGCCCTTGATGTCTTGCTATATAGGCCACACCCTAATGCTATCTACCTTGACACAGAGACTACCTTCTAGCTAATATCACTAGCTAGACACCATGAGTAAAATATTGCTGAACTGAACATTCGTATCTCAAGGAAACAACATATGGCTTTGTCACCACCTATGGGACCTGAATGTCCCACAGCTAGAATAAATTCTCTTCACCTACTCCTCTCCTCTACCTCTCTCCCAGAAAAGGAATGCCTGTTAACTACTTGTATGATCATGCACATCAGACCCTGTCATTTCATGAGAACATGAAGTGACATACAATTCTTGTTACAGCAGCTGCTGAGACCACTTCTGGGGAGCAACAGCCAGCACCACTACCACCACCACCACCAGTAGGGGACCCATCAGTGGCACTCCATCCACTTCCTCCCCCATGTGAGGTCCAAGGCCAGCAGCTGCTGACATCCTTCTCCCCTTCCTGGTAGGGTTTCCTCCTTATTCTGCAGATCCTCAGACAGGTTAACCTTTGCTGGCTGAGGAAGGACAAGACTCCCCCTTGACCCCTTTCACCATCCTCTGCTGAGCTGCCAATAGCTGTTGAACCTTCCAGGCCAGTGTTATGCCCGTCAGTCGCAGATGGCTGCAAACAATACTGCTCACCTCCTTCTTTGCTTCTCTCTCTCCATGGGGTAGATTGGCAGCCTCTGCTAGCTACCAACAACTGGCCTACCATGCCCAGGCCTCCTGAGTCAGCACGGACGCCATCGACCACCATCTTGCCACTGAGTTCCTCTAGGTGCACGCGCACGCACATAGGTCAGTCTTATCCGCTCACCCCTCCCTTCTGTGAGCCAGCAGTGAACAGTGAACTGGGAAATTAAGAGCAAAAAAGGGAGAAGAGGGCTCAGAAACCTGCAAAATAAAGAGAAGCAGCAGGACCACGTGGTGAGTGATACTGCTCCCACCCCCAACCCAGCCGGTCTAGCCCAGCACTGTTTTCAGGCCCTTAAATTACAGACGCTCCCCGGGCGTTGCTCACCGGGCGTCGCGCGCCCGAAGGAGCGCGACCTAAGGGGCCTGCCCCTTGGTGCACCTCTTTGTGCAGACCCGGAGGGCAGACTATACTCCTCTTTACAGTCACTTCAACCCATTCCTCCTATGTCACTGCAGGGCCCTCAGGCAGCTACAAACCATCACTTCAGCTCCACGTACCCCTGCAAGCAAACCTTGGCGGCGTTTCACCTCTCTTCTACCACACCCACACGAGGCCAACTCTAATCAGCGAACGCAACACCTTTAACACAATACAACAGTTTTTCAACGGTCTTTCATCAGCAGCCCAGGAAGACTTTCTCCCTTCCCATTCTTATCCAATTCTCTAACATCCTCCACCTGCCACCTCTTTACCCCCTCATTCCAGTCTACCACTCTTGCCAAACCGACCTCCCAGAATGCATCCAGTTTTTACAATCCCGATTCTTCATCACTGCCTACCATTGATAGGAAAATCAACCAGGCAAGCACAACACCGCAACCTAAAATCCCTCACTCCAATGCTGATTACACCGATCACCCAACTTCTAGGCCTCACCCTATTTTCGCTATCATTATTCAACGCACAATCTCTAACCAAGAAATCACTGATTCTCGCCGACTATCTCTCCGACGCTAAGCCCGATATATGCGCAATAACTGAGACATGGCTTAAAGACTCAGACACAGCCATAATAAACCAACTACCGACGCTGATATATGACATCTTCTCACTCCCCAGACAGAAAAAAAGGGGAGGCGGAATTCTTTTAGCAACTAAAAAAAAATTAAGATTCTCTCAACACCCAGTCAACTCATACTCCAAACTAGAAATCGGCTTTTTCACTTCAGACCATCTTTAAATTCTACTTGTCTACGCTCCCCCGGGCCTCCTGGAAACAGATGCATCTCCTATGGTGGAAATAGTCTCAACTCTCCTCAACTTGGACGCCCCAGCCATTATCCTAGGTGATTTTAACCTGCATGTAGACAATCCCACTCTTACTACCAGCTGTGAAGCCTTTCTCACAGCCCTCTCAGCAATGGGATTCAAACAGATAGTGAACAAACCGACACACAAAGCCGGTCACACTCTGGACCTTATCTTTGTTAACAAAGACATCTATCCTGCATCGCTCCTCAATTGCAAGAAAGTACCTTGGTCAGACCACACTCTTATTTCGACCTCATTCTCACTGAAAGAATCCAGCACCCCCTATGTTCCTTCACCCACATTTCTTTACAGAAAATCTTGCTCCTCAGAAGACCTTAAGAACCTCCTGACCGCTCAACTTCCCCTTATAGACCTCACCGACCCGAACACGGCTCTCTGCTCTTGGAACAAAATGACAGAAGATATAGCCAACAAGCTCTGCCCACTATCTACAAAAAGGGCGCACTTAAATGCTTCCAAAAGACAACCCTGGTTCACCAATGAACTTAGAAGGCTAAAACAATGCTTAAGGCAGAAAGAGAGCAAATGGTGCAAAGCCCCATGTGCCAGCACACTCTCCGCCTACAAATCTACACTACACCAATACAAGTCCTCTACTCTAAAATCAAAAAGGGACTTTTACGCCTCCAAGATCCATAACCTGGTTTTCGATGCCAAAGCACTCTTTGCCTACGTATCTAGCCTTACCCAAATCAACCCCCTGGAAGTTCCTAGCAACCTAGCACAAGCTAAAGCGGAAGAACTAGCTCTATTTTTCCAAAACAAAATTGCCAGCCTTCTAACACAGCTGCCCTCCAATACCACCTCATACTCGACTTCTTTTAATCTCTACTTCAAAAGCACCCGTCTTGAAGCTTTCGATCCCATCTCCTCCACTGAGATACAAGTAGCACTAAGGAGAATGAAACCTTCCTCTCATCCTACGGATCACATTCCTACGAAACTCCTCTTGACAATTCCAGACTCCATTTCCAAAATTCTGGTGGACATCATTAATTGTTCTCTCTCCCAAGGACTCTACCCAGAGGACCTTAAATTGGCTTCTCTCAAACCACTCCTAAAAAAGCCCAATCTGGATCCTAAAGACCCAAATAACTTCCGCCCAATCGCCAACCTGCCCTTCATAGCAAAACTCATGGAAAAATTAGTGAACACTCAACTTTCAGACTACTTAGAAGATAATAATCTCCTGTTCCCCTCCCAACATGGGCTCCGCAAAGCCTTTAACACAGAATCACTCCTCATTTCCCTGATGACTACCTCATCATGGGCCTCGACAAAGGACAATCATTTCTACTGATTCTACTGGACCTCTCGGCGTTTGACACTGTCAATCACTCCATCCTCATAAATCAGTTGGCGGCAATAGGAATTACTGGTGCTGCACTTAATTGGTTCAAAACTTTTCTCAACAACAGAGGCTACAAGGTTAAAATCCAAAACAAAGAATCATCACGTTACAATTCAACCATAGGAGTCCCACAGGGTTCCTCTCTGTCCCTTATGCTCTTTAACATCTATCTCTTACCGCTATGCCAGCTCCTCTCCAGCCTCAATCTAAAACATTTTCTATATGCGGACGATAATCAGATAATAATCCCTGTTAAAGACACATACTTAAAAACACTAGATCACTGGGAAAACTGCCACCAACAAATCAAACTCCTCCTCACTAGTCTAAACTTAGTATTAAATTCCTCCAAAACCGAACTCCTGCTCATCTCTCCCGAGAACAGTAACATCACTTCCACTCACCCTGGCATCCCACAAACCACGCAACTGAGAGACCTTGGAGTTTTAATTGACAATCGGATGAATTTGAAAGCTTCTATCAACAAAACTACCAAAGACTGTTTTCACAAACTCCAAGTCTTGAAAAAGATAAGACCTCTCTTTCACTTGCAGGACTTTTGAACAATCCTTCAGGCATTAGTTTTCTCAAAGTTAGACTATTGCAATTCTATCCTACTAGGTCTCCCTTCCTCCTATACCAAACCACTTCAGATGGTACAAAATGTGGCAGCACGAATATTAACAAACACCAGAAGAAGAGATCACATATCCCCTATCCTAAAAAGCCTTCATTGGCTGCCAGTGCACTTCAGAATTCTCTACAAATCCATCTCCGTTATCTACAAAATCATTCATCAACATACTTCTATCGACCTGCAAATTCCTCTCCTCTTACACAATTCTTCAAGACCTACCAGAGACGCATATAGAGGTTCACTCCAGGTTCCTCCAACCAAAGCCACTAGACATATTACCTTGAGAGATCGGGACCTCTCTACCGCCGGACCTCCTTTATGGAATTCCATCCCCCAGACCTAAGACAGGAACCCTGCCTCCCAACCTTCAGGAAGAGACTTAAGACTTGGCTCTTCAAACAAGCTTTCCCGGACTCCAGCTAATGTCCTTCAACTTCAAGTTCTATAACACAGCCAGCTCATTTAACTGTTCGTTGTAAATATTTAAAATGCTATTAACCTTTTCTTTTTCCTTCCTCTCCCAGTTTAAGCATCCCTGTTTTTTGTAACTGCTTTCTTCCACACTACAGTTAGTTTGTTTTTTCTTTCTGTGCACCACAGTTTTAATGTAAACCAGCATGATGTGATTTTATCATGAATGCCGGTATATAAAAACCTTAAATAAATAAATAAATAAATCATGGCGGGAACCTCAGGGGCATCCCCTCCCGATGACATCGTCCCCCTCAGATATTTAAACCTGCTGGCCTGACCTAAGGACGATTTGGCAAAGAGTCTCATCCTTGCTAACTCTGTCTCACTTCTTGAGGACCCAGCATTCTAGTTCCTGATTCCAGTGTGGACGTCTCAGGTACCCGCTCCTCGAGGGCCTCTCTCTCGTCTTGGCTATCCACTCCTTGGAGGGCCTATCGCCTGGAATCATGCCTGTTCCATTACCTGGAGCTTCCCTGGAACCAACGCTGCTCTCTTGTGAGTAGTGTGCTCTGCGGACCACTTCTGCTCTACCAAGTGTCTCCTTGGTGTACCCCGTGCTGCGGGCCATTCCCATCCTACGGAGAATTCCTTCAGAGATGCCCGCTCAACAGTCCTTTACCATCCTATCAAGGACCTCACTGGTGCACCCACCTTGCAGACTGCAACCAGCTCTACCAACTACCCTTACCAGCGTACCCCGCTCTGCGGACCAATACCATCTCTACCAAGGGTCTCGTCTATGCACCTCATTCTGCGAACCACTGTCATCTACACTGAGGATCCCACCAGCATATCCTGCACTGTGGGTCAGTATCATATCTATCAAGGACATTCCTGGCATACCCCGCTCTGCGGGCCACTACCATCTTCACAGGAGACCTCTTCGGAGTACATACTCCACGGACCACTATCAACGCTACGGAGGTATTCCCTCTGGGTATATCCATTCCATGGACCCTGTGTCTCTAGCACCCTCCCCCCCCCCCCCCCCCACTCCATGCATAGTGCTTCTATCTCTTTAATAAAGACTTTCTATTGCTTTTGTGTCCAACCTCATCTGAGACCTAGCCTACCGACAGTGAGGCTCACGGGGCTTCTCCCCGTGGGTGGTACCACCTCTCACTGTGGCCCAGGGTTCACATACCAACTTACAGAATGCTAACATCCAGGAGACAGTATCACAGGAAGCTTTTGTACAGAGGAAGCAAATGATAGTGGAGGAGCTGCAAGGGGTCAAAGCTAACCTCAGGAGGCTCATTGCAGTGGAGGAGCAAATAGTTGAGGCTCATGAGAGCTACATGACTCCTCTGGAGCTGATGGTCACGAGGTCACCACTATCACCACCAGTCCTCAAGGCCTTCAGGATTTGGCTTCCCTTGGTCCCTGGGCCATTTTTTTTTGTTATATACATAGTTATTAAAAGTTTAATTTGGACTGTTTTATTGTTTGTTTTAAATATTATTTATGTATTTAATGTAAACCACCCTGGTTAATTTGTATGGTCTATAAAATTTTAAATAAAGTTAAATCCCTAGTTTGTCTCACCTCTGTCCAATTTTATGTTTGAACATTTATACATAGTTTTATATTATTTTTAAAAGTTTTAGATTTTGATTAAAGGTTTAATTGTTATTAATCAGTTTGGGGGTAATTTTCAAAGGAGTTATGCATGTAAATGTGACATACTATCGTGGCAATTTTCAAAAGCTATTTACTCGAGTAAAGTGCACTTACTTGAGTAAATCCTATGGACAATTCAATGGCATATATTGTAGCAATTTTGAAAAGCCCACTTACTTGAGTAAAGTGTATTTACTCGAGCAAAAACCAGTTTTGCTCGAGTAAATGCTTTTGAAAATCTGGCCCTTTGTTTCTATTTCTGTGTTCTTTGTTGCATGCTATGATTCATTTCCTATAACAGTAAAGTTCCTAAAGGGAATCCTATAGCCATAATTCTCTGACCCACACACAATCCTGAATGCTCTTGCCATGCAGGTTAGTCCACCAATTATCTTCCTCCTATCTACCCTTAAAGCTGTGTTTCTTTTTGGTTCTGTCTATACATTGTACCCCGAAAGAGCAACTAGTATGGGAGACCACAAATCAGAGGTATACATCTACTTTTACCATTTCCTTCCCCTAATGGCTATAGATTGAATACAGCCAAGCTACAAGCAGGGATTTAGTGTATAGAGGGAAAAATATTTTATGTGTCCCCTTTAATAAAAGTACTTCATTGGGAGACAAGGAGCATACATGAAGTTATTTAATAACAAAGACGATATATATACAGTTCCAAGCCTACTCTTTTCCATGTTCACACTGGCTATCCTTGCATAATAGTGACCTGCTTCTTTCCAGAAGACTTCCTGGTCCCATCTGCCAATTCCATCATGGAGTTAACCATACTTGTATATCTTTAAATGCAGGTCTTCCAGCAAGAAGACTACAATACTCTGTTCTCTACAGTACATGTAGGATTATATGCTATATGAGTACTCTCACACAAAAGCTCTCAGCTGTGATCTATCAGGGATACTTTGGTATTTCAATGGCCTCACCCACTTACCCACCTTCACCACCAGTAATTTATAAGCACTCTCATACTACTTATTCCAGCTAGTCATCATAGCTTGCCTATCACCTGATGCTGGTTCAGTCTTGTTATTTTTATCAGCTGTTTCATATTCAGACATGAATAAGCTCATAAGCTCATAAGACATGGTAAGCTCAAAGAAACAAGGGAATCCAAATCAAAACTCTTGATCTGATATATATATATATATATATATAGTAAGACATAGGACACATAAATAACTGTATTCCCTAAGGAGAAAAATACTACTTCATAAGGAAAAAGAGCCCAGTCCAATTTAAAAATCATCATGATTATGAGGTGTTCATCCATAAATGCCATGCTTTCCTAACACCCTCTATATACTTTTTAGAGGTGAAATAGCAGCAGGCTTCAAAGCATCAGGGACAGGCAACTCTGATGCAGGTATTATTTAATTATTTATTTATTATTTATGACATTTTACATACATATGAAACAAGAAACATCTTATCATAGAAAATAGAGTTCACAATTAGAAATAATATTACTGAAGAAAAAAGACAAATCACAACTTAATAAACATTATTGAATTCAATCCAAGTCCACAAAAGTGGGGATCCAACACAATTTTGAAGAAATTGTATGTAATAAATTCAAGTAAAGAGCTGCAACAATGAGGGTTAATTAATATAACGGATTAAAAAAAATCTATCTAGTCCTTGGCCCCTGTCACATGGTAGGAGCACAAGATGGCGCTGGCCATCCATTGTTCCTACCATGTGACAGGGGCTGACCAATGGTACCGGTAGCCCCTGTGACATAGTAAGGTAATCATTTGGGTGATATGGGGAGGAGGAGAGGTCTCCTCTGAAGGTTTCTTATCAGGCAAATAAAAGAGATAATTGTGGAGGTTGGAAAAAAACATAGGATGCGCCCTCATATTTCACACAGCATTTACATGGAAATTTCAAAAAGAATAGAGGTGTGAATCGTGTGATCGATCGTCTTAACGATTGATTTTGGCTGGGGGGGAGGGAAATCTTATTGTCGTGTTGTTTTTTTTTTAAATATCGTTAAAAACCGTAAATCGGAGGAAGGCGGGAAAACCGGCGCACCAAGAAAACCCTAAAACCCACCCCGAACCTTTAAAAGAAATCCCCCACCCTCCCGAACTCCCCCCCCCAAATGTTTTAAATTACCTGGGGTCCAGTGGGGGGGGTCCCGACGTGATCTCCTTTTCTCTCTAGCCACGACTGCATTGAGAAATGGCGTCGGTGGCCCTTTGCCCTTATCATGTGACAGGGCAAAGGTAGGGCCAGCGCCATTTTGTTTCCTGGCTCCCGACATCACGCCTGCTGGAGATCGCCCCCGGACCCCCGCTGGACCCCCAGGGACTTTTGGCCAGCTTGGGGGGGGGCCTCCTGACCCCCACAAGACTTGCCAAAAGTACAGCGGAGGTCCGGGAGCGACCTCCTGCACGCGGGCCATATTGCCAATCTTCAAAATGGCGCCGGCGCTACCTTTGCCCTGTCACATGATAAGGGCGTTGCCCGTATGACATAGTGAGGGCAAAGGTAGCGCCGGCGCCATTTTGAAGATTGGCAATACGGCCTGCGTGCAGGAGGTCGCTCACGGACCCCCGCTGGACTTTTGGCAAGTCTTGTGGGGGTCAGGAGGCCCCCCCCAAGCTGGCCAAAAGTCCCTGGGGGTCCAGCGGGGTCCGGGGGCGATCTCCAGCAGGCGTGACGTCGGGAGCCAGGAAACAAAATGGCGCCAGCGCTACCTTTGCCCTGTCACATGATAAGGACAAAGGGCCACCGGCGCCATTTTTCAACGCAGCGGTGGCCAGAGAGCGGGAGGAGATCGCGTCGGGACCCCCCCACTGGACATCAGGTAATTTAAAACATTTGGGGGGGGGGGTTCGGGAGGGTGGGGGATTTGTTTTAAAGGTTCGGGTGGGTTTTAGGGTTTTTTTGGTGTGCCTATTTAACAATACAATACAAATGCCCCTGACAATAAATCGGGGGCATTTGTATTGTATCGCGTATCTAACGATTTTGGACGATTTTAAAATTATCTGACGATAATTTTAATTGTTCAAAAATGATTCACATCCCTAAAAAAGACATTGCACCCACTTGCAGAATTTGAGGTTTCATAATTAAGAACTGCTGTCACTTTCTCTGGGTCTGCTTGGCCACATCAGGAAAAATTATAACATTAGAATTTAAAAAGGCTCATATCTATGTCTAAAGAATAGACAAGTCTTGGGGGACCCTCCTTACCCCCACAAGACTTGCCAAAAGTCCTTGGCCTCTGTCACATGGTAGGAGCACAAGATGGCGCTGGCCATCCATTGCTCCTACCATGTGACTGGGGCTGACCAATGGCACCGGTAGCCCCTGTGACATAGTAAGGTAATCATTTGGGTGATATGGGGAGGAGGAGAGGTCTCCTCTGAAGGTTTCTTATCAGGCAAATAAAAGAGATAATTGTGGAGGTTGGAAAAAAACATAGGACGTGCCCTTATATTTTACACAGCATTTACATGGAAATTTCAAAAAGAACATTGCACCCACTTGCAGAACTTGAGGTTTCATAATTAAGAACTGCTGTCACTTTCTCTGGGTCTGCTTGGCCACATCAGGAAAAATTATAACATTAGAATTTAAAAAGGCTCATATCTATGTCTAAAGAATAGACATAATACTCAATCTCTATCAGGCTCAAGCAGAAAAGAGACTATCAAAGTAGCAGGAGAAACCCCCTCACTGTCAGACTTTTCCAATATGGAGGAAAGATTGTCCAATTCCAATAATTGCATAGAGGTTTACTGATCCAGATTAGAAGTTTCTCTCCTAGAACCAGGTATATAATATGCCTTAGAAGTAGGGGGAAGAGCATGTTCTGATATCTTTAATATTTCTAGGAAATATCTTTTAAGCATGTTCTTAGGTAGTATCAAAGGATTCTTAGGGAAACTGATGAATCAAATGTTTACCTCTCAGAAGATTTTCCAAGTTCTCCATTTTGTTGGACAAAAAAGTATTTCCTTAATAGTAGCCTGTTGCAGAGCCTTTATAGATTCAACTTCTCTCATATTTGATTCAACAATCTTTTCAACCATGGTGTTACGCCCGTCGGTCACAGACGGCTGTGACCACTAATATTCACTTCTTCTTTGCTGCCTTGTCAGTATTGTGGAGCACGGCGACCTCTGCCAGTGATTGCCAACCTGCCTGGCGTTCCCGGGACAGTGTGGGTGCTGCCGACCACCATCTTGCCCTAGTAATCACATAGGCGTGCGCGCAAGAGCCACTCTTGTACACGTCATGGGAGGAACCTCGGGGCGCCCCTCCTGATGACATCTTCACTCTGCTGTACTTAAACTGACTGGCCCTGCCTATTGACGAGTTGGCAAGGAGTTCCCTCGTTGCTGAATCTGCTCTCGCTCGTGGACTTCCTGTTCCTGCATTTGGCAGAAGACGATTTGGGTACCTACTCCTTGGGGGCCCTTCCTCGTCTCTGGCTATCTGCTCCTCAGAGGGCCTTCTGCCTCAGATTCTGTCTGTCCCGCTCCTCGGGTACTCTTCAGTGAGTACCTAACTCCATGGATCTACTCCACCAACTCTTGTGGGATCCTCTCCGGTGTACCCCGTTCCTTGGGCCACTACTGTATTCTCTCTAGTAAGAGCTACTTTGGTGTACCCTGCGCTGCAGGCCACTACCACTTCACCTCTGGGACCCTCTCCGTGTTCCTGTGCCTTGGACCTCCACCATACCATCTGTGTGGGGAATTCCTCGGTGTACCCTGCGCTGCAGGCCACTACCATACCATCACTACGTAGAGACTAGACTACCTGGATATTTCCTGTGCTACAGGTCACTACCTTATCTTCACTACTCAGAGACTCCTTCGGTGGCATTACATCCCAGTATAACCAACAAAGAAACAGGGCAGGAGAGCTAGGCTGAGATCCAAACTGCAAACAACATGGAGGCACCAAAACATAATGCTGGTGCATCATTAAATGGCAGAAAGGCATAGTTACTGCATGATCCCCAAGAAGATATATCAGGGGCATGCCATGTAGGCACAGCAATAGAAGCAAGACCACTAAGGTGGTATATCAGGGGCATGGTAGGTAGACAGTGTGGTAGCAATAAGACTCTTAAGATGGTATATCAAGAGAATGGCAGTTGGCAGAACAATAACAAAAAACCTCTAAGACAGTGCATCTGGATCATGGCAGATAGGCAGAGAAATAGCAGAAAGACCCATTTGGTGGCATATTTGGGGGAAAGTAGACCAGATGCAGCAAGACCCCTGAAGTAGTACATCTAGGGCATAGCAGGTAGGTATAGCATCTGTAAAATCTTCAAGGTGCTTTCAGTCACCTTGTCACTTGGAAAATATGAAAACCCAAGCAAAGGCAGATTCATTTTCTAAAAGTCCAGCTTTATAATCAAATCTGGAAATAGCCTTTAGTGATGATGGCTCACAATGTACCCTGCCATTAAAAAGACAAGTTCAATGGGCATGCTAGTTTGTGAGAAGGAATGATTATGCTGAGCCAACTTGGCTAGGTCTGGCCAGACTGTGGACTTGTAAGCCCAATATGCCAGCACATCTATGTCCATGTACTCAATGGGTTCTGCGAGATAGGATGTGACAGAAATTTGTACTGGATATCCTTTTCTAGGGAAAGGGGAGGGTGTCTCTTGCCAGTTGCTTTGGCTATGGCCTGGGTAAGGAGAGATAGTTCTTTTTGGGCAATGTGTTGAGGTGAGGGAGGAAGTGGCAGTGGATAAGGTGCTGCTCCTGCTTAACTACTCTCTGAGGTGGCCACTCTTTCCTGTTCTACTTCCCCACTATGCCCCTGGCTCTCCCATTCACACAATCTAGATGCCAGTATCTCCTTCATGAATGTGTGATGGCTGGGACTAGAGACTGAGACTTCCTTACACTCATGGATTACAAAGTGTGGCAAGCATGTATTTATTGTTTTCTTGCAGAAGTTTCAGTCTCTCTTGTACCTGCTGCTGCAAGGAGTACAGAAACTAAAACACCTCTGCTTCCATTAGGGATGCACATTCGTTTGCAACGTATTGGTAATCCTCAACATATAGGGCCATAGTCGTTGTATTTGTGGGGAAGCAAAACGTATCACGATTCTCCACGAATACAACAAATCTTCACCAAATTATTCACTCGTCTAAAGGAGAAAATTTAAACAAACCCCCCACCCTCCTGACCGCCCCAAAACTTACCAAAACTCCCTGATGGTCCAGCGGGGGGTCCGGGAGCCATCTCCTGCACTCACGCCGTTGGCTGCCGGTATTCAAAATGGCGCCGATAGCCTTTGACCTTACTATGTCACAGGGGCTACCGGTGCCATTGGTCGGCTCCTGTCACATGGTAGGAGCAATGGACGGCCGGCGTCATCTTATCGCTCCCAAACACCCAATGGACCACCATGGACTTTTGGAAAGTCTTGGGGGACACTCCTGACCCCCAAAAGACTTGCCAAAAGTCCCTGGTGGTCCAACGGGGGTCCGGGAGCAACCTCCTGCACTTGGGCTGTCAGCTGCCAGTATTCAAAATGGCACCGATAGCCTTTGCCCTTACTATGTCACAGGGGCTACCAGTGCCATTGGTCGGCCCCTGTGACATAGTGAGGGCAAAGGCTATCGGCGCTATTTTGAATACTGGCAGCCGACCAGTGGCGTAGCTAGACAATTTGGTGCCCGGGGCAAGAGACTTCTTCGGCGCCCCCTCCCTCCATCAAGATTCCAGTCTTAGTCATTTAAAAATATACATTTTCTAAAGGCTTAAAAAATAGCAAAACCATTTCAGATTGGAACTATTCTAGTCTTCATGCTTAAATTATGCTAAAAAAAAACAAAACCTGGCATCAGTATCTTAAATTTGTGATTTTGCTGAGATGAACATTTTAAATAGTTTAATTTTTTTTGCTTTAGTATTTGTCTCTACCCACTTTGCTAAATTTTATTTTCTAGAAGAGGGATGCTTACCATTCAGTAATTTAATCTTTCATCCAACTTTTCAAAAGTTGCACTACCAGCACAAATTTTTTTTTTTAAACTGGCAGATTCCTCTCTCACATACATACCGTATATACACATACAGAAACACCATTCCTTTCTCATACACACACACCACTCCTTTCTCACATACACACAGAAGCACCCTTCCGATCCAAGGTTGAACAGCTGGTCTCCGGTGGCGGTTAGCAGACTGGTGTTCACTTCTTCGGCCCCCGCCGGCCTCGATTTTAATGTCTTCAGCCCTCTTGGTCTCCGGCGGGGACCGAAGACATTAAAATCGAGGCCAGCGGGGGCCGAAGAAAAGAAGATGGGCGCCGCCCAGTCGGCCCCCGCTTGAGGCTGGCCGGGAGGTGCCCATCTTCTTTGCTTCGGCCTCCGCTGCCGCCGGCCTCAATTTTAATTTATTCATCCCCCGCCGGCCTTCGGGGGCCAGCTGTCTCCGGCGGAGGCCAAAGAAATTAAAATCAAAGCCGGCGGAGGCCGAAGAAAAGAAGATGGGCGCCTCCCAGCCAGCCCCCGCTTAAGGCTGGCTGGGAGGCGCCCATCTTCTTTTCTTCGGCCGCCACCGGCCTCGATTTTAATTTCTCCAGCGGGGGCAGGCTGGGAGGTTTCCATCTTCGTTTCTTCGGCCCGCGCGCCGCTGGCTCACTTGGCTGATCTTCTTTTCTTCGGCCCCTGCCGGCCTCAATTTGAATTTCTTCGGCCCCTGCCGGCTTGGCGAAGGCGTTGAGGTTGGGCTGAAGAAGAGCCACGCGGTCGAGACCACGTGACCAGGTAGACCGGCCCACTGGGGGATGCCTGATCCCCCGATAGGTCAATCCGCCCCTGACCATTACTATAAATCTCTCATAACAAAACAAACAAAAAAAAGACGATCTGCCAGTATTCAACAACACTTACATCTGGGCTTAAAATACTAATTTCTTTTTTTATTTAAATAGCTTTTTGGCGCCCCCATAGACCCGGCGCCCGGGGCGGCCGCCCACCCCTCGCTACGCCACTGCAGCCGACGGCCTGAGTGCAGGCGACCACTCCTGGACCCCCACTGGACCACAAAGGACTTTTGGCAAGTCTTGGGGGACCCTCCTGACCCCCACAAGACTTGCCAAAAGTCCTTGGCCCCTGTCACATGGTAGGAGCACAAGATGGCGCTGGCCATCCATTGCTCCTACCATGTGACAGGGGCTGACCAATGGCACCGGTAGCCCCTGTGACATAGTAAGGTTAGCTATCGGTGCCATTTTGAATACCAGCAGCCGATGGCATGAGTGCAGGAGATGGCTCCCAGACCCCTTGCTGGACCACCAGGGAGTTTTGTTAAGTCTTGGAGGGGGGGGTCAGGAGGGTGGGGGGTTGTAGTTAATTAAATTTTAGCTGGGAAATGAATAAGAATGAACGCATGAACATATCGGGGGGCCCCTTTGCTGAATGCAACGTATCTGCACCCCAACGAATACGAATACCGAATGCAATGTATGTGGTCCCTCTGCACATCCCTAGCTTCCATTCTTTCATGCTCACAGAAGACCTATACCTTTTTCTCCAGAATATATACTATATGGATGACCCCATCCAGAGTGGCGCTTCTAGGACTCAGATCCACTATGACATCCTTGAAGTGCTTCAGGATTTCCATCAGCTGCCTCATCACACTATCCAGTCATGATGCCACAGGAGTATCCAAAACCTATCTCTATTTCCCAAGACAAATCATGAAGGGGTGTCTGTTGCTCCATCATGTAGTCGGAATTTGAGCATCTGCAATCATCTTGAATAAGACGCTTGTGAGGCACCCACATTTGTCCTGCTTCTCATGGAGAAGCTGCCCTTTCTTCATGCTTCTATGGAAATGCCCTATTTTCCTGCATCTTTCTATCAGGTCCTTCAGGAATAGATTCACATGATCCTTGGCCCCCATCTCCAGGACAACCTTCACTACCATGTGCAGTAATTGTGCAAAGTAATGTGTACCCTGAAAGTTCCAATTTTCTATTACCTTTTAGAGATGAGCTTCGTTTTTTTCTACCGGCTCGATTTTTGAGTCGGACGCTTTGGGGTAAAGTTCATTTTTCCTCGGTTAGTGTTTTTGGAAAAACGAACAAAAACTAAATGGAAAAAAACAAAACGGGCCCAAAAAACGATGCAATAAAACGAAGCTCAAAAAAACCCACCCCAAGCATTAAAATTTACTATAATACATTAAATACAACCCCCCACCATCCCGATCCCTCCCCAGGACTTACTAACATCCCTGGTGGTCCAGCGGGGTCCTGCGAGGGATTTCTCCCTCCGTGCCGTCTGGCCTGCTTCGATCAAAATGGCACCAATAGCCTTTGACCTACTATGTCACAGGGGCTACCGGTGCCATTGGTCAGCCCCTGTCACATGGCCATTGGTGCCATTTTGTGCTCCTACCATGTGACAGGGGCTGACCAATGGCACCGGTAGCCCCTGTGACATAGTAAGGGCAAAGGCTATTGGCGCCATTTTGATTACTGGAAGCTGACGGGGGTCGCTCCCGGATCCCTGCTGGACTTTTGGCAATACTTGTGGGGGTCAGGAGGGTCCCCCAAGACTTGCCAAAGTCCCTGGTGGTCCAGCGGGGGTCCGGGAGTGACCTCCTGCACTCGGACCATCGGCTGCCATTTTGATCAAGACAGGCCAGACAGCCCGACGGCACGGGGTTCGGGGCCTCCGACCCATGACAAATTAGGCAATTTCCTTTTGACCTGAGTTGTTTAACTAGATCGGGATAACTCCAGACTTTATGGCCAAAAAATAAAACATGACTGTTTCGGAAATACATATATTCCCCTTTTTAACAACTTTTCTCTTGATTTTACTTTATCTGACTGAATGGTTCCCTAGGCCAGTACTACTTCCTTCCCCTGATGCTAATGCTAGCAGATGCTGATTAGTCAGATATCCTATTTGCTTCTATATCTTTAGTAAACCAATAAAAATGTGGGTCCTCTTGCTCTTTAAAGTGTTTCTAGGTCAGGGCTTTCTTCCATGAGCTCTTCTCTTTATCCTTAGGAGCTGATGCTGGCACTGGGTTTGAAGGTGAAAATTGATCCTGAGGAGAAAATGCAGGGGCATCACTCACATGCTCTGTGTGTATTGCCTTGTTTTCTTACCATTAGCAATAACATCTCTCTCCCCCATCACTACACTGGAGGCTCAGACGCTACTGACTAATCCTTCCAAATTTTCTTCAGCTACTAGTTCATCAAATTTATATTCAGAGAATCAAAGATAAGATTCTTCCTCAGAATCAGTTGGTGAAAATACTGCTGAAGTAATAATGTGTGCTCATGCTTCTGGGTTTGAGAGTTGCACTTTTGCTGCCTCTAGCCTGCTAATGTCAGAATGGAATTGTTCTCCCACCTTTTCTCTCTCCTCCAAAACAGGAGAGAGAGAGAGGAAAAAGTGGCAGTGGCACATGTTCTCCAAATGTTTCTGTCTTGCGTTGTCAATGCTTTCCAACCTTGCCTTTCTATTGCTAAAAAGGTCTAGTGCCTTTTTAGCACTGCCATTAGACTGGACTGGATCTGCACCAATTCCTCTGCCCCTGTCAAGCTTCCCTTTCCCTCCTCTCCTTTTTCATGACATGATAGAATTTGTTGAAGTGTACTGTTACTGAAGGTTTGGGATATTACAAATGAATGTATTTAATGATACATTCATTCAATGCATCCTCACTCATAGTACCATTCACTATTCAGAACTGTCTACCACACACACACACACACACACACACATAGATATATAGTGTATGTGTGCTGTATGTACCCAGTGCTCACTGATGCCACACAGAAAAAAACAATTGTTAAACAGAACCAAAAAGACTGACAGCCTGGTAAGACTCTTCTTTTCAGTCTGTCATTGTGCTATGTTCACCTCACTCTACAGAGACAAAAATTTCACTAGAACAACTATAATCTCCACATTGTTTCCTACCTTGAATCTCCCTTAGTGAAGAGAAGAATCAAAATCAGCAGTGGTACACTGCAGCTGTCTTTCTGGTACAGTGAGTGAGACCAGTGAAGCAGAGTGAAGATCAGAAGCAGCCTTTTACCAGAGCCAAATCCAAAATTGTCTAAGCTTCTACAAACATGTCTTTCTCTACCAAGAGCTAAAGAAGAAATACAGACAGGTTCTTGCACATGCTCAGACTTTACAGTGTGGGTTGGTCAGTGTCACTTGACTCAGACAGCATCTATAGGATATTTAAAAGGATGCTGCACTGTGATTTGCCTTCTGAGTCGTTTCCTTGGCAACCTGCTCTGCCTCAACTCTGACAAGTATGTAAGTATACACTGACAAGAGTTAGTTGCTATAGTTAACCAGTTGCATTTTTGCTCAGCAGTACCCAACCATAGATTTCAATTGACCATAGACTTGAATGGGAAACATAAACAAAAAAGACAAATATTGTTCCTTTCATTTGTGGGTCCCCTCCATTTATTAGGATTGGAGTTTAGGGGACTTGCTACCACATTCCTTTTTGTCATACCCCTTATGTACCACTTTAGGGGTTTGCTGCTGTAGCTTTGCCTTGCCTTCCTGCCATGATAATTATGTACAAGTATGGGAGTTTTGATGCCTCCATGTTCTTTGTCATTTTTATCTCAGCCTAATTCTCCCACACTTTGTTGGTTGGTTGTACTGTGGTGTTTTGTTCCCAGAAAAAATGTGAAAAGAAAAAATATGAATTTTTCCTTCTACCAGTCCTCTTATATGGGTCCTCTACTGTACCCCTCTATAATCACATCCTAGTTCTCTCATGCTGTTTAGTGGTTGATTATACTGAGCGGTTTTTTTTCCCCCCAGGAAAATATAATTGAAAAAGAAAAAAATACAAGTTTGTCCTCCTACCCCATTTCTTCTCTGATTCTCTACCTTACTATTTTCTTGTAGATCTCTAGGATCACAACCTAGTTCTCCCACCTTTCTTCTTTCTTGGCTATACTAGGGTTTGATATCCCCAAAACTCTCAGTCAGAAGTAAGAAATGGAGGTATAAGAGGAAAGTTATTCATAAGAGACCTTTTACATGTTCTGAATGTGGAAAAGTTTTTAGTTGAAAGAGAAGTAATGCAACACCATAAAATCAACAAAGGGGAAAGACTGTGTTCAGCTACAGAATATGGGAAAATCTTTCTGAATAAAACAAACCTTAAAACTAACCATGAAATCCACACTGATCAGAGAGAATTTACATGTTCTGATTGTAACAAAATCAATCAGAAACCAAATTTCACAAAAAAAATCAAAATTTCTACCCAGCAACAAAATCAATTTCAAGTAGGGAATGTAATAAACACTTATATCACAAAAGTGATACAGATGACAGATTATTTGTTTGTACTAAATCTGACAAATATTGGGGTGCGCGCGGGCATACCCATGTATACCTGATTTTATAACTTGCACGTGCAAGTTGTAAAATCAGGGGGCGGTGCGTGCAAGTGGGTGCACAATTGTGCACTTTGCATGCACCGAGCCATGCTGCCTTCTCCCATTCCCCCTAGCCTGACCTTCCCAACCCTTCCCCTAACCTTTATCCCCCTAGCCCTACTCTAACCCCCCGTCCTTTGTCTTACCTTTTGAGCCTGCCTCCAGGCAAGCGCAAGTTGCGCACGCCAGCAGCCTGCCGGCACACGATCCTCCGACACAGCGGCAATGGCCGCTGTGTCGGAGGCCTCTGGCCCCATGCCTGCCCCACCCTGGACTACCCCACCCCGCCTCCAGACCGCCCCTTTTGTAAAGCCCTGGGACTTACACACGTCCCGGGGCTTTACGTGTGCCCCGGGCCTTTTTAAAACAGGCCTGGCGCACGTAAGACAGGTTACGTGCATAAATCCTCCAGATTTATGTGTGAAACCTTTTTAAAATTAGGCCCATTGTGTCCTTCAACAGAAGGCAAACATCTCCCATGCCTTGCTGATATGCCCCTCATGCTACGCCTTGGAGGTTTTTCTGCCACTCAGTCTTGCTGCCAAATCCAAATTTTATACCTTGAGGTTCTTTATGACACTCTGCCTGACTGTTATACCTAGTCTCAACACCTTGGGATGTTTTTGCTAATTCAAGGAGTTTCTTTCCACCTCTTATAGTGCCTTGGTGTGTTGATGCTACTCTTTGCTCTACTTTAATTCTTTATCAGTGCCTTGGTGGGTTTTCTGTTACCTTTTTCTGTTTTGTTTCTTCCTTCATAGTGCCTTTGGATATTGATGCCACACTTGGTGCTATTTTGGCTCTCATATCTCCTTTGAGGGCTCATGCCACTGTTAGTGGTGCTTTCTTTTGAAGCCTTGGGAGCTTTTCTCCTTCTTGATGCTGCTATGCTCCTCTGATGATACCTTTGAGAACTCCTACCACTGCTGGTATCCCCTTTCTCTTTTATAATGCCTTAGGTTATTCACGCCACTTTTGGTGCCACATTGACATCATCTTGAATCATTAGCATACCGTCACACTTCTGATAATATCTACCTACCTGCTTTATTAGAACTGATGAGAAAATTCCAATTTGGAAACCCAAAATAGGCTGTAGTGCTCCCTCAGACTTGAATGGTAAGCCAAAGAACAAATTCAATTAATAAACAAAAAACTATTTTTCTTTGAAACTAATGAATCAAATGGAGGTGCCCAATGAAATAAATGAATGAACTGGAATGAAAAAGTTTCCACTACACATCCCTGTTAGATGAATCTCTTTTAAGATAATTTTAAGAAACATTTGAAGTAAATTACATAAAATGACTTGACCTAATTAAATACTTTTGGATCTTCTGGAATCCAAAATTTATATTCCAGATCCATTTCAGATTTTTCTTGGATATACTGGGGAAAAAAATTAAACAGATGTTCAAAATGAATCAAGGGAAAATGTATATTTTCCATTGAATTAGATTCAGGCCAAAATCTACCTGGTTAGATTTTGTCCTCAGATTATTTACATAACTCAGTTCTCTACTGATATGCCCACAATATTTATTAAGCAATAAAAATGCTACATTTCTGAACCTTTTTTTTTGCAATCATTTGCCAACATGGTTTATAATTCTGTACATCTGTTTTTTACCAGCTTTCTCTATCATATCAGCAACAAAATTGCCTACGCACTAAAGCATTCATAAATTATATTGCCAACTAGTAGTTTCTAGTGTCTAAAAAGCTTGGAACAAAGGCAGAAATGCAAATGTGAATTGTTTAATTCAGTATGTACATGCTTTGCTATCCAGGTGCCGGTGACATCTCTTTGACCAGCAGAGAGCCACCAGAGACGAACCCAACATACATTTTTAATGTGCTCAGCTGTGACAGAATACACAAAAATGACCTTAGGACTTAAAGTCATCATTTTGGAAACAACTGTACTTTTAGAGGCCCAGAAGAAATAGTTTAATTAATCTCTTTTTTTTTTCAGGAAAGCTTTTTTATATAAATTATATACACTGAAAACCTGCCAATTATAGAGAATTAAGGGACTTGGCAAGTATACCCCTTGAAGGCAGATGGTAAATAACATTTTCATTCTGACTCAAAATGGGACTGGAGATTAACTGCTGCAGACTATAAAAGACATTTACATACTTGAAATAAAAGAGAACTTCAGATCAATCAAGGTAGCAGTTTTTGAATGGTGTGAAATCAGTTTAAATGGTCTGCAATGTATTGATGTCAAAAATCCACAGCAAATTCTTAGGGTGGCAGAATTTGGAGATATGTTTTGGGGGCAAATTTTAAAAGCCATTTATCTAGGTGAAAGGGCTATTTGAAAATCACCCATCCTGTATGCAGGTAAAAGTATGCTCCTGGGACAGAGTTGGGTCAGAGGAAGCAACAACAACGCATGCAGTTTTGCATTGTCTAAACTAGGCAGATTGTTTTGGTTGGAAAAATGTATCTGCAGAAAATTAGATGCAAATTTCCCTTGGGAAATTTCTAAAGGGAATGTATGTGCATACTTTTCGCTTTAAAAGTGGGTGCAAAATCCATGCAGACTTTCCATCTGCTCATGCAGTTTTGAAAATTGTCCCCCTTGGTACATTATCATTTTATTTCTGAGGGAAAAAAATTCAAGCAAGCTTAAAACCAAAATTAGAGATGCCTAATATTCAAAAAGTATGCTCTCTGAGTGGACAAAAAAGAAAACATCTTTTTGGTCAGGTTTTGATTTCTTATGTGATCAAAAATTAACATGACCAAAGGGTTGTTTGTGCTATTCAATCAAGATCAGTTCATCTGATTGCTTAAATCGAATTTGCAAACAATTGGCCTGTTCAAAAATATATTCTATCATAAATATCCAACTTTCATATTTATTCCTGTGGTGGAAATGCCGAGAGGGGAAATTTCAAAGGCATGAATCCAGGTAGTTTGCACCATTTTGAAATAGGTCAAAAATATGTCAGGATTTAACTTCCTGCAAATTCAGAAAGAGAAAAAATAATCCTCAGAAAAATCTTATACTATTGAGAATATTGTCTACAAGCATCAGAGTGGAAAAGTGGCTTATTGGTTAGAGCAGCAGGCTATAAAACAATGAAGCCAGTTTTCAAATCCCATTGGTGCTCCTTGTGACCAGAATGTAATTTGTTTTGATGTAAGGGTGAACGTTTTGTCCTGATTAGTGTACCTTTAAAAAACTTAGAGCACAATGAAATGAAAGGTTTCTGGCAGCATTCCCCTTCTTTAAAGTGGCTGACCAGTCAAGAAAGGTGAACTATAAATAAAAAATTAAATAAGAACATAAGAACATAAGAAAATGCCATACTGGGTCAGACCAAGGGTCCATCAAGCCCAGCATCCTGTTTCCAACAGTGGCCAATCCAGGCAATAAGAACCTGGCAAGTACCCGAAAACTAAGTCTATTCCATGTAACCATTGCTAATGGCAGTGGCTATTTTCTAAGGGGCGGATTTTAAAAGGCCTGCGCGTGTAAATCCTTCTGGATTTACGTGCGCAGGGCCCTCGCGCGCCGGTGCGCCTATTTTGCATAGGCCGCCGGCGCGCGTAAAGCCCCAGGAAGCGCGTAAGTCCCGGGGCTTTCGAAAAGGGGCAGGAGAGGGCATGTCCGGGGGCGTTCCCGAACGACGCAGCGTTTTGGGGGCGGGCCCGGGGGCGTAGCGCCGGCCCGGGGGCGTGGTCGAGGCCTCCGGAGGACAGAGCGGGGCTGCCAGCCAGCGCGCGCAAAGGTAGGGGGGGGGTTAGATAGGGCCTGGGGGGTGGGTTAGGGAGGGAAAGGGAGGGGAAGGTGGGGGGAGGGCGAAGGAAAGTTCCCTCCGAGGCCGCTCCGAAATCGGAGCGGCCTCGGAGGGAACAGACAGCGCGCGCTGGGCTCGACACGCGCAGGTTGTACAAATGTGCACCCCCTTGCGCGCGCCGACCCCGGATTTTATAAGATATGCGCAGCTACGCGCGTATCTTATAAAATCCAGCGTACTTTTGTTCGCGCCTGGTGCGCGAACAAAAGTACGCGATCACGTATTTTTTAAAGATCTACCCCTAAGTGAACGTAATAGCAGGTAATGGACTTCTCCTCCAAAAACTTATCCAAACCTTTTTTAAACACAGCTATACTAACTGCACTAACCACATCCTCTGGCAACAAATTCCAGAGTTTAATTGTGCGTTGAGTAAAAAAGAACTTTCTCCAATTAGTTTTAAATGTGCCCCATGCTAACTTCATGGAGTGTCCCCTAGTCTTTCTGCTATCCGAAAGAGTAAATAACCGATTCACATCTACCCTTTCTAGACCTCTCATGATTTTAAACACCTCTATCATATCCCCCCTCAGTTGTCTCTTCTCCAAGAGAAGGATTAAATGAAATCCTTGAACGCTGCTTGAGCCCCTTTCCTAACTTCTTGAATTCATCCTGACTTGGTTGCGCCCAGAATATTGTACCCAAGCTGAGTAGGACATCTTCTTTGTAGCTATCATTTGTCCCAGGAGAGCCCATGCTGAGGTGGACATGGGGGAGGGAGATGGCAGACAAAAGTGGGGGAGGAAGTAATAAATGACAGAGTGCTGTGCTCATGCTAGCAGTACTGTGTGAGTTGCCTATTCTTTCCTGCACTGCATTCCCACTTCCCTTCTGCCTTTGGCACTCCCATTTCTATGCCCCAGCCACCAGTATCGCCTTCCAGTAATTTAGACAATTGGACTGGAGGACAATTCTCCACTTCAACCATGGATCACATAGCTAGCATGTAAGTACTGTGTTGGGTGAGAAATAGGCCTATCTTGCAATTTCTGCGGCTAGAAGTCCATGAATTGAGCTGCAACACTTCTGGAGCCAGTCCTTGTTCCTGCCAGAAACCCTCTAACTTCTCCTCCAGGATACTGACTATAAGGATTAAGGAAGTAGGAAGTGTTATCAGGGTAGAAAAAGCACAAATAGAAGAAAGAATAGATACAATAAGAGGCAAAGGGATATTTTTCAGGTATGTCAGTAAAAGGAGAAAGGGAAGAGGTCTTATTGTGAGACATTTACATATAAATGTATTTACATGTCGATATATTTACATTTACATATAAATGTAAATATATTTACAGAAAAGAGGGTTAGTATGGCATTTGCAAATTCTGAAATTGGACAAATTTATGGGGCAATGGGTTAGATGGGATATATCCTTGGGCACGGGTAAGAACACTTGAAAATATTTGAGTTTGCAATTCACCCCCCGTTGTCAGAACCAGAGGGTGCTGCCTTATGGAAACACCTTGGTCTTGCTACTACCCTGTATCAGCAGTATAGAGCAGGTGAACTCTGGGGCCAGCCTGGGTAGTAGGTCATTTTCCTAAACTGTACACAGTAGAGATGTGATTTGGCCGAACCTTTTGGTTCAGCGTTTGTTATCGGCCTGCAGTGGGAAATTTTTGGAAATGTTTGTGACTAGGGATGTGAATAATTTTTTGACGATTTAAAAAAATTGTCCGATATTTTTTAAATCGTCAAAAATCGTTAGCATGCGTGATACAATAGAAATTCCCCCGATTTATCGTGAAAAATCATTAATGGGTTAGTGTCCACTAACGGGAGTTATTTGGGGGGAGGGCGGGAAAACCGGCACACCAAAACAACCCCTAAACCCACCTCAACCCTTTAAAACTAAACCCTTACCTTCCCCCACCCTCCCGAACCCCCCCAAAACTTTTTATGAGTACCTGGTGGTCCAGTGGAAGCCCTGGGACCGATCTCCTGCTCTCGGGCCATCGGCGTCATTTTGGCTGCCACTAATAAAAATGGCGCCGATGGCCTGATAAAAAAAACCCCACCGACCCTTTAATAATGACCCCTTTGCTTCCCCCACCCTTCCAAACCCCCCAAAAACCATTTTAAAATTACCTAGTGGTCCAGTTGGGGCGCAGGCAGCGATCTCCAGCTCTCAGGCCATTGGCTACGGTATAGAAAAGTTTTTAAATAAAAATAATATAAATAAAATAAGAAAATCTTTCTTTAGTTGGTGGGTAGTCAAATTGCGGAATCTGCTGCTATGGGATGTAGCCAGAGCAAGCAGCATAGCAGAGCTCAAGAACAGCCTCAATGTGTTACTAAAAGACAAGGATATGAACAGATATTAGAGACCCGGTAGGGGCTTTGTTGCTTCTGCTTCACAATTATATATCTATAGGGAATACTTGGATGAACTCTAATTTAGATCTGTTGGGTGTCACTAAGAACGCTAGGGCCATGTTGGAGACAGGATGCTGGGTTAGATGTAGATGTACCATTGGTCTGACTCAGCTTGGCTGTTCCTGTATTCTAAGAAAGAGAGAGAGAGTGTGCATGTGCGTGTGTGTGTGTGTGTGTGTGTGTGTGTGTGTAGCAGAGAAGAAGAAAGTGTCTAGGTGTGTCTGAGAGAGAGAGAGAGAGCGTAAATGTGCCTGTATCAAGTGCGTAACCAGATCTGAATCTTTGGGGGAACCTGAGGTTAAAATGGATAGGCACTATGACAAACCCTCCTGCCCCACTCCCACTCCCACCCTCAGCCTTTCCCCTTCTATGTGACTCTTCAAGATAGTGGCTACAGAACTCTTTTAATTTCTGGAAATACTCTACATCTCCTGTCTCTTCAATCTCTCCTTGCCCTCTTTGCTGTTTCACTTTCTCCCTCTGTGGGTATGGCAGCTTCGTTATACAAAGGAAAATTTCTCAGGATGCTAAAGAGCAATTATGTAAATAGGCTTCCATGCAGGCCTGGCCTTTCTGAACTTTTAAGGGGCTGAGAGGAGAGGAGGTAAATTAATTACCTTCCTAAAGTAAACAGAAATACTTTGATGTCCTCAAACTTTTACCTCTAGCCCAAGAGCAGTGGTCTTCCCCATTAAAGGTAATGCCCTTCAAAGATCCTGGGATTCATGGAATGACAGTGATTTCTTCAGGCTCTTTAAATCCTGCACCTTTAAGGGGCTGATCCAGATAGGCTATGACCCTGACAAAAAGAGGGGGCACACGCCCCAAAGCTCACCTGTGACAATGCTACTGGCAGGTATGTCTGTGTCTGAGAGAAAGGGAGAGAAAGAGCATATATGTGTGTATGAGAAAAAGAAAGCAAGAAAGGGTATATGTGTATGTCTGGAGCAGGAGGGAGACTACTCATATGAATACCAGCAGAAGTGTGTGTGTCAGAGAACACGAGATGTTTGTGTATGTGTGAGAGAAAGAGCGAGAGAGGAAATGTGTCATGTGTGTTTGAGAGATCAGGAGCATGTGTGTGTGTATCTTAAAGAGAATGAGCGAGTGTGTGTTTGTGTGTGTGTGTGTGTGTGTGTGGATGTGTGTCTGAGAGAGAAAGAGCAACAGAAAGTGTGTGTAAAATAGTTCACCTCCCACCTCCTTCCCTACTCCACCAAATTAAACTTACATTTATATGTGTCACCCGAGTTAACCTCAGACCCCACCAAAACATCAGATCTGGCTACAGCACATAACCTCAGTGGAGACAGGTCCATGGGAGCTGAAGATTTAAGTGCCAGTAATGTTGCATCTCCGATGTTCTTCATGCACCTGAACAGCCAATGTTGCTATGTCTCCGATGGGTCTTGCAGTCCTAAAGAGCTGCTGATGCCCCTTCTCTACATGCAGTCCAGGGGATTGAAGAATTACTACCATGCTGCCTCCAAAGCTTCCGGAAAACTTGAAGAACCACTGTTGTCCCTTTTTTCTGATGTGTCCTGCAAGCCTTCCTTACTCTATTTATTTATTTTATTTATTTGTTATTTTTATTATACCGAGTTTCATGATAGGAATCACATCAACCCGGTTTACAATTAACAATGTGAGTAAAGGCAGAGAGTAACAAAGTAAAGAACATTTCCCAATACAAGAACAAATATAGTATGAAACAACAAATATTATAACAATATTTTGGATGTGAGAAAGTTACAAAAAACATGGAAAAATAACTTGGATATGAAAGGGGAAGAATTGTAGAACGACTATAAGCATTTTAACCAGCTGTATCAATTAATAAATATGTATAATATTATAAAATGTAGATGTGTAGCAAAATGATTAGATAAGATATTGTTGTGAAGTATAATAAAATGTTGCTGTGACTGCGTGTGAAGTTAGTGGGATTTTTTTTTTTTTTTTTTTTACTCTACTTCTTCTATGCTAGGTTAAGGTATGCAGGGAGTCTAGTGGGCATGCTGCTAGGAAAGAGCTCAAAATTTTGAGAAACATGGCTCTTTAAAATGGCCTACCCTGACTCGGATCCTATGTAGTCCCCCTGCTCCCTCTACTCTTTCAGAGAAAGAGCCCTCTCATCACTGTACTTATAGCCTTCCCTTTATTCCTTTAATTGTACTCCAATTTGTCTCTCGTATCTCTGCACCTCCTTATTTACCCCCTTTTATACCCATTATATACCCTTTCCCCTGTCCTTAAACCCTACCTTCCCTTTAGCAACTCCTGCTAGACTACATATAGTTGCCTTTCTTAACATATAATTTGTAATGCCATATATAGTGTCTTCTGTATGTACTAGTTAAAGGTAATGTATATTGTTGTATATAGTGCTTTTTGGAGTGTATAATCTACCTTATAAATGGCCTGTGACCGACGGCCCGCAAATGCGCAGTAGAGCACAGCTCTACTGCACATGTGCGGGCAAGGACGTCGGTCAGAAAAAAAAAATGGCGGTGGGGCCGCAGGAGCGGGAGGAGAAGCAGCGGCGCCGCGCGCGCGCGGTGCCGCTGCTTCTCCTCCCCAGATCTGCCGGCAGATCTCGGGGGGGAGGGTGTCACTCCCGCGCCCCCCCCCCCCCCCCCGAGATCTGCCGGCAGGAGCGGGAGGAGAAGCAGCGGCGCCGCGCGCGCGCGGTGCCGCTACTTCTCCTCCCCAGATCTGCGGGCAGATCTCGGGGGGGGGGGAGGTGTCACTCCCGCGCCCCCCCCCGAGATCTGCCGGCAGGAGCGGGAGAAGTAGCGGCACCGCGCGCGCGCGGTGCCGCTACTTCTCCTCCCCAGATCTGCCGGCAGATCTCGCGGGGGTCACTGCCGCGCGCGCGGGGAGTGACACCCCCCCCGAGATCTGCCGGCAGGAGCGGGAGGAGTTAATGGAGCCGGGTGAGGGTTGCGGGAAGTCGCGCTTACGGCGCCGGGAGGAAATGGAGGTGGGTGAAGGGAGGGACTGAGTGAGTGGGAGGGAGAGGGGGGACTGAGTGAGTGGGAGGGAGGGAGAGGGGGGACTGAGTGGGAGGGAGTGAGGGAGAGGAGGGAGTGAGGGAGAGGGGGGACTGAGTGAGAGGAGAGGGAGGGTGGAGAGGAGTGGGTGGGGGAGGGGGGGTGGTGAAGAGTGAGGGGAGAGAGAATGAGGGGGAGGTGAGAGACAGAGGGATGTAGCCCGTTTTAACGGGCTTTACGGCTTGTTTATATATAATGTATAAGTTTATCCACAGTGTATAATGTTATACACAGTCCCTTTTTGAGTGCATAATTTGCAATGTTACATATTATGTTCTTTGGTTGTTTTTCCATCAGGTACTGTTCCTATTCTCCTCTTCCTCTTTTTCCCTCTCTTCTCTCGCCCCTTCTCTCTTCCTAGCTGCACCCCTCTCCCCCACCCTGGTTTTTTGTATTTTCCTCCTTCAGTTATATTGTAAACTGGCATGATGTACCCATGAATGTCGGTATATAAAAGCTAATAAATAAATAAATAGTGGGCATGATGCTAGGAAAGAGCTCAAAATTTTGAGAAAAACATTTTTTGAAGGACTGAACTATTATTGTTTGTGTATTTTGTGTGCTAGGTTTAAGGTTAGTATATGTGTTTGCCAATGTTAGAATGGAGTGGAAGAGTAGCCTAGTGTTTAGAGGAGTAGATCCTGAACCAGGGAAATCAGGATTCAAATCCTACTGTCACTCCTTATGACCTTGGGCAAGTCACTTCACCGTCCATGGCCTCAGGTACAGATTTAGATTAAGAGCCCTCTGGGGACAGGGGAATGCCTACATTACTTGGTTTTGAAATGCCTACAGTAATTGGCTTTGATGTGCCTGAAAGGTAGAATATAAATAAGATAAACTGTGACCTTCAAAACAACACTTACTTGGTCTGAGAAAGATGAGACTACTGGTTCCTGTGCAACAATGGTTCATTCTTAATCACATTTTCTATATGTGGATTATTACCCTTCACTGGGGAGGAATATCTTCAAACTGTATTATGCCCTTCGATTTGGTACTTTTGAATCGGCTATTTATGTCATTATCTATTGTTTATAGTTTTGTTCTTAGCGATTATGCTGCATCTATTTATTGACTACATGGACTCTGCCCAGTATAGTCAGCTCTATACCCTTCCAAGTTTTAGCCTCCTTTTTATCAGTTACATGTAAGGGCCCCGCCCAAAAGTTACGCTGTTTTACAATGTTATATGTAAGGGTTTCCGCCCATCTGTTACTGTTTAATTGTAAACCGATGCGATGTGTGAACGGTCATCGGTATAAAAGAGACTTTAAATAAATAAATAAATAAACTAATAGTCAGTTAGTGATTTAGCATAACATTCAATTAACCCTAATTTTAGCAATTGACTAATTCTAGTCCTTCTGTTGGTCTTTCACAAACTAACATTTGTCACCTATTACTAAAAATTAAAAACCATAGCTTTAAAAGACGCTAAATAAATAAATGTTAAAATCTTAGTCAAATTTAACAAGTCTTACCTTCTCCTTAATCAGCTTTTACAACAAATTAAGAAGCAAACAGAAGCCCAGCAGTGATATGGGGGCTATCCAGTTTTTTTGCACTGATTGCCACACGTATGATTATCTACCTGTGTACACTCAGTGCAAAGAGCTCCTGGCTCTCAGAGAACAAATCCAATCTCTGGATGCCAGAGTGGCAAACCTGGAGGAACTGAGGCACATCCTGATGCTCTTGGGTTCTTAAGGGGCTGATTGGCCCTGACTATAACCTCACACAAAGAGTGGAAAAGACCCGGGCATCTCCATAGATCTCCTGTCCAACTCCCTCTCATCACCCCTGGAGATAGGTGTAAAAAAAGTTTTATTTTGTAAAACCCCAGTCACAGGCCCACTCCCAACCCCAAACCCTCCCCTTTCACAAAAAAATTGCCCCCACAAAGACAGGTCTCCACACCTTAGTCCATTTTCCCAACTCCACCTGGACTTACCAAAGTAGCCCTGTTGACTAGTGGGGATCAAGAGTACCCCTTAGGGTCTGGATATAGCAGTGGCCATTTCCCAAAATGGGTCAGCCGGCCGGTAGCTTGTCTTTGCTCCATCACTTGATGGGACAGAAGGCATCAATTTGGAGCCTAGGAGTCCCCATTATACTACCAGGGCTACCTTGGTAAGTCAAGGGAGTGTCAGGAGAAGAGGGGACTGGCCTCTGGGGGGACAATTATTTCAAAGGGGAGGGTTTTGCATGGAGCCTGTGCCTGGAGTTTTAAAAAAGAAAACTGTTTTACAACTTTGGCCTCCTCCAGGGGTGATAGGGTGGATGGTAAGGGAGGTCCATAGAGACCACTGGGATCTTTGACAATTTTTGGCTGGCGGGGTTCATGGTTTTGCCTGCCGTGCAGCCTCACCGTGCTCTGGTCCTACTGGCTATGACACTCCTCACCTGCAGAAGCCACCAGTGAGCTCTATGTCCAGCTATCTGAGCCATTCCCTCACTTACTACTGGCTCAGCCTGTTCAGCAGCATCCTCCTCGCTAGGGGTCCTCAGCGAGCTTCATCTCCAGCCTTGCCAACCTCTACCTTGCTTCATGTACCACACCTAAGCTCCAGCCCCATTTAACCCTGCCTTGCCAGAACCACCTTGCTTCTTCATGGAGTCACGCTTGGCTTCTGAACTGGCCACTCTAATCTTGTACCTTGCCTTTTGGCCTCCGGTCTTTCTTGTTCCTTGCTCCTTGCTTTGTGGCCTATTTAGGCCTTAACTTGCAAGTGGCCTCTGGGTCTTATGACTTCTTTCTCCTTGTCCTGTGGCCTATCTAGGCCTTACCTTGCTTAACCTTACCCAATATGCTCTGATGCTTTTAATGTAACTGCTCTTAGACGGCAGGAGGGAAAAGAGGAATTGGATTCAGACGACAACCGAGGGCCGCAACTTCCATGGTCAGGGATATCGATAAGGGAAAAAGCACAGGACTGCTTCTACGGCGAAGTCCTAAAGGAAAGGAAGATTGTGTGCATGGGATAACTTGCTGGTGTGGCAGTTACTACCCTTAGCAAAAGGCTTGGAGATTACTAACCTTAACTAATAAGCCTTGATGCTTTTAATCCAATTGCAACATTGCTCCCTAATTTGAAGGCAGGGGAAAAATGGAATTGGATTCAGACAACAAGCAAGAGGGCCCTGACTTCTAGAGTCTGGGTTACTGATATGCAGACACAAGGGAAAAAGCACAGGGTTGCTTCTACAGTCAAGTCTATAAGCAAAGCACATCAATCAGCACTGTCTGAATTTTCAAGGAATCTCATCACCCATTAAAAAATGTTGCTAGTAGCAATTTTTATGGGTTATCATAAAACTTGGGATAACCTCATGGAGTGGCAGTTACTACTGTTAACAGTAGCATGGGAATAACCTGCAAAGAGTGGTAGTTACTACTTTAAGAAGATTGCTGAGCAGACTAGCTGGACCATTTGGTCTATTCTGCCCTCATTTCTGTGTTTCTATTTTAGTGGTCTCCAGGCCTTTGCCTAGCAGCCTTCAGGACTCCAGCCTTGCTGCTTTCAGTCTTCTATGTTCTTTGTTCTGTGTTGTCTTGCCTGGTCCTTGTCCGGTCCTGTCCTGTCCTAATCTGTCTTGTCCTGTTCTGTCTCTGGTCTTACTGTGCCTAGCCCAGTCCTTTTCCTAGTATTCACTCCTCGTTTTGCCTTTAGTTAGTATTGCCCCAGCCTGTATTTAGTTCCAATTCCTATCCAGTATCCTTCCTTGCCTGTGCCTCTCCCAATCCATGCTCAGTACCTTGCCTTGTCATTGTTGGTGTTCATTCCCAGTCCCAGCTCAATGTCCTGCTCCAGTAACCACTCCAGCCTTCCTCCAGCTTGTCCAGACTTGCTCCAGCCTCACTCCTGTTCATTCAACCTTGTTACAGCCTCTCCAGCCTAGCTTCGGCCTCTCCAGCCTTGTTCTAGTCTGTCCAGCCTTGCTCCAGACTGCCCAACCCTGTTCCAGCCTGTCCAGACTCACCTTGATGCACTACCACCACAGCAAAGACCTACTGACCACCAGAACCCAAGTATTTAACCTATGGGGGAGGGAACTGGCAAGGTGGAAGACCAGCCCTTGTCTAGCCCAGTGTTCTGCCTTGCAGTCCTGTACCATTCCAGGGGTGGTGTACCCAGATCCCAGTTACCTTGACAGAGGGGTAGTTGGGGCCAATTAGCCCCTTCAAGGCATGGCAACCCCTCAACCCTGCGGCTTCCATCATGCTGAATTTGTGGGTGTAGTAAAGCTGCAATATTTTCCCAATAGTATTTTACCTCCGGGAAAAATACTGTGGTGTTTAAATAGCTGTGGTAACAATATGACAAGTACCACAGCTTAGTAAACCCTGTGGCTTTTTCCCCTACCGGAAAAAAAACCCACATGATTTAGTAAATGAGACCCAAAGGTATGATCAGTTGGCCACCACCATTGTGATAATGGTGGTGCTGGACTGGAGCCCTTGTGGGTATTCTGGGCCCTTCTATACCACCAGAGATATCTAAGTTAAAGCTGTGGGGGTTGGGGTGGGCTAGAATGGTGGGGTTTTATGGTATATGGAGTTTCAAAAAGGGTGAAGGATTTGAGTGGGAGGAATCAAGGCCTGTGACCAGGGGCAGCAAACCTTTACACCTTTTTTTACTTCTGTTTTTACTTTGGTTGCTTGCAGGGGGTTAGATAGGTGGTATTTCAAGACCCCCAGGGTTTTTGGAATACTTGGGGGGGGGGAGGGTGATTTTTCAGGTATCTCAGGCCCTTTAAATGACAGTCCTGAAAGCACTGGGACACATGTTAGTGTCCTGATGCTTCCAGGGAAAGTTAGCTACACCTCAAGAGGTGTAGCTTTCTCTCAAATAGCATCACCTATGAATTTTGAGTCAAAGTGCATTATTTGACTAGATTAGGATTGTGAGGAAGTAACCCAGTTTTTCCCCTTTTTTGCATGTCCAATCTGATGCCTGGTCAACTTTAAATCCCACAGAGTGAGAGAGCTCTGTGAGCGGGATCCTGCTGAGAGGGAGAGTCCTGAGGGCAGGACCAGCTGGGGCAGGATAAGAGTGTGAGCCCAGCTGGATTCAGGAAGCCCCCACATTTCCAGGACTAAGGAGCTCCTGACCCTCTCTGAAGATTTGTGTGTACCCTGTTCTTAGTTAAGACAGTCTACTTTGTATTAAACTGCTGTGTATGTTAATAAAAGTTAAGATTGCATTAGAAAAGGCTGGAGTCAGTGTGGTTTTCTGCTCCAGCGTAGCTGATTTGCTCTGTCACCCTCACGAAGATCGACTATTAATTGATTACTCTGCATGCATTTCCAGGCAAATCAACTCATTTAAATTTCCACTCTGTGCCAGGATTTTATAGAAGGAGATAATAGGTAGTATTTCAAATACTGTGCATTATCTCTGTTCTAGGTCATTTAACACACGGTAAGCGTTGGTTATATTCCATTTCCAAAAGCCAATACTAGGGGCTGAACCAGTCTGGCTGTCAAGAAATTTAGGACTACCCCTTGACCAACAGATAACTGTTTGCTAGATGGAAGCTTCCCTACTCTTTTGTCCTCTCTAGTACTTCGCATAGGGGAAATCACATTAACCAAAAATGCACTTTCTGCACATTACACTCTGCAATTGTTCAGGTGGCACACAGGGTCCTCAGCTGTTTACTATATGGTACCTATGTCCAGCCCCCAGCCTGTGCCTGCATACAACTCCCAGCCAAGATGTTCACCAGGAGGAAGGTCCTCCTGGTGGATGTGGTTAGTGCAGTTAGTGTAGCTGGGTTCAAAAAAGGTTTGGATAAGTTCTTGGAAGAGAAGTCCATTAACTGCTATTAATCAAGTTTACTTAGGGAATAGTCACTGCTATTAATTGCATCAGTAGCATGGGATCTTCTAGGTGTTTGGGTAATTGCCAGGTTCTTGTGGCCTGGTTTGGCCTCTGTTGGAAACAGGATGCTGGGCTTGATGGACCCTTGGTCTGACCCAGCATGGCAATTTCTTATGTTCTTATGTTCTTATGTTCTTACTGGCCCCCAGAACCCAAGAGCTCAACATGCAGGGGAGGGGGCTGGTTCAGCAGAAGACCAGCCCTAGTCCTGTCTTATAGCTTTGTGCTACTTTTGTGGGGGTGCTCCCTGTGTCCAGTCTGCTGTTTCATAACATGGAGTGGTGACATGAGTTTGGAGAAGAATGGTTGAGGTCCTGCTTCACAAGATTGTTAGCAAAGAAGAGGCTGAAAACTACAGTCCGGTTAGCCTCACCTCTGTAGTGGGAAAATTAATGAAGACTCTGCTAAAAGAAATGATAGTGGATTATCTACAATGCAGTAAGTTGCTAGATCCGAGGCAGCATGGATTCACCAGGTGAAAGTTCTCGCAGACAAATCTGATTGATTTTTTTGATTTGGCGACTAGAGAATTGGATTAAGGAAGAATGCTTGATATGATTTACTTGGATTTCAGCAAAGTTTTTGATTCAGTCCCCCATTGGAGGCTTGTCAATAAAATGAAAAGCTTCAGAGTCAGCACCAAGGTGGTAGAGTTGATTACAAACTGGTTGACTGACAGGAGCAGCATGTAACATAAATGGAACCTACTCTGAAGAGAGAACAGTGTTAAGTGGAGTGCAACAAGGATCAGTTTCGTTAATGGCTCTGTTCAATATCTTTGTGAGCGACATTGTGGCAGGGATAGGAGGTAAAGTTTGTTCTATTTGTGGATGATACTAAGATCTGCAAAAAGTCGAAATGCCTGAAGGAGTAGAAAGAATGAAAGGTGATTGAAGAAAGCTTGAAGAGTAGTTGAAGATTTGGCAGCTGGGATTCAGTACCAAGAAGTGCAGATTCATGCATCTGGGGTGTGTTAATCCTAAAGAGCTGTATGTATGTGTTGGAGAGTGAAAGACTAATGCGCACAGACTGGGAGAGGGACCTTGGGGTGATAGTGTCTAGCAATTTGAAGAAAGTGAAGCAATATGACAAGGAAATAGCTAAAGCCAGAAAAATGCTGGGTTGCATAGAGAGAGGAATAACCAGCAGGAAAAAGGAGGTGACAATGCCCTTGTAAAGGTCCTTGGTGAGGTCTCATCTGGAGTACTGCATTCAGTTCTAGAGCCCATATCTCAAAAAAGAAAGAGACAGGTTGAAGGTGGACCAGAGAAAGGCAACCAAAATGGAGTGAGGTCTGTATCAGAAGACTTATGAGGAGAGGCTGAAGAAATTAAACATCTATACCCTGGAAGAGAGGAGGTGCAGGCAAAATATGATACTGATCTTCTGATACCTGAAAGGTTTTAATTATGCATGAATTTTGAACCTTTTCCATTGGAACTGTAGAACTAGGGGTCATGAAATAAAACTCCAGGAGGGTTAACTCAGAACCAATATCAAGAAATATTTCTTCATGGAGAGGGTGGTGGGTGCCTGGAATGCCCTTCTGGAAGAGGTAGAGAGTAGAAAAACAGTAAACAAATTCAAAAGGGCATGGGATAAACATTGTAAATCCCTAAAGACTAGAGTTTGGAAATGAAGAAATGGGTTCATGGGTGTAACCTTCATGGAGCAGCAGTTAATACCCTTAACAGAGGGCATGGATATTACTACCCTTAACCATTTAGCCTTAATGCTTTTGAAGCAACCCCAAGATTGCTCTCCGCTTCAACAGTGGGGGCAAAAAGGGGAACTGGATTCAGATGACAGCCAACTCTAGGCCCTGACTTATACGGTCTGGGGTATTCATATGCAGACATTAGTGAAAAAGCACAGGACTGCTTCTACGGTAAAGTTCAAAAGCAAAGCATGTTCAAGAAGCATTGTCTGAATTATCATGAAGGCTGCACATGCCATAAAAATGTTGTTAGCAGTAATTTTGTTATGGGTTTGATTGTAAATATTACTACCTTTAACATAAGGCTTGGACGTAACCTGCATGGAGCAACAGTTACTACCCTTAACAATAACATGGGGGCAACCTGCATGGAGCAGCAGTTACTACCATAAGAAACTTGCAGACTGGATGGACCATTTGTTTTATTTCTGCCATCATAACTATGTTACTGTGTTAATTCTTTTTTGAGAGACTTGGTTTTGGCAATGCACTTGCAGTATTATTTTCAAAATTAAAATTTGATTTCAAAGCATTGTGCCAGCTAAAGACACTAAACATTATTATAAGAAAAGTATGATATTTTCCTTTTAATATAATTTTTAAAAAAGGTAAAGCTTAGGTAATTATATGAAAAAAAAACATTAAAATCTCCATATTACAATGGATATTTTCCCTGCTATGAAAGCAAAGCATCAGACAACCAGATTAGGGACCAGCATGCCTAGTAGGACCAGTGCAACTCAGGACAACACCAGAGAAAACATTTAATGTCGTCATTCTCTTCCTGTCAGAAGCACTAAAATTCACTCCATTCATCACAAATATATTTATATTTTTTTTGGGGGGGGGAGGGGGATAATGATCTAAGCAAGGTAAAGTCAAGAGAATATTAGTCATCTTGTTCTATTTTGACTCAAGAAGCAAAAAAATAGGGAATGATTCATTATCATACACAATTACTGCTATTTTCAGTCTGTCAGTGGTTAAGCACACCACCACATGAATCTCTACCATAGTTAGTTTCTGTAACTGCTCTGCCAGCATCCAGATAAAGTGCCTTACAAGCTTTCAATCTAATTACTAGGATTTGTTTTCCCTGGAGGCCTGCACTATGGGATGATTTCCTTACACACTCAGGGTAACCTTTGCTGTCAGAGATCCACCATGGACCTGCTTTCCTTGAAAAGTGCCAGTTCTGTAAGAAAGGTTAATTTCTTTTGATATTTCTTTTAAGTTATTCTCATCTATAGTTGTTTCTCGTACTTAATAATCATGCTGTAAAGCAAACTTTAGTCAAAGGATTAAAGTGTGAGAATCTATGGCTCTAACATAACTTGGTTCAGGGAAGTGGTAGAAATTACACATAGGGGTAGATTTTATAAATCTAAGTACGCGGGATTTTATTGGATACGCGTGTAGCCGCGCGTATCCTATAAAATCCGGGGTCGGTGTGCGCAAGGGGGTGCACATTTGTGCTCCTTGCGCGCGCCGAGCCCTGCACGCACTGCCCGTTCCCTTCCACACCCCCCCCCCCGCACCTTGCCCTCCCTTCCCCTACCTAACCCACCCGCCGGCCCTATCTAAACCCCCCCCCCCCCCCACCTGTGTTTTAAAAGTTACGCCTGCCAGAAGCAGGTGTAACTCACGATTCCCCTGCCCGGGAACCATTTCGGAGGCTTCGGCCATGCCCCTGAAACGCCCCTGGGCCAGCACCATGCCCCACACACGCCCCCGGAATGCCCCAAATGACGCATCAGCCCCGACACGCCCTCATGACATGCCCCCGACACGCCCCCCTCAGCGAAGCCCCGGGACTTATGTGCGTCCCAGGGCTTGCGCGCGCCACCGAGCCTATGCAAAAGGGGTTACGAGCTTATGCGCGTAACCCTTTTAAAATCCGGCCCATAATCTGCATATCACAAATTTGCTCATGGGCCAAATAATAGTGCAAGCAAAATCTGTCATGGTTCAGAGGAAAATCCATGATGCAGCAAAAAATTTGCAGCAAATTTGTCTTAATTCATGAAAGGCTATGGCACAACTATTTTTTAAAGAAAAATAGTTACTATTTTTTTACATGAATTGCTGCAAAATCTTGGCATTTTGGCGAAAGCAAGGAAGCCGATGGCCCGAGTGCAGGAGATCGCTCCCGGACCCCCACTGGACCACCAGGGGGCTTTTGGCAAGTCTTGGGGGACCCTCCTGACCCCCACAAGACTTGCCAGAAGACCAGCGGGGATCTGTGGGCGACCTCCTGCACTTGGACCGTCGGCTGCCAGTATTCAAAATAGCGCCGATAGCCTTTGCCCTTACTATGTCACAGGGGCTACCGGTGTCATTGGTCAGCCCCTATCACATGGTAGGAGCACAAGATGGTGCCGGCCATCCAGTGCTCCTAACATGTGACAGGGTCCGGCCAGTGGCACGGATACCCTGTCACATAGTAAGGGCAAAGGGCCATCGGCGCCATTTTGATTAGTGGCAGCCGACGGCCCGGGAGCGGGAGATCACTCCAGGGACCCCCACTGGACCACCAGGTACCTGTAAAAAGTTTTTGGGGGGGCCGGGAGGGTGGGGGAAGCTAAGGAATTAGTTTTAAAGGGTTGGGTGGTTTAGGAGTTATTTTTGTGTGCCGTTTTTCCCGCCCTCCCCCAAAACAATAAGAGAACCCCCACGATCAATATCGTGGGGTTTTCCTATCGTTTTGAGGGAGCCCCCGATTTCTGACGATTTTGAAAATATCGTCCGATATTTTCAATCGTCCGAAGTCCGATTCACATCCCTACTTTCAATCCTTTTGTACGATAGGAATGCAATGACCATCAATGATTATAGAATTTCGTGGACAGTGTGAAGTGTTCGATATCACTGATAAGTGCATGATTTCAATCTTGGCTGTATTGAGTTTGAGGCAGTTATGAGATAACCAAATATTAACTGAGTTTATGAAAAGTATTACAATGATAGCATATTAGACCACAAGAAGTTGAAAGGGATAAAAAATTGAATGTCAACAGCATACATTTCAAAATTTATGCTGAGGCCAGAAAGGGCATAATGGTAACTGATAAATTTCAAAAAGTAAGGCAGAGAAAGAAGAACCTTGAGGTATACTGAGGGGATACTGTACCAGTCAGAATTATAAGGTCCAATTCTCACTTGCTGAGATCGATTGAGTAAGTAGGAAGTGAAAACTGAAGAATTGATCCATTGAGATCAATGGATTTTAAACATGTGAGTAAGATATAATAGTCAAGGGTTTCAATGCAGCTATAATGTCTAACAGGATATAGTCTGTGTTAGAGTCAAAGCCATTATTGATGGAATCAAATAATGAAAGAACAAACATTTCAGTATTATGTCCTTGTCTAAAACCATGTTGATTATGATTTAAGATAGAGTCAACATTAATGTAGCCTGTCAGTTGATGTAAGATAACAGACTCTATGATTTTTGCTAAAGAAGTCAAGGAAGCAATCAGCCGATAGTTTGTAAAATCTGTTGAATCATTACTTTTTTAGGAGCTGGTGAAATAACAGCTTGTTTCAGAGTTGTAGGAAATATACCTGAGGAAAGAGATAAGTTAACCAAATATGTTATGTCTTGAGAAATATTGTCATGAATCAATTTGAGAAGGGAAGTTGGACAGGGATTTAGAGAACTGGAAGACGATTTCATTTTGGCTAATATTTGGGTTATTGTCAGAGAACATACTTCTTGAAAGGAATCCCAGGAATGTAAAGGGATTTTATTGTTAGTTTTTTGGGATAGTAAGATGAGAAAATTCCTTGGAGATATTTGTCACTTTCTATGAAGAAGGAGGACATTTTATTATAGTAAACACTATCAATGTGAATTAAAATAATTTTGTTTTAAACCCATTAAAGACTTAACAATATTAAACAGGATGGCCAGGTTACAATTAGCCAATTGAATTTTTTTAGAATAATAGGATTTTTTTGCAATGTCTATCTGTTTTCTATATTTTTCCAAGTAAGCCGTAAAGGCAGATTTGTGAATAGGTAAAGGGTTATTCCTCCAGCGATGTTCATGATGCCTTAATATTTTCTTCATGTTTCTTACATGAGGAGAAAATCATTGTACATAATTTTTGCAATATGAGGAGATATATTTTTCAGGAGCAATGCTGTTCATAACAGTTGTTATAAATCTGTTCTAATTTGTTACAGCATCTTCAATATTATCAGTGGGTGTATCAGGTAACAAAGGCATTAAAGTTGCTATAAACTAATCAGGCTAGACTTTTTTTCTTCTTAGAATCTGGTATGAATTAGATATTTGGGTTGTACTGTTGATTTTGATTGAACACCTTAGGGATATAAGCCAATGATCAGACAAAGGTATTATTCTTAAGTTCAGGTCTATAGAAGTTTGTTGAACAAAACAAGGATTAGTGAACACACGTTCTAACGTATGACCATGTTTATGCATCAATTGATTTATAGGGATGTGCAGCCAAAATGTTTTCGTTGCATTCGTGATACGTATTCATGGGGGGTCAATTCCGTTTCTTGCGGAAGTATGGAGAATTCCATAAGTTGTCGATCTGTCAATATGTTAGTACGGCGAGTTAAATTCCTGTCCCAGCTAAAATTAAAATTAACTACAACCTCCCACCCTCCTGACCCCCCCAAGACTTACCAAAACTCCCTGGTGGTCCAGCGGCGAGTCCAGAAGCCATCCCTGCATTCTCACACCCACGTTTGCCGGTTTCATCATGACGCCGATAGCCTGTGTCACAGGGGCTACTGGTGCCATTGGTCAGTCCCTGTCACATGGTCATCGGCGCCATCTTGTGCTCCTACCATGTGACAGGGGCTGACCAATGGCACCGGTAGCCCCTGTGACATAGTATGGGCAAAGGCTATTGGCGCCATTTTGAGTCCTGGCATCGGATGGCAGGTCGCTCCGGGGCCCCCGTTGGACCCACAGGGATTTTTGGCCAGTTTGGGGGGGCCTCCTGACACCCACAAGACTTGCCAAAAGTCCAGCGGGGGTCCGGGAGCGACCTCCTGCACGCTGGCCGTCAGATGCCAATAGTCAAAATGGCACCGATCGCCTTTGCTCTCACATATGTCACACAAAAGGCGATCGGCGCCATTTTGAGACTCAAAATCGCCGTCCGATGCCAATACTCAAAATGGCGCAGATCGCCTTTGCCCTCACTATGTCACACATAGACTTGGAGCCCTCACTATGTCACACATAGTGAGGGCAAAGGCGATCGGAGCCATTTTGAGTATTGGCATCGGCCGGCCGGCGTGCTCAAGGTCGCTCCCGGACCCCCGCTGGATTTTTGGCAAGTCTTGTGGGGGTCAGGAGGCCCCCCCCCAAGCTGGCCAAAAGTCCCTGTGGGTCCAACGTGGGTCCCGGAGTGACCTGCCGTCCGATACCAGGACTCAAAATGGCGCCGATAGCCTTTGCCCATACTATGTCACAGGGGCTACCGGTGCCATTGGTCAGCCCCTGTCACATGGTAGGAGCACAAGATGGCGCCGATGACCATGTGACAGGGACTGACCAATGGCACCAGTAGCCCCTGTGACACAGGCTATCGGCGTCATGATGAAACCGGCAAACGTGGGTGTGAGAATGCAGGGATGGCTTCTGGACTCGCCGCTGGACCACCAGGGAGTTTTGGTAAGTCTTGGGGGGTCAGGAGGGTGGGGGGGTTTAAATTTTTATTTAGGAGGCCGAATAAAACAGAAATCTGTTTAATATATGGGGAGTCGCGATGCGTTTTGCCTCCCCACGTATTTAACAGATAGGACAAAATAAGTTGCGGATTACAAATACGTGGAAAACGGATGCACACCTCTATTGATTTATTGATTGTTCCCAACCTAGACTAGCCTCGGCATCAAACAACATAGAAACAATAGATGATGGTGGTATGGCATCAATGTGTATATTAAAATCGCCATTTACTATAATTTTTGATAATTCTACTGGCAAAGTGGCCAGGTTATAAATTAGGCACAAATATACTCAGCAGCCTGCACGCGTATGTTCAAAAACGTGGAAATGCATATTGCACATCCAAAAATGTAGCGGGTTTGCAGTAACTTATCCAGATAAGTCTTAAAAAGTTTACTTATCCAGGTAAGTCAGATAGCTTGAAAAGTAGCTTAATTTAAGACTTATCCATCTATCTGACTTACCCAGATACTGTAAGTACTGTAGCACTCTTCAGATGTATCCGGCTATCTGACTTAGCTTTAAAGCTACTACTTACCCAGATAAGTCAGAACATATCCAGATAAGTGGTGCACAACTACTATACTCATCTATTTTTTACTTCTAGCTTTAAAAATATATGCATGGAGATTTTATCTGCATAATTTACATGCTTTTACTCCCTGTAAGTCAGGTTTTATTTCTGAAAGTTAGGAGATTTTTTAACATGCACGCAGAAATGAAATTACCAGTGATACCAATTAGTCTGCCAGTTCACCCACCCCATCTGCAGGTCATCAAGACCCTCCTGGCTCTTCAGCCCGATTGCCTCCCATTTCACCAGATCCCCCACCTAGTTAATATTTCACTATTAAGACGTTTTCTCCAGATAAAGAGCAGGTGTAAATATATGTGAGTAAGCTGTCAAATCTACATGTGTAAATCTCTTATAAAATAACAACTTACCCATGCAAATGTTAGCCCCTCCCAGGAATGCCCCTGAGCATTCCTGGGAGGGGTGCTTTTTCTTACATGCGTAGATTTATTCATGCAATCTTGCTTATGTGTGCAAGTTGTTGGTTTCTAAAATAGCATATACATGAGTATATGCAATTAACATGCCTATGGAAGTATTTTAAAATGTGTTAACATGTTTAAATGAAACATATTCTCATATCAATTTTAAAAATCCATTTATATGCAAAAAGCGCACTTACACGTGAATATCCCAATGGCATGCATTGTAGCAATTTTCAAAATCCCACTTACATGGTAAAGTGCATTTACACATATAAAACCCAATTTAAGCATGTAAATGCTTTTTAAAATCAGACACTTATGCTGATATTTACTCACACAACTTCTGAAAATTTGGCTTTAAGCTTTTTTTCATAGACACAGAGGGGTCAATTTTCAAACTAGGTGTAAAGTCTATGGGTACTTTGTATCTGCAGGACCTTCTACCTAATTGTCAAACATAAAGTATGCTCCTACTTACTCCTTTAGCACTGTCATGGATCTTAGTAAAGCAGGCCTTAAATGACCTGCCCAGAATTAAATAGGACCAGATGTGCTAAAATGTTTTTTTTTCCCCATTTTGTATCTATGTGAAAAATGCTCATTTCAACTGTAAGCTAATGAGAGAAGTGAGTCTTGAACTCAAATTATAGAACTGATAGTGAATTTTAGACATTGGGTCAATCTTTTCCTAGCATTATGTTTCAGTATCATATACACTGAAGACTTGATAAATTAGAGGGGTTTTTTTTGCCATTTTTCTGTCTGTAGGAAAAATTCACAATACATAGGCCCTAAGCCATATTTCTGGTCTGGGATAACTGGCAAGAAGCTTTCACTTGCCTTTTTTTGTTTTTGTTTTTTTTAAACTTCCACAGTGCATAAAATTCAAAAAAGGTCTGAACTAGCAGCTGATTCTTCGGGCACCAGGCTGGTGAATAAAATAACTCTTGCTGCCCTATCTTTCAGTGAATGTGTCTTTTAATTTTATAAGTGTCACAAGCCCTCAAAATGCCATCAGCACTTAAGCTGAAGGTCAAGAAAGGAAATATAAACACGTCCCTATCTAATTCAAAATGTATAACTTTCCTTAGCTGCCACAGCAGCAGGGAAGCAAAGCATAGTGCTGACAAACATGCACTTTTGCACAGCATTTTAATAGGTACAGTGTGTCTTTGGTACGTGCTGCACTGGCATGCTCTGTTCAGTGTGCAAAGGAAAAAGAACACAGTGAATTGTTGAAATGAATCACTTGTTTGATTAGAAAGCTGTTTGTTAAATTCTGATTTTTCTAAACCATCAAGGACCTGATTGGTCACAAGGTTTCTCCCATAAAGAGAGCCTGAGAGAAAACTGTAGTTCAACCCAGCCTCCAGAGAGTAAACTGGATCAAATGAAAGTCAAAATCCCCTTACAACATAAATCATAAGTTTCAAGTCTCTTGATGCTCATTCATAGAGACAGAAAGCTTCAGTGCAGCAAAACCAGACAAGAAAAAAAACTGGCCGACTCTGATCGTAGATCTCTGAATTTTTTGATTTAATGCTCTAGGGTTGAATTTTCATTAACTACTAGGTGTCCATCAGGGGCGGCTCAAGGTAATCTGCTGCCTGAGGTGAAGGATAACATGGTGCCCCCCACCCCTCCCATGGCCCGGTGCAGGTGAAATCACAGAGGGCCAGAGCACGAGGAAGGCAATGGAAGATGATGTGACTTGCCCAAGGTCACAAGGAATGACAATAGGATTTGAACCCTGGTTTCCCTTGTTTGCAACCCACTGCTCTGACCACTTAGGGCCGGATTTTAAAAGGGTTACGCGCATAAGTTATGCGTGTAACCCTCTTAAAAGGCCCCTGTGCGCGCCGAGCCTCTTTTGCATAGGCTCGGTGGCGCGCGCAAGCCCCGGGACGCGCGTAAGTCCCGGGGCTTTGCAAAGGGGGCGTGCCGGGGGCATGTCGGGTTAAAAGGTGCACATTTCGGGGCGGGGTGGGAGGCGTGTCGGGGCGTGACGCTGGTCTGGGGGCGTGGTCGAGGCCTCCGGGCCAGCCCCCGGGTTGGGTGATGGCGCGCCAGCAGCCCGCTGGCGCGCGCAGATTTACGCCTGCCTCTGGCAGGCGTAAATCTGCCAACAAAGGTAGGGGGGGTTTAGATAGGGCCAGGGGGAGTGGGTTAGGTAGGGGAAGGGAGGGGAAGGTGAGGGGAGGCGGAAGGAAAGTTCCCTCCGAGGCCGCTCCGATTTCGGAGCGGCCTCGGAGGGAACAGGCAGCGCGCGCTGGGCTCGGCACGCGCAGGTTGCACAAATGTGCACCCCCTTGCACACGCCGACCCCGGATTTTATAAGATACGCGCGGCTACGCCTGGTGCGCGAACAAAAGTACGCACACGCGTAGATTTGTAAAATCTACCCCTTAGTTTTTGGGCCTGTTTTTTTCTTGTTCTCTGTCTTTGGTGTCTGCACTAGGGGGTGCTGGAGAAATGTTTAATGGATCTAGAAACAGGACTCCTCCATTCCCTATTGCCTGCCAAAGATCTGTCCTTCATGGTGTGAGAGGTTGGTGAATGATAGGAGCCTGTGGGTGTGACATACTCTCTCTTAAGGCTGATACAATATTAGCTTCCAAAACATAAAAAGGCAGATTGCATATGGAAAATAGGCATTCAAATTGCATTCAAATTACAGTCTTCTGAAGTAAAAATATCTCTTTTGCATATGCTGCAAAAAAAAACAACACACTTTCAATAATAATAGTTTAATAGACTTAATAAACTACTTTTCTCATAGTAATCAAGGCAGTTTACTGGATCCCTTATGGTATTAGGCCTATGGTAAAGTGCACTGGGTGTAGACTGGGCCCACAGAAAGCCAGGAATAAACTGAACTACAATTCCAATATAGTAATATGCCTTCCATATCATAACTGCCAGCACTCAACCTATGAAAAAACCATACTGCAAATATTACATTAGGCCCTAAACACCAATACACTTCCTATTAGGAAAACAGATTAAAGCCAGATTATTGTAAATCCCTACACAGAAACTACATGCTAGCAGAATACCTAAAGCCTCAGCCACACAAGCAGAACACAGACAGACTCTCACCAAATACAGAATAAAGAGACTATAAAATATAAATTGAAACATGCAGACAAAAACTGAACTGGAAATTACAATAAGTCAAATTATGTAAGCAATGCAAACACAATCAAGAAATATAAAACAGTAAACATGCCAATAAAAAATGTCAAATCCGCTGATGAAGTCAGCCAATTAAAAAACACGTATAAAAATGTTTAAAATATTACCAAACACTAATAAAATATTTCAAAATAGCAGATACATCACATCCAATAATTAAAACTAACAAGGATAAAAAAAAAATCTGTCCATACCTGAGAAATTTAGGTTTCCAGTCCCCCTGAGATTCTTGTAGATTGGAGGAAGGTGTACAAACTTTAACATTTCTCACACACATATACAGGTACTCTTACTTATGCACACACATGTGCGCAAGCATTCTCTCTCTTAGATACACATATACACTCACACAAACCCTCTCATTTATTTATTTATTTATTTATTTATTTACGGATTTTTTATATACCGGGGCACGTAAGTAACATCACCTCGGTTTACATTCAAACATTAATTCAGCATAGTGCTTTACAATATTACATTATAACTGAAAGAGTACAAAACCATGTATAACTTTGTATAAAGAAAATAAATATCAAAATATGATTGTCTGTGGAAATAGACTAGAAAGCAATAATAGACTCAGTTCAATAATAGTAGGCTTTTTTGTATAACCAGGTTTTTAAATTTTGTTTAAATTTTTTTGTGGCAAAATTCCTGGCGTAATTCCGATGGAATGGTGTTCCATATTGTGGATCCAGCAATGATGAATGAACGTTCTTTTGTAGTAGAAATATATATATATATACAGATACATACATACACACATATACCCCCTCTCATACACACCCACACCCATACCCCCTCTCAGATATACACATACACACACACATCCTGTCATATATAAAACCCCCAACACCCTCTTAAACACACACACATACATACACAAACACCTTCTCATATATATATACACACACACATACTGTTATGATTCCTCCCATAGCTTGAGCTACGGGAGGCCTCTCACCTTTCTCTAGAGGCCGCTCCGAAGCCGGGGCCTCGCCTGATCTGGTTGCCCAGGTTTTGCTCCATGGCCTGGGAGGCCTTTGACGTCCTCGGGGCCTGCCTGAGGCCTGCTTCAGTCTTTACCTGGAATTCCTGGTTTGGGCCCCACCCTTCTCCCTAGGGGCCAGCCCGCAGCTCTTCTCTCCAGCTATAGAGCCAGCCAGGTGTGGCTCATCTGAACTCCTCCCAGGGAGTTGCTTGTTTTCTGTCCGATAAAATGACTACCTTTTCACTCAATCCTTGCTTCGGCAATGGGGCTAGTCTACTTAGGCTATGTCTCCCTTGGACTTCCTGATGTTCCTGCTTGTTCCTGATGTTCCAGTCCTGATGCTCCAGGATGTGGGACCCATGTCTCCAAGAGTTCCTGCTTGTGTTCCGAGTTCCTAGACTCTTGCTTCTGATTCCTAGTTCCGACTCTGGAGGACCCGAGGGGTTTCCACTACCCTGGGCTGAGTGACTTCCTGAGTTTCTCCCGCTTTTCTCGTGGTCCATGACCAGCCTCTAGGCTGTGTAGGGCGCGAAAGAGACAGTATGGTCCGCGACCGTCCATTGGGGCCGCCCTTTGGCAATGGAATAGAAGGGTGCCTGAGGGTCCTGCTCATCCCTCTTGTTCCTGTCTTCGTCATGAACTCCTCTGTGCTTTGCTCCAAGTTCCAATGTCTTGCTTTCTCCACTTCAGTCCTGTGCCAGCCTGAACTCCATCCAGCCTGCCGCCTCTGCTGCTCCCTGTGGCAGGTCCGAAAGGGCTGGTAACGGTCGGAGAACTGTTCAGAGACCACCATAATAGTGTGGTCTCCCGGGGCATGTGGGTCGGCGGAGTGGCTGGGACTTGGACCGTCTTCATCACTGCAAGGGAACACCTCACTTCTCTTCCACCTAGAGAGCCTTGGTATGCCAAGCCTCGAGTGCTTGCTCGAGACTGATGCTAGCCATAACACACACCCAGACACACACCCTCTCATATAGATATATATATATATATATATATATATATATATATATATATACACACACACACACATACAAATATATGGCATATGCTCCCTTTTACAAGCTCAGACACACATACCTACTGTCACATGCTCAATCACACATAAACAAACACACACACATACACACTTGCTTTCTCATTTGTTTCCCTCCTCTGGAAGCATAAGATCAGCAGCAGAATCCTTCTCCTTCGACCCATCAAACTTTTCCTTTTTCTTCTAGCCTGGGCCCTGCTGCTCCTGTTCCTGATGATAGGGAGCTTAGACTGATGGCACTTCTTTCTGCTAGCAGGCCACGCTTCTCCTCCTGCTCCTGACTGCCAGAGGAAGGCCAAAGCTTCATTTTGTGACCCGTGCAGCACACTGCTCTTCTTGTTCCCAATGGAGATGGAGGGAGGCTATTGATACATCTAGTGTCACCGTGAGCCATGCTGCTCCTCCTGTTCCTGACTTTCGGGGTAGGGGAGCTAATGCATATTTTTGCTGCCCTGTGAGCTGCACTCTCTCCAGTACCTGACTGCCAGGGGGACGGGGGAGCTAATGCTTATTTTTGTGGCCTGAGCACCTCATTGCTCTTCCTGCTCCGACAGGACTAAAGGACAATTCGTGCGGCCCCCGCAGGGCACTCTGCTCCTCACTGCCGAGAAACAAGTGCCCTCACACGCGGTCTCTGAGTTAAGGAGCAGTGCTGTCCCAATTTTGCTTCTCCCCTCCCACTTTCGCCTTCACGGACGGCCCTGAGGGATGGGGGGAACGAGAGGAGCTGGCGCATCAGTCCTTTCCTTGGGGGGCAGTCTTGAAGAGAAAGAGCTGCATTGGGAGGAGGGGATGTGGCTTTTCAGCGACATAATGAGAGCATGATGGATGTCAGCCATACACTAGCTATGGAAATGCCGCCAGCAGGCCACTGTTCCATGCCACCAGCACTGCAGGTTTTCCTGCCAACAGAATGAAGGGTGAGGCGGCTGTGGCAGGAAGGTTTCAGGGGGCAATTCTGCTGCCTCAAAATCTTGCCGCCTGAAATGGCCACCTCACCCTGCCTCATTATAGAACCGCCCCTGGTGTCCAAGTATCTGTGAGTCTAACTACAAGAGTGGGCATTTCTAAATGAACCCAGCAATCTCTAAAATGCCTACACAAATCAAGAGAGCAGGGAGAAGGACAGAAGGGTAATACTCCACAATCTATAATATACAGAGGCAATCTGGGACTCTGTTCACACATGGGGAACAGAACAGAAACAAAAGATCCAATTTTAGACCTATTAACTGTGGAATATTCATATCCACTCTTTTATTTCCAGTCTTCTGCATAAAGAGAAGCTGTGTATGAATTTTCCTTTGTTACTCAGATTGAAATAGGAAGTCTTATTTTCACCATGCTTATGTGTGCTGAGTATATTTTAAAAATATACTTCCTTCCCTTGATTTTGCATAGGTATAAAATGTGACCTTTGAAAAGAGACATAAAACTTTATACCCATGCAAGTACTCATACCTAACTTGTCTCATTTCTTACTAAGTAGTGTTCATGCAAGGCTGCTATTATTTAATCCTATATCTTAAATTCTTATACTAGTATATTCAGAAGAAGGGGAGTATGAGAGGGGATATGATAGAGGTTTATGAGGACCTGAGTGGTGTGGAACAAGTTAATAGAGAATGGTTATTAGGAATGTACCAATACAAAATGTTCATTTTGGTTTGATTATTTGATTTTATTTTGGTTTGTCTCAAATGAAAAAAAATTGTTTCTTCAGTCCATTTGTTTTTCCATTAAAGTCAATAGGGGAAGCAATGCAGCCCATTTTGAGCTTCAAAATTGGGATTTCAAATGAATTCTAATGCAACTTGTGGATAGACATCATCAGAAAGGGGAAGAGAACTCTACAGGGCTAATTTTCAAAAGGAGTTATGTGCGTAAACGTAACTACTATTGTAGCAATTTTCAAAATCTATTTACTTGAGTAAGGTGCATTTGCTCAGGTAGAACACAGATTTACTCGAATAAATGCTTTTTAAAATCAGGCTCTAAGGCACCAAGACTATGGCAAAGTGGTATCAAAAGTGGCATGAATAACCTAAAGCACTGTAAAGGGGCAAACATGTATCAGGGTGCCAAGAGTTCTCCATGGCACCATGAGAGAAGTAAAGCAGATGGAAAAGTGACAAGGACATCCTACAGCTTCAAATAAAGGCACCAATAAAAGTGGCATGAAACCTGAAAGGCAGGACAAGAGGGGGGCAAAGTGGCACCAGGAGTGGCAAAAACATCCTAAGGCACCATGAAGAGGGAACAAAGCAGTAAAAGTGTTAGGAAAAAAAAGTCCAGGCACTGATAGAGCAAGAAAGCAGCATAAAGTGAGGCATGGGGACCCACGACACCATGAGAGCTGCAAAGCAGCCACCCACAGTCCCAAGGTGTGGCGTCTGGGATACGGCAGCAAGACTGTAGGCATGTGCAGCAGGGAAAAAAATCATTTCATTTTACAATTTGTTTCATGGGGACCTTAATTCATTTCTTCAGTTTCAAAATGAAAAAAAAAAAAGTGTTCTTTTAGTTTGATTCATTTTCGTTTGCCATTAAATTCAATAGGGGAAGCATTACAGGCAATTTTCAGATTATATTGGGCTTCAGAATAGGGGTTTTCTAATTGATTGTCTTAAACTTATTGAAAGAAATAAATAGAAGGGGGAAAGAACTCCAAGGTAACTAGAAAGACTGAGGAGACTGAAAAGTGGCACCAAAATTGGCACGAACAGCCTATGACTCCGTAAAGGTGTAAGAGACACAAAGAAGCAGAAAACCCCAAGGCTCCTAAAGATGTCACCAGAAACAGTGCCACAAACCCTTGATGGTATCTCTTGTGGCAAACTGGCTCTGAAAGTGACATTAACGCATCCTAAGGCAGCATGAAGGGGGAAAGAAACAGAAAAGGTGGCAGAAAAACCTCCAAGGCAAGCAAGCATTATTAAAGAGGTCAAGCAGCACAGTCTCTTCAAGGGTCCAGAGCACCATGAGAGGTGCAAAGCAGCTCCCCCAGACTGTCAAGGTCTTATCTCTAGGGTACAACAACAAGGCACAGTGGCAAAGGGCACTCCAAGGTATAAGGTTTGGGCAGGGATGCAAGGCTGAATGGCACAAAGGCCCCCAAGGTGCAGGGTGGAATTTAGATTTTCTTGTAGAATGGGTTTGCCAAATGAAAAGATTATCATCACAATTGGTACATCAAAATGGTATCTTAGGATGTTAATGCCACTTTTGGTGCCAGTTTGCCACTTGAGATGCCATCAAGCATACATGACACTATTGCTGGTAAGAGATAACCTCTTTTAGAGATAACCATTTTTAGAGCTCTTTTAGAGCTAACCTCTTTTAGAGCTTTGGGGTGTTTCTTTTCTTGGTTTGCTATACTGAGACTATTTTTTTGGGTTCTAGCTGGCACTGCCAGTGCCAGTGTCATCCTGGCCAATGTTGGACACTTTTAAATTTACTTTTTGCCTTTCCCTGTCCCTGAAATGATTGCCTTTATGTCACTGGGGATATGAAGATTACAACAATGCTTTAATATTTTGTATTTGTATTATAATTCCCACTGTACCATGCAGCTGTGTGAAGAACACAGATAAACTGCTGCAGTGAGTGTCACACTGTCTGCTCTGCACTACTTCTCTGACACAGACAAACTTCACAACACAGCCCGTTATGCTGCATTCTCTGTCCTGCCCTCACTGCTCACTTACACCCACTATTGCCGACTGCTCACACTGTGCCTGCTGCCAGTCAAATAGAAAATAAATGTCTCATTGTACCTAAGGCTTCAGTCACCAGAAAGGAAAAACAGAACAGCAACTACAAGTGAAGCAACACAAATCTGCTATGAGGCCCTGATATTGTAAAGCAGTGCTGCCTCATGGCCTTCCTCTCTTGTGTGACTGAGTGACTGCTGCTAGCAGAATGAGACTATAAAATATGACACAGCAAAAACTATAGCAAGAACTCAGAGATAGCTCAAAGCTATGCTTTCATACAGACAATGTCTTGAGAAGGATTACAGAGCAAATCTATGACATGCTCAGCCTGTAAGATCAGCATGATCTTAAAGGCTGCCGGTCTGCAGCAATAGGTCAGATTGATAAATTGCTTCACTGGGATACATCATTCCTCTTGACTCCATGACATCTTGCTCATCCTCCCCTTCTCTGTTGATTGCCTGCTCTACACTAGGGGTGTGCATTCGTTTTCGCTGTATTGGCGATCCACAACGTATATTGCACTATTCGTAGTATTCGTGGGGAAGCGAAACGTATCGCGATTCCCCACGAATACACGAATCTTCGCCGAATTATACGGCCACCTAAATACAAATTTAAACAAACCCCCCACCCTCCTGAACCCCCCCAAGACTTACCAAAACTCCCTGGTGGTTCAGCGGGGTGTCCGGGAGCCATCCCCTGCACTCACACTCTCGGTGCCAGTTTCATCATGGCACCGATAGCCTTTGTCACAGGGGCTACCGGTGCCATTGGTCAGCCCCTGTCACATGGCCATCGAGGCCATCTTGTGCTCCTACCATGTGACAGGGGCTGACCAATGGCACCGTTAGCCCCTGTGAAATAATATGGGCAAAGGCTTTTGGCGCCATTTTGAGTACTGGCATCGGACGGCCGGAGTGAGGGAGGTCACTCCAGGACCCCCGTTGGACCCCCAGGGACTTTTGGCCAGCTTGGGGGGGCCTCCTGACCCCCACAAGACTTGCCAAAAGTCCAGCGGGGGTCCGGGAGCGACCTCCTGCACGCCGGCCGTCCAATGCCAGTACTCAAAATGGCGTTGATCGCCTTTGCCCTCACTATGTCACAGGTACCGACGGTCGGCCCCTGTGACATAGTGAGGGCAAAGGCGATCGGCACCATTTTGAATACTGGCAGCAGATCGCTTTTGCCCTCACTATGTCACAGGGGCCGACCGTCGGTGCCTTTGACATAGTGAGGGCAAAGGCGATCGGCGCCATTTTGAGTATTGGCATCGGACGGCCGGCTTGCAGAAGGTCACTCCCGGACCCCCGCTGGACTTTTGTCAAGTCTTGTGGGGGTCAGGAGGCCCCCTCACAGCTCGCCAAAAGTACCTGCGGGTCCAAGGGGGTCCCGGAGCGACCTCCTGCACTCTGGCCATCCGATGCCAGTACTCAAAATGGCGCCGATAGCCTTTGCTCTTACTATGTCACAGGGGCTACCGGTACCATTGGTCAGCCCCTGTCACATGGTAGGAGCACAAGATGGTGCCGATGACCATGTGACAGGGGCTGACCAATGGCACCGGTAGCCCCTGTGACAAAGGCTATCGGCGCCATGATGAAACCAGCACCGAGGGTGTGAGAGTACAGGGGATGGCTCCCGGACTCCCCGCTGGACCACCATGGAGTTTTGTTAAGTCTTGGAGGGTGGGGGGTTGTAGTTAATTTTAATTTTAGCTGGGACACGAATAGAAATCGCTATATTAACGCATCGGGGCGCCATACGGCCGAATGCAATGTATCTGCTCCCCGACGAATCCAAATCACGAATGCAACGTATGGTGTCCCTCTGCACATCCCTCTACACTATCAATTTCTAAATATATACATACACCTGTTGCTTTCCTATGATTTCTATGAGTCCATTGACTATAATGGCATATAGAAATCATTCTATTTAAAATGAATGAAACAAATAGGATTTGTTTAATTTGTGGAGCCCTTTCAATTAATTTTGGGACCCCCACAAAATAAATAAATTGGCCCCTATTCACTTCATTTTTCTATTTCATTTTAAACTAATGCTCATGTCTACAAGACAGAGTGGCAACAAGACCCCAAGGAGTAGCATAAGGGGTAAAGCAGCAAGACAGAGTGACAGCAAGATCCTCAAGGTGTAGCATAAAGGGGACAGATGTAAAGCAGAGAGGCAGCAAGACTTCAGACATATAGGGGGTCATTTACCAGGCGGATCGCATGTGATACCAAGATGGGGGCGGAGTCGGCCCCGGAAGAGGAGGAGTTGGGGCGTCACCAGGGCCAACTCCACGAAGACGCTGTGGATGGCGAAAAGGTAAGGGCCTTTTCGTGTCCTACTTCACTCCCAATAGCTACACCTTCTATGGTGACGCTATTGGGTGCGAAAATGGCAGCGATCGCACCGCGGCGGTGCGATCGCTGCCGGCTAGCGCAGGACTGCCCCCTGTTTCGGCCTCCTGCCCCTCATTACCTAAAGTATTGCAGGCCTGCGATACTTTAGAAATTGAGGCCCATAGAGTCTGGGGTATATCAGCAAGGCTAAAGGTATAAAGACTCCAAGGTATAGTGTCAAGAGCAGAGGAACTTCACCTTTACTGGTCCTCTGTCCTGTCTACTTGCCTACTTTTTCCATATTGGCTACGTTTTGGCAACTGCCTCACTCAGTAATTTCCTGGTTATTATAGTTAAAAGTCTCACTGTAATATTTTTCAGGGGTCATAGACTTGAATAGGAAATAAACAAATGAAACAAAAATATTTGTTTAAATTCAGGATCTCCATTTGTTTCAGAGGTCCATGAAATGGAAATGATTACAGTTGTTGTATGTTTCCTATTCCTTTCAAAAAAATGCCCAACCCAAACAGCTACTTACCCTTTCAAGTAGAACTAGTACCAGGGGAGATTCTATGAAACTAACTGGAAGCAGATCTAAAACAAATTTAAGAAAGTATGTTTTCAATCAACACACAATTAAGCTATGGAATTTGTTGCAGCAGGATTTGGTCAAGGCAAGTATTATAGCTGGCTTTCAAAAAGGTTTAGACAAGCTCCTGAAGGACAGCTCTATTAAAAACTATTAGGCAGGAAGTTCTGGTGTTCACCACTGATTACTTTTGGGAATGAGCAATATGAAAGGATCTCCTCATTGAGATCAAACAGGTACTCTCAAGTGACCCTGTTGGAGATTTATTTAGAGTATAGAGCTCATGTCTTTTCATTGTAGCTTAAGGCAAGTTACATCCAGGTACCATGAGTATTTTACCTGTCCCCAGAGGGCTCATAATCTAAGGCCTAGAATCATTAAAACGCCATGTTCTTTCTTAGGATGGGGTCCCACTGTCGCGAGGGGGTTTCGCTGCAATACTGGAGCCCCCCACCCCGAAACACACTGTGGCTCAGTGGCACATTCTTTTGTGTCATGGCCAACCTCCACGACAGAAAAGACCACAGCAAGCAGCCTTTTAATATGATGGCAGCCCCAAACTCAAGGGACCATCAGCATTAAAGGCCTGCTGGCCGCCCAGAAAAAAAAAATGGCCAAACGGGGAGGTTGAGCAGGGGTCATTGCTGACCCCTGTTTCAGTCTAGGACCACCGGTTGAGGTAGCTCTGATTTACCTAAAATAAAAATAAAAATTGCAGTATGCATGCAGCCGCAGCCCCCCTCCTCCAGCCCCCCAAGATAGTGGCAACGCCCTGCCCCTGGACCCCTGATAGCCGTATCTCCCTCCCCTTGCCCCCAGCTCCCTAATAGAAGCAGCTTCCCTGCTAGACATACCCCCTCCCCCCACCCCTGGCCCCCAAATAGACAGATACTCCTTCCCATAACCCCCAGTCCCCCTCTAGAGACCCTCTTACTTTATCATGGATTCTGCATCGGGGTTGGTTGCACCCTTGTACTGTCCTGGTCAGTGCCATTTTCCAAAATGGTGTGACCTCATCTTACCCCAGACTGGGGTAAGATGAGGTCACACCATTTGGGATCAGAATCAGGCTACATAAGGGAAGGGGGGATCTGGCTCTCAGGGGGGCCAGAGAGCAGAGGGAGGGCGGCTGCCATTATCGGGCGGACCAAAGAACGGGGGCCTCCGCAAGGCACATACTGTTAACTTTATTTTTATTTTGCGGGAGTCAGGGTCATTGCTGACCCCATTTCAACCTGGGCTGCCCAGGTTGAAATGGGGTCAGAAATGACCTCTGCTCAACTTCCCCATTTGGCAATATTTTTTTTTCTTGTATTTCCCTGCCACTTTAAATGTGTGCCAAGAGTCTCAGGATCCATGTTTGGGTCCTGCCCCTCACACCGACATCTAACTCTAACCAGGGAGATGTTTTTTTTATCGTTGCTGTCTATCTTCTCAGTTGGCTGCGATAACTATTTGCATTCTTACCAGTACTGCACTGACCCCAATCCTGACCTCCCTTGATCCTGACTCACCCCTGTCTCTACCCCTGGGAAGTCTGAATGGGGCAATTGACCTTTATTAGCATCATTTACTTAGAGATGTGAATCGTGTCCTCGATCGTCTTAACGATCGATTTCAGCTGGGAGGGGGAGGGAATCGTATCGTTGCCATTTGGGTGTTTAGAATATCGTGAAAATCGTTAAAATCGTGAGCCGGCACACTATAACCCCCTAAAACCCACCCCCGACCCTTTAAATTAAATCCCCCACCCCCAAATGCCTTAAATTACCCTGGGATCCAGCGGCGGTCCATAGCTAAATCGGGGGAAGGGGGAGGGCAGGAAAATCGGCACACTAAATCCCCCTGAAACCCACCCCCGACCCTTTAAATTAAATCCCCCCCTCCCGAACCCCCCCCCCCAAATGCCTTAAAGTACCCTGGGGTCCAGCGGCGGTCCGAAACGGGCTCCTGCTGTTGAAGCGTGTTGTCTTCAGCCGGCGCCCTTTTGCAAAATGGCCGCCGCAAAATGGCGGCGGCCATAGACCAACACGATTCGACCGCAGGAGGTCGCTTCCGGACCCCCGCTGGACTTTTGGCAAGTCTTGTGGGGGTCAAGAGGCCCCCCCAAGCTGGCCAAAAGTCTCTGGGGGTCCAGCGGGCGTCCGGGAGCGATTTCCTGCCGCGAATCGTTTTCCGTACGGATAATGGCGCCGGCCATACGCATATGGCCGGCGCCATTATCCGTACGGAAAACGATTCGCGGCAGGAGATCGCTCCCGGATGCCCGCTGGACCCCCAGAGACTTATGGCCAGCTTGGGGGGGCCTCCTGACCCCCACAAGACTTGCCAAAAGTCCAGCGGGGGTTCGGAAGCGACCTCCTGCGGTCGAATCGTGTTGGTCTATGGCCACCGCCATTTTGCGGCGGCCATTTTGCAAAAGGGCGCCGGCTGAAGACAACACGCTTCAACAGCAGGAGCCCGTTTCGGACCGCCGCTGGACCCCAGGGTACTTTAAGGCATTTGGGGGGATTTAATTTAAAGGGTCGGGGGTGGGTTTTAGGGGGATTTAGTGTGCCAGTTTTCCTGCCCTCCCCCTTCCCCCGATTTCATTTAAAGGGTCGGGGGTGGGATTTAGGGAGATTTAGTGTGTCGGTTTTCCTGCCCTCCCCTTCCCCCGATTTAGCTATGGACCGCCGCTGGACCCCAGGGTAATTTAAGGCATTTGGGGGGGGGGGGTTCGGGAGGGTGGGGGATTTAATTTAAAGGGTCGGGGGTGGGTTTTAGGGGGTTTTAGTGTGCCGGTTTTCCTGCCCTCCCCCTTCCCCCGATTTACGATTTTTTGACGATAAATCGGGGGAATTGGTATTGTATCGTGGCCCTAACGATTTTTGACGATTTAAAATATATCGGACGATATTTTAAATCGTCAAAAAACGATTCACATCCCTATCATTTACTATATGGGAATAAAAGTTAACAAGTAAATAGAAAAAATATCTAAGATGACACATTTTTATAGATTCTGTTCCGCATATATCCAATTGCTCACGGTGGATAACAATGTGGACATTCACAATAATAAAACAGATTATTATAAACCATCAGTCAGATTTTAAAAGCATTGCTTGCGCAGAAATGGTACCATACATGCATATGTGGGCCACGTGCAAGCAACGTGAATTTTAAGAAGCTGGGAAGTACACACATGTGCATGCATCAAAAATAAGGAAGAAAAGGGGTGGAGCCAAGACTCAATCACAGAACCCCCAACTTTTGCAAGGCCGAACATGGCAACACACACCATATTACCTGCTTAACTTTACTACTGGGCCTGAAGAGGCACAAGTCTGGAGATTCAGAGGGAGGGAGAGAGGGGGTAGAGAGAGAGAAAGAATCTGACACTATATATATCTCTCAATATAAGAGAGACACTTTCAACTCAGGTCGGATTTTTTTTTTTGGGGGCGGGGGGGGGTGGCAGTATACCATTAGTCTGCCTAGAGTGCAAGGGTCTATAGGCCCTTGTAACACTGCCCCGTCCCAAAACCCACCCTGAGTTGAAAATGCCCCTCTTAAAGTAGGAGATAGGTAGAGTATCAGATTCTCTCTCTTTCTCTCTTTCTCTTTCTCTCCCTCCCTCCCCCCCACCCACCCATGGTCACTTGTGTTAGTAGGAGGGATATTTTAAATGATACGCATATACCTGCAAGCACAATATAAAAGTAAGCATGTTTTCGCTTGTGCGCCCAATACGTGTGTTTATGGGCGCCCGCGTGTTCCTTTTAAAATTTACCTGAATATATAAAATGCAAAATAAAATAAAATACATAAAAACAATACAATTAGGAAAAGAACAGACAAGATTCATAAAGAGTTAGTCCAATAAAAAAAATATCGTATATTTTTGGGGATTTTGTTTTTTTGTTAACCTTTATTTCTGTGAATTTGTGGACTTATCTGGCAACCACACTACTTTATATCATTTACAATGTTACTATTAAAAGTAATTTTTCATTTACACAATATCTTTCATGCAAATTGGATCACTTAGGATTATTATTATCACATCTATTTGCAGTTCAATAATGTATGCACAGAAAAACAATTTCCATAGCTGGCAAGGCTTCCAATTCCTAGAAGGAGATATTAGGGCAGTGCTGGTTTTGAGAAATCCCATACTGATGCATTCTGGTACTTTTCAGGTAGTAGTAGAAACTACAAATATCAGCGTATATTGAGATGCAAATTTAAAAAAAAAAAAACAAACAGAACTGGTCTAAACTCATTGCAGAAACTGGCAGCTCTACATTTCATTTTTGCTTGCAGCTCCAGATCCTTAATAGCTCAGTAAGCCCTGACGTGTCAGCTTCAGTCCAAGTTTTGTACAGATTGCTTTGAAACAAGCATTCAAAAACCAGGACTGTCTCAGCTGTTCTTTAGACCCTGAAGTCAAATATTAACCACACAGTTGTTGATTCTGCTGGTAGTGATTCAGTGTTATAAAAATAACGAAACATTCATTTGTATTAGTCATTTGTATAGCAGATTTGAGATGCACACAGCCTTGTACAAAAACACATAATGGTCAATCCCTACTCTTTGGAGTTTATAATCTATTCCAAAAAGACAGACATAAGAATATAAGAATTGCCATAGTGGGTGAGACCAAGGGTCCATCAAGCCCAGTATCCTGTTTCCAATAGTGGCCAATCCAGGTCACAAGCACGTGGCAGAATCCCAAATAGGAGATAGATTCCATGTTGCTTAGGACAGACAGACAAGACACTAGGGATGTACAATCATTTAAAATGAATGAATAAAATTTGTGGACATCCAAAACACATTTTGTCTCATTTGTTTATGTTTCCCATTCATATCTATGGCTGTGCTGAGCAAGCAAACAACTGGTAACTATAGCAACCAATTCTTTGCCATATGACATTGCAGTATCCTGGGAGCCAAGGCAGGACAAGTCGGCAAGGAGACCAGATGGAGGACAAATCATGGTGAAGCATCTTTTTAACTAGCTTGAAGCTGCCATCAGGATCAAGTGACGCTAATATCCTCCCAATGAAAGGACTGAATATATACAAGAAACTGCTTTCTGGCAGCAGAGAAGAATCTATTTTCAGAAGTTCTTTCAGAGTTCACATAGGCTTTTAAAAAGTAAGTTTTAGCAATGGTAAAGAGTTTTTTCTGATTTTATCAGCTGCAATGGTTTCTCTGTGTCAGAAACAGAGAGGTAGTAGAACTATGTTCTCTATTCACTGGGGTAGGGTAGGAGTAGAGAGGAGATTGAAGCAGTGCCAGTAATTATATTGTCTCTGTCTGATATAACACTGTCAGGGCAGAGAGGTTAGTACACAATGATAGATTGAAGTGAAGAGTTTTGTCAGGGTGCCAGCCGTCTTGGATCTGATTTTTGTTTGGTGTATAGAAAAAGAGACATATATATATGTGTGTGTGTGTGAGAGAGAGAGAGAGAGAGAGAGAGGGAGAGATAGAAAAAAGAGAGACCATTTTGCACATAGTAGAGTGGTATTGTGAGTAGTGTTTCTGTATCAATAAATTCCTTTGTGATATCAAAACCTCCAGTAGGCACTTTAAATTTCATTTTGCCACTGTGAGATAAAGTCAGATTTGCTGCAGAGCCAGCTCAGCCTAGCTATATCAGCAAGAAAAAAGGAATTCCTGCTTCTAAACTGAAAAGAGATTTTTATAGTTGCAGAATGCCAGAAGTAGAAGCCAACACAAGCCAGAAGAAACTGAATTTGGAAAGCATGTGCCACTACCTCCCTCTTGTTTTGGAGTGAGGGCTAAAGGCAGGAGAGCCATCCAAGGCTGGTATTAGCAGGGCAATGATATGGACAGGGTCAGCAGAAGTGCTGCAGCCAAAACCAGCAGTATGCTCTCTTACATTGGTTACTGTTTCTGAAGCAGTGGATGCAGTATTTTCAACAACTGATTCTGAGAATCTTGTTTATTTGTTTATTTATTTATTTAAAATCTTTAAGTAAATAAATAAATATTGTTTATTTGTTTATTTATTTAAAATCTTTTCTATACCATCACTAAGTAATATACCATCGCAAAGGTTTACATGTAGGCACATATTTAATCTAGGTAAAAGTGTACTATAGTACATTCTAACAGGTGCCGTCAAAGGTTCGGTTACAATATATCATTAGACAAAATAATTTTTAGAGAAGTGGGTCATGTACGAGTGTACCGAAGGTATTTTCACGGGTAAATTTATCATACATGGTGTTATCAATATGCTTATTGTGATGTGTAGTTCATGGACTACTCTACTGTACCTTCCTAAGTACTGTGTGTCGGAGCTTATCTGCCTATTCCTGAATAATTTCTATTCTCCCTTCTCTTTGTAAAATGCTTGTTTAAAAAGCCATGTTTTTAAACTTTTCTTAAATGCCTTGAGATCACTTTGTAATCTGATATCTGGAGGCATTGTGTTCCATATTGTGGGTCCTGCTAATGATAAGGCCCTTTCCCTCACGTGGGTTAGTCTTGCAGTTTTAACTAGAGATGTGAATTGTGTCCTCGATCGTCTTAACGATCGATTTCGGCTGGGAGGGGGAGGGAATCGTATTGTTGCCGTTTGGGTGTGTAAACTATCGTGAAAAATCGTTAAAATTGTGAGCCAACCCCCTAAAACCCACCCCGACCCTTTAAATTAAATCCCCCACCCTCTCGAACCCCCCCCCCCAAATGATTTAAATTACCTGGGGATCCAGCGGTGGTCCAGAACGGCGGCGGTCCGGAACGGCCCCCTCAATTGAATCCTGTTGTCTTCAGCCGGCGCCATTTTGCAAAATGGCCACCGCAAAATGGCGGCGGCCATAGACAAAAACGATTCGACGCAGGAGGTCATTCCAGACCCCCGCTGGACTTTTGGCAAGTCTTGTGGGGGTCAGGAGGCCCCCCCAAGCTGGCCAAAAGTTTCTGGCAGTCCAGCGGGGTTCAGGAAGCGATTTCTTGCCGCAAATCGTTTTCCGTACGGAAAATGGCGCCGGCAGGAGATCGACTGCAGGAGGTCGTTCAGCGGCGGTCCGGAACCCCCGCTGAACGACCTCCTGCAGTCGATCTCCTGCCGGCGCCATTTTCCGTACGGAAAACGATTCGCGGCAAGAAATCGCTTCCTGAACCCCGCTGGACTCCCAGGAACTTTTGGCCAGCTTGGGGGGGCCTCCTGACCCCCACAAGACTTGCCAAAAGTCCAGCGGGGGTCCGGAACGACCTCCTGCGTCGAATTGTTTTTGTCTATGGCCGCCGCCATTTTGCGGCGGCCATTTTGCAAAATGGCGCCGGCTGAAGACAACAGGATTCAATTGAGGGGGCCGTTCCGGACCGCCGCCGTTCTGGACCACCGCTGGATCCCCAGGTAATTTAAAGCATTTGGGGGGGGGGATTCGGGAGGGTGGGGGATTTAATTTAAAGGGTCGGGGGTGGGTTTTAGGGGGTTTTAGTGTGCCGGTTTTCCTGCCCTCCCCCTTCCCCCGATTTACGATTTTTTAACGATAAATCGGGGGAATTGGTATTGTATCGTGGCCCTAACGATTTTTGATGATTTAAAATATATCGGACGATATTTTAAATCATCAAAAAACGATTCACATTCCTAGTTTTAACTGAAGGGATGGTTAGGAGTGCTTTATTTGCTGATCGAAGGTTTCTGTGTGGGATGTGTACCCGAAATGCTGTGTTTAGCCAGTCTGATTTCTCATCATGAATTAGTTTATGGATGGTACATAGGGTTTTGTATTTAATTCTGTATTCAATCGGTAACCAATGTAGTTCCGCTAGGGTTTCGGTTATATGGTTCCTCCTCCTTTTTACGGTTAGTATTCTAGCTGCTGTGTTCTGAAGTATTTGAAGTGGTCTTAATGTTGTTTGGGATTTCCTGAAGCAGACATTGAAGAGCTAGTAGCAGAAGAAAATTTTCAAAGTTTAGTCAGTAGCATCTTTGCTTCCAGCAGGGTTATTGTGGAGATAAATGACACTGACTGTGTTGCAAGCAACATCCAGGATGAGCAAGCAGTGCAGATAGAGAGCATGAATGATGCTTCTGGTCTGTCTCCTCAGGGTCTACCCTCAACCTCAACTCCAACACCAGCATTACCCCACAAGGATGCAGAAAAGAGATTACACAAGACATCCCTAGTCTAGAATCACTTTAAAGTGATGGAGGATCCAATTTTTGCTCAGTGTATTCACTGCAGGTCAGCAATCAATTGAGGGAAGATACTGGGGCATCTGACAAATGCTTGTATGCAGCATCATCTGCAAAAACAGTACCTTCTAACATGGGTATCAGAGGAAGTAGCAGTACTATCCTGAAGACTTCTGCCACTCAGCAAAAAAGTGAGAGGAAAGGGGTTAAAAAGGAGAAGAGTTTTCCCCAAGTTGATACCTTAGCTCATTTCACTAGTCAGGTGGCAGGCCAGCAGCCCTCTGTCATGCATCCACAGCAGCCACCCACCATAGATGGAAATGGGGTGATGCTCCATATCACTGGCCTGGAGCAAAAGGAAATGATTGCCCTGGGTGATCAGTCCCTGCAGATAGTGCAACACATGGAACTTAATTGTCTGCTTCATGCATGTGTTAGTCCCGTTACAAAGTACCCTACAGGACTACATTTAGAAGGCAGATAACCCCCATCCTATACAACCAGTGCTGTAAATGCATATAGGTGCCTCTGGCAAAGGCAGAGGGAAGTAGCATGTATTTTACCAGTGATATCTGGACCAGCATGAATGCTTCACATGTTTACCTCTCCCTGATGGCACACTGGCGGGAAACAGCTGAGAAAGAAGCAAGCATCATCTCTAGTGGGGACCAAGCATCAGGGTACAGGCGGGATGTGCTGCAACACCCAGGAGATGGATAGCCCTCATACCTCATGCAATATTCTATTGGCCATAAGAATTTTAAAAAGCATTTCACAAAGTACCTCACGAGAGACTCAAGGAAATTAAAAAGTATTGGGATAGGAAGCAATGTTCTATTGTGGAATGTATAAAGCTTAAAAGATAGAAAACAGAGAGTAGGGCTAAATGGTCAATTTTCTTATTGGAGAAAGGCAACTAACAGAGTGCCTCAGGAATCTGGGTGGGCTGCTGATGTTTAACATATCTATAAATGACCTAGAAATGGGTATAATGAGTGAGATTGCCAAATTTAATGATGATACAAAATTATTCAAAGTTGTTAAATCACAAGAGGTCTGTGAGAAATTGCAAGAGGATCTTGTGAGACTGGGACACTGGGCATCCAAATGGCAGATGGCATTTAATGTGGAGACGTGCAAAATGATGCACATAGGGAAAAGGAACCCAAATTCTAGCTACACGATGCAAGGTTCCACATTGGTAATTACCATCTAGGAAAAAGATCTAGCCATGATCAGGAATAATATGATCAAACCTTTTTCCCAATGTACAGTGGTGGCCAAAAAAGCAAACAGAATGCTAAGAATTATTAGGAATGGGATGGAGAATAAAACAGAGAATATCATAATGTGACTGCACCTTGAAAACTGTGAGCAGTTCTGGTCACCGCATCTCAAAAAAGATAAAGATGAATTTTAAAAGCCTGGCACATGCCAAAATTGGGAGATACTCGCACAAGTCAGGCCGGCGCATATCAAGCGGACATTAAAAGCAGCCCACATATGACGTACTTGCAGCTACACGCACAGATGAAAAGTTAAAAAGTGGCGAGTCATGGGCATTCCTAAATGTAAAATATAAATGTATGCGTAAATACTTAACGCATACAGGCTTTCGCCAGGATCCCCTGCTGCACCACTTTACTTCTGTTAACGGATAATGTGTAAGTAATAAAATAAAGAAAAATAGGCAGTTCAGAGGTATTTTAAGGGTTGGGGCTAACAGGAAAACAGGGAGGCAATTAAACTAGGAGGGTTTGGAAGTCCTATTCGTTTCCTGCGCAACTTGGAATAAACTGAGAAAACTGGTAGTGGTGTTGGCGCGAGTGCCTTTTAAAATCCTCCCCACTTACAAGGTAGAAGCAGCATTTGCATGCACCCACTTAAAATTAAGTGCACATGTATGCTCTGTCAGGCTATTTTATAATATGCGCACAAATATTTATATTTGTTATAAAATGGCCACGTCTCTGGGTATGACTGACGAATGCGCACATGTGCCCCCACGCGCTTGTTTAAAAGCTACCGTCATATAACGGAATTAGAAAGGTACAGAGAAGGGTGACCAAAATGATAAAGGGGATACAACAAATCCCCTATGAGTAAAGGCTAAAGAGGTTAGGGATCTTCAGCTTGGAGAAGAGATGGCTGAGGGGGGATATAATAGAGGTCTATAAAATGATGAGTAGTTTGAAATGGATGATTGTGAATAATTTTTTAAGCCTTTTAAAAAGTATAAATGTAGAGGACCTACAATGAAGTTCCTAGGTGATACATTTAAGACAAATAGGAAAAGATACTTTTTTACTTAATATATAATTAAACTCTGGAACTTGTCACTGGAGGATCTGGTAAAAGATGTTAGTGTAGTTGGGGTTAAAGAAAGTGTGGACAAGTTCTTGGAAGAAAAGTCCATAAACCAATATTAAAGTGAACTAGAGGAAATCCACTGCTTGTTCTTGGGATAAGGAGCATGGAATCTACTGAACATAGGAATCCTGCCAAATTCTTGTGACCTAAATTGACCACTATTTGAAACTAGGGATGTGCATTCATTTAAAATGAATGCGCATAACATGACTATTGGTTTCATTTGGGGTTCCCGAAATGAATCAAGAGCCCTGCACCCCCATGAAAGAAACTTTATTGATTGTGTTCATTTTGGGGCCTAAGCCTAGGCCCAAATCTGGGGGTTTGCCTAGGGCATACGCTGAGGCCCAAAGCAAGTGTCGCATCCTTGGCCTGAGCATGATGCCAAAGTCTTGGCCTAAGCCAGGGCCAACCCTGGGGACTTAGCTGAGGCCCCAGCCTCCTCTGAATAATCATTTACCTGATCCATCATATATCCTAAATTAGCCAGGCTGGGTCCTGACACCTGGGCTTTTACCCAGACTCAGGCCCGATACCTGAACCTTGGCCTAGGCTGGAGCCTGGGCTCAAGCCCGACACTGCAACCCAGCCTAAAGACCTAAAGCTGGGGCCTCAACCTGGACCCAGGCCTGATGCTGATGCTTAACCTGGAGGCCAAGTCCCAATGCCTGGACCTCGGCATAGGCCAGGGACTGGGCCCAGGCATGAGGCCAGATCTCATCACTAAGGCCTCAGCCCAGACCCAGTCCCAATGCTGGGACCTCAGCTCATACCCGGTCTCAATGCTGTGGCCTGGCCCAGAGGCCAGTTTCCAATGCCTGGGCCTTGGTCTAGACCGGACCCAGGCTCAGGCCTAAATCCACAGCCTGGCCCAAAAGCCAAGTCGCGATGTTGGGGTCTTGGCCTGAAACAGGTGCCTGGACTGAAGGCTGGGTCCTTACGCCTGGCCCTCAGTCTAGGCTCAGGCCCAGGCCCAGAGTCCAGGCCTTGGATCAACTCCAACAACATCCTCTTCTATCTTCTTTTCTTCTTCAACTGATGCCATCCGTTGGGGTCATGCCAGAGTTAATGAACTCCGGCACATTCAACCCGAGTGACACACCATTTTGATGAACCATTTTTACAGTCTAATGATTTCCTTATGCAATAGTTCTCCTGGCTTTAGTTTTGACAATACTGGATTACTGCAACTCCATCTTTTTGGGTCTCACTTCATCCACCTTGCAAGCTCTGCAGGTAATTTAAAATTTGCGAGCATATATTCTCACTGGTTTGTGTTGGTTTAATCATATTATCCCTGTTCAGTGGTTGCTGATCAAGTGGAGAAGAATATTTAAAATATTAATCCCGATCCATACAACACTGAATAATGATGCCCCTTTATATATCAGTTCTCTTAAGATTTACAAGCCAGAGAGATGCCTGTGGTCTTTAAGACAGTGTTCGTTGGAAGTTCCTTCTATTCAGGCATTGTGGCTTATTGAGTTCAGGGATTGACTTTTTGCAGCTTCAGGGAACATGTTTTGGAACAGCATCTCTAAGCATCTGTGCAAAGAGGCTTGCTTGAAATCATTTAAAAAGAAAATGAAAACGTTTTATTTTTGGCAAGCTTTCTGGTAATATAAGGAAAATCATTTTGAGGTACTTTATTGGTCCTGCCATATGGAGATGCATAGATTTTTATTTTTAGGATATATATAGTGGTAGTGTTAGAGTATTTGCTTTTATTTTTAGCTATGTATGTTACTATATAAGCTATTTAGAACTGTAGATAATGTGGCCTAAACATATTTTAATAATGAAACTTTACCATCGCAGTTGAGGATGGACACGGATATCAGAGTTTTTAAAAAAGGAGTCAACCTGGCTTTTTAACCAAGCTTTTAACAACAAGGATTGACTCTGCTGTATTTATTTCTTTTAGCATAATTTTTAGCGGTCACTTCGTACATTTTTTAGGATGTATTTTGATTCATAGTTTTATTTTTATTTTAGATTTTTGCAAGACAGATATGTTGTAGATTTTATATTTTAAATTTATTTGTTTTAGATGTTATCTCCCTTTTATATGCAAATGTAGTAACCAACATTTGATTTATGATGTAAACCGATGTGATATGTATTGACATGAATACCGGTATACAAAAATCATTAAAAAAAAAAAAATGATAAGGACAAAAGAAGATGGGGATTTTGGGCAATCCGTTGCTTTGCACACTTGCTGCACCTGACAGTGAAGAATATCCTGGGGCTTTGGCTGGGGCCCAAGGACCATGGGACTCTATTCTTCAAGGATCTGATAGAGAGATCCAGCAAAATTTCCATCCAATCATGAAATGGGGAGGGGGGCAACTTCTCCATGAGAAACAAGAAGAATGCGGGATGCCTCATAAGCATCCAATTCAAGATGTTGGCAATCACTGGAATTCCAGTTACATGATGCTAGAGAGGTTAGTGGAGACACAAAAAGCCCTTCATGATCTGTCTCTGGAAAGAGAAATAGCTCTTGATCATCCCCTGGATCATCAGGATTGAGTAATGAAGAGACAGTTGATCCAAATCCTGAAGCAGTTAAAGGATACCATAGAGGATCTGAGTTCCAGAAGTGCTACTCTGGTCAGAGTCATCCCTATAGTAAATATTTTGGAAGAAAAGGTATAGGGTTTCCATGAGCAAGGGAGAATTGAAGCAGAGATGTTACAGTTTGTAGACATCTTGCAGCAGCAAGGTGCAAGTAAGACTGAAACCTCTTACAGCAGCAGGTGCAAGTAAGACTGAAACCTCTGACATTAAAGAAGATATGCATGCTTGCCACACATTCTGATACATAAAGGAGATACTGATATGTAGCTTGTATAAGCAGGAGCATCAGAGGCAGAGGTATAAGGAAGATGTAGCACAGGAAAGAGTGGCCACCCAGCAAGTAGTACTGGTATGAGCAGAACTCTGTCAGCTAGCATTTCTGCCCCCTCAAAACATCAAAGCCGCTTTGCCCCCAGAGACCTGTTTCTTCTGACATAGGCCATATCTAAAGCAGCTGGCAAGAGAAATCCGTACCCCGCTACAGTAAAGGAGACCCCAGCAGAAATATCTTAGGCACCCAATCTCAATATTCCCATTGATTACATGGACAAAGAACCACTGGCATACTTGGCACACAAGTCTACAGTGAAGCTAATCCTAGCCAAGGTGGCTCAGCACTATTTTTACTGCTCACCAAACAGCATGCTCAGTGACCAAGTCTTTTCAATGGCAGGGTACATCATGAGCCCCCATCATTCAAGGTTGGTGCCAGACTTGATAAAAAATTAGTCTTTTTAAAATTAATCTGCCTTTGCTGGGCTTTCCAGAATTTCTATACAGGTGGCATGATAACTGTGGTCTTGCTGTCCTCTTGAACATTTTCTTCATACTACATTTCCTTGGTGTTCTTATGATCAATGGTCTCATCTGGTATTTATCCTTCAGAACCAGGACTGTGCTCAGAACCAGGAATGTGCTCCTCCACAATTACTGCATCTAAGGTAACAGAGGCAGTATTTGCAAAAACTGATTCAGAAGAAGAATCATGTCCTGGAAACCCTGGATCACAGGAAATTAAACAGCTAGCAGCTAAATAGAAATATATATGGAAATTATATCAGGCCTCCTCCAGGGATTTCTTCTGGCTTCTTCCTGCCTAGGGCTTTCTACAAATTTGGTTGTGCATTTTTCCCTTCATTTTAAGCCTTCTAGTGTTTTTGCAGTACAGGGTGGCTGTTTGTGACTTTCATGATGCTTTGAGGTCTTCATGCCACTCTTCCAGTTTTTTTGACTCTCTATCACTGTCTTGATGGTTTTTCTGCTTCTTTTGGTGTTTTGTTCCCCCTTCATGGTGTCTTGATCAGTTCATGCCATACTTGGTACCACTTTGCCTTTTTCATACAACCTTGGGTGGGTACATACCACTGTTGCCGGTGCCCTTCACTACTCTTTAGGACTAGAGCTTTGAGGTTTTCTGGTCACTCTTATTGCTTTTTTGCTCTTGTGATGGTACCTTGGAGAACTCTTGCCACTGCTGGTACTGTTTTTCACCATTGTGTGTCCTTGGGCTCTTCATGCCACTTTTGGAGCCATGTTGACATGGAGTTAATTTCAAAAGAATTTACACACTTAAAACTGGGTTTTACATGTGCAAATGCATTTTACTCATGTAAGTGGGCTTTTGAAAATTGCTAGAATATATGCCATTTAATTATCAATAAGTTTACAAATGTAAATGCACTTTAAGTACATAAATAGGGTTTTGAAAATTGCTATGATAGCACATTACATTTACACATGTAATTTCTTTGAAAATGACCTCCATACTCTTGATGTATTGGCTTGCCTTTTCCCTTCTGATGAAGTCTACCCATCAGTTTTATTAGAAATGATTAAAAAATCCCAATTTGGGAGCCCAAAATAGGCTGCATAGCTTCCCATATCGACTAATGGCATATGAATGAACAAATAAAAAAGCAAAAATTATTTTTCATTTGAAACAAACCAAACATATGCCTGTGACCTATAAAATGAATGAAGAAATCAAAACAAATTTTTTTGACTCTGCATGTCCATGGAGGAAGAACAGAAGTAGTAGAAACATCCCCAGGCCAGAAGCTTCTTCTTCCCTGCATCCTTCTCTAAGTCCAGCTGAGCACAGAGACAGAAAAGAGCCAAAAGCAGTTGTGTCTATACGTGGGACATGCCACAGATGATCTTTTCTCACGTGGTCCAGGAGAGGCGTTCAACCTCTAGGCCAGAACCTAGGTCCACAGAAGTACTGGGATGCAGCATTTTTGGAGGCATCACTGGTAAATTAGAGTGGTATTTGAGGTGGCAGAAGTTACATTGATTGTCTAGTCATCGAGTTCTCTTCATCACTTGCTTCCCTTGTGCTGTCAACTGCAACCTCACAGAGCAGCACATGGCAGCAAGACACTGCATGAACAAATAGAAAGTGTAAAAAATGGGCAGGCCTTCTGTGCCATAGCAGCTGCTCCACTGGCCCAGTGTCTGTCCTCATATTAGTCTGGAGTTTGTGCTGGCACAGCAACCGTGCAGGAGCTTTTTCTGCTTTACAGTCTCTGCTCAGCTTTCGTGGGATTCCCATGCAGAAAGTGAATCTTTCTGGCACTGTTCACCTCATCTTACTGGCTTAATTATACCATTACTTTCCATATCCCTCACTTGGCCCTCAGTCCTGGAATCACAGAGTTGTCTGCTCCTGCCCCTTTTTCCACAACCCCCCCCCCCCCCCCCCCCACATCCTCAAGGCTGCCTTTTCCAATAACTTACCTTTCGTTTCCTCCTGCATCAGATTCAGGAAACCTGTTGGTGTTGACATGGGGAATGTGAGAACATGAGGAGAGGGAATGAGACGAAAAAGAACACAACCTAGAAGAAAACGATTGCTCAGCAACTTTATGAGCCCCCTCCTCTGCTGTTTCCTTTAAGTTGGCCGAAGGAGAGGGTCCTGTGTCTTTCTGGTACTGCGTACGGGCACAACATCTCTTACTGGGTCCGTACCTGACCTTATCTGCAGCACTGTTACTTGCTAAGGACCAGAGGAAATGAGGATTAGGAAAGTTTTTCTCTTGCTGGATCCAAAATATTAAATATATAAAAATGAAAAGAAATTCCTAGGCTACTTTGTAGAGATGCATTATTTTTAAATACAGTAGAAATAAGAATTATAAAATAGTACAATATCCATCACTATCCCAAAAGACATTACACCACTTAGGAAAGTAAACTGAGATTAGAATCAGAATGTAGTGGCTTCTTAACACATCGTAAAGATATAAGGGGCAATTTTCAAACTGTCCACATTGGGACAAAGTGCAGGGATCCTTTTTATCTGCAGACTGTGCACTAGTTTTCAAAGCAAAAGTATGCATGACAGTTCTGCTTTGAGCCTGCATAAGACAGTTGTTTCTGCTCTTCATGTGGCTGCTTTTTTCATGGAAGATAATGTATTTAGATTTGAAAATGCAATCAACACAGGCTACTTTCCTCCTCTGACCCCAACACCAGAGAATACCTCTTGTAAAAATGCAGCTGGAATTACTCACGTTGGGCAGCAATGCATGTAGTTTTAGCTGCACAAAGGTAAGGCAGTTTCCAGACTGCCAGTTTACACATGTAAATTGCTATTTATAGGCATAAATGGCTTTGAAGAATGTCCCCATGCAGGGCAATTTTCAAAGCCATTTACCCAGGTATATAGTGATTTACTTGGGTAAACTCTGAAAGTTGCTGCCAACCCGCCCCCCCCCCACACCCCCCTTCTTTGTTAACAAAAAAGTTCACACAGGCTTCCACAGTGTGTATAATTTTAGCCAGGTGAAGGACAGGGAATAGGGAGCTTCCCGAGAGGCAATGGCAAGGCATGTTAAGCAAATAGCACATGCACATTTTCAAAGCTACAAAGTAAGTGGAAATGCATGGCTGCTTTTTACCCACAGACCTTGTAGGAAACTACGCATGGAGTCTCCCTTTGAAAATGAGATACAAGGTCTGCAAATAAACAGTACCCACTGATTTTGCAGCTATGCAGGCTGTTTGCAAAATGCCTCTATATCATTAGCAGGCACTACATAAAGGTTTGATGTTACTGTTAACTCTTTTATAAACAGATTAACCATTTTATATATAATCAGTCATTTGTGATAATATTCTAATTATCCAGCTGTTGGAACCTGTGGGAGGGAGCGCTAGGGAGCGTTCCGGATTCCAGAGAGATGTGTGCCCTTGGACCATTACGCGACTGCAGAGAGGAGCTCCGAGGAAGGCAAGACATGTCCAAGAATGGGAGGAGCAGTCTGGTCACTGAGCCCCAACCTCTGCTGAACCTGCACGCACTGGTAGAGACCCAACAAAGCAATGCTGGTCTCTGGGGTAGCCCTCCAGCCACTCGATAGCCCTTTCGGACCTGCCACTGGGGAGCAGCAGATGCAGCAGGATGGACAGAGGTTGAGGACAGGCGATGGTACTGGAACTTGGAACAAGACGGGACCTTGGTCTAGGACTAGGCTGATGGCTTGAACAAAACAAGGAAGCTCAGAGGCTGAGATGAAATGAAGACACATGGGGCTTGGGACTCAGATGAGACGAGGACACTTGAAGACTCAGATGAGATGAGGATGCTTGGTACTTAGAGATTCAGTCGAGACGAGGACACTGGGTACTTGGGAGCACAGACGAGTCGAAGACACTTGGTAATTGGGAGCTCAGACGAGATGAGGATGTGAGGTGGCTTGGAACTCAGATGCAATACGCTCAAACGTGGATGAAGATCAGAGATGAATTCTAGAGAGTCAGGCAAGGATTCCAGATACTCCGATGAGGATTTGGAACTTGGAAAGACTCAGGCGAGGATAAGGACTCACGATACTCAGATGAAGACAGAGGCTCAGGATCAGGGAGGAATCCAGACAGTGCTCGAAGACAGATCCAACCAGAACAGGGCTCCAGCCACCAAATTCAGACACCGGATTTAGCCCCAGGAAGGTCAGCTGAAGACGAGGACCGGGGCAAGGCGAAGCTGAACCCGTAGCTTAAGGACTGACGGGACATCAGGAGCGAGACTTGGAACATCAAGGTTGGAACATAGGACATTGGATACGAAAGGACACCGGTACCTCAGGACATCTATGGCATCTGGACATCAGTGACTTCTAGAGAGGAGGACCTCAAGGAAGTCTGGAACATGACAGATGAAGACAGGAGACAGTGACATCAGGACAGCTGAAGACAGGAAGACATCTGGAGACACAGAGACATCAGGACATCTGAAAACAAGAGGATGGGATTCGTTGAGAGACCGGAACATGGAATGAAGATGACCAAGACAAGGAGGACCAACGAGGAACAGAGAGCCTTGAAGAAGTGAAGGAGGATCATGGAGGACTCCTGGAATGAAGAGCTGGAACTGAAGATCAAGGAGAGGTCCAACTCCATGACCAACTCCTTGCGAAGGCGAAGAGGAACTGAAGGCTGAGCCCTTTTGTAGGGCTGAAGAGGAACGCCCAGGATAACATCACAAGGAGGAGCCAGGAGGACTGGCCCTTTAAATCCTGTGAAGAGGCGTGGCCCCACACCTAAGGAAGAAGGCAGAACCTTGGACAGCAGCCATGATGTGAAGAGGAGCTGAAGCAGGAGTAGGCCTGAGGTTTCGGAGGCGGCTCCTGCCGCAGGAAGGCTGAAGATGATGGCGGCTTCCAGGCTGCATGAAGAGCAGCTCCGAAGCAGCATCCAGGCTGCAGAAGAGGACGAGTATGGTGGCGGCCTCCTGGCCATGTGGAGAAGAGCTTTGAGGCTTTGGTGGTAGCCTCCAGGCCATGAAGAGATGAAGGATGTGGCACCCAGGCCACAGGAGATCAGTGTGATCGGCGGTGACCTCCAGGCCACGGGATGGATGAAAGACGTCTGCGGCTCCTGCCGCAATGAACAGAGAATGTTTGTGGCCTATTGGCCACAAGGGAGAGCGTGGCAGGGGTGGTTCCAGGCTGCGACAGTGGTGGTGAGCAGTGGCGGCCTCCAGGCCGCATGGAGGCACAGACAGGGAACCAATACTTCCTTCCAGTCTATCACTGGTGTCCATGTCCTCCTGGGGGACACAACTGTGCCTCTGGACCTGCCACTGGGGTCCACAACCACCTTGGGGACCAGACTTCATTCATCAGTCTATTGCTGGGGTCCATGCCCTCCTGGGGGATCTGATTCCATGGCTTCTTCGGGGACCACTCAATTCGCTGCTTGGGTCCACACCTTTTTGGGAACTGCTTGATCTGCCCTAGGGTTCCCTTCATCAAGGTGAACTGTATTCACCTCTTGATCTGCTGCTGTGGTCCCCACCCTCTTGTGGGACCACTCAAACTACTACTGGGGTCCCCACCCTCTGGGGGACCACTCAAACTACCAGTCGGTTCCCCACCCTTTTGTGGGGGGGTGGGGGGGGGGAACTACTCCATCTCTAGATCTGCCATTGCAGTTAGTAGAAGAGCTTGTCCTGGCTTGGGTTTATAGTGCTTAGCATTCAGTGATTCAGGCTCTATGTAGTCTCAGCTGTCAGTGAGTTTAGCTCTATTAAGCACATGGCCAGTTATTCACTGTTACCCAGCCCATATGAGTTATCTGCTCTCAGCCAAAAGGCCAAGACTCAGGCAGAATGATGAAAAGAGAGTGTGTGCACACCCTTTTATCCTGCCTGGCTTTTTTTTTTTCTTCGGGAACTGGGTACCCAAGAGTCTGACTACCCTTGTTAGTCAGGGTGTTTTGTGCAGGAGGTGGACCCTTGAGCCAAAATGGGGTTGATGCTACCTGCAGGGAAAGCCCTATGGGTCCCCACCATCGGTAGGTGGAGCTGGCTGACTTGAAGGAGGCCGGCTGGAGCTTCCCCAATACCAGCCCTCGTTCCCCACAGGTTGACATAGTGAGGGCAAAAGTAGCACCGGCGCCATTTTGACTTTTGCCCTCACTATGTCGACATAGTGAGGGCAAAAGTAGCGCCAGCACCATTTTGACTTTTGCCTTCACTATGTCGACATAGTGAGGGCAAAAGTAGCGCCGGCACCATTTTGAATATTGGCAATACGGCCTGCATGCAGGAGGTCGCTCCCAGACCCCCGCTGGACTTTTGGCAAGTCTTGTGGGGGTCAGGAGGCCCCCCCAAGCTGGCCAAAAGTTCCTGGGGGTCCAGCGGGGGTCCGGGAGCGATCTCCTGCACTCGTGACGTCGGGTGACAGGAACCAAAATGGCGCCGGCACTACCTTTGCCCTGTCATCTGGTAAGGGCAAAGGGCCACCGGCGCCATTTCTTTTAGCGCAGCCGTGGCCCGAGAGCGGGAGATTGCGCCGGGACCCCCCCCCCACTGAACCCCAGGTAATTTAAAACATTTTGGGGGGCTTCGGGAGGGTGGGGGATTTATTTTAAAGGGTCGGGGTGGGTTTTAGGGTGCCGGTTTTCCCGCCCTCCCCCAATTTACGATTTTTTACGTTTTAAAAAAAACAAAAACCATGACGATCAGATTTCCCTCCCCCCCCCCAGCCAAAATCGATCGTTAAGACGATCGATCACCCGATTCACATCCCTACTCATCACTGCCACCTCTGGTGGCTACACAACATTGTTTAAATAAAGATCAATCTCTCTGTGTTTATGTGTCCTCAGCTGAGCTTGACCTGTGGCCCCTCACGGGACTGCTCCCCATGGGCGTGGTCAGCTGCCACAGTGTCCAAGGGTCCACCCAAACCTCACTAATTATAACTGGAGCATAACATAGGTGTTTTGGTATTTTAGGATCTGATTTATATTTGCAGTTTTAGTTTTTCATAGGTAAAATTATTATTGTTTGAGTGCTGGTAGTTAGTGCTGGTTTGGTATGGGAGGTTTACTCAAGGCTTTCTGAGGGTCAAGCCCACATCCAAAATGTATTGCAATAGACCTAATACCATATGGGTATTGTTGCAGGGTTTTCTGGTTGGCACCACAGCAGCACTGCATGTAAACATAATATATGTCTTTGTAAGTGATATTTTTATCTCAGAAGACTATACTCAGAATGTTCTTTTTACATCAAAATCTATTATTATAAATGCATACTTTTTAATTATGCATATGTGGGGGTGAGTTTTTAAATTTTGCCTGTGACATCTAATACCCTTGCACTGGCCATGGGTTCAGGAGGAGAGTGGGTAGACCTAGGTATGGAGTAATACAGGCATCCAGGACATCAGTCGCTCGCATCCGTCCTTTCACAATATGAATAATTCACTGGACAAGAAGTTTGGGTTAACAAGGCCGCAGCTTTAATAACCTGGAGGCCCGAGCCCCCCTTTATTAACAATACAATTTCAATCAACAACTCCCAAACCATCCGCCGCTGTGCCAGCAAGATGATTCATTTCCAGCCTCGCGGCTCGCCCTATGGCCCCCGCACCAAGTTCAGACTCCCACCGCCTGCCAGCAAAGGAGCCAACCCAGTGGGCCTCCGCCGCCAACCAGCAAGAAACCAGGCCTGCCAGATGACTCCCGCCGCCTGCCAGCAGGGAGCCCGCCACCAACAACTTCCAGTTGTCCAACATTTCCCATTGCCAGGTACATCACTCTTAACAGGTAACCAGTGTATTAAGCAGAACAGGCTCAGGCCATCCGCTGCGACAAAGAACGCTCACACATAACAATAACAATAACAATAGCAATAAGGGTGGGTGGGAGGGAAAAACGGCCGTCTATGCTCCAGGAGCGGCGCGCCGAAAATGCCGGCCGCATCGCTCAGCTCCGGGACTGCCCAGAGGACTGCCCACTGCCGCTGGCTGACCAATCCTGACCGACCAGCACTGCAGGAGCCCTCTGCTTGCCGTCCAATCACCCATGTCCCCGTGCTCTCCTAGCCCTGACTTCCCCACAACCTCCTGACCCTAATCTAACCTTGCTCCCCCCCCCCTGGGGGGGCGGTCCCCTCCCCCAAGGACCAGGTCAGCTCCCTGAGCGAGCCTGGGCCTGTATTACATTGGCCTGCCGGTCAGTAAAACCAACAGACCTCTCAGAATGTCAGAGTTTAGATTACTGAAGGGAGATGAATGAACTGGGGGCTGGTGGGGGGAGGGGGGAGGGGGCAGCACAGTAATTGTTCACACAGGGCAGCAAAAAGCTAGCACTGGCCCTGCTTAGATTGTACGTCCTCTGTGGACAAGGAAAACCTACAGTACCTAAATATAACCCACCTTGCATTACCAATGAAAAGGCATAAGCCTTGTTTTTGAGCTCATCTAAAAATGTGTTACTCAGTTGTTTGTTTTATATATATTTAACTTATGCATGGTTTTTGTACAGTGCCCTGAACCTTGGAGGGAAAAGGTAACAAATATTCAAAATAAGTAAATAAATAGATAGATAAATAAATCCCAAAGCATGTTAAGGTTTAGTTGCAAGCTGGTTTTACAGATATTAGTTAGGGTCATTCATCAAAATGCATTCGGGCCCTAACGCCCATGATAATGCCTTAACGCAGTCATTATTTTACGCATCTCGCGATGTGTATGCAAATTTTTGAAAAGTAGTCAAAGAAGAGAGTATGGGTGGGTTTTATGAAAATGAGGGACATTTGTGAGGAGATTTGCCAGGGATCCAGCAGTTAAACTGTTGGAGACATACCATGATCCTGTGAATTGGTTGCATAATTTCAGGGTTCAATTAAGGTTTTATAATATATGGTTGATTTCCAAAAACACATTTAAAAACAGCACCTTTTGTTGGGGAATTTCAGTTCTACAAGTTAATACAGCCAGAACTATACTGAGACCTAGTAAAGCATTGATTGGTTTGAAAGAACATACCGAAGCAAAAACTTGTCCTGGTATGAATATTATCATCATCTTACCCCAGTTATTGCTCCTATCTTTTATATCATCCGACTGGCTGAATTGCTGCTGTCATCTTGATCCATTGTAAACAGAGAATCAGATGAAAAATACATACCCTTCCTAGACTTTTGTCTTGTGGCAGTCATTCTCAACTCCCGACAGGGGAAAGAAAAAATCACAAATTAGGCAACCTGCCATTTCGCCTTCTGTCACCCAGTGAAAGATGTTGTTTATTTCTCAGAGAAGAAGAGGAGCATCCAAATTCCTAATAAATCATTGATGACTCATAAAAGTTGTGTCAACTTCCTTCAGGGCACATCAAACATGTGTTAGTGTGGAAATTGAAGGGCAGCATTCTGTTTTACTAAATAACCTTTTTCTTTCATAAATTGAGTTCCTCCAAGAGCTCATGACCTGGGTAAAGGTGGCTCTTATTTAGAACAATGTATACATGGAAAGAATGTCCTTGCTGAGAATAAAGAAATGGTTTAAAGTCTGATATTTTTCTGAGGACTATATTCATTCAAAGTGATTGTTTTCAGTAAAAAGCATTTTATCAGTCCTTATAGGCTATCTGAAAATTGTGCTCTCGCAATGCAGCTAAAACGAAGTGTGCAAAAAATTCAATACTGGAGATTCAGTACAGAGACAGAAAAGTAAACATAGGAAGGATCCCAGCTTTCAAAAGTGTCCACAGTAAACCATTTGTGCATGTAAGTGAGATGCTGAAATCTTTGCTAGTGCTTTATAAACTGTGTAGCAGGAGCCATACCATTTATAGTGTTATTTCTCTCCTAAAAGTATCTTTCAGAACATGCATATTGTTATAATGCAGGAACATGCATACTTTTTTAATGTATGTTATAAAATTATGCACAAATATTTTACATGCATAATAATTATAACAATATAGGTGTAATAACTCAGAATTAAATATGGAGGCGGGCATTTTATAAAGTATATATATACTCTTCTTCTGAAAACACTTAGGGGTAGATTTTCAGACGAGCGCGAACAGCCTACTTTTGTTTGCGCTCCAGGCGCAAACAAAAGTACGCTGGATTTTAGTAGATACGCGCGTAGTCGCGCGTATCGGCTAAAATCCTGGATCGGCGCGCGCAAGGCTATCGATTTCGTATAGCCTGCGCACGCCGAGCCGCGCAGCCTACCCCCATTCCCTCCTAGGCCGCTCCGAAATCGCAGCGGCCTAGAAGGGAACTTTCCTTTGCCCTCCCCTCACCTTCCCCTCCCTTCCCCTACCTAACCCACCCGCCCGGCCCTGTCTAAACCCCCATCCTACCTTTGTCGGGGGATTTACGCCTCCCGGAGGGAGGCGTAAATCTCTGCGCGCCAGCAGGCCTCCTGCGCGCCGGGCCGCGACCTGGGGGCGGGTACGGAGGGCGCGGCCACGCCCCCGGGCCGTAGCCACGCCCCATACCCGCCCCCAAAACGCTGCCGACACGCCCCCGCAACGCCGCACGCTCCGGCCCCGCCCCCCGACACGCCTCCCGACACGCCCACTCCGAAAACCCCGGGACTTACGCGAGTCCCGGGGTTCTGCGCGCGCCGGTGAGCCTATGTAAAATAGGCTCACCGGCGCGCAGGGCCCTGCTCGCGTAAATCCGCCCGGTTTTGGGCGGATTTACGCGAGCAGGGCTCTGAAAATCCGCCCCTTAACTTTCATGTGTACCTGGCAAACTGGTAAAGGAGGGTCTAGGCAAACTGGTAAAGGTCTACCTTTACCAGTTTGCCTAGACCCTCCAGTACTTCACTCTGAATCTGTACTAGTTTGCTCAGACATCCCACCAAAAAACTACAGACCAAAGACAAGTGGAATTTCAATTGCACAAGTCAATTAGCAGGTGTAAAGGTTTATGGGCAGATTTAGTATTTTATACAAGTATACCACTTATAAAAAAAAATAGTGACATGCACAAATGTCTAAACCCCTGCCCCAGAACCACCTTTTTATTCCTGTTAATACTTATGTGCAACATTGCAAGTAGACACAAAGTCTTAAGGTTTATAAAATAGGATAAGCAGTGTATATACACACATACATACTGGGATGAGTGGCGTGAAAGTGAGCCCTTGGTGTTGTAGCATAGTTGACGCTACCCTGTAGGTGAACCTACAAAGCCTACACCAACAGCTAGCAAATCCAACATGTAGAGGGACAGGCTGGAGCTTCATCTATATCTGATGCCAGGACAGGCAGCAAACTGGAGAATCTGGGGACAGGCCGAGGTCAGGGGAGTCAGCAGATATGCATGGTCAGAACCTAGACAAGAGATCAGATACAGGTGGCAGGCAAACATGGCCAAGTCCTAGGCAAGAGGTCAATACCAGAAGATCAGGACAGGGAAGGACTAAGACACGCAGAAGACAAGGCTGGATGAGATGAGGCTGGATGAGACAAGGCTGGATGAGGAAGACTAGACAAGACAAGGCTGACAGGAACACAGGGATGGACTGGATTACAGAAACAGGCTAGAATGCAGGAGCTACATGCACCGCTGAAGCGGGTGACACGTTGCTGAGACAATGACAGGGAGAGTGGGCCGTGCTTAAATAGGGAAGTCCTACATCATCGCTGGGTACTGTGATGCTTTCCCACCAAAGACCCTTTAAATATAGGTATGTATCGCATGTGCAGCTAAGGAGATGGCCTGGAGGAGCTGGACGATGACAGCATTCAGCTAGAGTTTCAATGTACAAGCTCATGAAGCAGCCCTGATCACTGGAGGTGGCGTTGTGGTCATGGGGGAGCTGTTGCTGCATCAGGGGTAAGTGAAATGACTCAAACAGTAGGGGTGTGCATTCGGATTGACCGCATTAGTAAAACGCAACTCATATTTTTTTTTTACTTAAAAAATTGATTCGACATAAACGATCGGATTTCCCACATATCGAACATAGATATGTTCGATATGTGGGAAATCGCGATTGTTGAGCCAAAATAAAAATATAAACCCCCTCACCCTCCTTAATCCCCCCCCCCCGACTTACCACAACTCCCTGGTGATGGAGCGAGGAGTGAGGACGCCATTTCTGCAATCCTTGGCGAGAAGCATGTGACGTCGGCGGCACGTCGAGTGACGCCGGCGTCACGTGATTCCCGGCTCGTTCGCGCCGGACGGCTCGTTCGGCCCAAAAAGAACTTTTGGCCAGCTTGGGGGGGGGTCAGGAGGCCCCCCCAAGCTGGCCAAAAGTTCTTTTTGGGCCGAACGAGCCGTCCGGCGCGAACGAGCCGGGAATCACGTGACGCCGCGTCACTCGACGTGCCACCGACATCACATGCTTCTCGCCAAGGATTGCAGAAATGACGTCCTCACTCCTCGCTCCATCACCAGGGAGTTGTGGTAAGTCTGGGGGGGGGGATTAAGGAGGGTGAGGGGGTTTAAATTTTTTTTTGCACATATGTACATATACCCAACTCATTGGATTTTTTTTATGTCCATATTGGCCGCAAGTGGGACCCCCTTTCGGACATAAAAAATATGAACATAAAATTTTGCTCTGCACATCCCTATCAAACAGCTGTCTCATGAACCACTGACTGTGATAGTACCCCCCCCCCCCCTCATCTTCTGGGCTTGGATTTATGGGGGAATCTCTTGTGGAAATCTTTTAGTAATCACAGAACTTGCAAATTGTAAGCTGGCTCACAAGAATTTTCCTCAGGCCCAAAGTTTTTCCAGGAGATTAAATAATGAATGTGGTTTCTCACCATTAGGGAATCAAAGATCTCCTGGACTTCATACTGAGTATCTTCTTTCACGGGAAGTTTGGTAGGGTGGAAAGGAAGTCTGGAGGGCCACAGTAGTATTGCTGGCTTCAGAAGGGATACATGGAATACATCATGAACCCATAAAGATGAGGATAGCTTCAATTTTTAAGCCACTAGTCCTAATTGTTGTGTAATGGGGAATTGGCCAAGAAATCTTGATGCAAATTGTAGTGAAGTCATTCAAAAGTTTAGATTTTTTTGTACTGAGACATAACAAGTCTCTGGGGCAGAGCTGGGGTTCTGGGTGATGTTTCCTGTCTGCCTAAGTCTTGAATTATGCTTCCTTTTGTTCCAGGAGGCGATGCATCTTCTGCCACAGATCCTGGAACTCTTGGGCTGCCAAGCAGGAGATGGATGTTGGAACAGTCTTAGGTATGTGAGGATGACATCAGAACACAACGTAGAAGAGAAATGACCCTGTGGAGCTGTTTATTTGATTATTATGGCAGAATGCGGTCCATGGGTGTATGGATGTTCAGTTATCTTGCTGTTGGTTCATATAAGCTGACAGAAAGACCTTGAGGTTCTAACTTATCCACTCCTTTTGCCCATTGTTCTGGGGATGGTAAGCTGAAATAAAATCCAAGGTGATTCTAAACTTCTTGCACAAGTTTTTCCAGAAGTGGGCTGTGAACTGGATTTCTCAGTCCAAGAGGATGCAAAGGGAAGCTCATGCAGACGGAAGATATGTTAGACAAAGATATTAGTCAGCTCAGATACCAAAAGGAGGCCCAGGAGGGGTGTGAAATGTGCCATCTTTGAAAATTGATCCACCACCACCCATATAGTGGTGTTGTCACTTGAGAGGGGAAGGTCAGTGACAAAGTAGTGGCCAAGTGGAGCCAGGGTTTCTTGGGGGCTGGCAGCAGCTGTAACAACCACCAAGGTTGAGAGCTTGAATGACCTTATTCATGGCACATGTGGGGCAGAACTCCATGTATCACTTCATGTCAGCTTTATCTGGGGCCACCTGTAGTGCTGGAAAATTAACTCCAAGGTTCAGGTGATATTCAAGTGGCCCACCAACTGGAAATTATGAGCACACTGAATAATAGGGGTGTGCATTCGTTTTGAACGCATATGTAAAACGCAACTTATATTTTTAAACGAGAAAAAAAAGGTTTGATGAGAAACGCATCGCGAGTTCCAACGTATTCAACATAGCTATGTTGAATACGTTGAACCTAAATAAACACTTAAACCCCCCACCCTCCTGACCCCCCCAAGACTTACCAAAACTCCCTGGTGGTCCAGCGGGGAGTCAGGAAGCCATCCCTGTATTCCTTTGCGAGGAGCATGTGAAGTCGGCGTCACGTGCTCCTCCGCGCCTCTGCTCCCGGACCCCAGCTGGACCCAACCGGAACTTTTGTCCAGCTTGGGGGGGCCTCCTGACCCCCCCAAGCTGGCCAAAAGTTCTGGTTGGGTGCAACGGGGGTCCCGGAGCGACCTCCTGCCACATGACCTACCTGTCACGTGGTAGGAGTACAAGATGGCGCCGGTGACCATGTGACAGGGGCTGACCAATGGCACAGCAGCCCCTGTGACACAGGCTATCGGCGCCATGAGGAAATCGCAGACGAGTGCAGGGATGGCTTCCTAACTCCCCGCTGGACCACCAGGGAGTTTTGGTAAGTCTTGGGGAGGGATTAAGGAGTGTGGGGGGTTTAAATTTTTATTTAGAGAACCGGTGAACGTATGGACAGACCCTCAACTTATGGAATTCTCCATATGTCCATATTGAACGAAATCGACCCTCAACTTCAACTTATCAACTTATCAACGAAAACTTTTTGTCTGCACATCCCTACTGAATAACTTTCTGACACAGGTGCTGAGGAACAACAGTTTTCCCATGGGGGGGATCATGAATATGGTAGCAACTATAATCCTCGCAGGGTCAATATGTCATAGGGACTCCAGGGAGCCTTCAGTATCAAAGGAGTGGGAGAGAGCATCGGCTTGTTGGTTCTTCTCTGTGGGGCAATACTGCAGCTCGAATTCAAACCAATTGAAAAAAATGACCTACAGGCTTACATGGATTCAGCCTCTGTGCTTGCACCAAATGCTCTACATTTTTATGATCCATTAGAGATGTGAATCGGAACCGGAATCTGATCGGTTCCGGTTCCGATTCAAATCTTAAAATTTTTATCGTCCAGCCCGATTGGGTTTTTGTTTATCGGCTGTGCTCGATCCGATAAACAAAAAACCCACCCCGACCCTTAAAAACCGACCCCTTAGCTTCCCCCACCCTCCCGACCCCCCCAAAAATGTTTTAAAATTACCTGGTGGTCCAGTGGGGGTGTGGGGCGCGATCTCCCACTCTCAGGCCATCGACTGCGCTAATAAAAATGGCGCCGATGGCCCTTTGCCCTTACCATGTGACAGGGTATCCGTGCCATTGGCCGGCCCCTGTCACATGGTAGGAGCACTGGATGGGGGGTCGGGAGGGTGGGGGAAGCTAAGGGATTAGTTTTAAAGGGTCAGGGTGGGTTTAGGGGTTATTTTTGTGTGCCGTTTTTCCCGCCCTCCCCCAAAATGAAAAGAGAACCCCCACGAATAATATCGTGGGGTTTTCCTATCATTTTGGGGGAGCCCCCGATTTCTGACGATTTTGAAAATATCGTACGATATTTTCAATCGTCCGAAGCCCGATTCACATCCCTAGAAAATGTCATAATGCCTCTGTATCGCTCCATGGTGAGACCACACCTTGAATACTGTGTAGAATTCTGGTCGCCGCATCTCAAAAAAAGATATAGTTGTGATGGAGAAGGTACAGAGGGCAACAAAAATGATAAAGGGGATGGAACAGCTCCCCTATGAGGAAAGGCTGAAGAAGTTGGGGCTGTTCAGCTTAGAGAAGAGACGGCTGATGTGGGATATGATAGACGTCTTTAAAATCATGAGAGGTCTTGAATGAGTAGATGTGAATTGGTTATTTATACTTTTGGATAATAGAAGGACTAGGGGGCTTTCCATGAAATTAGCAAGTAGCACATTTAAGACTAATCGGAAAAAATTCTTTTTCACTCAATGCACAATTAAGCTCTGGAATTTGTTGCCAGAGGATGTGGTTAGTGCAGTTAGTATAGCTGGGTTCAAAAAAGGTTTGGATAAGTTCTTGGAGGAGAAGTCCATTAACTGCTATTAATCAAGTTTACTGAGGGAATAGTCACTGCTATTAGTAGCATGGGATCTTCTTGGTGTTTGGGTAATTGCCAGGTTCTTGTGGCCTGGTTTGGCCTCTGTTGGAAACAGGATGCTGGGCTTGATGGACCCTTGGTCTGACCCAGCATGGCAATTTCTTATGTTTTTATGTCCTTATTTTCTTTCTAATATTTGAGGAGAAGTACATGGTTGAACTAGGGTGGCCTCTCCCACCAAACCTAGGTCCTGAAGTTTCTCAACTTAGCTGGGCAGTGACTTATGAAGTGCCACAATTGAGAAATAAACTGAGGTTTTTTTCATCTTCTTTTCTTTTCTGCAGACAGCTTGAGGTGGTTGAATTTCACAATCTCCACTGGAGCTAGTCCTGGCTCAGGAGGTGACCTGGGAATCATGGGTCACTGGAAGCTAGGAGCGAGATGAATAGGGCAACAATCCAAGCCCCTCTCATGATCTCTTTCTTAAAACCTGAGATCCAGGTGTATGGCTAGGCTTATTATCCCTTCCAACATGATCAATATGGCTATTAGAATTGCACCTTCAGCCAACATTTCAGGCAGATCCCTGGCAGTCAGCGCATCCTTAATGTGTTCTCCAAGACCTTGCCTAAAGACTGTGATTAGGCTATCACTGCCATTCTGAAGTTCAGGGTCCAGAAATGGACTGGGATCCTTGTTTTATTTGCAGAAGTTTGGACACCATGGGAGCCGTATGGCCTGGCTCATCAAAAATCAGACAGAATTCTTGTAAGAGGTGATTCAGATGCCCCAGGAGTGAAAAATCTCTCTTCCAAAGGGGTGACGCTCAGGCCAGGGTTTAATTCATTTTGACTCGAACCAATGGAAACAAGGGTGCCTGAAATTCAAATTGCATCTGGCATTGGTTCAAGAAGACCCTACATTTAGATGGATTACCATCGTACTGCAGAGGCAGAGGCAGAGGCAGATGATGTGTGAGAGTAGTAGGCCATTTCACGGGTGCTGGAGTGGAAGCTGGAGTAGACTGAGCAGACATATCCCAGATATACTCAGCCATTGTGTTCAATTGATCCTGCTGCCATATCAAATCTCCCCAAGATGGGTAAGTAGGGAAGGGGAGTATTCTGGTCTGGCATTTTCTTGGGTGGGAGGGATGAGTGGGGGGGCACAGGAAGCCTCAGGAGGCCCAATTTCTTTTTCTTTTTTTTTCTGTTGTTTTTTTTTTGTTTATTTCATTTTTTAATGAAATAAACAAAATAAACATTAGATGAAACAATATTCATGCAAAAACAACCCCCTAAAAATGAAAAACAAAATGAAATGTTTTCTTCTTCACCCCTCTACTATCCCCTTTATATTTTTGTTGGTTTTGGAAAAGCTATCACTATTGATTGTATCTGTTTTTTTCCATGATCAATATGGCTATTAGAATTGTACCTTCAGCCAGCATGTAAGTTCTACCTCATACTGGGTACAACAGGCAGCATAAATCCTTCCAAATTAGATTTTCTGTGGAGAAAAAGTACCAGACAGATTCTGAAAAACAAATACTTTTCTGCATGCAATCTCTATAGTTCTCTCTCAGTTTTCCTGTAGAAGCCAGCAGTAGCTGTTTCATTATTTTTTTGTCATATGCAAGGTTTCCTTTTATCCAGCATGAGTCAGTACAAGCCTGTCTGGGTATGAGTTTCCAGTCTCCTAAAGAGCAGAACTTCAATATGAGAAGAACATTCTGTCATATAAGGTAAGTAAAGAGGGGGGGCATTAATCTAACATCTTTTATAGTTCTTTTTTGTGTGCTACCAGTATCATTATTGGCCCTAACAAATAAACTGTTTTCCTAAGAGGCCGTGGAACAGCCTTTTGGTTGCGGTGGGGGGGAGGGGGGGGGGGGGGCAAACAAGCTTCTTCCCAGCTGCTCCTACAATTAACTGCCGTACAACAAAATGGCACCCTCTGCTGAGGAGGATGTGCCGGAGAGTATTGTATTGATAATTCTAGAGCTGTGCAGTAATCATTACAAGTTTATGTTCATGTTTGTGATTTATTACAATAAGTAAAATTTTGTTTTAGACACTTTAACTTATGCTGAGGTTGTATGATTGTATTCATTGTAAACCACCAAGACATTTTGATTAGCAGTATATAAATGTTGAAATAAATTAATAAATACTCCAGTGTGTCCCCAGTGGATGGTATCATTTCAAGAAAGAAGACAAAATGAAAGAAGATAGTGGATGTATGAAGCCTGGGCTCCAGCAGCCTGGCCTAAACCTGACCCTGGGTTGGGTCCCAGCGTCAGCCTCCAGGCCAGGTGCCAGCATTGGACCTAGACCTGGACTAAGGCCCAAGTTTCAGGATCTGGCCTCTGGATGAGGGCTCAATACCTGGCCTAGGCTGAGTCCTAAGTGTTGAGACCCAGCCTCTGGGCTGGACCCCAGCAGCATCAGGACCCGGCCTCCAGGCTGAACCCTAAGCATCAGGACCTGGCCTCTATGCCAAAACCCAGGTGTCGAAACCCAGACTCTCGGCAGCGTCTGGCATCAGGACACTGCCTTCGGGCTGAGACCCAGGCATTGGGATCCGACCTTCAGACTTGGCCCTGGCATTGGGCCTGGGACTGGGCCCTGGCCTAGCCCAAAGCCCAGGTGTCAGGCCTGGGATCTGGTAAGTGGGGCTTTGGGGCTTTGGGCTTGGGCCTAGGCCTAATCATCAGATCCCCTCTGGACCAGGTAAGCGGGGGGCCATGGAAGAATCTGGCTCTGGCATTTTTTTTTTTGGTTGGGAGGGATGGGTGGTAAAGACAGGAGGCCTCAGGAAGCCCCATTTAATTTTTTTCCTGGTTTTTTTTTTATATGAAATAAACATTAATTGAAATGAAATTTATGGGACCCCCCCCCCCCCTAAAAACAAAAAATGAAACTACTTTTTACATCTTCTCACCCCTAATAAGTACATGCAATCTAGGGTGATGTGCCATCAAATTTGGGTTATGGGTGAATAGTAGTAGTTTGTCAACTGATATCTCGTGAGTGTGTTGTTTGGGTCTGGGTTATAGTCCTCCTTATTGCGATTTGAGTTTTTTTTATTAGAGTAAATGAGTTATCAGGGGCACACCTTATTTGTTATCTGGAGGGTAGATATGTGTTGTTTTAATATATTTTATTTTTGTGAAATATTGTATGTGTTATTTTATCTGTATTGGTATATATTTTATATATATATTTTACTATATGTGGTGCTTAATAGGGATGTGCATTTGTTTAAAATGAATGTGTAAAATGCAAAGAATGAAGCAATTTTTGATTCATTCCAAATGAAGCAAACTGAATATAGCCTCCTATGAAAATAGCCAAAAGTTCATTGGTATTTTCAAATTTGTCCATTAAAGAAAAAAGTATAGTTGCCAGTGGGGCAGGTCATCAGCCTGGTCCAGTTGTAGAGGCCTAGACCTGGTGCCAAGGCCCAACCTGGAGGCCAGGTTCTGTCACTGAGGCTGAGGCTAAGGTACAATGCAGGGCCTGATCCAAGTCCTGGTCTCATTGCCGAAGCCTAGGTCCAACACTGGGTCCCATCACTAAGGCCTAGGTCAAGTCCTGATACTGGAGCCCATTACCAAGGACTAGTCCTGTTGCACAGACCAATGCCTAATTCCAATGTTGGAGCCCAGACTGAGGCCTCATTCCATTGCAGAGGCATAGGTCTAGTCCCAGTGCTGGTGCCAAGCTCTAGGTCACGTCCTGTCACCAAAGTTTAGGCCTAGGCACAACACCAAGGCCCAGCATGAGGGCAGATCATGTCACCAAGGACTAGCCTTAGGCCTGAAAATGGGGTCCAAGCTTGAGGGCTGGTCCCATTGCCAAGACATAGGCCTTGGTCCAATACCAGATCCCATCCCTAGGCTTGTTCCTGTCACTGAGGCCTAGGTCTAGGCCCAGGCCTAATGGTGGGGCTCAGCCCAAGGTTTGGGCTCATAACTGAGAACTAGATCTAGGCCTGACACTGGGGCCCAGTGCCAATCCGGGTCCCATCACTGAGGCCTAGGCTCAATGCCAGGCCATGGCCAGATGCTTGGTCCTATCACTGAGGCTTAGGCCTAGGCCCGACACCAGGTACTGGATAGAGACTTAGTCCCATCACTGAGGCCCAGGGCTGGGCATGACAACAGGGCCTGGTCTGAGACCTGGTGCTATTCCTGAGGCCTAGGCTCAGCCCAGTGTCCTGGGACCAGGCTTCCCATCTTCTTATTTCTTTTTCTTTGGATGAAAAATGATCTGTTCTGCTTTAAGGATGTACTGAAGTGATGTCACTTTCATGCCTTTTTCTCAAGCATATGGCACCATTTTCTTGTACAGCCTAGACATCGGTGCCAGGACCAAGCCTCAGCAGGGCCACAGTACAAGGACCAGGTACCATCTCTGGGCCTAGGCCTCAGCACTAGGACCAGGCCTTGATGCCTGGACTAGGCCTCAGGTTGGGCCTTGTTGCTAGGCTTAGACCTCAGGTCTGGCCTGGCATCAGTCTTTGGCCTTAGAACCTGGACCCAGACGAAGGCCAGGACTCAGTGCTTGGATTCAGATTTGTGCTAATCCCTGGCACCAGGCCAAGGCTTTGATGCCAGGGCCAGTCCACAATGCTGGGCTTAGGCCTTGTAAGAAAAAAAACCCCATAAGTTTCACCACTGTCCTTACAGCAAAATTAACTTTTTATTCATGTTTGGATTCTGGCCTGTATTTCAGAAATACAGAGATGCTGAACTTCTGATAACACTACAATACATGACAGACTCATCTCCTGTGCCAAGCCATTGTTTGTCTATGCCTTTGTTAAAGAATGAAATCTTCTCTCACCAATTAGAGAAGGGAAAAAACAATGCTCACCTGCTATGTGTATTGAGAGGAGACAGTCCTTAAGCTTCAGCAAGACTCAGAAGTATCTGGCAACCCAGTTTACAATCCTAAAGGAGCCCTTATCATATCCAAGACAATTCCCAGGTCCCATGCAGCGAAAGGTTAGACCTCCGGAGGGGTGGGGAAGCCAAACTCGGGTGGGGGGGTGGCAAGTAATCACAGTGAAGAAAGAAGATCCAACTAGAATGTAACACCTGTCCCTGTTTTCCTTATACCTGAAGCTGTTGAATGTGCTTATGCTATCTCTTAAAAGTAGCTGGGAAGAGGGGCTCAAGGCTTGCTCAAGAAGATCCCATTTCACCAGCGAGAAGTTGTCTGAGTCATCACTCCTCACTGTGCCCTGCAACTCAGCTGCTAGATGAAATCCAATATCCTAGAGCATTGCTTGGAAGAACATCTCAAGCCCTGTTGCTTTAGCCACATTTGAACTTGCCTGGTTCTGCTCAAGGAAATAGAGGAGTCATCTGCTCTTCTTCCAGGTGCGGAGATCCACAGCCTGAATCACAGTGACAGTCAACATTCTGGACCTCCAGTTTCACTCACAACAGAGTCCAAGAATTTTCAAAGTGGTGAGATTGTGCTTTAGTTCCTAGGGATGTGAATCGTTTTTTGACGATTTAAAATATCATCCGATATATTTTAAATCGTCAAAAATCATTAAAGGCGATATATAATAGGAATTCCCCCGATTTATCGTCAAAAATCGTAAATCGGGGGAAGGGGGAGGGGAACGGGGAGGGCGGGAAAACCGGCACACGAAAATAACCCTAAAACCCACCCCGACCCTTTAAAATAAATCCCCCACCCTCCCGAACCCCCCCAAAATGTCTTAAATTACCTGGGGTCCAGTGGGGGGGTCCCGGTGTGATGTTCCACTCTCGGGCCACGGGTGCGTTGATAGAAATGGCGCCGGCCATACGGCCATACGGCCGGCGCCATTTTGCAGTACGGCAACACGATTCGAGTGCAGGAGGTCGTTCCCGGACCCCTGCTGGACTTTTGGCAAGTCTTGTGGGGGTCAGGAGGCCCCCCCAAGCTGGCCAAAAGTCCCTGGGGGTCCAGCGGGGGTCCGGGAGCGATCTCCTATGCTAGTGACGTCGGGGGACAGGAACCAAAATGGCGCCGGCGCTACCTTTGCCCTGTCATATGACAGGGCAAAGGTAGCGCCGGCGCCATTTCTATCAATGCACCCGTGGCCCGAGAGTGGAACATCACACCGGGACCCCCCCCCCCCCCACTGGACCCCAGGTAATTTAAGACATTTTGGGGCGGTTCGGGAGGGTGGGGGATTTATTTTAAAGGGTCGGGGTGGGTTTTAGGGTTGTTTTAGTGTGCCCGAGAGTGGAAGATCACACCGGGACCCCCCCACTAGACCCCAGGTAATTTAAGACATTTTGGGGGGGTTCAGGAGGGTGGGGGATTTATTTTAAAGGGTTGGGGTGGGTTTTAGGGTTGTTTAGTGTGCCGGTTTTCCCGCCCTCCCCCGATTTACGATTTACACGATATTTAAAAAAACAAAACTGCGACGATCCGATTCCCTCCCCCCCCCCAGCCGAAATCGATCATTAAGACGATTGATCACACGATTCACATCTCTGTTAGACCATACCCCAGTTTGTACCTGGGGTATGGTCAGTTAGATAGCTATATAAATAAAAATTTTAAATAGTTTGGACAAAATCGCTAATCTCAGAAACCACTGAACCGTTTACTTTCAAATTTGGACACAACCTTCATTTCGCATACAGGAAGGTTCTTCTGTACTTACATTACAGATATGTCACACCTGTGACAGGTAAAATAGATTTTAAAATTGTTTCAAGAAAACAGCGACATCTGCTGGACGTAAGCGCCATCTGTTACACCTTACACTAACACATGCTACACTAATCATTTTGCCAGTCCAGGTCCACGTTTCACTTCCATTTTAACACATTTGCGCACTTTTTTCGCTGGAAGATAACTATTTCCTTTACAGATAAACTACACCCACCACCCTCCTCACACCCCCCACACACATGCCAAATTGATTTACTTCCCACAGCCTCCCAACACACACAAAACCACCCTCCTCACACCCTCCACACACATGCCAAATTTACTTCCCAGGCCCTCACAACACACACAAAACCTGACAGAAGTCCGGGAGGCTCCAGCGGGGGGCCAGGACTGGTCCGGGACACATCTCCTGCACTACGGCCGTCAGCTGCCAGCAATCAACATGGCGATGACGGCCCTTTCCCTTACTATGCCACTCGGGGACACCAATGGCGGCAGTAGCCCATGTGACATAGTAAGGGTGAGGGCCCCTCGGTGCCATTTTCAGGACTGGCAGCCAGCAGACCTTTGCCCTTACTATGTCAGAGGACTTACCGCTGCCATTGCTCCACCCCTCTGACATAGTAAGGGCAAAGGGCATCTGAACCCATATCAGTGCTCGCAGCCGACGGACCAACGCCAATACATCGCTCCCGGACCGCTCCTGAACGCCCGCTCCACCGACTGACATTTTTATCAGGTCTCGGGGGGTCTGGAGGGTGGGGGGGGTGGTAATTAATTTATTGCAAACATCTTGGGGAGGGGTCATGAGGGGGGCAGGTTTCATTCATTCAGCAACTCTGGGGGGGCAGGGGGGTGGGCTACTGTTTTTCGCAGGGCTGGGGGGGAGGGGCAGGAGAGTGTGGGGTGGTTAGTTTAAGAGAACTTTTCTCATAGGGTTGTTTTTTGGGGGTAAGGGGGAGGTTCACACACAAATACATACACTAAACTTGCACGATCTCGGGAATGCACCAAAATAGCCCTCCCCAGACCACAAAACAAATTTGGAAGTACAAATTTGGTTAGGCACTCCCCTATTTGGCTACATAACGCGCACAGACGCCCAGGGACAGACCACATGTAGCACCAACAATTTTAATTTCCCAGGTCTTGGGAGGGGGAAGGAGGGTGGGGGGTTATTATTTGATTTAAAGGGTTGGGATTGGGGGGGGGGGAGTTGGGGTGGGGGGTTTCCCACAGAAATAGAAAGATAAAGGTTTTCTGATCTGAAGGGTAGGCAGTAGGCAGGGGGAGGTGACAGTGAGGGGAGGGAGAATGAGGGGGGAGGTGAGAGGTGAGTGTGAGGGGAGAGAGTTGGAGTGGGGACAGGGGAGGGAAGGGAGGGGTGAGTGACCAAGGGGGAGGAGGATGAGTGACTGAGGTAAATGAGCAAGGGGAAGGGAGGGTAAAGAACCTGACTCTGCCACTGCAACGCGTGGCCGGGTACCGCTAGTATTTATATATTATAAGCAAGTTCCAGCTAAGAAGATTTGTTATGCTTCCGCTAATTTATTCATACCTTTTGAGGTATTCATCATAATTGCCTTTTTTCTAAGATCACTAAGTTGTTAGTGTTTGCTTTGGTAATCCAATGCCTTACAATAAATCTCTGTTTTGAAACAAATGGGTGTGAGTTTTTGGGCTGATCAGCTTGCATATATATTGCAAAATAAGTGTTAATTGCTGTGAACTTCTGTTCCCATAAGGAGAGAGGAAGAGGGTAGAATCCAGACTGCAGCTTAAGATTGTTAATTGCTACAGCCTTAGCATTGGAACCCGGATTTGGGTTGAGTCCCGGCATCAGGCTTAGGCCTTAGTAATGGGACTCAACTCATGCCTGGCACATGGCCTAGGCCTTGGCTATGGTTCCAGGCCTTGGACTAGGCCATGGAGCTGGGACTTGGCCCCCAGGCTGTGCTCCAGTCTTGGCTTGTGTTTTGCTTCTCCCATTCAATTAAATGGAAAATGAAAATGAATGGAACAAATACATAATTTTTTTTAATGCATTACTAACCAAACAAAGGCTCTGATTTACTAAGGCTTTTCTTCCATTCTGTGTCTAAGGGGAAAATAATTAGCAAATATGGTTCAAAGGGAGGTGACCTAAGAAACAAATGGACAAACCAAAACAATTATTTTGCCTCTATACATGCCTAGTGCATAAATGTAACTTTTGTAAACTGCCTTGGATGTTTTGCCAAAGTCCAGGATGGCTCAGGGCTGCATAGAAATTTTATAAATAAAGTTACAAATATTTTTAAAATTGAGCAGATGCCTGGAAAGAAATCTGTAAGATAGAAAACACCCTTATGAAAAATTAATACAAATACATGATTAACTCTACAGACCATTTTAGTTTTTAATTTATATTCAGTTTTTCCATTAAGTCTGTCTCAGGCATCCAAGAAGACTGGGCTAACCCATAAACAGCAATAATGGTTATAACCCTAATATCAACAAGCAAGGGATATGGGACAACAGCCTCCCTAATTTTGGTAGCAGTTTCGACTTGCGAAACGATGGATAGACTTGGGAGGAAGCCTGGGTTTGGGATTGGATAGGGGACCTGTAAGAATCAATGAGGAAGACAATATCTGGAATAATCTATGAGTAGAGAGGGTGGAATGGACTTGAAATATGTAATGGAATTAAAATATGCTCGAGGCAGAGATAAACAGTGGTGGTCACATGTTTAAGAGATTGGGTTAAAAAAGATAGGGGGAGCTGGTTTTGGCTTAAGTATGGAAATTTCTATTGTTCATTCTGTCCGCAATGTTAGAGAAGCAGAGAGATATACAACTGAGAAGATTAGCTGGGGCAATTGCTCCATGTTTGTCACCATCTATTGTGTTACTATGACTCATGGAACAGTTTGGGGGCAATGCTCATTGGGGCAAAGTTCCCAGGTACTTTTAATCTGCAAAATTCACAAAAGTTGTTAAGGAGAAAGCACACATACTGTAAAACCTTTAATTTGAAACTTATAGTAGGTACTAAGTATCCACTAACATTTACAAAAGCTTTTCATGCAGATAGAATTTACTGGAGAAGTATGTCCATAAAGTAGAAAATGTAATCTATAGGCATACTTTTCTTTACTCAGCCAAAACACACCACTGGTAATGCCTCTTCTTAACATGGCACAAGATATTTGTGCTGTAAAACAACACGCATACTTTCAGTCGCACTAAGGGAGGGTAATTTTTAGATGGCTAATTTACATGGGCAACGTGCCTTTTTACCTGCATAATTGGCTTTGAAAATTGTCCTTGTGATCTATAGTCAACATAGGAAAATATGAATTGTAAAGAATTGTTTCTTATTTACAGGCAAAAATTAAGTTGTAATAAAATGGCCAGCTGTACGGAAAAGTTATTATGAGCATATAATAGTTGGAGAACATCCAGTTCATTTTACAGCCAGCTGTGCAGGTTCAGATCGCAAAGTAGTTTCCTCTTCCCAGTAGTTCAGAGGGTTATCAGCCCACAGAATAATATTTTCAGCAAAGAAACAGTTACATACAGACTCTGCTGAGAAATATTGATAAGTGAAGTCAGGAACACTGGAGTCAATACTTAAAAGCCTGCTTAATAGGTAAATGTAACCAGGTAAATTTAAAAAGAAAAAAACCCCGTTCTAGATAAACAAACTAAAAATACCAAAAATCACAAAAAAGATCCACTGTACTTATAAAAATAATTTGCTATGCATCAATTTTGCAAGTAGAAATTAAGTAGACCATCATAAAGGGACTTTCGTTGGTATATCAGGACTGTCACAGTGCCGAAGTGTAGCAAGGTAGGATAGGGATGCAGGATCTTCAGATTCTGCACCTAAATCCACCATCTCTTATACACCCTATTCCTGGGCAGGGTGCCACAGGATAAACCACTACTGTAACACTTGAACGTAAACAGTTTATCTGGTAATTAGAGCTATAAATGCAACAATGAAAAGGCAAACACAAAGCAAAATATAAAATATGATCAAAGTGAAGAACAAACATATACAGTTTAAACAATATCAAGATCTTACTTTCTGTAAAGAAGCAAGAACAAGGTCAAACGTAGAAATGAACACTTTGAAATGTAACCAGCTGACATCATGGTATGTTTACTATGATCCATGCAAAAAGAATGATAATTGCGCTGAAGACAGGAGTTGAGCTTCAGAGAAGTTCCTGCTGTTTTTTTCCCCCTCTAAGCTACCTGAAGACAGTGGGGTAGATTTTAAAAGGGTGCACGCACATGTACACCCGATTTTATAACTTGCGTGCGCAGGCGCGTGCAACTTATAAAATTAGGGGTCGGCGCACGCAAGGGGGGGTGCACAATTGTGCACCTTGCGCGTGCCGAGCCACGCTGCCTTCCCCCGATCCCTCCCAGGCCGCTCTGAAATCGGAGCGGCCTGTGAGGGAACTTCACTTCCCCCTAGCCTGACCTTTCCACCCCTTCCCCTGACCTTTCCCCCTCTAGCCCTACTCTAACCCCCCCCCCCCAAAAAAAAAAAAAAAGTTTTATCATACCTTTTTGGCCTACCTCCGGGCAGGCGCAAGTTGCGCACGCTGGCAGCCTGCCGGCACGCAATCCTTGAACACAGTGGCACTGGCTGCTGTGTTGGAGGCCTCTGGCCCTGCCCCTGGACTGCCCCACCCACGACTCCCGACCGCCCTTTTTTGCAAGCCCCGGGACTTACACACGTCCCGGGTTTACTCGCGTCGCCGGGCCTTTTTAAAATAGGCCCGGTGAGCATAGGGCTTTTAAAATCCAGCCTAGTGAGTTTAGAAAAAGGAGTTGCATTGGGAGTTTCAGTTGCAGGATATGGGAGTCAGCATCCTCCATCTACAGGACCACAAAGAGTAGTCAAGCTACTCTCTGAAGCAGGGCTGAGAGCATAGAGGGTTTCTCTGTTTTTCTGTGTCCCTGCATTGTGGCAGCTGCCCAGCTGCAATAACTGTTAGACCGTTCCCTCTGTTTGAACTGCTGTGGGTTACAGTCTAAGGAGAGTTCATCCCTTGATCCCTCCTATCTGCCCCTAGAGCTGGGGTCAGCTTGCTCCAATTTGTTTTGAGCAATTATACAGCTGGAGCATTTACCCAGGAAGTTCATCATCTATTAGTCCTGTGCAGCATTTAAGAACATAAGAACATAAGAAATTGCCATGCTGGGTCAGACCAAGGGTCCATCAAGCCCAGCATCCTGTTTCCAACAGAGGCCAAAACCAGGCCACAAGAACCTGGCAATTACCCAAACACTAAGAAGATCCCATGCTACTGATGCAATTAATAGCAGTGGCTATTCCCTAAGTATAACTGATTAATAGCCATTAATGGACTTCTCCTCCAAGAAATTATCCAAACCTTTTTTGAACCCAGCTACACTAACTGCACTAACCACATCCTCTGGCAACAAATTCCAGAGCTTAATTGTGCGTTGAGAACAGCATGGGGAAAAACAAACATAATGCACCTTTTTTCTCCTGGCTCAGCATTGGCTAGGATCCCCCTCGCTCTGTTTCCTGTATCTCTCTTTAACTCCCATTTGCTGATTCAAGTCATGGGAGTTCCTGGGTAGCTCTGTTATGTCAATCTTAAGAAGGGACGGGGAGGTTTCTTGCTCCTTAGGTTTTACCCTGTAGCATATGATTCTGCAAAAGTACAAACTGCTGCAGTGAAAAAAAGTCTTTAGCACCTGCAGATGATTTCTTCTGGTTATTTTTTTTTTCTTGTAGCAGGGGACTGCTAATAGATTGGGAGTGCCTCATTTTAATAGGCAATTTGGTAAAAATACAGCAGTTCAATAGCACTCATTGTCCATGCACTGCCCATGCCTTACACATACTTAGGAGCCAATGCAATACCGTGTGCTAGCCACTGTGTACGGCTTAACATGTGATTGGATGTGCATTTTGGATGCTCGTCCATAACCCCCGATGCAATACAGGGATTAGTACGTCCAAAATTTGCATCCAAATCATCATGTAGCTAATAATAGCGCTCATCACATGTAAATTCATGTAGATGAGGCTATTAGCTAATCCCCGCGATCCAATACATTTTCCGCATGGCCAATGCATCCCTGCAATGGCAAATTTTATGTCAGCCCGGGGCTGGTATGAAAATGTATTCCATGCTCAAGGGCACATTGAAAAAAAGTAAATATCCTGCTTTCTGTGATTCCTCCTAATAGTATCATCATGATACTAAGTAGGAGGAACCAAATAAAGCAGTATTTAGTTAAAAAAAAAGTTTTTGAAAAAAAATAATTTCTGGATGCCCAATATACACATAAGATACATGGTCTAGGCTGTGTATCTTGTGCATGTATATGCCGGCGGCAGGAGAAAGTGGATGCTCGTATATTGAGCATCCATTTCCCGACCTGCTTGATAGCCATCTCTCCTGAGTGCCTGATGCTGAGGAGGCACTAGGGAAGCACATTAGTCCCTAGGGCCTCCTTTTTAGTGTGACCCGTCATTTAAATATTGGATTGTGTGCCTAGGAGAGGTGGCTGGGCAAACGTTAAGAAAATGGATACTCAACACTGAGTGTCCATTTTCTGTGCACAATTATTGCATCAGCCTCTTATTGCATCAGCCCCTAACAAACATAAAACTTTGATTTATCTCAAACTCATGAAAATAGATGTAAATGATCTCAAAGCATAATTCTACTTTAACTGACATGGTCCCATGTTTTGGGAAATTATCTGCTTTAAAGAAAATTGACTTTACTCAGGACCACCATTGAGTCAATTTTTCCTAAAGCAAAGACTTACTCAAAACATGATGCCATGTTGAGCTAGACTGTAGCTGAAAATTATCCTAAATCTAGCCAACTATCTTGTACGCTCAGTAGCTTACTGAAAAAATATACCCAATAGCATTTAAACTCTAATAATGGTTAATATACAAAATAACATAAACATTAACTGGCTAATTTTAATAGGAATGTGCATGTTGGTGTGTGAGTGGAGATATGCTGCAATTTTATATCATGCACGCAAGTATGCTGGTATCATTTAAAATACCCCTGCCACACAAATGTGTGCGCATAAGAGGCGGCTCGAGTAAATGTCCTGCATATATATCTACTAGGGCTTTAGTGGTTTTTATGCACAAATGCAGATTTTAAAACATGCTCGCTTGAGATAAAAAAAAACAGTTTTTCCAATTTGTCCACTAGTTTGTCCATTTGATATTGAGGTCTTTAAGATCCCTCTGGTTCTTCGTTTTGCAAGCCCCCAATTGACTCTGAACTCTCACATTGTGCTGAAAGCCCTAAAACTCAAGATTTCCAGACTTGCTCCTCATCAGGACTAGCAGTAAATTAACACAGATCACACGCCGACATGCACCATGGTCAGCTTTTTTAAAATTTGGAGTTATGTGTGTAAATCTTGGCTTCACCCCAGAACACCCATGCCCCACTCATTCTTAAAATTTGCAATGTTCACAGATCAACAACCCAAGACAGTGCATGGATGGGAGTAAGTTTAAGTCTGCCTGGTCCCAAGCAACAGCAGACCTCATCATGGTCTGTCTTTGGCAGTGAGGAATCTCTATCCTTCACACCTCCATGACTCATCCTCAGTTGTTACACAGCAGCTGATATGGTGGTGTTCTATCAGGCTGGAAGTAGATGACTTCTTTTTAAAAAGTCAGATCTAAAAAAGCTTTTTTAATCAGTGCCTTTTAAGTAGAGTAAGGAGACAAGTAAGGGGCCCTAAGTGATCTTTTGTAGGATGATTATTATAACATCACCTTACATCACACAAGATTTACATGTGCACTATGTACTCTCTGCATCGGTACCTGCAGCTGCACATTTATGCTCCCTAGAGATGAAGAAGACCTAATGCTTTTCAAGTAAGCTTGTGATGATAGCATTCAGTGCTAGACCCAGATAGAAGGCTCATTGTTTGGTCAGAGGTAATATAATGATACATAGGGGGCCAACCTGTCATTAAAAAGGTAAAACACAAGTTAGTTTTTCAGTAGGGGTAGTAGTAAATGGTAAGGATAGCCATTCACAAGTTGTGAATAGTTCCTGTTTAAATGTAATTTTAATGACATGATGGGGCTAAGTCTCTCAATAGAAACATATGAGCCAAGTCCTGTACTTGAATGATGAAGTCAGAGTGATTTAAACAAATCTGACATAACCTCAAAAATTGGTTTATGTTTCTATTGTTACATACAGAAACATAGAAACACCAGTCATACAATGAAGGGAGAGAATACCCCAATGCTTTCTTATATGTACCATTATAAGAATGTACCATTCTCTCCCTTCACCCAATTTTTTACACCACACTATGATTTGCTTTAAGAAGGGGTTGAAATTTAAGGGATTGCTTGATGTCATCCACCTTACTTCAACTTCATAGTAATATCTCTATTCTAGGGCACAAACCATGTGGCTCTTGTCGGGCATGTCCCCTATTCTTATCACTCACTGTTTTTGAACATCCATTCACTCATAAATGTTATCAGCTAAACTTGTCTACCGACTGTAATTCAAAGGGCATTTTATATGTGATTTCATTTCCCTGTCTACAACTGTATGTTGGTAAGATGATACAGACTTGAAAACTTGTATGTTACAGCATTGTAGCTGTCTTCATTTTTCCCATATTGAGGCACCTTTGGTGTGCTATTGACAAGAACATAATCATAAGGTACCAGACTTAAATTTTTTTTTATCATTGACTGTGTCTCGCCGACTAATGCCCAAATTTTGAAAGCTTGGTGCATGCAAATACTGGGGGTTATGCGCGTGGCTGGGCCCTGTGCATACTGAGTGTATTTTGGAAAGGTCCCGGGCATGCACGTAACCCCCAATATATGCAGAAACCAACTGAGACAGTGGCCATTCAGCCTTGTCCCAGGAAAGCACACACTTGCAGCTGGCCAGTGTGCAGAAGTTACTTCTGCTCCCAAGGAGCAGTAAGTATTAAAACAAAAAAATGTTCTAGGGAGGGATTAGGGGTTGGGAAAGAGAGAGGAAAAGGGAGAAAGGTTAGGTAGGGGGGTAGGGAAGTTCTCTCCCAGTCTGCTCCTTAACTGGAGTGAACTGGGAGGGAACTGGGAAAAAGCAGATCACGTCACCATGCATAATTGATAAAATCTCCCTTGTGCACACAGATTATAAAATTGGACTCGCACATCTGCGTGGATATTGTATTTTATAACATACGTGTGCCAACACATGTATGCTATAAAATTGGTGCATCCATGTGAGCGTGCTGGGAAGTGCACGCACATGGATGTACACGCGGATGTTTTAAAATCATCCCCTAAGAGAGGGTGATTTTGACAAGCTGCTTCTCCAAAAGGAGCAATGGTGGATTTTTCTCTACAAAAATTGTTTCTGCAAGGTCTTAATCAAGAAATTGAATGGAAGCTATTGTTTTAATTTTTTGATTCTTTGATTTTCGGATTTTTTTTTCTGATTTTTGTTTACAATCTGGTCACAGTGTGGTCTGTGATTGGCTGGGAGCACCCCACAGGGGATTGGTTGTCTTGATCATGTGATCAGTTTCCACATTTTTTTATTGTTTATATTCTTCTGTGGTAGAGGCATTCTTGCTATAGTATCATTCTGAATTCTTGAGTTTGAATCTTTCTGTGTAGGGATTTACATTTATGTTTATATTTTTATTTTCCATGCTATTCACTGCATTTTTCTGTTTTTGCTTGTGTTCAGAGTGATTTATCACTCCTGAAGCAGCACGTTCTGTGAAACACGTAAATGTTGGGAGACACACTTGTATGCAGTTTTCATTTTAAAGTTTTTTTGTCAGAATGATAACTTGATGGAACAAAGTTTGTTATGTAAAGGACTTATGTGGCTAAAGCCTTCTTCACATTGTTTTTACATGGATGTTGAATTGAATGCCAACAAACCCTTGATCTTCTATACCAGGGTTGTCCAACGTATGGCCCTTGGGCCAGAATTCGGCCCGCCAACAATTCTATCTGGCCCATGGATCAGGTGCGAGGGAGGAGTGCAGGGACTATCGGGTAGGGGATCAGTTGCAAGGGAGAGGTGCGGGGACTATCACGGAGAGGATTGGGTGTGAGGGAAAATTCCCTTCCATATCTAGCAGCCGTTAAAGCAGCGGTTCCCAAATGGTGGGTCACGACCCCAAATGGGACCACAGAATTCTCATTTGGGGATACAGCTGCCTTCTGATGGAAAAAAAAATCATCCAATATGAAAAAAAAACCCACTTCTGGGAAAACAAGCCCACACATTCTGAGCCACATGCTGCAACAGGGGTGGACGGACCACTCGGGCAACATCTCATCCTCCCATGTCCCACACTACCCCCTCACCTCCCGCTCACCGGGTCCCGGTTCAAACGCTGGCAAAGCCGATTAAAGGTTTCCTTCACCTTCCTCTGCTGGCATCAGGGCCTTTTTGTTACATTGTATCCCATCCCCCTCTGATACACAGTGTCCCATCCCCCTCTGCTACACAGTGTCCTGCCCACGTTGTCACGTGGGCAGGACACTGTGTAGCAGAAAAGGCCCCACTCCAGCAGAGGAAGGTGAAGGAAACCTTTAATCACCTTTCCCACCTGCGCCAAATCGACCCAGGACCCAGCAGGTGAGAGTGAGGGGGTAGAATCGGGGATCTGAGGGTAGGGAGTACGAGGGGAGAGAACAGTGTATGTGTGTGAGTGATCTATAGATTTGCTGGACCTGAGCATGGGGGGAGGGGGGGGGTATGTGTTGGAGAGCTGTGCTGGACCTTAAGGGGGGGAATGTGTGGGAGAGCTGGAGATGTGTTGGACTTGAGGAGAAGGACACACCCACCACACATACAAAGCAGCAGTATAAGGTGGGGAACACAGAGAGAGAGAGAGAGCAGAGGCAGCTTGAGGAGGGAATCAGAAAGAAAAGATGGTATATGATCAGGTGAGAGACAGACAGAGAGAGAAACTGCTGCAAAAGGGAAAGAAAGAGAAGCTGGAGGAAGGGTAGAGAAAAGAGGCTGCCTGAGGAGAGATACTCACACACACACACATGCATGCATGCAGCAGCTGCATAAGGTGGGGGACAGAGTGAGAGAGAAAGAGAGAGCAGAAACCGCTTGAGGAGGGAATCAGATGCTGCATGATCAATGAACAGTGAGAGAGAGACAGAGAGAAACTGCTGGAAAAGGGAGAGAAAGAAGCTGGAGGAGGGGGAGAGATGGAGAGGAAGCTGCCTGAGGAGGGAGGGAGGGAGAAGCATGCATATACACTCAAGCTGCTGCATGGAGGAAAGAGGAAGAGAGAGAGAAAGAAGCTACAGGAGGGGCAGTGAGATATAGAGAGAGAGAAGTTAAAGGAGCTACATAAGGTGGGGACACAGAGTAATTGTTTGAGGAGGGGGGCAGAGGGGGAGAGTTAAAGTCTGTTTTGGTCCATTCCAGCTTTTACAGACATCCGTTGTAAATATTGACAGCAAAAATGGCGGCATATATGAGTGGAAGTAGAATGAGTAAAAAACCATGAACTGATCGCATCAACTTGTTGAAACAAAGCATCATCAGCCAACAGTCTTTGTTTAAAGTAGCCTAGCCAATAAGAGTTCTGAAACAGCAACAAAGGTCAGTTTTTTAATAGCAGAAACCATAGCCAAGAGAGGAAAACAATTTGCAGATGGGAATTTGGTGAAGGAATGCTTGGAACTGTTTACGGATGTGGTTTGCCTAGATAAGAAGTCTGTGGTGCAAAATGTCAGCCTTTCTCATCAGACTATTGCTAGAAGAGTTGATGACCTGGGGACAAACATTCAAGAGACTTTGACCAAGAGACTTGATGCTTGCAAGTTTTATAGCTTATTTATTTATTTATTTATTTAACAGTTTTATATACCGACCTTCATAGTAAATAACCATATCAAGCTTAGCAGTTGATGAGGGCAAAGACATAAGTGACACAGCTCAATTGGCAATATTTGTAAGAGGAGTTACAGAAATGTGTTCCATCATGGGGAAACGCTTGATATCTGTTCTATGAAGGGCTCGGCAACAGGAAAAGAAGATCTTTGATAAAGTCAAGCAGGTAATGGAGAAGTTCAATCTGTGTGAGAACAAGCTGATTGGCATAGCAACAGATGGAGCAGCAGCCATGGGAGGGAAGTGGAACAGATTTGCGACCTTGATGGAGAAATCAGTGCCACAGGATGTCATCATACACCACTACATCATTCACCACGAAAACTTGTGCACCAACAAACTGGAAATGAAGAATATGATGGAAAAAGTTGTATCAAGTGTCAACTTCATACGATCCAGAGGTCTGAATCACAGGTAGTTTAAATCTTTTCTGGAGGAAGTGGGCTCAGATCATGATGATGTGATTTACTTCAGCCAAGTTTAATGGCTCAGCAGGTCAGGCACGCTATTCAGATTCTGGAGTTTACATAATGAAATAAAGACATTTATGGCCAACAAAGGGAAGGATATAAGTTTCCTAGATGATAATTCGTGGGTGAGTGATTTGGTGTTTCTGGTCGATATGACCAAATATATTGCAGACTTCAACATGAAACTTCAAGGGAAGAATCAGCTGTGCACCAATGCAGATGGAATTCATTGACATTAAGAATGACAGTGACTTGAAGAGAGCTTTTACTGAACATGATCTTCTGAGAGCCTACAGTTCTTATGTTTCACCGCACAGGTTCCCAAATTTATCACAAGATGCCAAGAAGTTCATTGCTTTGTTTGGAAGCACCTACTGTTGTGAACAGTTGTTTTCAAGAATGAAACACACAAAAACAAAGTCATGGACTCTGCTCACAGATGAACATTTTCCCTACAGGAAAAGAGGGTTAGGGGAAATATGATAAAGATATTTAAATACCTCCAAGGTATTAATGTGAAGGAAGTGGGCCTCATCCAGTGGAAAAGAGGCTCTAGTACATGGGGTCATGGGAAGAGAGTGAAAGAGAGTAGAATCAGGAACAATCTAAGGAAATATTTCCTTACAGAAAGGGTAGTGGATGCAGTTGAAAGTGGTAGAGACAAGGACAATATCTAAATTCAGGAAAGCATGAGGTAAATATAGGGGATCCCTGAGGGAGAGGTAGGGATTGTATACATGATTTGTTGTAGTGAATAGATAAAACAAGATATGTTCTATTATGGTTTTCTGCCATCACCTTTCTATGTTTCTTTTCTTTTCATTAAAAAAGATGGAAATTATCAACACTATATGCCTTGGTAATGTTGTCTGCAACCTTCAGGACCCAGAAAGTACTTTCTAGCATATAACTTTGCTCTGAAAGGTGTGTTGTTAATCAAGGTATGAGTATGTCATAGGATATCTTCCTTAAAACGTGTTATATACCTTCTCTTTTGCAGTGCTTACTGAGGCTTCAGCACTAAATGATCAATAATGAGGCACCTTTTATCCCTCTGTCAGCCATTTCTCCAGTCTCCATATATTGCTTGTATTGAAAGCACGCTGACAGTAAGCTCCCTTTCTGATATTTTCTTTCTCCAGCAAAGAGCTAGGAGTTATTCCTGCTTGGGCCTCAGATACCACAGTGCCCCACTCACTCTTTAGATCAGGAGAAAAAGCTTTCCTTCACACACAAAAAACATCTTCTAGGCAATCCTGCTGTCTCATTAGCACTGTTGAAGCACACAGCAGGAGCATACCTTAAAATTCACTGCCCAATTCGATATTTCACATTCACTGCAGGGTTCCTGATAATTCTTTCCTCCTCAATGGCTAATGAAACAGCATATTTATTCTGCCACCTAAATCTGCTTTGTTTGCATTGTGCTGCATCTTCTATCGTCGTTCCCCTTAACTAATGCAGATCTCTCAGCACCTTGGCCTACCAGGGCTCTATACCTACCTTTAAAATTTCCTGCAGGCTAGGATCAGTTTAACTGCCATGACTAAGATAACAGCAACTCTTCCAGTGCCTGCAACAGCTCAGTCATGGAGCTGCCTGCCTCCTTTCTTGTACATTGGTTGCCTGACAACCAATCAAGTTCAATCAGCACCTTTTCTTACAAAGCTGGATCTGGTGAATGTTTACTTAAGTTCTCATAGTATTTACAGTCCTTTTTTATGAATTTCCTCAGTTTTAAAACTTTTGGGGGCCAAGGAGAGAAGAGAAAATTAATTAAGTAGGCATCTTTATCAAGGCTTGTTAGCAGTATCCTCCATTCCCATTCCATTTATTGGATGTATGTTCTGCCCTTTCTGGAGATCAGTGTGAATTACAATAATTACAACATGTACCAAGGGCGTGTCAGGGTCTAATCAATGCAACATAGGAACCACGCTGGAAATAAGGCTTACTGAAGAAACAGAACACAACATCAATCTACTGGCTTACAGACTGCAGGAAAAACAACCAAGGAACTCCAAAATGCAATTTTTTTTTGACCGGGGAAGCAGGAGGAGAGACCCAATTCAGCCTGAATACAGTCCTGCTCAGTCCTATTTGTAGACCCAGTCCTCCATGTTTGAAGACTTGTGCCAACAAGGGACTCACTGATGGCTGGAACCTTTAAATAGCTGGGAGGAAAGGGTGGATCTAACTCTAAGCAGAAAGAGCAGTTTTTGTGCCTAATAAGATAAGTGTTTTTTCCTTATTAATTATATTAAAGCACGTGAAAGAGAAAGAATAAGGTTAGTTAATAAACCATATAGGAAATGGGAATAAAGTACATGACGTGAAAATTCAGTGCTCAGCTTTATGATACTGGTTGAAGCTCATTGCTCCCTTGATAGGAGTGAGTGGCTTCAGTTGATTCATTGTTGTATTTGATTTAGAGACATACCCAAGCCAGAAATTATTTTCAAAGGTGTTGATTCAGAGGAATTGAAACAAATCTCAGTGAACCTGGAAGATATACTAGGGCAAATTGACAAACTAATGAGTAGCAAATCTCCTGGTATACATCCCAGAGTGCTGAAAGAACTAAGAAATGAAATTGTGGACCTGTTATTGGGAATTTGTAAACTATCAATAACATCATCTATGGTATCCAAATGCTGGAAGGGTACCAATGTAACCTCAATTTTTAAAAAGGGATCAAAGGGTGATCCAGGAAACTACAGATCAGTGAGTCTGATGTCTGTACCAGGCAAAATGGTAGAAACTATCATAAAGAACAAAATTGCTGGACATATAGATAAGCATAGTTTAATGGGACAAAGCAAACATGGATTTAACCAAGGGAAGTCTTTCATCACAAATTTTTTGAAGGCATAAATAAAAATGTGGATAAAGGCGTTTCAGTTGATATAGTGTATCTGGATTTCCAGAAAGCATTTGACAAAGTCCTTCATGAGAGACTTCTTAGGAAATTAGAAAGTCATGGGATAGTTGGCAGTGTCCTATTGTGGATTGCCAATTGGTTAAAAGATAGAAAACAGAGAGTGGGGCTAAATGGTAAACTTTTACAATGGAAAAAGGTGAATAGTGGAGTGCCCCAGGGATCTGTTCTGGGACTGATGCTTTTTAATATATGTATAAATGACCTGGAAATGGGAATAATGAGTGAGGTGATCACATTTGCCAATGACACAAAATTATTCAAAGTTGTCAATCACAAGAGGATTGTGAGAAATTGCAAGAGGACATTGCAAAACTGGGAGATTGAGCATGCAAATAGCAAATTAAATTTAATGTAGACAAGGGCAAAGTGATGCACTTAGGGAAGAGTAACCCAAATGGTAGCTAAAAAATGCAAGGTTCTACATGAGGAGTCACCACCCAGGAAAAGGAACTGTCATCATTGAAAATACATTGAAATCTTCTGCACGGTGTGGAGCAGCAGAGGCCAAGAAAGCAAGTAGAATGCTAGGGATTATTAGGAAAGGAATGGAGAATAAAACAGAGAATATCATAAAGTCTCTGCATCGCTCCATAGTGTGACCTACTCTTGAGTATTGTGTTCAATTCTTATCACCATATCTCAAGAAAGATATAGTAGAATTAGAAAAGGTACAGAGAAGGGCCACCAAGATGATAAAAGAAATGGAACAATTCCCCTATGAAGAAAGGCTAAAGAAGTTAGGACTTTTCAGCTTGGAGAAGAGATGGCTGAGGGGAGATATGATTGAGGTCTATAAAATAATGAGTGGAATGGAATGAGTAAACGTTAATCAGCTGATTACTCTTTTAAAAAGTACAAAGACCAGGGGACACACAATGAAGTTCCTGGGTAATACATTTAAAACTAATAAGAGAAAATAGTTTTTTACTCAGTGCATAATTAAACTCTGGAATTCATTGCCAGAGGATGTGGTTTGGATAAGCACCTGGAGGAAAAGTCCACTCCAACTGGCTCGACCATCCTCTCACCTCTGCACACCCGAACCGTCCCACTAGAACAATTAACAAAGGAACCCTTCATGTGCCCTCCCTAAAAATAGCACACCTATCTGCCACAAGAGAACGTGCCCTCACGATCGCAGGCCCCTCACATTGGAACTCCCTACCTTCAACACTCCGTCTCGAATCCTGTCATTTCAAATTTAGAAAGAAACTAAAAACATGGTTATTTACACAGGCATTCCCTGACTAGCAATTTCTCCTTGCTACAAGCTGCCTTCCCCCTAGTCCATACCTGCCATCATCTCTAATACCACTATACCCTGTGATTCTATGCACTCTTGTACATAAGGTATATAATAACAAGCAATTATAATATTATCTAGCATGATATGTACCTATACTTACTTATGTTAAGAACCCCTCGCGCTGTATTTCCATTTCTGTGCCTTTCTCTGTGTGCACCCTGCCCCTACCATGTTGTTTTTCCCTGTTAAATGTATTTTCTAAACATTTTGTTGTGATGTAAACCGATGTGATGTACACACTAACACCGGTATAGAAAAGGTTTTAAATAAATAAATAAATAAATAAATAAATAACTACATTAAGGGAGAGCTGCAGAAATCCACCTTATTCTTGGGATAAGCAGCTTGGAATCTATCTATCCCTTGGGATCCTGCCAGGTACTTGTGACCTGGCTTGGCCACTGTTGGAAACAGGATATTGAGCCTGATGGGCCCTTGGTCTGACTCAGTATAGCAAGCCTTATGCTTTTATGTTCTTATGCCCTCCCACGCTCTCTTTCTCTCCCCGGTGATGATATGAAAACGCTGATTATCCTCTTGTGTGAGCATACACATGTAAAAGCCACTAAAGCCCTGGTGGCACTACAAGTGTGACATTTACTCGAGCCACCTCTTAAGACCACGCACACATATATGCGTGGCAGGGCATTTTAAATTAAACGCGCATATGTGTCCGCATGATATAAAATTGCAGCATATCTCTGCTCATGTACCAATATGCATATTGATGGGCACACACATGTTCTTTTTAAAATTAGCCAGTTACTGAATCGGGTACTAAGTAAGCCAGACGTGCTTTAGAGCAGGTCTAAAGTTAAACAGCCTTGAGTGGCTGAATACCTTGCTATTTAATGGGATATCCTCAAAGTAAACTTTAAAGAAAATGAGATAACATGGACCTGCAGTCCGATTTCCTCCCTCCCCCTCAAATTTCATAAATGGCTCTGCCGGGCCATGTACCTCCCACCCCTCAAAGCCCTCCTAAAAGCTAAAATAATGCTGTGGTGTCTGCAGATCGAGCCCCCACACTGCAGTCCCAGGTTTTGTTTTATAATTGAAATCCAATTCTCTCCCCTCACCCTTCACCCACCCACAATCCCTATGTCTTGGGCCACCTCTTCACTCCCCTGCCCCCCCCCCGGGAGAGAGGTATGTAATTATCCACTCCCGGCCCTTCCAAAGCTGCTTTATCAGAAGCAGCGCTACAAGAGTAAATTACCCCTAGGCTAGGCTTTTAGTGCCAAGCACTGCTGGAAGTGTAAACCGTAGGTAGCTTACACTTATGCTTCCAGCACTGCTTCTGACTGTGGGGGTGGGAGAAGCGGCTAAGGACATAGGGATTGTGGGTAGATAGTGGAGGGTGGTAGCTCAATTTTAAAACAGAACCAGAGAAGGGCGTGGTGAAGAGTCCAAGCTGTAGACCCCCCCCCCCCCCCACCGACATTATTTTCACTTTTAGAAGGGCTTTAGAGGGTGGAGGGCGATATATGAAATTTGGGGGCGAGAGAGGGAATTTGGCCACAAGCCACCTTCATATCTTTTTAATTTTTTAATTTAACTGTGCTATTTATTATTATTATTATTTTTTTTATATATATACCGATATTCGATTGAGATATCACATCGGTTTACATTCAGGTACTGTAGGTATTTCTCTATCCCCAGAGGGCTTACAATCCAAACATAGCCAGTAAGGTTTTTAAGCTAATTTCTATGTGTAGCCAAATTACCTGAGGGAATTATATTCATCAGGACATTTATCCCACTGAATATATCTGAGACTAGTTGTCTGTCTAAATTTAGCTGGATAACCTGTGCATTTGCTGGCTTACTAAATATGGACTTGCTAATTTAGGGGGTCATTTATCAAAGTGCTATATGGTGTTTTCTCATGCATTAAGGGGTTTTTGCATGCGAAAAACGCCTTTAGCACATGAGAAAAGCACCATAACGATGGTGCAATGCAAATTAGGAAAAGGGGAGGAGTTCTGGCCAAGTGGGCTGGTAATACCTATGCGAAGTGCTAAGATAGTGCACTTTGTGTTAAATAGGTTATTTCCATAAAACATGCCCCTTTTGCTATCCCATGACATATTTAGTGCATTTTGATAAATCCAGGCTTTAGATACCTAAATGTAGGCAAATGAATTGCGGTCCTAAATTTAGGAGTCTAATATTTGTAAGCTGTTTGACCTGACTGTGAAATAACAGTCTGGAAAATGATGAAAAAGTGAGGAGCCATGAATTTTACAGCTGTGTCTTGTCTCTGGAGCAGAAAGTTTCAGGAAAAATACAATGATGTTAAGTAACTAATTTTATAACAGGTCTAAATATGATTTATGTGTGATTTTTCTTTTCACAGTTCAGAGGAATTAATGGAATCTCATTTCCTGTGGTTATTCAGTGGGATGTCAAGTCTATTTAAAAATGCAACAATAATAGAGAATCTTTTGTGCTTTCGCTTTCTTTTTTTTCTAAAAGTTATTCAGATTCTGGGGCCCATCTACCAGAGTTCTATCACAAAAGAATATCTGGATGCAAATTACATGTTATGTCACTGTTCTGTTTTTTTTTTTTTTGGGGGGGGGGAGGATTTTAAAAGAGTCAGTGGGACTTGCAAGCGTGTGGCTACCTCATACCCATGAACCTAGAAACTAATTCCCAAGGGAAGCTTGCCCATGGAGATTCCCTGTGAAAATCTGAGCCAGTGGGAGGAATGTGGGTACTTTGCAGCAGCTTTGAAGCAGGTACAAAGTATGCATATGAGCAGGAATTTCACTATTAAATCCCTACATACAGAATAGCTTTCCTTACATGACCCAAGCCCACCCTTTTATTCACATGGGTAAAATTATTCTCGCTGCATTTTTATCTGTTCTGGAGAATAGACAGATGTTTACCTGCAAAAAAAAAAAAAAAGAAAGAAAATTGTCCCTCATATTTTTTATGTTGTATGGTATGTTTGTTTTCCAGCCTTCAAAGTTCAAACACTAGTATTTCCCTTCAAATAGCAAAGGCCCGTAGCTGTGCCTTTCTTTACCTTTCTGTACCTTTCTGTATTCAGAAAAAGAAGCAGATATGGTCTGAAAATCTACAAATTCCAGCCATTGTCACCAGTGGGAGAGACCTCACTTTCTCTAGGTGTTGGGCAGTTTAGAGATCTCAGGTGCAATTCTCTTAGCAATGCATGCCAAGCTTTAGTGCATGGGGCCCAAAATATTATCATCTCTTGTCTTCGAGTTTATTTTTCTATTAATTATACTAGTCTTTTGTATTATTTAAAGCCTTGCATACATTTGATATTCCCTTTTTGTATTTATTTATTTGATTTGTATTCCACTTCCCGGCACTTCATAGTGGATTACATTAAGGTACTATGGGTATGTTTCCTTTACATAGTACATTTTGCGTTCCTTTAGGGATTAAGTTTCTAGTCATGCACTATTTTTGTAATTCTAGATAGGATTTTAGACAGTGCTGGGGAGGAGCCAGCTGTCGTGGTACATGTGGGCACCAACGACATAGGAAAATGTGGGAGGGAGGTTCTGGAAGCCAAATTTAGGCTCTTAGGTAGAAAGCTTAAATCCAGAACCTCCAGGGTAGCATTCTCTGAAATGCTCCCTGTTCCACGCGCAGGTCCCCAGAGGCAGGCAGAGCTCCGGAGTCTCAATGCGTAGATGAGACGATGGTGCAAGGAAGAGGGATTCAGTTTTGTTAGGACCTGGGGAACCTTTTGGGGAAGGGGTAGTCTCTTCCGAAGGGATGGGCTCCACCTTAACCAGGGTGGAACCAGATTGCTGGCGCTAACCTTTAAAAAGGAGATAGAGCAGCTTTTAAACTAGAACAAAGGGGAAAGCCAACAGTTGCTCAGCAGCGCATGGTTTGGAGAGCGGTATCTTCAAATGATACTAATCATGCATTAGAATTAGGGCATCCCGACAGTGAGGTTCCAATAATAAGAAAAGTAGCCCAAGTGCCTGTAACTAAAAACTCACCTGAGCTAAAAAATTCTAAATTTTCCCTATCAATTAAAAAGCAGAATGAAAATACAAACAAAAAACAAACTTTGAAATGTTTATATGCTAATGCCAGGAGTCTAAGACGTAAGATGGAAGAATTAGAATGTATAACAGTGAAAGATGACATAGACTTAATTGGCATCTCAAAGACATGGTGGAAGGAGGACAACCAATGGGACAGTGCTATACCGGGGTACAAATTATATTGCAATGACAGAGAGGAGCACCCAGGAGGCGGTGTGGCATAGAGTCCGGGATGTCCGGGATGGCATAGAGTCCAACAGGATAAACATCCTGCATGAGACTAAATGCACAATTGAATCTTTATGGGTAGAAATCTCTTGTGTGTCGGGGAAGACTATAGAGATAGGGGTATACTACCGTCCACCTGATCAAGATGGTGAGACTGACAGTGAAATGCTAAGAGAAATTAGGGGAGCTAACCAAAATGGTAGTGCGGTAATAAAGGGAGACTTCAATTACCACCATCAATTACCCCAATATTGATTGGGTAAATGTATCATCAGTACATGCTAGAGATATAAAGTTCCTGGATGGAATAAATGACATTTTTATGGAGCAATTGGTTCAGGAACCGACAAAACAGGGAGCAATTTTAGATCTAATTCTCAGTGGAGCACAGGATTTGGTGAGAGAGGTAACGGTAGTGGGGCCGCTTGGCAATAGTGATCATAATATGATCACATTTGAATTAATGACTGGAAGGGGGACAGTAAGCAAATCCACGGCTCTCATGTTAAACTTTCAAAAGGGAAACTGTTACATCTGTCGCTGCCCGACGTCTCCATTCCGCCCACCTTAACATTTTTGCGACTTCTCCCGCGGTTGATGGACGTCTGGCTGCCGCGGCGTCTGCCTGCCGTCCTCTCTGGTGTCCCCGGTCTGGCTTGGGCACTGCATCCCGCCATGTTGTCCAGGTACCATAGGGCATGCACGCAGCACGGCCCTGCTTCTTATTCTCTCTTTGGCGCGAACCTCAGGGGTGTCCCCCTGTGATGACGTCATGCATCCAGGATAAAAAAAACCCTACACATTTTGCTAGCTAATCGAGTTAGCAAGGGAATCCATACGGATGGGATTCACTCTCCGTACCTAGCTACTCTGCCTCTCCAACTTTTGGACTTTATCCTAACGGGGTACCCGCTCCTCGGGGGCCTCTCTCATTTCTTGCAGGTCGCTGTCAGGAACCGGTACTCGCTCCTCGAGGGCCCATGTTCCTTGACTCACTGTCTGAACCTATCTCTTCTGCTTGGAAGAAACCGCTGCCTACATCATTAGTGAGTTACCAACTTTATTTCTTCAGAGCTGTTCCTTGGAACCAGGTACTTGCTCCTCGAGGGCCTGCCTCTATTCCAGCTTCTGTGTCACCTTCTGGGAGAAACCGTTGTGTGAGTAACTTTACCAACGATGCTCTATACCAGAACTCTGTGTATGCTCCACTGTACTCACTATATCAGTTTTCTCCACTACAGCACAGCCATAGAGGGAATCGCTGTTCCAGTATCCTGAGGAACCCTAGCCCAGCCGGGCTTCATCTCTACTCACTACAATGTGTGGAATACATCTAGACTGTGCTTCTAGGATGGTATTTTTTTAACAATGACAACACCTTTTTACCTTTGTAGCTGCTCCTTTCAGTTTGATGGCCTCTCAACTCTGTCTATTAAAAGATATAACTCTGTGTTATGTGTCCCAAAGCTGAGCCTGACCTGTGGCCCCTCACAGGACTTCCTCCTGTGAGCGTGGTCAGCAGCCACAGTGTCCAAGGGTCCACCCAAAACCTTACAAACAATAACAGAAACTTTAATAAAATGAGAAAAATTGTTAGAAAAAAACTGAAAGGAGCAGCTACAAAGGTAAAAAGGTGTGGTCATTGTTAAAAAATACCATCCTAGAAGCACAGTCTAGATGTATTCCACACATTATAAAAGGTGGAAAGAAGGCAAAACGAATACCAGCATGGTTAAAAGGGGAGGTGAAAGAAGCTATTGTAGCCAAAAGATCTTCATTCAAAAATTGGAAGAAGGATACAACAGAAGAAAATAGGATAATGCATAAGCATTGGCAAGTTAAATATAAGACATTGATAAGACAGGCTAAGAGAGAATTTGAAAATAAGTTGGCCGTAGAGGCAAAAATTCACAGTAAAATCTTTTTAAAATATATCCGAAGCAGAAAGCCTGTGAGGGAGTCAAATGGACCGTTAGATGATCGAGGGGTTAAAGGGGCACAGAGAAGATAAGGCCATCGCGGTAAGATTAAATTTCTTTGCTTCGGTGTTTACTGAAGAGGATGTCAGGGAGGTTCCCGTACTGGAGAAGGTTTTCATGGGTAATGATTCAGATGGACTGAACCAAATCACGGTGAACCTAGAAGATTTGGTAGGCCTGATTGACAAACTGAAGAGTAGTAAATCACCTGGACCGGATGGTAAACACCCCAGGGTTCTAAAGGAACTAAAAAATGAAATTTCAGACCTATTAGAAAAATTTTGTAACCTGCCATTAAAATCATTTATTTATTTATTTATTTATTTATTTATTTATTTAGTTTTAGTTTTTATAAACCGACGCTCCTGTATAATATACACATCGCACCGGTGTACAATGAAACAAAACTGTCGCCTCGGAGGCTTACATTTAACAAATAACATTATAAAAATAACATGGATATTAACATTTAAACCTTTAAAATAATTAAACAGATAAACAGAGAGGAGAATGACAGAAATTAAAGGAACATAATGAACTTAGGGGAGAGTCTTCAGGAACTTATGGACGACATGGGGTCAGAAATCATCCATTGTACCTTAAGTCTGGAGGATAGCTAATGTAACCCCAATATTTTCAAAGGGCTCCAGGGGTGATCTGGGAAACTACAGGCCAGTTAGCCTGACTTCAGTGCCAGGAAAAATAGTGGAAAGTGTTCTAAACATCAAAATCACAGAACATATAGAAAGACATGGTTTAATGGAACAAAGTCAGCATGGCTTTACCCTGGGCAAGTCTTGCCTCACAAATCTGCTTCACTTTTTTGAAGGAGTTAATAAACATGTGGATAAAGGTGAACTGGTAGATGTAGTGTACTTGGATTTTCAGAAGGCATTTGACAAAGTTCCTCATGAGAGGCTTCAAGGAAAAGTAAAAAGTCATGGGATAGGTGGTGATGTCCTTTCATGGATTGCAAACTGGCTAAAAGACAGGAAACAGAGAGTAGGATTAAATGGGCAATTTTCTCAGGAAGGGAGTGGACAGTGGAGTGCCTCAGGGATCTGTATTGGGACCCTTACTGTTCAATATATTTATAAATGATCTGGAAAGAAATACGACGAGTGAGATAATCAAATTTGCAGATGACACAAAATTGTTCAGAGTAGTTAAATCACAAGCAGATTGTGATAAATTGCAGGAAGACCTTGTGAGACTGGAAAATTGGGCATCGAAATGGCAGATGAAATTTAATGTGGATAAGTGCAAGGTGATGCATATAGGAAAAATAACCCATGCTATAGTTACCCAACAGTATGCTGGGCTTGATGGACACTTGGTCTGACCCAGTATGGCATGTTCTTATGTTCTTAACACCCCCCCCCCCCCCCCCCCCCCCCACACCAAGAGACAGAGGTTTCAACATGCCACCATTTAAATGAACTGTAGCAGAAAAAAAAAGAAGACAATATAGCTATTATGTAACGTGAGCCACCAGCCCAGGAAATTCAAAAGGTTGCCAGACCACTTACTGTGAAGGTACGTAAATGATCATTGAATAGATTAGTTAGAGATTCAGGTAGGGGATTTGCAAGTCGCAGCCCCCTGGACTACTGATGTTTATTTTGCAGTGAAATGTTACTAAAAAATCAAAGGATTCAAACTCCTAAATTACAGAACTATGACTGAGAAAGGGATTTATGAGAGAAATGTACTAGAAAACAGTCCTAGGAAGCAAATAGATTCTCATCCTGACTAATAACGATATTCAGACACTTGGGTACCCGGTTCCCAGACAACAGAAGGAAAGAGCCAGGTAGAATGGAGGTGTGTACACATGGTCTCTTTCTGTTGTCCTGCCTGGGTCTTGGCCTTTTGGCTAATAGAAGGGGACCCATACAAGGTTAGACAACAGAGAAGGAAAAAAAAGTCAGGCAGAATGGAAGGGTGAAGACACATACTCTTTCCATGGTCCTGCCTGGGTATTGTTCTTTTGACTGTGAGAAGGTGATTCATCCAGGCTGGGTAACAGCAAATGCTGACCATGAGCTTAGCAGAGCTAAAATCACTGAAACCCTGCAGAGGGCCTGAATCGCTGAATGCTAAACAGCTATGAGTCTAATGGAGCTGTAAAACCCAAGCCAGGAAAAGCCCTCCTAACAAGAGAAGTGACCCTGTGTCCACCATTGACCAAAGGGACCCTAGCAGCAGATCCAGCAGTGGAGAAGTCCCCCCTGATCAAGGGATCACCAGCAGCAGAGTGAGCAGTCCCCCAGGAGTGAGGAGACCCCACTGAGGTGGAGCAGTCCCCCTTGAGCAAGGGGACCCCAATGCAAGATCCAGAGGTGGAGAAGTCCCCCAGGAGATAGGGGACCCCAGTGGCAGATCTGGAGATGGAGCAATCCCCCTTAAGCAAGGAGACCCCAGCAGCAGGCTCAGAGGTACATTTGGTTCCCCTAGGAGGGCAAGGACTTCAGCAGCAGTCCAAGAGTTGTAGTTATGTCCCCAGGAGGGCGTGGAACACAGCAACAGACTGAGAGGTGGAGTCAGGCCCCCATGAGGGCATAGACCTGGCAACAGACTAGGAGGCAAAGTCCAATCCCCCAGGAGGATGTGGACCCAGCGACAGACCAGAAGGTGGAGTAGGGTTGCCCAGGAGGGCATGGACCCCAGCATAGGCACGAACCTTTCAGCAGAGCAAAAGGAGATGTTTCAGTTGCAATGGACCCCAGATCAACACTGCCCACCAGCCCAGTTGCATCTATTCACATGAGTGAGACATAGGTTAAAAGGGGGAGGATAATAATAATACTTGAGTAAGTGGGAATGCAAGAAGTACCTTGTATTCTATATAGTGGTATACTGTGGGGGGCCAGAAAACCTAAATTGCCAAATAAACACGTCTATCATATCCCCCCTCAGCCATCTCTTCTCCAAGCTGAAAAGTCCTAACCTCTTTAGTCTTTCCTCATAGGGGAGCAGTTCCATTCCCTTTATCATTTTGGTCGCCCTTCTCTGTACCTTCTCTATTGCAATTATATCTTTTTTTAGATGCGGCGACAGAATTGTACACAATATTTAAGGTTCGGTCTCATCATGGAGTGATACAGAGGCATTATGACAATTTCCGTTTTATTCACCATTCCCTTTCTAATAATTCCCAACATTATGTTTGCTTTTTTGACTACCGTAGCACACTAAACCGATGATTTCAATATGTTATCCACTATGACGCCTAGATCTCTTTCTTGGGTGGTAGTTCCTAATATGGAACTTGCCATTGTGTAACTATAGCATGGGTTATTTTACCCTATATGCATCACCTTGCACTTATCCACATTAAATTTCATCTGCCATTTGGATGCCCAATTTTCCAGTCTCAGAAGGTCTTCCTGCAATTTATCACAATCTGCAAATTTGATTACCTCACTTGTCAAATTTCTTTCCAGATCATTTATAAATATATTGAAAAGTAAGGGCCCCAATACAGATCCCTGAGACACTGCCCACTCCCTTCCACTGAGAAAATTGTCCATTTAATCCTACTCTCTGTTTCCTTTTAGCCAGTTTGTAATCCACGAAAGGACATTGCCACCTATCCCATGACTTTTTATTTTTCCTAGAAACCTCTCATGAGGAACTTTGTCAAACACCTTCTGAAAATCCAAATATACTACATCTACTGGTTCACCTTTATCTACATGTTTATTAACTCCTTCAAAATAGTGAAGCAGATTTGTGAGGCAATACTTGCCTTGGGTAAAGCCATGCTGACTTTGTTCCATTAAACTATGTCTTTCTATATGTTCTGTGATTTTGATATTTAGAACACTTTCCACTATTTTTCCTGGCACTGAAGTCAGGCTAACAGGTCTGTAGTTTCCCGGATCGCCGCTGGAGCCCTTTTTATATATTGGGGTCACATTAGCCACCCTCCAGTCTTCAGGTACAATGGATGATTTTAATGATAGGTTACCAATTTTTACTAATATGTCTGAAATTTCATTTTTGAGTTCCTTCAGAACCCTGGGGCATATACCATCTGGTCCAGGTGATTTACTACTCTTCAGTTTGTCAATCAGGCCTACCACATCTTCCAGGTACGCCGTGATTTGGTTCAGTCCATCTGAATCATTTCCCATGAAAACCTTCTCTGATATGGGTATCTCCCCAACATCCTCTTCAGTAAACACTGAAGTAAAAAAATTATTTAATCTTTCTGCGATGGCCTCATCTTCTCTAATTGCCCCTTTAATCCCTCGATCATCTAATGGTCCAACTGACTCCATCACAGGCTTTCTGCTTTGGATATATTTTAAAATGTTTTTACTGTGAGTTGTTGCCTCTACATCCAACTTCTTTTCAAATTCTCTCTTAGCCTGTCTTATCAATGTCTTACATTTAACTTGCCAACGTTTATGCATTATCCTATTTTCTTCTGTTGGATCCTTCTTCCAATTTTTGAAAGAAGATCTTTTGGCTAAAATAGCTTCTTTCACCTCCCCTTCTAACCATGCCAATGATCGTTTTGCCTTCTTTTCACCTTTCTTAATGTGTGGAATACATCTGGACTGTGCTTCTAGGATGGTATTTTTTTTAACAATGACCACACCTCTTGTACCTTTATAGCTGCTCCTTTCAGTTTTTTTCTATTTTTCTTATTTTATTAAAGTTTCCCATTTGAAAGTTTAGCACGAGAGCCATTGATTTGCTTACTGTCCCTCTTCCAGTCATTAATTCAAATTTGATCACATTATACTCACTATTGCCAAGTGGCCCCACCACAGTTACCTCTCTCACTAAATCCTGTGCTCCACTGAGAATTAGATCTAAAATTACTCCCTCTCTTGTCGGTTCCTGAACCAATTGCACCATAAAGCTGTCATGTATTCCGTCCATGAACTTTAACTCTCTAACATGTCCCGATAATACATTTACCCAGTCAATATTGAGGTAATTGAAATCTCCCATTACTACTATTCTACCAATTTGTTTAGCTTCCCTAATTTCTCTTAGCATTTCACTATCCGTCTCACCATCTTGACCAGGTGTATGGTAGTCTTCCCCATCACTATAGTCTTCCCCAACACACAAGGGATTTCTACCCATAAAGATTCAATTGTGTATTTAGTCTCATGCAGGATGGTTATCCTGTTGGACTCTATGGCATCCTGTACATAAAGTGCCACACCACCTCCCAGGTGCTCCTCTCTGTCATTGTGATATAATTTGTACCCTGGTATAGCACAGTCCCATTGGTTATGTGAAGAAATGAATCCGAACTGAAGTCAGAGTGAAGAGCAACCTCAGATAGTCATTGGCCCCTGAAGCAGGACCCGGTGTGGTCCGAAACACAATCGTGTCGGGACACTTTTCTTGCAGTGGACTTCTGCCTTCAAATGAACAGATGAGTATTTTTTCAATTATGGGACACTTTTCTTGTAGTGGACTTTTGCCTTCGAATGAATAGATGAGTATTTTTACCTGGGCATTTGATGCATTTTCCATAGAAGAAATGGGTGTGTCTGAGTACCTTGTGTGGCAGCTTCAGCTCTTTGATTTAGAATTTTACCTAAGAGAGCTCTGTTGAGTTCAAAAAAATTTAAAAATTAGTGTGCAAATAAATAAAGTAAATGGACCTTTTACTTAGGGGTAGATTTTAAAAAGCATTTACTCGAGCAAAACTGGTTTTTGCTCGAGTAAATACACTTTACTCAAGTAAGTGGGCTTTTCAAAATTGCTACAATATATGCCATTGAATTGTCCATAGGATTTACTCAAGTAAGTGCACTTTACTCGAGTAAATAGCTTTTGAAAATTGCTACGATAGTATGTCACATTTACATGCGTAACTCCTTTGAAAATGACCCCCTTAATGTATGAGCTTGTATGACAGCTTGTATGACGCGTGCGATAGCTTTAGAAAATGACCCCCTAAGTGTCCGATTGGTGAGACATGCAAAAAAAGTATTTAGCAATTTTTTCAGTGTATAAGCCACTTGATCACCTTTTATGTGGGCAACAATTGAGTTAACTCACATCAGTCAGCCAAATGCGGACAAGTGGATTTCCAGCTGCCTAAAAGTCCTTGAGTTGTTTCATGAAAAAGAGATATTTCAGGAGCATATATGCATGTACTTTACATTATAAAAAAAAATACACATGAATGACATGCTTTCCATCCCCATTTTGATTTCCCTAAATGTATATCACTAAATTTACCCACTTTGCATGATTTTCAAATTCAATTTAGGAGGGCACCTTGAGTTTGAAAAGTCAAGTATTTTGTGGGGCTTAAAAGTCTGCAGTTAGGTGCCCTATTGAAAATGTAGTCCTGAGTAACTATGGTATGAGAGCATGAGAGAATGCTTGTGGAACTTGCTGACTGCTGGAAATGTGCTTCACTGTGCATTTTCTGGCTTCTGGCACTGTTCACTTAAAATATTTCTGAGGGCTCTGTAGGAGATAGGGATGATTTTATTAGCTTGCCAAATTTTTGCCAGATTAAAATTTGTGTTGCTGATTTTTTTTTTTTTTTTTAGTACTTCAGGTTTTATAACAGTGTTGTAATTCATATTGCAGTTTCTAATTTCTTCTTAGCCTTTCTTAGGTCTGCTTTAACAATGCAAAATCAGCTAATCATTTTATTTCAAATGAAAAATACCAGGAGACTTATAACAGATATACTTGAAGTGCTGAAAAGTGAAATATAAATCAGATAAATTAATAATAATAATATCAATCTAACAACTGCAGTACTGAACACATATTAGTCTGAATCAGACTGAATGAATGGTTGAATGTCAGAGTGTCTCCCTGAAAATCGTCCACTGAATGCAAGTCTTAGTAATACAGCAATAAGGTATAGTAACAGAAAACTGAAGCGAAATGTCATGGAGTTCAATTCAATTCAGCAGTGCAAATAGTGGAATAAAGAATCCGACATAAACTCCAAAGGCCAATATTGAACATATGACTCAGAAGCCCCTTTTAATCCGATTCACAACGAAAGGTCGAAAGGGGGAAATCAGCCCTAAGTCAAGATTTGGCAAAGCAAGGCCTGGGCATTGAACCTCACTGAACTGTGAGAAAGCTGACAGCGGTCATGTATTGGGCAATTTGGTCACATGCTAAGCAACCTCAGACTGGCTGTGGCACTTGCAAGCCCGTGAAAATATTACTCTCATTGGTCGGCATTTGGAATTGTGACTGCCGCCCAGGACTCCCATTTCAGCACACACATTTGCATATGCGGCGAATGGACATGTAAGGCTATCAAAATGAAAGCCACATGTGTAGCTTTCCTCCCCCCCTGATATCCCTTTTCTCCAGCTCCATCCCATCTTGTGTAGGTGTAAAAGCAAACATACTTTTACCTGCTGAGGGGAGGTAATCTTCAAAGGCGGGGGGGGGGGGGGGGAGGCGTTCAGTGAGTAAATCCCAATTTGCTTATTGAAATCCCCTTAAACATTCTCCTCAATATAATGTTAACAGCATTTGCCTTCTCCCTTGTGGAAGGATCAATTGTGTGCTACCTTTCATGTTCTAAAACTTTGCTTTTGAAAGTTACATAAGAACATAGCAAATGACAGCAGAAAAAGATAACCTGGCCCTTCATACAGCTGCCTGCCACAAAGTGTGACCACCTTCAAAATGATTCCTTATCCAGGACTGCCAAATTTTTTTCTTCTTCTTTTCTACTTCATCATCTTAGGTAGAGGAGCATACAAGATCCCCACTTAGTTCTCTGCAGCATGTATTTTCAATATAGCTGGTTGATTTTTTCCTTAATCTGGCTAAGTAGCAATAAAGCCGCCATTTACACGGAAAAGCCTCAAAAATGCTACTTATTTGGCTAAGAAGCATTGCTTAAAACGTATCCAGCTAAGTAAGATAGATAGATAAATAAAAGAAAAGCGCTACTTAGCCTGATAAGTAAGACAGCAGGATAAATAGCATTTCAAGACTTTTCCGGCTAAGTAGCGCTTCTCTTTTACTTAGCTGGAGAAGTAGAAACTTATCCAGATAAGTAGTGCACATCTGCAAAACATATGTATTTGTGCTCCCTCTGTTAAATCTTTACTCATGAGATGTAACACACACATTTTCCTTAGTACTTATTGCGTTTACATGCACAAGGTAATGATTCCTGAGTAAGAGAAAGGTATTAACTAGATCAGTGGAAGAAATGTTAGAAATAATATGCCAGGCTCATTCCTGATGCCATGAAGCTCAATGCTGTGTGACTACCAGAGGCCTGAAAGATTTTCTGATGAATTAGGTACCTGAATGAGGTATGGGGCACTTGAAGGAACTATAAGAATTGTATTTAATATTGGTGGATATGCTGTGAAGTTATTTTGCCTTTCCAAGCTGTCACATTCCCTGCTGTGTGTTGGGTGATCCAGGAAAAAAGGATTGAACATTACCTCTGTCTGTACTTCAAAATATTACTTTGAATAAAATTTGGAAGGCAATAGTCTAGCTGGAAAAAAGCATGATATATGGAATTTCTAGATCAATCTATTCTAGAACTAAGTTCTAATGCTAAGTTGAACAGACTGTGTTAAAAGAATTTACAGGCTATTTTACAGACCTAGAGGACCAAGAAGAGATGCAGAGGACTTGAATAGATCTTTTCTAAAATCAGACAATTTCCTTTACAAAAAGGTAAAGGTATTAAAGAATGCTATCAGGAGAAACAATCACAGCTTGATTAACTTTTCACACATCAAGAATGTGTCCCTGCTGATCAAGTTTAATTGATATCTGCAGGAGATACTTAAGATCCCTGAAGAAGAGATGCCTCGGATAATGAGGCTGTTTTATCTTCCATCAGCTAAATGTGCATCTAGTCTAAACCTTACCCAATTTCTTGAAACTTTTCAATGGGAAGATTCAAGTCAGACAACCTTGATAACTATTTTTGTACTCAAAACTGTTAAGGACTAAATACTTGGAGTTTTTGTCTAAAATAAAGATACAGATAACCTCTTCCTGGAGTACAAAATGCATATATGTCCAGATTGCAGTATGGTAATACAATCTAAGTGAAATGGATTTCTTGTAAAACTACAAGGATATAAATACATATACTTTGATCCCAAACATTTTGGACCTGATTTACTAAGCTCTTTTTTTTTTTTTTACACCATAGGCACAGAATGAGTGAAAAGCCTTAGTGCACTATTTGTATAAATGCACAGTGGTGTCACATTGAATTGGAACCCAAAAGATACATTGAAACTTCTGTGCCCACAGGACACAAAGGCAGCTAGAAGTCATACTGATGCATTAATGCTAGGGTAGCAGCATCACTGTAGAGAAAGATGCTCATCATTAGGATAATACTGAAAGTGATATGGTTCATACTAGAGAAAGATATCAACATAAATATTAACATGTTAGGGTTCATAGTATTTATTTATTTATTTATTTATCGGGTTTTATATACCGTCATTCGAATTCATAATTATAAATCCATCATAACGGTTTACAACAAATATGAAGGTTTAAATGTTAAGGAGGATAAACAGGGTTTCAAAAAGATTCAAACTGTTGGTAAACATAGGGGTATCAAATGCTAGTTATTTAGTGATCTGTTTACGGTTAACTTCTTAGTTAAAATCCATAGTTGTGATAAGTTCATTTATTCCTTTAATCTTCAGGTTGAAGTGGAGGGTAAAGTTGTTGTGTTGTTCATTGGGTGAATTGGTATGCTTTGTTGAACAACCATGTTTTTAGATCTTTTTTTTTTTAATGTTTTTAGGTTTTCTTGAGTTCTTAGTTCAGTTGGTAGGGAGTTCCATAGTTTTGGGCTACCTAGAGATATTGCTCTCTTTTGGGTTGAGGTGAGTTGATTGGAACGCATAGCTGGTGTTTTTAGAAGTCCCATGTTTGCTGATCTTACGTTTCTATTTGGGGTATGTAGTTTTATAAATGAGCTTAGCCAATTTTCTTGTTTTTTATATATAATTTTATGAAGGATGGATAGTACTTTGTAGGGATGTGAATCGTTTTTCAACGATTAAAATTATCGTCCGATAATGTTTATATCGTCTTAAATCGTTATAGAACACGATACAATAGAAATTCTAACGATTTATCGTTAAAAATCGTTAAATCGTGTTAGTGCGCACTAACTCGAGTTAGTGCGCACTAACTCCCCGTTAGTGCGCACTAACTCGATTTAGTGCGCACTAACTGAAAATGATACAAATAAACACTTTCCAGGTCACTGAAGGTCAGTTAGGAATGAATATGTGTTCCTATTGGCTGGCTGCCCTCTTATCTATTGATGTTACCAAGGTTACCACTGAGGTGATGGTTGGGGGGATGGGAAATGGAACTGGAAACTAACGAACACCAACAGAAAATGAAACAAAGTGTTCACACTTCCCAGGTCAGTAAAGGTCACTTAGGAATGAATATGTATGTATGTATTCCTATTGGCTTGCTGTGCTCTTATCTATTGATGTTACCAATATGGTTGGGGGGATGTGAAATGGAAACAGTTGGAAGCTTGACAAAAAAAGTAATGTAATGATCAGCACTCACGTGACTAGAACTTGTTTGTTTATTATTTTTGTTAGCAGGCACCTGAAATGCTAGTGCATGTTGAATTTGCCAATCACTGTGCATTTTAGAAAGGTGGTCCTGGCTGGAACTGTACACAGTTCAAATATATGTAATTGATTGTTGGTAAGTGTATTTTTTAAGTAGCCACACTGGCACCAGTATGTTTACTTTTCCTCCTACTTAACTCACTAGCTCAGCTTTGTAAGAAGGGCTTCTCTGCTTGTGTGTTGTTTTTGTTTGGTGTGAGGAGAGCAGAAACATCAGATCTTTATTCAATCTACTACAGTCATCTCTTACAGTGCCCTATCCCTATTAATACCAGGAGTGTTGTGATCTTCCTGCACACAGTGCCCTAACCCTGATACCAGTCTGAGACAGCTCCCTCCCTGCATTACTAGTGAGAGGCTGGCTTCACAGACAGGGGGAAGCTGCCTGACCCTCACTCCTGACTTCCCCCATGTCCCAGCTAGTGAATGGTGTGTGGGTGAGGGGGGGGGGGAGGATGGTGAAGTCTGAGACAGCTCCCTCCCTGCATTACTAGTGAGAGGCTGGCTTCACAGACAGGGGGGAGCTGCCTGACCCTCACTCCTGACTTCCCCCATGTCCCAGCTAGTGAATGGTGTGTGGGGTGGGGGGGGGGGGGGGGGAGGATGGTGAAGTCTGAGACAGCTCCCTCCCTGCATTACTAGTGAGAGGCTGGCTTCACAGACAGGGGGGAGCTGCCTGACCCTCACTCCTGACTTCCCCCATGTCCCAGCTAGTGAATGGTGTGTGGGTGAGGGGGGGGGGGGAGGATGGTGAAGTCTGAGACAGCTCCCTCCCTGCATTACTAGTGAGAGGCTGGCTTCACAGACAGGGGGGAGCTGCCTGACCCTCACTCCTGACTTCCCCCATGTCCCAGCTAGTGAATGGTGTGTGGGTGAGGGGGGGGGGGAGGATGGTGAAGTCTGAGACAGCTCCCTCCCTGCATTACTAGTGAGAGGCTGGCTTCACAGACAGGGGGGAGCTGCCTGACCCTCACTCCTGACTTCCCCCATGTCCCAGCTAGTGAATGGTGTGTGGGTGAGGGGGGGGGGAGGATGTTGAAGTCTGAGACAGCTCCCTCCCTGCATTACTAGTGAGAGGCTGGCTTCACAGACAGGGGGGAGCTGCCTGTCCCTCACTCCTGACTTCCCCCATGTCCCAGCTAGTGAATGGTGTGTGGGTGAGGGGGGGGGGGTGGATGGTGAAGTCTGAGACAGCTCCATCCCTGCATTACTAGTGAGAGGCTGGCTTCACAGACAGGGGGAGCTGCCTGACCCTCACTCCTGACTTCCCCCATGTCCCAGCTAGTGAATGGTGTATGGGTGAGGGGGGGGGGAGGATATTGAAGTCTGAGACAGCTCCCTCCCTGCATTACTAGTGAGAGGCTGGCTTCACAGACAGGGGGGAGCTGCCTGTCCCTCACTCCTGACTTCCCCCATGTCCCAGCTAGTGAATGGTGTGTGGGTGAGGGGGGGGGGGTGGATGGTGAAGTCTGAGACAGCTCCCTCCCTGCATTACTAGTGAGAGGCTGGCTTCACAGACAGGGGGGAGCTGCCTGACCCTCACTCCTGACTTCCCCCATGTCCCAGCTAGTGAATGGTGTGTGGGTGAGGGGGGGGGGGAGGATGGTGAAGTCTGAGACAGCTCCCTCCCTGCATTACTAGTGAGAGGCTGGCTTCACAGACAGGGGGGAGCTGCCTGTCCCTCACTCCTGACTTCCCCCATGTCCCAGCTAGTGAATGGTGTGTGGGTGAGGGGGGGGGGGGGGTGGATGGTGAAGTCTGAGACAGCTCCCTCCCTGCATTACTAGTGAGAGGCTGGCTTCACAGACAGGGGGGAGCTGCCTGACCCTCACTCCTCCGGGGTATTGTGATCTTCCTGCACACAGTGCCCTATCCCTGATACCAGGGGTATTGTGATCTTCCTGCATGCAGTGCCCTATCCCTATTAATACCAGGAGTGTTGTGATCTTCCTGCATGCAGTGCCCTATCCCTATTAATACCAGGAGTGTTGTGATCTTCCTGCATGCAGTGCCCTATCCCTGATATCGGGATGTGTGCAAGAAGATCACAACACCCCCGGTATCAGGAATAGGGCACTGTGTGCAGGAAGATCACAACACCCCCAGTATCAGGAATAGGGAACTGTGTGCAGGAAGATCACAACACCCCTGGTATTAGGGATAGGGCACTGTGTGCAGGAAGATCACAACACTCCTGGTATTAATAGGGATAGGGCACTGTGTGCAGGAAGATCACAATACCCCTGGTATCAGGGTTAGGGCACAAGTTCTAGTCACATTGACTGATCACATTACTTGTTTTGTCAAGCTACCAACTGTTTCCATTTCCCATCCCCCATATACTGTCAGTAGGAAACTTGGTAACATGAATAAATAAGAGGGCAGCCAATAGGAATACATATTCATTCCTAAACTGACCTTAACTGACCTGAAAAGTGTCAAATTGTATCATTTTCAGTTAGTGCGCACTAACTCGAGTTAGTGCGCACTAATCGGAAAAAACGATTTTTAACGATTTTTTAACTAAAAAATCGTGCTAAGACGATTTTCTTGCCCTGGCACACGATTTCTATCGTTAAGACGATATGGAAAACGATTCACATCCCTAGTACTTTGCATTCAGTCCTGAATCTTATTGGAAGCCAGTGTAAATTGGTATGCCTGTGAAGACAAATATAAGAACATAAGAACATGCCATACTGGGTCAGACCAAGGGTCCATCAAGCCCAGCATCCTGTTTCCAACAGTGGCCAATCCAGGCCATAAGAACCTGGCAAGTACCCAAAAACTAAGTCTATTCCATGTTACCGTTGCTAGTAATAGCAGTGGCTAATTTCTAAGTCAACTTAATTAATAGCAGGTAATGGACATTAATGGTGACTCATCAACAATCTTGTGCTTTCAACGACTTCTCCAATGCAGTAAAGGCTAAAACATATAGTGATATCTAAACAAATATATAGAGTCAGACTTAAAAATCTAAACATGCATACCTTAGAGATAAAGGGACATAGGGGAGATATGATATATTTTTTTTTAATTTAATGTTTATTGTTTTTCAAATTATTAACAAAGAACACTTTGTAAGGAAATACAGAAAACAAATTCAAAGAAAAAGATATCAACATATCACTTCTTCCATATATAATCCAATTATATGGTGAGGAAAAACATTTGCTGTATTACATTGGAAATTGTGGGGGGAGGAAAACAGAAAATACAAGGAGATAAGAGGAAATAACTATAACATTGCTGCTGACAGGAACCCTATTGTTACCCCCAATAATACCTGGTTATGTCCTTCCTTCTAGAAACTGTCTCAACTGTTCGGGTAGGAAAAAGATATAGGTATTTCCTACATATTTTATAACGCATTTGCAGGGAAATCGTAAGAGGAAAGTTGCGCCTTTGGCTAACACCTCAGGCCGCATATCTATAAACATTTTCCTCCGTTGCTGGGTGGTCCTAGAAAGGTCTGGATAGACCCTAACTGTGGCCCCCATAAAGGGAGTATTAATGTTTTGAAAATAAGCTTTCATAACGGCTGCTCTCTCTGGGTCAGAAAAGAAAGACACAAACAAAACTGCTCTCTCAGTCACTTCCAAGGTTGAATTTTCTAGATATTCCGTGAGGTTTTCCAAATCTACCCTGTTTTCACCCACAGGTAATTGTGTTGTAACACTTTTAACTGGCAAAAACATAACTTTCTTTGTAGAGGGATGCAATTCCACAGGGATTTTTAGAACCTCAGTCATATATCTTTTAAAAGTTATTAATACTGGTTCACCCATTACTCTGGGAAAATTCACCAATCTAACATTCAAATGTCTTAGGTAATTCTCAATAGACTCCAATCTTCTTTGCGATGATAATCGATCTCTCATTAAAGTCATATTTAAATCTTGAACCTGTTTCATTTTCACATTTATTTCTTGGATAGCCGCATTATTATAATTAGTATTCTCTCTCTGGTCTTTCTCTACCAACTCCAGTCTTTTCACCATTATTCCCATCTGCTGAGACTGGTCTCTTAGAGTATAGGCATTAACCATCATTAAGTCCCAAAGGGACTCCAACGTTATCTCCGCCGGTTTCACAAACTCCCAAGGCATTGGAGCCACAGTTCCTACCTCCTCCCGTCTAGACCTCTGGTCTGATGTTCCTGGTGGTGTACTTCCCTCGCCGAGATTTCTCCCTCCTTGGGTCTCCCACTCCTGACGCGATATAGGTTGGGCTGAGGCTCCCACCTCTGCTCCTAAAACGCTGGGTGTTCCTCCACCTTGAACTCCTCCGACCAAACTTGGGTCAGTGTGTACAATACCTCCAGCGTCTAGAAGTGGAGAGCTACACAGCGGGCCTCGGGGATCCGGAGGACTCAGTGTGATTTCGCCAGGTGATAATCTCGCTCCTCCCGAGATTGCCACAGCGGCGCTTGGTTCCCCCGATCGAGATATGATATTATTTAAATACCTCCAACATTCTCATGCACAGGAGGCAGGTCTCTTTCAAAGGAAAGGAGGTGTTGGAATCTGAGTGAGGGAGTGCTAGGAAGTGCTCCCGATTCCAGGGAGATGTGTGCCCTTGTACCACGATGCGACTGCAGAGAGGAGCTCAGTGAAAGTGCCGTGGCAGGCAAGACGTGTCCAAGCATGGGAGGAGTAGACTGACCACCTCCCTAACCTCTGCCAAACCTACACACAACGGTTGAGACCCAGCAATGCAATGCTGGTCTCTGGGGTAGCCCTCCGGCCACTCGATAGTCCTTTTGGACCTGCCACTAGGGAGCGGCAGATGCGGCTGGACGGACAGAGATCGAGGACAGGCGATGGTACTGGAACTAGGAACAAGACAGGACCTCGGACATGTACTAGGCTTGAAGATTTGAACAAGGCGAGGATACTTGGAACTTGGAACTCAGATGAGACGAGGACACTTGGAACTTGGAACTCAGATGCTAGATGTTCAGACATGGAGGGAAATAAGACATAGACTGAGAAGAGGATTCTGGTTACTCAGACAACGACTCTTGGAAGGATACAGGATAGTCACCTGGAAATAAGCAAAGGGTCCCCGAGGAGCGGGTACCCAAGTTAGTAGAACCCCGGAGGATGTAGAGAGCTTCCAGCAACAGCGAGAAATGGCAGAGCAGCTTAGACCGGACTAATCCAATCCTTGATAACTCAATGGTGGTTAGCAAATGGGCAGGCTAAATAGTCGGAAGCAGTGACGTCAGTCGAGGGGATGCCCCCGAGGTTTGCGCCAACACTGCAATAAAGACGTGAGGCGTGTGTGTGAGCGCGCCCTAGGAGGCCCTCAGGTAGAACATGGCGGTATGCCATGCCATAGCTGCTCTGGGGACGCCAGAGGGTGCGGCAAGGAGACGCTATGGATGCCATTCTCCTGAGGCTGGTGGAGAAAGCAGAAATAGAGGTGAGGCATGTGGGACGAAGCTGTCTAATGGATGCAACAGTACCCCCCTTCAAAGGGCCTCCTCCAGACCCCCTACCTGGTCTTGGTTTCCGTGGATGTGATCAATGATACTGGTTCAGCATCTCTTTGTCCAATATATTAGCCATAAGTTCCCATGAGTTATTTTCTGGTTCATAGCCCTCCCATGAAAGGAGGTATTCCCAAACTCTGCCTCTCTTCCTTACATGACGTATAGCATCAACTTTGTACTCAATGCCCTCTTCTGCATCAACTGTAGGGGGATCTGGTGTCTTGGTGCTGAATTTGTTGAGAATGAGCGGTTTCAATAATGAGATGTGAAACGCGTTATGGATCTTCATTGCTGGGGGAAGTCAGACTGTAGGAGAGATTGTCTAGACATCGGAGGATGGAGAATGGTCCGACATAGCGTGGAGCGAAGTGAGCAGAAGGCAACTTGAGTTTAAGATGCTTCATAGAGAGCCAGATTTTATCACCAGGCTTAAATTCAGGAGCCTTGCCATAATGAATCTCATAGTCTCTTTTAGCTCGGATCCCAGCTTTGATGAGCATCTCCTTGGTCTTCTTCCAAAGTTGTTGAATCTCATCAGCAGTAGCTTGAGCTGCCGGGGACAACACTGATAGCGGAAGTGGCAAAGGTGGTGAAGGTAGTCGTCCATATACCACTTCAAATCGTGTTGATCCAGTAGATGTTGCTTGATGAGAGTTGATGGAAAAGTCGGCCCATGGTAGTAGTTCTGCCCAGTCATTCTGACGTGAAGAGATGTAGGCTCTGAGGAACTGCTTGATGGTACAATTCATCCTCTCAGTTTGTCCGTTGGATTGAGGATGGTAGGATGAAGTGAAGTCGAGAGTGATATCAAACGTCTTGCATAGATCTTTCCAGAATTTGGCTGTGAATTGTATGCCTCTATCTGAGACAATGTGCTTGGGAATTCCATGCAGGCAGAAAATGTGGCTGATGAAAAGTTTTGCAAGTTCACTGGCAGATGGTAGGCCAGGAAGTGCCACAAAGTGAGCCATCTTTGAGAACCTGTCCACAGTTACCCATATTGTGTCATTGCCCCCTGAGAGAGGTAAGTCCACCACGAAGTCCGTGGCGATGTGAGTCCAGGGCTCATCTGGGACTGGTAAAGGTTGAAGCTGCCCCCAAGGATTTCCGGGCGGAGGTTTCTGTCTGGCACAGTTGGTAGATAGACAAAGGTGTCTTCTCTCATAGACGGCCACCAGTAATTTGCCAGGATTCTCCGTTGACTGGGATGTCCAGCCAGTTTAGAGTTGTGAGCCTACACTAGTACTTTCTTCCGGAGGTTGTTAGGCACAATCGTTTTGCCTGCAGCCACTGGGTGAGTAGCAGATAGCATGACTCTCTCTGGGTCAATGATGTGTTGCGGAGCATCAGGCACATCCTCAGAAATGAAGGAATGATATAGGGCATCTGCTCTGATGTTTTTATCTCCAGATCGGTATTTCAGGATGAAATCAAACCTATTAAAGAACAGGGACCACCTCGCCTGTCTATGGTTGAGGCGCTGGGCGTGAAGAAGGTATTCTAGGTTTTATGGTCTGTAAAAACTGTGACCTGGTGTTGAGCACCTTCGAGTCAGGGTATCCACTCTTCGAACGCCATCTTTATCACCAACAACTCTTTATCTCTGATTCTGTAGTTTCCTTCTGCTGGAGTGAATTGTCTGGAGAAAAAGGAACATGGCCGCAGGATCTTTGAGTCACTGGTTTGACTCAGCACAGCCCCTATGCCAACATCAGAAGCATAGACCTCTACGATGAAGGGGCATGTAGGATCCAGGTGATGGAGACAAGGCTTGCTAGATAAAGAGTCCTTTAGCTTTTGGAAAGCGGTAACAACCTCTATAGACCAATTGGCAACATTGGCATCCTTCTTTGTCAGAGCTGTTAATGGCACAGTTAGTAAGGAGTAATTCTTAATGAAGGTTCTATAATAATTTGTAAATCCCAGAAACCTTCTGAGAGCTTTTTAGACCAGTAGGTTGAGACCACTTTTGAATGCTCTCCAGCTTTGTGGATCCATTTGGAAGCCCTTGCTAGACACTATGTACCCTAAGAAAGGTACAGATTCCTTGTGGATTTCACATTTGGACAGTTTAGCATATAGACGGTTCTCCCGCAGTCTCTGTAACACTCTCTTGACATCCTCAATGTGGGTATTCAGATCTTGTGAGAAGATCAGGATATCATCCAATGACACATTGGTAGAGTAGGTCACGCAGGATGTTGTTCATCATGTTTTGGAAGACACCTGGGGCGTTGCATAAGCCGAAGGGCATCACCAAATACTCAAACTGCTCATCCCTGGTGTTAAAAGCTGTCTTCCATTCGTCGCCTGAATGAATACGAACAAGGTTATATGCTCCTTTAAGATCCAGCTTGGAGAAGATCTTGGCCCCCTTTAGTCTGTCAAACAGCTCTGAGATAAGTGGTAAGGGATAGTGATCTCTGACTGTGATCTCATTTAGACCACGATAATCAATGATTGGACGTAGGGTTCCGTCCTTCTTCCCCACAAAGAAAAAACCTGCTCCTGCAGGAGACTTAGATGGTCTTATGAAACCCTTTTGAAGATTTTCTTGGATGTATTCAGACATCACTTTATTTTCTACCACAGAGAGGGGGAAGACCCGTCCCTTAGACAGTTCGGTATTTGTTTTCAAATTGATAGCACAGTCATAAGATCTGAGTGGAGGCAGTATATCAGCGGTTTCTTTCAAAAACACATCTTGAAATGATGTGTATTAAGGTGGTAAACCAGGCATCAACGGAATCGTAGGCATACAGGGTAATGGTGAAACTTCCTTCAGGCACTTGCCATGACAATCAGGACCCCAATGTGAAAGCTCCAGGGTAGCCCAGTCAAATTGAGGCATGTGCTTTTGTAGCCATGGTAGCCTGAGTACCAAGGGGTGCATAGCCTTCTCTAGCACAAAGAAGGAAATGGATTCTGTATGGAGAGCTCCTGTCCTTAAACTTATTGGTTCTATAAGTAGGGTTACTTCACCCAGTAAGGGCTCCCCATGGATAGAGGATAACAGAAGCAGAGGCTTCATGGTAGTAGTGGGGATCCGCAGATGTTCCACTAGCCGTCTTAGTATAAAGTTCCCTCCTGCCCCAGAGACCACTAGGGCAAGAGTCTGGAATTTAAGTGGACCGCTTATCAAGGAGATTTGGAGAGAGAGTGGAGGAGAAAGTGCAGTTAGACCTAAGAAGAGCCCTCCCACAAGACTTAGGTCTGGCCATTTCTCGGACAGATAGGGCATGTCTGTACCACATGTCCAGTTTGTCCACAATACATGCAGAGGCCTAATCTTCTCCTCGTCCTTCTTTCTTTAGAAGTCAGGTGACTGTGGCCTAGTTGCATAGGTTCAATGTCGCCAGCAACCGAATTAGACTGAGTAGGCTTGGGTATAGTCTTGACTCGGATTTTCCCTGGCTAGATCTCCTGGAGCCTTTGACCTCTTGAACCTTATCCTGAAGTCAGTGGTCAATCTTTGTGGCTAACTTCATCAGCTCCTCCAAGGTCTCAGGCATCTCTGAAGCTGCCAATTCGTCTTTCATCTGGGAGTTCAGGCCTTCAAAGAATAGGGTCTTCAGGCATCTTGAGTCCCAATTTAGCTCTGAAGCCAAAGTTAAACTCGATGGCCAATAGGGATGTGCAGACAAAAAGTTTTCGTTGCATTTGTGATACGTTGTCATTGAGGGTCGATTCCGTTGAATATGGAAGTATGGAGAATTCCATAAGTTGTCGATCTGTCCATACGTTTCCCGGTTCCCTAAATAAAAATTTAAACCCCCCCACCCTCCTTAATCCCCCCCCCAAGACTTACCAAAACTCCCTGGTGGTCCAGCGGGGAGTCAGGAAGCCATCCCTGCACTCATTTGCGGTTTCCTCACGGCGCCGATAGCCTGTGTCACAGGGGCTGCCGGTGCCATTGGTCAGCCCCTGTCACAAGGTCACCGGCGCCACGTGACAGGTAGGTCACGTGGCAGGAGGTCGCTCCGGGTCCCCCGTTGGACCCAACCAGAACTTTTGGCCAGCTTGGGGGGTCAGGAGGCCCCCCAAGCTGGTCTAAAAGGCTCTCAGAAGGTTTCTGGGATTTACAAATTATTATAGAACCTTCATTAAGAATTACTCCTTACTAACTGTGCCATTAACAGCTCTGACAAAGAAGGATGCCAATGTTGCCAATTGGTCTATAGAGGTTGTTACCGCTTTCCAAAAGCTAAAGGACTCTTTATCTAGCAAGCCTTGTCTCCATCACCTGGATCCTACATGCCCCTTCATCGTAGAGGTCTATGCTTGGGGGGGTCAGGAGGGTCAGGAGGCCCCCCCAAGCTGGCCAAAAGTTCCGGTTGGGTCCAACAGGGGTCCCGGAGCGACCTCCTACCACGTGACCTACCTGTCACGTGGTAGGAGCACAAGATGGCGCCGGTGACCATGTGACAGGGGCTGACCAATGGCACCGGCAGCCCCTGTGACACAGGCTATCGGCACCGTGAGGAAACCGCAAACGAGTGCAGGGATGGCTTCCTGACTCCCCGCTGGACCACCAGGGAGTTTTGGTAAGTCTTGAGGGGGTCAGGAGGGTGGGGGTTTAAATGTTTATTTAGGTTCACCGTATTCAACAGAAATCTGTTGAATATGTTGGGAGTCGCGATGCGTTTCGCCTCCCAACGTATTTTTCGGATCGCTAAAAATAAGTTGCGGATTACAAATACGGTGAAAACAAATGCACACCCCTAATGGCCAAGTCGGGTAAAGGTTTATCACCTTGCTTTAGATGAACCAATGTAGATCCTGTGGTCGTGTACCTGGCAGGGTCATCAAATATGGATTTGAACAGTTCCTAAAACCCAGCAAGGTCTTTCAGCAAGGGGTCATCGTGCTCCCCCAGCGGAGAAGCCCAAGCTAGTACTCTTCCATCCAGATAAGACAGGATATAAGTGGTCTTGGCATAAGCTGTGGGAAAATGGTTAGGTTGAAGAGCAAAATGCATAGAGCATTGGTTGATTAATCCTCTACATCTCCAGGCTTCCCTGGAGAAGCGTGTAGGAGCGGAGAGAGACACAACAGTCTTAACCGTCACTTCTGGTGGTGTTTCTTCTTTACCTTATTTTTATTTTATTTATTTTTAATTTTTATATACCGGAATTCCTGTATACAATACAAATCAATCCGGTTTACAAGTAACGAAAAGGTTGCCCTGGTCTGGGAGGTTAGACCGGGGTTTTTTTTTTTTTTACATGGAACATTGAACAATAACAATCAGCCATTGAACCTTATTACAACTATTTAACCTTATTACAATGAACATTGAAAGTAATAATAATTATATTTAACAAATTTAACAATTAACAAAACCTGTGGTAGTAGAAGCGTTCATCTGTGAGTGCAGTAGATTAAAGGCCACAGTCAAGCTATCCAGCGAGTTCTGTTGTTCGGAGATTCGCTGGGCCAGGCCTGGCCTGGAATGGCCTACAATGCAGTGAGCTGAGTCGAATCCATGGAGTTAGCAATCTGTTATGTTTTCAAGGTGTTTGGTGGATTCTTAGGGCAACAGTGATAGTGACTCCCACAGGGAGGAGCCCCGTGGGGAACTGTAGCACCAGGCTAGACACAGATGCACAAACACAGAGATAATAACTTTATTATGCAGTTTGTAGAGTTCACCAGAGGTGGCAGTAGAGAGGAGATTCTGTAGCAACAGTCTGGGATCCTCGGCAGAGGAGACCCATCCACAATGGTGGTGTAAGGCTCCGAATCAGGTATTCAGTGAGGAGCTGTAGGTGAGATAGACTGGAAGATGTTATTACTCACTCTCTTGTAGCTATAACAGTAGAGTTCCCAGCAGGCAGAAGAATAGGTAGCAGGCACCAGGATAGACAATACAGGCCCTCGAGGAGTGAGTACCTGGATTCAGGATAGGCACCTGGAAATAAGCAAAGGGCCCCCAAGGAGCGGATACCCAAGTTAGTAGAACCCTGGAGAGTGTAGAGAGCATCCAGCAGCAGCGAGAAGCGGCAGAGCAGCATAGACCAGACGAATCCAATCCTTGCTAACTCAATGGCAGTTAGCAAATGGGCAGGCTAAATAGTCGAAAGCAGTGACGTCACTCGAGGAGGACGCCCCCGAGGTTCGCGCCAACACTGCAATAAAGATGTGAGGCGGGCGCGCGCGCCCTAGGAGGCCCTCAGGTAGAACATGGTGGGACGCCGCGCCATAGCTGCTCCAGGAACGCCGGAGGGTGCAGCAAGGAGATGCTATGGACGCCATTCTCCCGAGGCTGGTGGAGAAAGCAGAAATAGAGGTGAGGCATGTGGGACGAAGCCGTCTGAGTCCAACAGATGCAACAAAGGCTCCGAGCTCAGGAGACAACGGTAGTGACCTCCGGGCCATGAAGAGGAGCTCAGGGGCAGCCTCCCGGCCACAAGAAGAGGAGCGACGAGGGTGGCACTCCCTGCCGCAAGAGGGTCCTGGCAAGAGTAGCTCCATGCCATGCTGGGACGCGGAAGATGTCGTCGGCCTCTGGGCTGCAGGGAGATGGCGTCTGCGGCCTCCTGGCCGCAGGATGGAGGAAAAACGTCGGCGGCTCCTGTCCCAATGAAGAGAGGCTGTTGGCGGCCTCCTGGCACAAGGGAGAGCGTTGCAGCGGCGGTTCCAGGCTGCGAGGGAGGCCTGGTTGGCGGTGGCTCCCAGGCCACGTAAGAGGCCTGGTCGGCAGCGGCAGTAGCAGAAGGGTCAGCGGCCTCCAGGCCGTGAAGGAACAGCACCAGGGCTGGCATAGAAGATAAGGAAGGAAGAGGCTGCCCCACAAGCAGCCTCTTACCTTCAATGCCAGCCCTGGTGATTAATTGTAACTGCAACAACAGCCTTGTTGTTGTTGCAGTTACAATTAATCACCAATATTTTTGGCGCGTCATGCTGACCACTTCCCTAAGAATCAGTAAGTGTTCTTCTATATCTTAGCCACTCATATAATTGCTAGCGTTTATGAAGCATTAATAGGCTCGCTATCATCTCTTTTTTTGTCAAGTAGGCTAATTCGTCTTGCACATGTTATCCTGAAGCTCCCTGAAGAAGAAGTTTTCTTACTCCGAAACCCTGCAGAGTCTGAGGATTACCTTCAGGACTGCAGCACAAAGAGATAAGTGCACAGTTCATTATCTTTACGTGTGCACTATCCTATGATAACTACAGTCACAGCTATGTTTAGCCATAATAAGGACAAATTCAGTGAATGACTGATGATTAAGCTGGGTATTGTGCTCTAAGGCCACATTACAAGGGCCAGTTGCACCATAATTACCAGGTCACTGTGCCAGAAAAGGCTTTACTGAAACAGCCATTTGCACAGTAGACACTATATGATGGTCATTCACATCTTTAATGTATGATGTTACAAGAGTCATTTCAGCAGAATTTCTATTCTATTGTGGAATTTTTAATCAAGCATGCACTTGCATGCATTATGCTATAAAATACACCAATCGCTCTTAAGTAGGCTGCTAATTTTAAGAGGTTATTCAAGCACAGCTAGCACGCATGTGTCTTCCACAAGACTTTGTTGGCTTTTACATCATATTTTAAAACATGCTCACATGAGGCACATTCTTTGTTTTCCAGTTAGGCCACACTTTGGCCAGTCATTATTGAGGTCTTTCAGACCCCTCTAGTTCTTCATCCTGCAGCTCATGTATTTGACCCAAACCCCTCACCATGTTCTAAAAGCCCTAAAATGAGATCAAAAGACTTGTTCTTCATCAGCAGTAGCAGTAACGTTATGCAGATATCTAGTGTTAGGGATGTTCATTTGTTTAAAAATGAATGCTGTTGTTCAGTGGACCCCTGGCTGAGATGAGGTTGGCACTACCTCCAGGAGAAGGCACCTGGAGTCCTCATCATCGGGAGGCAGATTCAGGACAGAAGAACCAACAGGACCTTCACTTATAGCAGCCCTCGTTCCCCGCAGGTTGAGCTCTTGGGTACCAGGGGCAGCAGGACTTAGTTGCAGGTCTCTGGGAGAAACCAATCCTAGAAGGAGGAAGGTCGCAGAAAAATCAGACGTACCAGAGGTCACGGCAGGCAGCAGATGAGAGGAACCAGGCACAGCCCAAGAGTCGGGGCAGGCGGCAGACAAGCAGAATCCGGAGACAAAGCAGGGTCAGAGCCAGGAGAGAAGCCCGAGGGGGCAAGGAGTGAGGTCGAGGACCGGGAGCAGGAAACAGGAACACAGGAACCAGGAACAGACAACACACACTCTGAAGAGTAGGACTCATTGCCGAGGTGAGGTCCTGTTGGTCAGGCAAGTGTTAAATAGTCCCTTGCCCTGACATCATCGGCAAGGTAACAGGAGTTTTTCTCCCAGCTGGCCCTTTAAGAGCCGCAAGGGATCATGTGCGTGCTACTGGGGGGGAGCGGGGGGGTGGAGAGATGCCGGCGTCGGCAATGGTGCGGCCTGCCGGAACAGCTCAACAGGGCCAGGAGGATTGCACGGCCCGGAGGCAAACCAGGGTGGCTTCCCTGGGGTTGGAGGTAGGGTTGCTGGTCGCGACCTCCTGCGGCTGGCGAGTGCAACAAATACCCTATCCGTGATGAATATACAATATTCATTTCATTTGTTTGCTCCCGAAAATGTATGAGCAAGTCCTAAGAATGAAACATATGTCATTCATTTCATTTGTTTTCATTTCCCAATTGAAAAGCATTGGCTGCATTAAAAAATAGAGTGTGAGGTTGGGCAGCTCATGTGGGAGTTTCCATAGCAACCAATCATGGAGCCTATGCCTCATGTGTGAGATCAGAAGAGAACCAGGATCTGTTGTCAAGGAAACCAGACTGAGAAATCCAGGGAATATTTCAGAAGGAAGCATTTTTCTAAATCAGCGAGTCACTGAACTTTCCATCCTTCTTATAGTATTTCCTAACTGTTTCAGCTTGCAGTTGGATTGTCTCATTCATGGAGGATACATCCTGCTTTGCTGTTGTGTGGGAATTCTGTATTTATTACTACATTATTTATCAACAGTGCTTTGGTTCACGATTAGAAACATTCCAGTCCTGTTAGTTGCTATCACAATGTTAATTTGCTCAGATTTTTTATTTTTTTGGACATCTCACACTCACTGCCACTGACATAAAGGAAGGTTATCTTTTCTATAATTCCCTTTTCCCCTCCTGGGGGAAGGCACTACAGGCTGCCTGCCTGGCAGTGGATCTTTTTGCAGTGATTTATTAAATTTTAAACTTGTTTCTAACCAGTGTAGTACCAGTGCTGTAGCTGAGCCATGCCACAGTATGCAACATAGCGAAGCTTTTTTTAACTCTCTGGGCCTAGGATAGTGTCTGTTAGATAGTCAGTGTATCCTCAAAGACTGCAATAGGTCTGTCCTAGTTACCACCACAGGTACAGCCAGCCACTTTGTGCATTATTTTATTTTGTTGCTGCATTTACTAAAGCAGTGGTCCCCAACCCTGTCCTAGGGGCCCACCAGTCAGTCAGGTTTTCAGGATATCCGCAATGAATATGCATGAGAGAAAATATGCATGCACTGCCTCAATAACATGCAAATTTTCTCTCATGCATATTCATTGTGGATATCCTGAAAACTCAACTGGCTGGTGGGCCCCCAGGACAGGGTTGGGGACCACTGTACTAGAGCAGCACTTCTCACTGGTGTGTCGCAACACACCAGTGTGTCGCCAACCACCGGCAGGTGTGTCGCATGCTCCCGGTCTCTCCCACTGCTCTTCCTTCCCTGCTGCCGTTGCCTCCGGGCTAACAGCACGTTCAAACCAAATGGGAATGGCAGCAGTGTTAGAGGAAGATGTGGCTCCTGCGGCTGGACTTTTCTTCTTCCCGCGCCTGCCCCGGAACAAGAATTGATATGCAGTGCAGTGCATGGGAAGGAGAAAGAGCCGTGCCACGTGGAGAAGTAGCGGCAGCATCGGCCTCCAAGCAGTAGCGTGGCCCAGAGCAATTGAAGCAGCCGGCAAACATCAAAGGAGTCAGCAGTATCCCGCGGCCGATGGGATTCTTCTTTCTTGGCCTGCAGGGGCTGGAGGAGGCTGCTGCAGCGGGGTTGGGGGAGGGGGAGGAAGTGAGTGAGAGAGAGAAGACAGCCAGCCTGTGTGTGATTGAGAGCATGCATTTGATTGACAGCATGTGTGTAATTGAGAGCATGTGTGTAAGTGTGTGTGAGAGAGAGAACACGTGTGTGTTTGAGAGGAACTGGTCAGAGAGGTGATGTGTGTATATGTGAGAGACAATAAAAGTGACTGGTCAGGGAGATGACTGGAGTGTGTGTGTGAGAGAGTGAGAGATTGGTCAGGGAGGTGACTGGTGTGTGTGTGTGTATGTGTGTGTATGTGTGCGTGTGAAAGAGAGAGAAAAAGCATGGAAGTGAGAAATCTGGGTTTGTGAGAAAGCATGGGAGTAAGAAGCCTGGTGTTGTGGGGGTGTGTATGAAAGAAAGCATGGGAGTGAGAAGTCTGAATATGTGAGCGAGAGCATGGGAGTGGAAAGCCTGTATATGTGAGAGAGAGCATGGGAGTGGGAAACTTGTGTGTGTGTGCATGCATGAGAGAGAAAGACTGGTTGGTAAGGTGACGGTGTGTGTGAGAAAGAGACTGGTGTGTGTGTATGTGAGAGAAAGAAAGTGATTAAGGGAATGAGAAGCCTGTGCATGTGGAGAGAGCGAGCATGGGAATGAGAGAAAGACTGGTGCATGTGTGTGTGTGTAAGAGAGAGAAAGTGATTATGAGAATGAGAAGCCAGTGCATGTGGAGAGAGTGAGCATGGGAGTGAGAAACCTGGGTGTGTGTGAGACACAGTATGGGAGTGAGAAGCCCGTATATGTAAGATAGAACACGGGAGTGGGAAGCCTATGTGTGTGTATGGCATGAGAGAATGTTCAGGAAGGTGACTGGTGTGTGTGTCAAAGACTGATTGGAAGATGATTGGTGTGTGAGAGACAGAAACTGGTCATGGGGGTGTGACTGGTATGGTGTGTGTGTGAGAGACAGAGAGACCGGGTCCTAAGGAAGAGGACCATGAGTATAGAGCTTAGCCACTACTGCTGCTTCTGGTGTGTGCTATGACCTGCATGGAAGAGGAGTAGGAGAACTGCTGGAGGGGGTAAGTAAAGGTGGCTTTTTAAGTTTATTTTTCTTGATTGACTGCCATTTTAATTATTTAATATTATGTGATGTGTCTGCTTTTTTGAAATATTTTATTGGTGTTTGGAGAATTTTTAATAGTTTTTATGAGTTTTTAATTGTTGGATGTTATTCTGTTCATAGCTGTTTTGAAACATTTATTCTGCATATTAGTATAGTTTTACAATTATTTCTGTGTGGGGATCTATAGCTGCTTGCTAGTTCTGTTTTCCTAATTGGAGGTATATTGGTGTTTAGGGCCTGATTTAATATTTGTAGTGTTGCCTTTTGATAGATAGGGTTGCTCCTGTTTGAGTGTATTCCATAATACAGGTGTAACTGTGTGTGGATCAGTTGATGTGCATAACTGCAGATCCTGGGAGTATGTTAGGTCGGTTCTGTGTGTGTTACTGAGGTGAGATATTTTACTAGCATGTAAGCATTTGTATCAGTCTTATTTGTTGTGTTTTCTCAAGAGGGCATGCATTGATAATAAACTGCTGTCTTTTCATAAGTAGGGCTATTGAGACTGGTAGTAGAAAGAGTTTGAGTTGCTGCTACTGAGATGACACCAGAACCAGAATATCTTTTTTCTGGGGTGAGTTGTATGGGGAATGTCGTAATTCTGCTTTACATCCATTATTGTGGGTCAGGGGGGTTCCCTTGGATGCAAATTGTACTTTTACATCTAGCCCCATGACAATCATGGGTCAATGTGTCATGCATGTGAGACCATCCGTCAGGTGTGTCCTGACAGAAAAAATGTTGAGAACCACTGTACTAGAGCACTGCTGTTTTACTAGGACTCACGCACATAGTACAGATTTATACCATTGTTTGCTTTTTCTGTGTGTGCATCTGAGTACACTGTAGTTAGCAGAGCAAAATACTAAAACAGTTGTTCTACAGTAGTGTATTCTCTCTGTGTGCTATTCAACTATACACAGAGAAGTATCACTGTAGTAGTTAGTTACACTAGTGTCATCAGTGTGTCCCACATCCATCTACCGAATTTTCATAAAGATTAATTGAAAATATCTTTTGTCCAGCATTGCAGCACATAAAACAAAATCCATCATGTCAGGCAAAGGATATGGGAAGCTGCAGTTGTTGGCAGGAGATTTGCTAGACAGACAACAGTGAATCCCCCAACTAAGATAAAGAGGGATTTTTTCAAATCCCAAATGTCAGCAGGAGAGACAGGCATGTCAAGCTGCAAGAAGATGTGATTAGGGGAGGATATGCCAGTTGTTCCATCAGTGTCTCAGCCAGATCTTGCTATCTCAGAGGAGAGGGAAAGGGAAGCTCTAGTACCAGCAGAGTACAATCACCAGTGAAATTAGAAGTACAAGCACAAGTAATAAAACCTAAACCACTAGTGCAAATCTTTAGTGCAGCAGAGGCTATAAGATCAGTTTTGCCTTTCTCTTCTGAATCAGACTGGATGAATCTCTCTTCAAAGGATTTCCTGAAGCAGAGATGGGAGAGGCATTAGCTGAAGACCCTGCATTAGGAGGTTAGTCAGTATTGTGCTAGCTTCACTTCACTGACAGAGGAGAGAAAGACAGTAGGTCATGAGTATGAGGGAGCGTAGGCTACACTGACAGTGTAGGAACAGAGGATGATTCAGAGGCAAGGGATCATAAAAGAAATCTATGATTTGGAGCCATTTTCAAATCAGGGAGGACCCGCTTTGCATGTTGTAACTACTGTGCAAAGGACATCAGCCAAGGGAAGCAACTGGGCTACTTAAGAATGGAGCATCAGCTGAATAAGCAGCATCCCCTTCAATATGCACCTGGAATGGTAGTAGAAGTAGTTGTCAGGCAGCCCCTTCTGCAAGTCAGAGGACACTAGTCTTTGAAAGAAGACAAGTGTTCCTCAAGCTCCTTCCAAGATTTCAGTTCCTTCTACCAGTCAGGTGGCTGGCCGGCAGCAGCAGTCCCCAACTATAGCTAAGAAGCAATAGTCCACAATGGAGGAAAAGGGGAGGTGTTTGGTAGCACTGTCACGGGGAAAGAGGCAGGTAGCATCCAAAGTGGTGAAAAGGATTATTGGTGAGAGGATTGCTTTAGACAATCAGCCTCTAAAGGTTGTTGAAAGCATGAGTCTCAGGTGTTTGCTGCAGCTTCTAGCGCCAAACTATAAAGTGTCCTCCAGGACCACTTTCAGCACAAAGGTCATCCCCAGTTTGTATAAACATTGTCGTAGCCCTGTGCAGGTGTTGCTACTGAAGGCATAGAGGAGCAGTGTGCATTTCACAAGTGACATATGGAAATCCACAAATGCCTCACACTCCTTCCTCTCTCTGACGGCACACTGGTGGGACCTGGCCATGGTAGGGGCAAGCAGCAGCTCCACAGGGTCAGGAGCAATAGAACTCAAGTGGGATTTGCTGCACACTCACCTGTCGAATGTTTCCCATACTTCCACCAATATTTTAGCAGCAATTAGAGAAATGCTGGAAGGCCAGAAGATGGATCAGAGAGCCAGAAGTCTCAACAAAGGTTCCTTTATCACAGACAATGGTTCTAAAATGGTCAAGGCAGTATAGAATGGTAGATATCAGGGTGTCCAATGCTTTGCTCACACCCTGCATCTACTAGTGAAGGAGGTCCTGGGGCTGGGGTCCAGAGATCCAGAGAGTGTATACATGCACAGCTTACTAGAGTGTAGAAAATAGCTGGACACTTCCACCCAAGTGTGAAGGTGAGAGACCTTCTCCGTAAAAAGCAGGAGGAATCAGAGATGCCTCACAAGTGTCTCATTATAGATGCGGGTTACCACTGGAATTTAACCTGCATTATGATGCAGAACCTAGTGGAGCAGCAGGCACCCATGCATGATCTGTCTCATGAAATGGAGATAGGTGTGCAGGCTCCCCTAGGGCATCATGACTGGTCAGTAAATAGACAGCTTGTTAAAATTCTGAACCCTTTTACAGATGCCACAGAAGAGATGAGTGCTTCAAGCGCCATCTTGAGAGATGACATCCCGATAGTAAACATCCTGATAGAAAATTTGGAGGGATTTCAACAGGAAGAGGGAATGAGAGGTGAGGTGCTGTGCTGTTTGGTGTCCTTGGAAAAGCAGATGACAGAGACTAGGACCTCTGACCAGAAATCCCACATACATGCTCGCTATATTATGTGATCCATTTGTGACAGGGAGACTTGCACTTGAGATCAACAATCTAACACATATGAAGAGCATGCTGACAGAGGAGGTCTGTCAACTAGAGTGCTAGAGGTTGAGGCAGAGAATGGATATATAGCAGAAGAAAACACCATCATTGGCCAGGTCAGACAGTAATGCAAGTCAGAGCAGCACCCTGTCATTCCCAGCTAGCATACCCTCCACAGGAAAATGAAAACAATCCTCACTTTTGTCCCAAGCGATCACTAAAACAGCTGGGAAGAAGATTCAAGTCCAATATCACCAAAGAAGATGTCAGCTCAAAACACAGTGACATGCTAGTAATACATTGAAATCATCGGCTCAGTGTGCTGAGGCAGTCAAAAAGCAAACAGAAAGTTTGTAATCATTAGGAAAGGAATGGAAAATAAAACAGAGGATGTCTTTAATTTCTCTGTATCGCTCAATGGTTAGATCACACCTTGAACACTGTGCAATTCTGGTCACCATAGAAACATAGAAATGACGGCAGAAGAAGACCAAACGGCCCATCCAGTCTGCCCAGCAAGCTTCACACATTTTTTCTCTCATACTTATCTGTTTCTCTTAGCTCTTGGTTCTATTTACCTTCCTCCCTCACCATTGAAATATCTAGCTTGATTAGTTAGGGGTAGTAGGGGTAGTAACCGCCGCAATAAGCAAGCTACACCCATGCTTATTTGTTTTACCCAGACTATGTTATACAGTCCTTATTGGTTGTTTTTCTTCTCCCCTGCTGTTGAAGCAGGGAGCTATGCTGGAAATGCGTGATGTATCAGTCTTCTCCCATGCCGTTGAAGCAGAGAGCCATACTGGATATGCATCGAAAGTGAAGTATCAGACACATTTGGTTGGGGTAGTAACCGCCGTAACAAGCCAGCTACTCCCCGCTTTGTGAGTGCGAACCCTTTTTTCTTCTCCCCTGTCGTTGAAGCAGAAAACTATGCTGTATATGCATTGAAGGTGAAGTATCAGGCTTATTTGGATATAGTTGCACTGGAGAAAGTAGAGAGAAGGGTGACCAAAATGATAAAGGGGATAGAACGGCTCCCCTATGAGGAAAGGCTAGAGATTATGGCTGTTCAGCATGGAAAAGAAATGGCTGAGGGGGATATGATAGAGGTCTACAAAATTATAAAAGGACTTGAATGAGTAGATTTTAATTGGTTATTTACTCTTTCAGATAATACAAGAACTAGAGGGCACTCCATAAAGTTATCAAATAGCACATTTAAAATGAATTGGAGAAAATTATTTTTAATTCAACACAAAATTACGCTTTGGAATTTGTTGCCAGACAATGTGATTAAGGCAGTTAGTGTTGCCTAGTTTAAAAAAGGTTGGAATAAGTTCCTAGAGCAGAAGTCCATAAACTGCTATTAATCAATAGGGAATAGCCACTGCTTGTTGCCAGTATTAGTAGTAGCATGGGATCTACTTAATGTTTCTGTATTTGTCATATATTTGTGATTTGGATTGGCCGCTGTTAGAAACAGCACACTGGGCTTGATGGATTCTTGGTCTGACCCAGTATGGCATATCTTATGCTATGTTATGTTCTAATAGAGTCAGGACTATAAAAAGGAAGATGGTGATATGGATAAAATGACTACAGTTTTAGGAAAATATCTTAAAACAGTTGTAAGATTTGGTTCTGTAATGCAGGAATGGTCCAAATTTGCTTTGATAACCTTACTACTCTTTGGTGAGTTTAAATGTATATATTGTTATATTATTATGGCAATGATTCTTCAACCAAGATAATTATTATTCCATTTTCATGTGTGTGCCAAATATTTAGTACTTGTATGCATGGGCATGCAAATCTCACTTCTACTGTGTAAGTAGGGGATTTTAGAAAGGGGCATGAGCTCAAGCCATTGCCAGTTTACCACTTCATCCATCAGTTCACCTAGTTAACAGCTAGGTCCTTCAAACCCCTCTGGTTTGATAGCTTACACTCGCCCCAGTTACCTGAGACCCTTTATCCCCTCAGAAATGGCTTGATCTTTTTATTTTATAATTTACATGTCATCCATAGCAGAAGTAAAATTACATGACAGTGGACCTTGGTGCATGCTGAGGTGCATAATATGCGCATGTCTCTTGGCTAGGTCCCAAAATGCCCATGCCCCACCCAGACTATGTTCATGCTCTGCCTCTTTCTGAAAATTTTTCAAATGTGTGCACAGCGGGTTTTAAGAATGTATCTGCTAAATCTGATGATGTCATAACTGGGAAAGTTTCTAATTTGATTTGGAGTTTCAGGGATCTGAGATAACCCTAGCTATTGCTGTAGATGTATTACAAAAGTGCTGTTGTAGTCATGGAAGAGATATGAGCAGGGATGTAGTTAGTACTGGGCACACGGGGACTATGCTCCAAGTTTTTTCATTGGTACCCCAACTTTCCACATCTTCAGCTGCTGGTGGAGCAGAAGAAGTCCTGCAGAGCTGCTGGCATTTCCGAGCAGCTGGTGGCTTACATAGAGACCTTAATGGGCCACCAGCATTTGTCCCTGTGGAGCCAGCAGTATTTATTAGAGATGTGGTTCGTTTTTCGCCCTATTTAGGAAATTTAACGAAATTTCCTAATTCGTTTCTGTTTCGGAGTATCCGAAACACGACATAAACGCCGTTATTTCGGAGCCCCCGAAACCGGAAACGAAATTTTCCCCGCAATTCGGGGGAAAATTCGTTTTCGGGTTTGCCTGGGGAGAGGGGCAAAAATTATTTTTTTATTAAAAACCACCCCAAACCACCCCAAATTTAAATTAATTATAATACACCACCCCCCGATCCCTCCCCAAGACTTACGAAGATCCCTGGTGGTCCAGCGGAGTCCCGGCTTCCATTTGCCATGCCCTCCGTGCCCTAGTTCGTGCCAGTGCAAGCCGCGCGCCAAAAATGGGGGGGTCAGGAGCCCCCTCCTGACCCCCCCCAAGGCTTGCCAATAATCCCTGGGGGTCCAGCAAGGGTCCAAAAGCGATTTCGTTTTCGGCTGCCAGTAACCAAAATGGCGCCGATAGCCTTTGCCCAAACTATGTCACAGAGGCTTTCGGCGCCATTGGTCAGCTCCTGTCACATGATAGGAGCACAAGATGGCGCCGATGGCCATGTGACAGGGGCTGACCAATAGCGCCGAAAGCCCCTGTGACATGGTTGTTCGGGCTATTCGGCACCATTTTGGCGCGCGGCTTGCACTGGCACGAACTAGGGCACGGAGGGCATGGCAAATGGAAGCCGGGACTCCGCTGGACCACCAGGGATCTTTGTAAGTCTTGGGGAGGGATCGGGATGGGGGGGGGGTTGTTATATATGTACGAAAATGCTTAAAAATGTTTTTAAATGCTTGGGGTGGTTTTTTTTTTCGCTTCGTTACCGATTCGTTTTTCGGTCCGGTTTCGGGTTTCTCGTTTCGTTTTCGGGCAAACGAACCGAAAACGAAACGAGAAGACCCGAATTATACCACGAAGTATTCGAACCGAAAAACGACCCGGTAGAAAAAAACAAAGCACATCTCTAGTATTTATCCTGCAGCCAGTGGCCAAGGAAAGTCCTTGCAATGCCTCTGGTATTTCCCCTGCAGCCCTCAGCCAAGGAAGAGGTCTTGAAGAGGTGCTGGCATTTCCCCTGGAGCTGACGGCTGAAGAAACCCTCAGAACTGCCAGAATTTCTCTGGAGCCGGCGGCCAAGGAAAAGGCACTGTGAGGCTGCTGGCATTTCTCTTACAGCTAGTAATTGAAGAAGAGAGAGAGAGAGGTCCAAGTGAGCTGTGAGGGAGAAAGAATACCTGAGTGTGTGAGAGTGCCTGTGTATGTGTGTGTTTCAAAGTGAGAGAAAATGCATATGTATTTGTGTGTGCGTGTGCGTGTGTGTGTGTGTATGTGTGAAAAAGTGCCTATGTGTTTGACTGTGTTTGAGTGTGAGAGAGTGAGTGTTTGAAAGTAAAAGAGCTTGGGTGTTCACATGTGAGAGTGAGTAAGAGAGCCTGTGTGTGAGTATTTGAGAGATCCTGTGTGTGATTGAAAGAAAGAGGTTAAAATTTGTATGCCCTCTTCCAATCCAAGACAATCTTAGTGATTGGAAACCTAAAATTCCCAGGTATGGAGAGCAGGAATTATTATTATTTATTTTTTTTAATCATTATTAGCTTTAATTTTTGGATGTTACTTGATGTGTCTGTTACATTGAAATTTTCAATGGTGTTTGGTATTTTTGTATTATTTTTATGTTTTTAAGTATTGGATATTGTATATATTTATCAACTGATTTACAAATTTGTTTTTTTTATTGGTATGGTGATGTTTTATATTTCTTGATTGTATTTTATATTTAATGAGAAATGGTGATGTTTATTTTTTTTTCTATATGTTGTACTACATACAGTCTAGCTTGTTAAAGGTACCAGTTCAGTTTTTGTCTGCAAGATTCCATTTTTACTTTAACGTCTCTTTATTCTGTATTTATCTAGTGTCTCATATGTTGTTCATGTCTAAATGAGGTGAGATAATCTGCTAGTTTCTATGTAGGGATCCATAGCAGACTGACATTCTGTTTTCCTATTAGGAGGTGTATTGGTGTTTTATGGCCAAGTGTAATATTTGTAGTGCTGCCTTTTCTTGGGTAAGGTTGTTACTATTTGAGTATGGCAGTTCGTGTTTTATGGTATGGCAGATTTCCTATGGGTTTTGAATAAATTATTGGCAGGGTTTTGAATTATTACAAAATGTTACTGAGGTATGCTAACATATTGCTGTTACAGTGAAGTGATACCAGAATTTTAATATTATTTTTTTATGGTGAGTGGTAACGGGAAGAGTCCAGTTCTGCTCTGCACCCTTTGTTAAAGGAACTTCTGTGAATGCAGAGAATTGTAAAATTTCAGGTGCAGGGTTTGTAATGGGATTCTGTCCTATCTTGTATAGACCCCAGACTCCACACCCATAGAGAAAAACTTGATTAATGCTATCGAATAATTTTAGTGGTAGTTTTACTAGGCTACTGAAACTAACAAGGGGTCATTTATTTATTTTACAAATTTGTAGCCCGCTAATCTGCTGACCTTAGTGGGTAACAGGAATTATATGCATAATAAAAATATAGTAAATTACAAACAATACAAAACTAAAATGAATAGACTAAACAAACAAAAAAATAAATTAAAAACAAACAGATTAAACAATGAAACACAAAAGAAAAAACTACTAATTATCAACCATAGTAGGACATACTATAATTCCTTGCTATAATCCCTTGAGATAGTTAGGTAGGGAAAACTTTGGAGCAAAGATAAGTTTTTAACATCTTTCTATAATGTAATAGGTTATATTCTATTTTTAGTGGTTCTGGGAGACTATTCCTGTGATGCTGGAAATATGAGAACGTGACTCAGCAAAACAAATTAATTTATGTGTAGGGAACACCAACAATCTACAATCTGATAAATGCAAATCATGAGGGGACAGTAGAAACTGATTATGGACAAGAAGAGGTAACCAGCCCTTTTTTTTGTTGCATAGAAGGTTCTATCTAGAGGTGCCACTGACATGCATGCCCAGCAGTTTGCAACAATGGCGTAAAATAGTTGTAGTGGTGCCTCCTAGTTTATGAGCAGGGATGTGCTGTCTTGTATAGATGCAGTTTGGTAAGAGGCAGGTGGGGAGAGAGCCGTGGGACCTCCACCAAGATCAAAGTAACTGGGGTGGTTTCCCTGTCACAAGTCACATAGGATGACTCCATGATGACAGCCTCATGGGAAGGTAGAATAGAGATCATTTAAAATTTAGTATTTAAAAGTGTGATGTCCAATTTTGTGTTTTTACAGGATTGCTCTGGGGATGGGGAAGCTATTAATTGTGATGGGTTAATTATCACAATCTCAGGGGGAGGGAAATGGGGGGCTTATGAGCCTGTGCCCCCCAATCTTTTAGATACCTAGTAGCAAGGCCTCTGGATGTGAGAGAATCCTATAGTGCAGGCAGGATCATAGCCAGTGCTAGCTTTTTTGAGGCCCTGTGCGAAAAATTACTGTGCAGCCCCCCCCCCCCCCTCCTATCCCCCACCCCAGATTTATTCAGTGTCTGTCCCAGGCCCATCAAATAAAGCCCAGCTCCATCCTGCAGTCTATATTTTTAAAAAACGACAGCCCCCCCTCCCCCCCCCCCGAACCCATGGATAGGGAAGGGTATTAGGTACCCTAGGCAAACCTTACAGCCTTGCACACACGCCATCCCACACATCCAGACATTCTTTACAAACACAGACCATTAAATTATGCATTTATAATAAATTTTACATGAAAAAGAACATTCAAAAGTACAGTCTGCTGAGGCAAAAATATCACTTACAACATGCATCTTATATTTACATGCACTCCTGTGGTGCCAACCAGAAAACTGCAAAAAAGACACTTGGTACTCCTATGGAATTAAACATTCTGGGGTAGATTTTCAAAGGGTTACGCGCGTAAGAAATGCGTGTAACCCCCGAAAACCTACCCCTGCGTGTTGAGCCTATTTTGCATAGACTCGGTGGCGTGCACAAGCCCCGGGCGCGTGTATGTCCCGGGGCTTCGAAAAATGGGCGGTCCGGTGGCAGTCCGGGGCCGTGGCCGAGTGCCCCGACGCAGCGGCCTGTGTCGGGGCCTGGCGCCGGCAGCAAGTCGACGCGCGCAAGTTACACCTGCAGAGGCAGGCATAACTCTTCGAAAAAAGGTAGGGGGGATTTAGGTAGGGCTGGGGGGTGGGTTAGATAGGGGAAGGGAGGGAAAGGCGGGGGGGGGGGGGGGGGGACAACAAAAAAAAGTTCCCTCCAAGGCCGCTCTGATTTTGGAGCCGCCTTGGAAGGAACGTGGAAAGCCATCGGGCCTCCCCTAGGGCTCGGCGCGCACAAGGTGCACAAGTGTGCACCCACTTGCGTGCGCCGAGCCTGAATTTTATAACATGCGCGCGACAGCCCGCGCATGTTATAAAATCGGGTGTACATTTGTGCGCGCCAGGTAGCACGCACAAATGTACCCCACACGCGCAAAATTTAAAATCGGCCCCTTTGTATTGCATCTTGGGTGTGGGTTTGTTCTTCAGAAAGTCATGAGCAAACAGAATTACCATTACAATATAGTAAACCTCCCATACCAAAACAATGCTAACAATCTTATCTATGAAAAGGCAACACTGCACACATTACACGAGGTCCTAGAACATCAATTAAACTCTTATTAGGAAACCAGGCTGCTTTAGATCCCTACACAGAAATTACATGCCAGCAAAACACCTCACCTCGGTGACATATGCAGAACACAGATAGACCCAAAGCAAATACAGAATAAAAAGATCAGAAAGCTTAAACAGAAACGTGATGAGAAGAACTGAACTGGAACCCACAACAAGCCAGTCTCTACATGCAGAGCAACAATGGGAAAACAGAAATATTACCATTCTTCATAAAAACATTAAATATTAAAATCAAGAAATATAAAACAACCGTAATAGTATAATCATATTTATAAAAAGAATAAATATTTCAAACCATTAGTGAACAGAATATACCAAATTTCCCAAACACCAAGAAAATATTTCGAAATATCTGATGAATAATAAATACAATAATTAAAAAATATTCTATTCCCCCCCAAAAATTAAAGATTTCGAAAGAGCAGAATTATCAAATTACACCCAATAATGAAAAGTAATAATGATTATAAAATCCCCTGCTCTCCATACCTGTGATCTTCTGATTTCCAGTCACCCTGAAATTGTCCTGGATTGGGAGAGGTAGGGACGCCCAAATTTTATCTTCTTTCTCACACACATGCACAATAACACATTCACTTTCTCACACACTCCCTCTCTAACATAGGCAGGCTCCTTCTCCTTCACAGGTACATTATGTGTGTGTGTGTGAGCCTGTGAGACCCTATATGTGACTCATGGGTTCTCACAGGCGCACAAACATACATACAGGCTCTCACATAGATTCATTCCCAGGCACACAGGTTCTGAAACAGACACAGACACATAGGCTGTCATACAAACATACACATATGGAGAAACATACAGGCTCCTAGACACACACATGCTCTCAATCCCTCACACAAATGCACACATGTCCTCCTGTTGTCTTCGGGCCGTGGTGGGATTAGCTCCATCATGGCCCTGTGGGCTTTGTGATGCCTTTGGGCCATGGTGGGATGAGCTCCACCATGGCCCCATGTGCCTTCCTGATTAGGGGGGAGAGCAGAAGTTGTGAGTGGGTGCGCGAGCACATGCAAACAGAAGACGGGCCTCTCCTACAGCCATCGACAGCTGCTGATAGCTTGAGCACCAGTGATTTGCAGCCTCTCTTCTTTGGCTGCCGGCAGCCCTACAACCTCTCCTGCTGCTGCTAGCTCGCCGTCTCCCCTGGGTGTGCCATCCCGTGCAAATGCACAGTATGCACACTCGGTCAAGCTGGGCCTGGGCAGGATGTGTTTCTCTCTCTGGTGCTGTTGTCCCCATCTCCAACAACCAATTAGCTCTTCTTCAGACTTAGGGCTGGATTTTCTAACTTCGTGGAGCTCCCTGAATTTGGCGGTAATGGGGGCAGGGGGGAGAAGCGGGGGGCGGGCCTGCGAAAGCAGGCAGCAATCGCACCACCGTGGTGTTAATCGCTGCCGGCTTTCGCACCCAATAGCGCCACCATGAAAGGTGGTGCTTTTGGGCGCACTAGTGGCGGCGATAACGTGGCGTACCTTATCACCACCAGTAAAGTCTTTGCAGCGTCCGCCCCGATGCCTCCCCGACTCCTCTTCCGGTGCTGACGCTGCCCTGACTCCGCCCCGTTTTAGCTATCGCATGCAAAAAGGGACTTTTTGCATGCGATATGGTAGGAAAATGACCCCCTTAATGAGTACATACAATCAATAGGCTTTGGGAGGTAAGATCACCAGTTCCAGAGACATACTTCTTCTCTGCACTATGACAACTGCAGCTGAACTTCTCTTGCATCACAATGTGCCAGAGCAAAATAAGAAGAGGAAAGAAAGAGGTAGTGAGTGATAGCAGAAAGAGGATGATAGAAGGAGAAGGTGTGAGAGAGAGCTGAAGAGAGGGCAATGAGAGAACAAATGGGAGAGGGGAATGGAAGAGGAAATAGCAAAGGGGAATAGATAGAGAGGAAGAAAAGAGAGGAGACAACAATAAAATCTGGCAGAGGGAGAGAGAGAGAGAGCAAAGATGGGAAGACCTTAGTGGATAGGTGGGAACTATTGTAGTTTTCTTCTGAGCCAGAAAATGAGTGTAGAAATGAAGTTAACAGACAAAGCAGCAAGAGCTAACCCTTATTATCAATAAACAATAAACATTACACACTATTGCTACACACAAGAAATGTGTTTTCTTCCACATCTACCCATAAAAAATTGGTCTGGAGGATCCTGACTACACATCTAGTCATGCAGGAAAGCTCTGGTTTAATATAAAAACATCATGACGGACTCAAAAAACTTGCTGACACAACTATCACAGGTCGTAAAACAATTAACCCCATTAAAGGCCTTAGAAAATGTTAGCATGAGCATGCAAAAATTTCAACCCCATCACAATCATTATTTTATTTATTTATTTAATTTATTTATTTATTTTTATTCGCCTTTTCTGCACTATAAAGCAGATTACCTTTAGGTACTGTCGATATTTTCCTATCCCCAGAGGGGCTCATGCTAAATAGCATAATATGCTTACCCTCCGCACTATTTGGTGAGAGTTCACTAACGAGATGCTATTCCATACTTGCTATGACCTGCTATTAATGTGAGCCTGTTATTCCTAGATAGCATAATCACGCTAAACTGCACATGCTCAGTTCTCTTTATGTTGAACCCTGCTAGATTCCAATCGGTGTACAGGTAAGCCTAACGCATCCGAGCTGCTTGAAAATGCAGAGAGAAGAATCAAGAGACCTACCACAATCCTGCTCAGCACCTCAGAGAGGTGCTGAGTAGGAAAGCCAGTAAAAACACAAACACACATACCTCATATGACTCCCAAGAAGATTGCAGACATAGAAGAAAAGAAGGAGAGAAATACGGCATGTTCAATTCCCTTTTTAACATTTGGAATAAGCACAGAGAATCTTTATTTGAAAAATATAAAGAGACAACAGCAGAATTAGCAACTATTTCAGTTTGACAGGGTGTACATTAGAGATGTGAATCGTGTGCCCGATCGTTTTAACGATCAGGTTCGGATGGAGGGAGAAAAAAATCGGATCGTTAGAGATGTGAATTGGAATCGGTTCCGATTCCAATTCACATCGTTAATTTTTTAGTGAGGCCTGAGCAGATAAAAAAAAACCCCACCCCGACCCTTTACAAATGACCCCTTTGCTCTCCCACCCTTCCGAACCCCCCCCCCCCCAAAATGTTAAATTACCTGGTGTTCCAGTGGGGGGGGGGGGGTCCCGGCGTGATCTCCCGCTCTCGGGCCATCGGCGCCATTTTGGCTACCACTGATAAAAATGGCGCCGATGGCCCAATAAAAAATAACCCACCCCGACCCTTTACAAATTACTCCTTTGCTTCTCCCACCCTCCTGACCCCCCAAAAAACCTTTTACATGTACCTGGTGGTCTAGCGGGGGGTCCGGGAGCCATCCCTTCAATCATACCCTTGGTGCCGGTGCTGGACTAGTTTCAAAATGGTGCCGATTGCCTTTGCCCTCACTATGTCACAGGGAGCGACGGTCGCTCCCTGTGACATAGTGAGGGCAAAGGCGATCGGCGCCATTTTGATACCAGTCCAGCACTGGCACCGGCACCGAGGGTATGATTGAAGGGATGGCTCCCGGACCCCCTGCTAGACCACCAGGTACATGTAAAAGGTTTTTTGGGGGGGTCGGGAGGGTCGGAGAAGCAAAGGGGTAATTTGTAAAGGGTCGGGGTGGTTTTTTTTTTATCGGGCCATCGGCACCATTTTTATCAGTGGTAGCCAAAATGGCGCCGATGGCCCGAGAGCGGGAGATCACGCCGGGACCCCCCCCCCTCCACACACACACACACACACTGGACAACCAGGTAATTTAACATTTTGCGGGGGTTCGGGAGGGTGGGGGAGGGTAAAGTATTGGTTTTAAAGGGTCGGGGTGGGTTTAGGGGTTGTTTTGGTGTGCCGGTTTTCCCGCCCTCCCCCCAAATAATTCCCGTACTCGATTTAACGATTTTTCACGATAAATCGAGGGAATTCCTATTGTATCAAGTCCCTTACTGATTAATGATGATTTTAAAATTACCGGACGATAATTTAAATCGTTAAAAAACGATTCACATCCCTAGTGTACATTCTTCCTTTTCCTCGGCTGGAATTTGAATCTGTCCATGACAGTATTTTTTTGTTTTTGAGGAGCCCAGCCCCATTTCCTATCTTCTTGTCACAAAAGCAGAAGGCTTCCCATGCAGGGGGGTGAACCCCAAGGTCAAATGACTAGCCAATGCCCCCCTCCCCCACCAAGTCCTTTTCTCAGTCCCTTCCCAATGTGAAAAGAAAGTTTTCACAAGATATGAGCAAGACAAAGGGAGATACAGAATAGAGGGAGAAAATGATAGGAGGTGACAGAAGAGACACACTTGAGCACTTCAAAAATCCATTTTTCTTAAACCAAGATAATTGTATTTCCAAGCAATAGGTTGTCAAAAGACAATGAACTTTGCTGTTATTTGACATTTTTAGTGTAGCCAGAGACCATTTTCAGCATTCAGAAGGTTGAAGCTAAAGAGCAGTCTGAACCTCAAAAATGTTTTCCAGCTGACCAATTGTTTTGATTTGAACAGTAGTAGACTATGTGGTGCAGCCATTACAGTGGCTACCCTACAGGTGACTGAATATTTGGATCATGATATTTCATGGTAATCCCAGGATGATTGAAAAGTGTGGACCATGGATGGGTACCTCTGGTGGATGTGAATTGCTGTCATTATCAATAGCTTGTTCTCTTGCGCCACTGGACCTGATGCTAAGGAGGAGACCATCAATAGTCTCCACTTCTATGTTCAGCCTTTTCTTGTGTAATGGAACCTTGTGTTGCTGCGCAAACAGGAAGTCCATGAAACACATTGAAGCTCCTGAATCAACCACAGTGAGAGTTTTTCCCCCTTCCAAGACTACTAGATTGGAATGGTCATGTGAAAAGTTTGAGTTGTGCTTGGTCTGAGAGGGCATAACAATATTTGTCCTGCACTTTTCCCTTCTAATGGAGTTGGGACTGTCCATTTCCCCTCAGGTGCTAGGAGAAGTTTCTGGTCTACTAGGGCAGCAGACTTATTGGTGTTCTGCAAGCCTGCAATAGAGGCAGAGACCTTCTTGATGATGCCTCTTTTTTAACTTTATTGTCAGCTGACGCCTCATACAGTCAATTATCATGGGTTTGTTCAGCAGATGTTGCCTTTTGGAAAGCAATGAACTTCTCTTGGGCTAGGGTCTTCTTCCTTCTTCTCCAGGTTCCACTAGGTCAAGCGTCTTATCAATTCAGACACAAAGGGTAATCAGAGCCTCCAGGCTCTCCAAAGGGTCCCATCAAGCCAGCTCATCCTTTACGTGGCTTGTAAAACCCCTCTAAACTAGCCTGAAGTGTATGGTTCATTCTAGTTCACATCAATGGCCCAAGCCAGTGACCATAGCTGGGCCATTGATCCAGTGACCATGATGGCAATGAATAAGACTATTCTCTACTTACTAGACCCAGTCTGGTTACCCAAAGGCTTGTGAAATGGTGGCTATAAAATGGTCCAAATGATTAAAAATCAAACACCTTTGATCTTGTAGTGGAGCAGCCTAGGCCAAGGTCTTTTTCTAAATGAATGCTGATAATGAATGCAACTTAGGCCCCTGGAAGGTACTAAACCTCTGTTAGAGACTGTGCGGTGGGGTCTGGATAGCTTGAATGGTATTTCTATTTCATACGTCTTTCAGTGTCAAATGTTTCAACCACCTGTTCCATCTTGTGCTTAGTCTCTGGTTATGGACTGGTACAAGTTGTCAGGGTATGCCCCGTCATTAGCAGTATGTTCAGGAAGAGGCTTACCTGAAGAGGCTGGATGGCTAGATGAAGGTTGAACCAAGGTCATTAAAACCTGGTCTTACTTGGGAGCATGCAGCTGTAACAGTGGATCCAGCTTAGGATCAGGAACCTAAGAGAGAGGCATGGAGCAGGAACATTAGAGCAGAATTGCAGAATTGGGTGTTACACAGGAACAAGGCCAGACAAGCAGAGGTTCCAGAGGACTTATACCAGGGTCCGTTGTACCAGCAAAGGTGTGTCTCTGTTGTTCTCCTTATATACTATCACCACTCAAGGCAAACTCTGTGCTGAACCAATGGGGCTTTTTAAGTGTGTGTCCAACAAACTGGCAAATGTATTTTCACTGACTATGGCTTCTCTGCAGCTTTTTGGCCTCTGCCTTGTAAAGTTGCTAGCATAAGCCCTGTCGATCCTGATATCCCCAAATTTACCTATATAGTTTCCAGGGCCTTCCTTAAGGGGTGGTGAACAGGGGTGACTGCCCTGGGCCCCGCATTTTGGGGGCCCTACTCTACCATGTTAGCCACGCCTACAACACTATCCGTATTCTAAGGCTCTGCTTCTGTAGATTCATCCTAGGTCCTGCATGCTCCTAAGGTCTGCTCTGATAGCTTCCAATTAAGTTTTTGAAAATTGATCCCTTAGGAGTAGATAATCAAATTGCCCATATTGCAGCAAACTCTGCAGGCAATTATTGCCTGTGGGTTTTGCCAAAATAATCAAAGCAAAAACTACATGGATAGTTTTATTTGGATTATTGTCCTCGTAAAAGTCCCCATCCAAATTTGTGCCTCTTTTGTTGTGTGGGTAGTTTTAATGTAAACTCATGCATGTAGATTAGATTATTCAAAACAACCCGCCTAGGGGTCTCCCCTGGCCAAACTCCACTCTAAGAACACCTCTAAAGATACATGGATAAAAGTACCCATATTGCTGCCATATGAGTGTACTTTTAACCAGGTATAAAGTCAACGACAATCAAAAAATCAATTTACATGGGTAAAATAGCATTTTACCCCTGGAAGTGGCTTTGATCATTGCCGTCCATGTGTAGTAGTGCTAATTCATTCTAAAAGCAGTCAATGTGAATGATTCCCGCTTGCCACTGTAGCAGTGTAGTATGCCAGTGCTGTGTGTGCCTTTTAATATTCCTGTAATCCTGATGATTCATAGATCCACTGATAATATGTGCTATTTGATTAGATGAGAGGAAGATATGCTCAGAAGGGTTTGTATGCAAATTGAATATATGTGAAGCACATGAGTTGTGACTGAATAAGTGTGTGTCAGAGGGAGAAAGCTGTGAATGGAAGTTAAACTAGGCTCAGAACTGGACAGGAGAGATGCTACATTTGTTTTATAAAATAATCTTGATATTAGGGTACACCAAAGAGCTTTGTAAAAGAAGAGTGCCATGATCCTTTGTGGGAAAATCAGCACTAGTTCTTTGGCTGTTGCTTGGCATAGCTTAGCCAATGTTTAAAAATAGGTGAAATATGTAGATTTGTTTTGGCTAGCTTTCTTAGTTTTGCAGAACATAACCATATGTAAATCAGCAAAATTGCTCACAAAGGAACTGAAAGACTCCAGCAATGCTCTGGGCCAAATGTTTGCCAGCCTTGAGCAAGAGTAAATACATTCTGGTCAGATTGTGGAGAGGTAAATAAAAGCTATGGGTGTATGAATGAATGGGGGTTTGTCAGTGTTGGCCTGAAGAACCTCAATGGAACATCTATGGTGCCTTTTCTTGTGTGGTACAAATATTCTTTAGGCCTTGATGAATAAGTTGGTTTTTTTTTTTTCATTATATGAATCTTTTTTCTTCATTTTGCCAAATATTTTGTGTCTCTCTTTTCCGTATTTGACAGCTCCAATTTGGCAAAACTCAAATATGTTTCATTATTTGGCCTCAACAGGCCAAATAGGTTTAAGATGAATTGTATCGTGATTGTTTTCCCTATAGGCTATCATTAAGAGCCTGCATTTGTTCCACTACAAATAAAAAGTTAGGAATTTTGCAGTGCAACATATGCATTGTCCCTTCCCCATTCCATCCCAGCCTTGTTAGCATTCTGTGAAACCACAAGCATATACTGTAAATAGACTTTTAAAATAGAAGAAGTCAATATTCATATTCTAGTCTTTTGGTAAACATGCTTGCAATTGAAAATGGTCCAAGTTTCTGTGTTGCAGCAGTTCACTGTTTTATGTTTTATATTTTTGTGAGCAGGAAGCTTCATTTCATCCAGTTTGATCCTGTCAGTGTCTGGATCAGCTTATGTAAATAAAGCTGACTGCCTTTAAATCAATACACTGCCGCTCCACGGAAATTAACCCTCATGGAAATAAACAAACTGCAAGCATGTCCACCTCTGCTACCTTAGAGTCACTGTTCAAGAAAGAATGCCAAGAAAGATAAAATAACACATGACAGGGTAGACAGAGAAGAACAGGTCCTGGGTTCTCCAAACATCTGTTTTATAATATGCTCTGAAATGTAGATTTTATAACTCTTCTGAACAGATTCACTTACTCATCAATTTGCTATATCAAGGATCTTGCACCTATGTAGTATATGTTGGCTCCCTGTCTGATTTCTCAGTGTTTATTGATCGACTTTATTGTTTGTGACAGAGCTTGCCGAAGACTGGAAAACAATATATGTAAGGTTTGGAAAATAGAAAATATACTAAAACATTTTTTTTTCAAAACTGTCAATTTCAATTATATTTTCCAGCAGCAGCTTCATTCTCAGTTATGAAGAGTATTGTATATCTGCTAACAAGCAGGACAACCCTTATTATAGAAAGGGTAAAAAATAGTCACTAGGATGAAAATACACAACTATTCTCAAATTACCAAGGAACTCAGGAAATGGCCAGCAGGCTTTTTGGTCTCCCTCTTCATTCCATCATGTGCTTGACAGCCAGCTGTGTGCTTTGCAATGACTCTGCTCACACTCCCAGCAAAAAGTTAATTTTGCTGCAAACATGAAGCTGTATTTCTATATTCATTTTTCTCTTTTCACCTTTTTGCATTTCATCCATACTTTAGCTATTTGTTTCCTACTATGCATGTGTGGGTCTATTTAAAAAATAAAGAGGTTATTTTCAGGAAGCTACTATTTTGGTGACTGAGAAATTCTGTCAAGACTTTTTTTGCCTCTGTAAGGTATAGGGCTGAGTCATGTGAAATAGTACAGAAATTATTTTTCTGAAAATCACTTCTATAAAATTGCTTTGCAAAAAAAAAAAAAGAGCTGAATAAATATTAACAATTTCTATTAAGACAGAAATGTTAGAGATAATGTTTCTGTAGGTCAAAAAGAAATATCACACTGTAGTTTTTTGTTAGCTGCTAAATGATTTGCTAATGTCTGTAATGTCCCTTAAGGCTTTACAAATGAGGAAGCCATCTTGTTTTCCAGATCACTGGACCTAGCATGAAATAGTAGCTATTGCTATAGCAACAGTGCCCAGTGTGCCTGGTGGAAAGAAAATAGCCTGGGCCTCATTTCCTAAAAGCTAGTTTCCACTAAAGTTGAATCACCAATTAAGACTCTTTTCCTTCCTCCAGGGCTTTAGAGATGCAAATAGAGTTGTGAAGCCTGACTGGTCAGCTGCTGTATCTAGTAACTATTGCTGATCAACTAAAAATAGGCTGACTTCACATAAGCAAGTTAACGTTTCTGGATCATCACTGAAACTGTTTTAATTCTCAACAACTTAAAAGCGCAATCTGAAAAAGATGAACAGAATAACTGTTGCTAGCCCTTTAGTGATTTGTGATTATGCATCAACAGCTGACAAGGGAGAGCTCTATGTTCTTAGAAGCATATTACAATAAAGCCTCTGTGGTATCCATAGTCATATATTTTATTATACAGTTCTGTGTCAGAGAGCATAAGTCATATTCATGAGAATTAACTGTAATCCTAATTAAAAATATATGAAACAGTGGGATAATTACCCAATTTCATTTTTGCTTTGCATCCTTTGCTCTTTTATTCATACAGGACAACAGTATTTTATCTTTTATATAAAAGATACAAAGACTTGAATATAATTCCTCCAAGTTGTCAGTATATTAACAAAAGAATCAATCTAAAATACAACCAGGAAACACAAATTAAAAAAAAAAAGACACACTGAAATTGATTACATCATCAAGAAAACCATTCTGTTCAGCACAAAGTTGAGAATCTGCCTAGCTCAGGATAAAAAAAGCATTGGAAATGAAAAGGAGAGCTGATGCAATAAATGAGCTCAGAAAGCTTTTTCTTAAGACGAGAAATGGTAAATAAATCTGAATTCATTTTACCCAGAATTAATACAGATCCTATCAATATTTAGATGGAAAGATATCATGTGTTTGAAAAAGATGCCATTAGAGATGTTGGAGATTTCACCTTGTATATCAAATTATCTGCTTTTAATATACAGGCATAGATAGATACATTTATTTTTCAAAAGATGTGTCCAGAAACAACGGGCCGGATTTTAAAAGGGTTACGCGCATGGGGGTAGATTTTTTTTAAAAAGCGCGATCGCGTACTTTTGTTTGCTCAGCAGGTGCAAACAAAAGTATGCTGGATTTTATAAGATACGCGCATAACCGCGCGTATCCTCTAAAATCCTGGATCAGCGCGCGCAAGGCTGCCGATTTTGGGCAGCCTGCGCGCGCTGAGCCTCGCAGCCTGCCTCCGTTCCCTCCGAGGCCGCTCCGAAATCGGAGCGGGCTCGGAGGGAACTTCCTTTCGCCCTCCCCTCACCTTCCCCTCCCTTCCTCTACCTAACCCACCCCCCCGGCCCTATCTAAACCCCCGCCCCCTTACCTTTGTCCCTAGATTTACGCCTGCAAGAAGCAGACGTAAATCTACGCGCGCCAGCAAACTGCTGGCGCGTCGTCTTCTGACCCGGGGGCTGGTCCGGATGCCTGGACCACGCCCCGGGCCGGCACCACGCCCCCGGTCCTGCCCCTAAATGCCGCCCCCGCCCCAAAACGCTGCATCATCCGGTCCCGCCCCCGACACGCCCCCTTCGAAAAACCCCGGGACCTACGCACGTCCCGGGGCTCTGCGCGCGCCGGCGGCCTATGGAAAATAGCGCGCCGGCGCGCAAGGCCCTTCTCACGTAAATCCGGGCGGATTTACGCGAGCAGGGCTTTTAAAATCCGCCCGATAAGATACGTGCGTAACCCTTCTAAAACGGCCCTGCGCGCCCCGAGTCTATATTGCATAGGCTTCCGGTGCGCGCAAAGCCCCGGGGCTTTCTTGGGGTGGGCATGTCGGGGGGTGATGTGGTCGGTGCGTCATCCGGGGGCGGTGCCGTGGGCATGGTTTCGGCCCGGGGGCATTCCGGGGGGCATGGCCGCAGCCTCCGGACCATTGGACCGGAACATGGCACGCGGCAGCCGGCCCGGCGCACGCAAAGTTACGCCTGCTTTGAGCAGGCGTAACTTCTGCGACAAAGGTAGGGGGGGGTTAGATAGGGCCGGGGGGGGTGGGTTAGGTAGGGGAAGGGAGGGGAAGGTGGAGGGAGGCGGAAGGAAAGTTCCCTCTGAGGCCGCTCCAATTTCAGAGCAGCCTCGTAGGGAACGGGCAGCGCGCGCAGGGCTCGGCGCGTGCAAGTTGCACAAATGTGCACCCCCTTGCATGCGCCGACCCCGGATTTTATAAGAAACGCGCGGCTACGCGCGTTTCTTATAAAATCCGGCATACTTTTGTTTGTGCCTGGTGCGCGAACAAAAGTACGCGCGCGCATAGATTTAGAAAATCTACCCCAGTCTGTAGCCCCTTAGGATATTTACCATTGATTTCTGCCCTCTAATCTCAGAGAAGCTGTTTTTTTTTCCCCCTTATGTTCTTTAGAGCAGGTAGCCACAACAGGAATGCAACACAGCTATCAAAAGAGGAAAGCGTGCATAGGAGCGGGAGTTCTTTAGTTTTCCAGGACTCCTCATTCACTGCCTACTGCTCCTAGATGGGCAACAAGACTGAAGGACAGAAAGAGTGAAAGAGGAAAAATCTCTGCTGGGAGCTGAAATTCCAGAAAAGAGCTACCCAGGGAGTGACACAGTTTTACCGTCAATCAAATCTCTCACTCTTGTACAAGAACCAGGGCTTGGAAGAAGCAAGTTAAGCATTGCAGAAGAAAAGCTGTGCCGATGCTCGTTTCAATATGACAAAAGGAAAGATCTGAGACTGTTTTCATGTGCAGTACATCAAACCCAAAGTTTGACATTTATTAAAATAGGCCTGTTAAGGTGTGTCAAAATGATCTCATTGGCTAGTTGAGCAATAGACAATGGACAGCAATGTTTCCCATCCACATACCACATAACTTTAACAGAAACACAGCAACATAGTAGCAGCATGCATCATCGATGGAGACATCCAGGTGAACATACACCAACTGGCTTAATTGGTGACACTGCATGTAATACAAGAAAAACACCTGAAACAAAATCAGAGTTTACACCACCTGCTAACCAAAAGTGATTAATAATAGGGGTATGCAGTGTTTGTTTTTTGCATCTATTTTTGCTTGATTTCTTTTTTTAAATGGTTTGTTGGGTTTTTTTTTTTGTTTTTCCCTAATTTCATGGTTGGTGCCCACTAAATTCTGTTAGTGCACATAAAATCCAGTTGGGGTAGATTTTCAAACACTGGCGCTCATGGCCGGGGTTTACACGCATGGCTGGGCCTTATTGCATGCTGGGCCAATTTTCAAATGGCCCGGCCACATGCGTAAACCCGGAACACATCTAAGTCCCAGGATTTGAAAATGGGGTGGTCTGGGGGGCGGGGAGGTCCAGAGAAGGGGCGGGGCTAGAGGCACCCGGCACAGCGACCATTTGCCGCTGTGCCAGGGGATCACGCGCCGGCACCGTGTCAGCACATGCAACTTGCTCCTGCTCCTTGGCAGGAGTAAAAGGTAAAATAGAAAAATTAGGGCTAGTTAGGATAGGGATAGGGGGAGGGCAGGATAGGGAAAGGGGAAGGGAGGTTAGGCTAAGGGGTTGGGAAGTTCCCTCCCCGGCCACTCCTTAATTGGAGTGGACTGTGAGGGATCTGGGGAAGGCCCTGATGCATCGCTGCACGTATTTGCTAAACTATACCCCTCCTTGCACGTGCTGACCTGGCATTTTATAACATTTTATCTATTTATTTGTTTATTTATTTATTTATTTACTTATTTACTTAAAGGCTTTTATAGACCGGTATTAGTAAGAACAACCTATCAGTTTACATTAAAACTTGGGGGAAACAGAGATACAATTAACAGGGAGTAAAAAAACTGGGAGGAGGGAGCAAAAAAGACCAAAGGAACATTGCAGGATTAAACGGTCACAAGGTAGTCAACAAAGGAGGACAGGGATTGTAAGGGGCAAGTTAACTATTTGAGAATATTATTACTATGTTTCTGTGTTTGTGCTTTTATTAGTCAGTAAGGCAGCGAATAAACAAGTTAGACTGTTTGTATTTTTAAATGGTCAGTCAGTAAGGCAGCTAGTAAGCAGTAGTTAGTGTGTTTATTTTTAAAAGTCTGTAAGGCAACTAGTAAGCAGAAATGAGTGTTTGTATTTTAAAAATTTAAAAAAAAAATTAGCCAGAAGCTAGAAATAAGCTAGGAGCAGTGTATACCTAAGTAAAAAGGTTGAAAAGTTCAGTTGAGTTACTTACCTTGGAAAGGTGTTGAGATAGTGTGATTTGGTTTGATTAGGTACCAACATTTGATAATCAAGAGAGCAGTGAGTCACTCTGGCTGACTAACTGAAGTTAGACTGTTTGGATTTCCCAACCCTCCCACCCCTCGCCCACTTACCCCTAGCTCATCCTTTAATTTATAGGCTGGTGCCACTTTCACAAAAAAAAACCAACAACAACAAAAAAACCAAAAACTTTATTGAGAGTTTGATCAGTCCCTTGTAGGCCACTACCAGACATATAGTGAGTTCACTAATACATTTAAAGGATGTTAGTTAGACACATTCATACTCCCATAGCAAGTTAAATTAGGGAATAGCCACTGCTATTACTGGCATCAGTAGCATGGGATATACTTAGTTTTTGAGTACTTGCCAGGTACTTGTAACCTGGATTGGCCAGTGTTGGAAACAGGATGCTGGACTTGATGGACTCTTGGTCTGACCCAGTATGGCAATTTCTTATGTTCTTATTTTCTTAAGCTGAAACTATTAGAATTCAGACTTCTGCATGGAGCCTGGCTTACTGTGATGCTTTCGCGATTTGCGCAAATGTATTCTTGAATCGCGAAAACATCTTCGCGGTGCACGATAACCAAAGAATCATTGCGATCATCATGGTGTTAAAACTCGTGAAACATAGGATTAGTTTCAGGCTATGAATGAGAACTCCTTTGTCTTATTGTGATTAGGTTGAAGACGTATGTGTGGGGAGATTCTGGCCATAGAAAATCTACTTATTTATTGGGGCACTCCCCTCCTTAGAATCCTAAGACACATAACTTGGAATTGCTCATTCTAACTTTAATCAGCCCCATAGACACCAGTAAAAACCCTCAGAGGCTGTGACACCAGTAAAAGCAGGTGCCCTGCAGTGCACCACCACCAGCACGCCCTTGCAGAAAAAGTTGGTGGTTTGGCTCCAATGGGGAGGAAACTTAAAGGGAAGAGCTTGGGTTCTCTCGCAGCCTCAATTCCTTTTAAAAGATCAATGGATGCACGACTGATCTTCCCTGCTGGTCAACTTGCTGAAGACTTGCAGGAAGCAGCAGATGAGCTCTCTTTAAGTTCTGGAGCTCGTACCCCACCTCTTCCCCCTTCTTCCTTGAATATGGGTGCCAGAAATGTGCATATCTTTCTAGTTTAACATTTTACAGGATGAAATGCATTTTTTTCTTTTTTTTTCCATTATTACACTGCTCTGGTTTTCCATTTCTTTTTGTGTCTGCATGTTTCTAATTCTAATTTGTACTCTTTTATTGTAAATAAGGTGAGGGTCTATCCATGTTCTGCAGGTGAGACCAAGAGTTGAAGGATTCTGTTAGCATGTAGCCTGTGTAGGGATCTGTAACAATCCAGTTTGGTTTTTTTTCCCCACTGGGAAGCATATTGGTGCTCTAGAATTTGGCGTAATATTTACAGTATTGCTTTTTCATGTGTAGGGTTGTTGCTGTTTGAGTTTTGAAAGTTAGTATGGTTATAGTATGATAGGTTTGTTCTATATAAATTTTGTATGTTACCCATAATGATCAGTCACTGACTGCTTTTTGCAGACTATAAGCATTTTAAATAAATAAAGGTTCTGAGTGTCTTTTCTGCTGAGTTTTGTTTTACTTCAGAAAGTGTCTGGCAGTGGAAGGTGTTTCAGTTGCTGTTTTAGAGATGACACCAGAATTTGAATACATTTTTTTTGACTGGTGAGTTGTAAGGGTCTGTTGGGGGAATTTATTTGGAGGTGGAGTGTGTTACAGAACTGTAAGTGCAGGATTTATATTGAGATTCTGTCTCTTCCTATATATACTCCAAACTTAACTCTCATATCCATGTAGATGAATTGATTGAATGAAGCTATTAAATAATTGCAATAGTAGTTTTACTGAGAGGTTGAAATTAGTTTTTAAAAATTGCACAGAAGCACTATGGGATTTTTTCTTTTTGAAGTGGAATAGAGTTAACAATGGAGGAGTAGCCTAGTGGTTAGAGTGGTAGGCTATGAACCAGGAGACCAGGGTTTGAGTCCTGCTTTTGCTCCTTGTGACCTTGGGCAAGTCACTTTACCCTCCTTTACCTCAGGTACAAACTTAGACCTAGATTTATCAAAATGCGGTAACTATTGCATGCGATAGCAAAAGGGGTGTGGTTTATGCAAATATTCATTTTATGCTGTTAGTGCAAATTGTGATAACATTATCATAAGAGCCAGACCTGTTGTATTTCCCACATATAACTGAGAGAGAGAGAGAGAGAGAACAAACCTATCTATAATGCCTCTATATGAGGCCCACCTAGTTACTCGAGGTGTGGTTTAGGTAGGAGTGTAGGGGTTAGGGGCCACTTTGACATTCAGAGTGAGACGTACGAACAGAACAGTGCACTCTTGTGATGATTTGATGTCCTTCGGAGTGAGGAAACTCACCCAAAGATGAGATTTGTACAATGTTCTCTTAACCTAGCTTGATGTTACCCAGGTAGAGAGTCCATCAAGCTAGGTTGAGATAACATTGTACAAATCTCATCTTTGGGTGAGTTTCCTCACTCCGAAGGACATCAAATCATCACAAGAGTGCACTGTTCTGTTCGTACGTCTCACTCTGAATGTCAAAGTGGCCCCTAACCCCTACACTAATGCATAATAAAATCTCACCTCGAGTAACTAGGTGGGCCTCATATAGAAGTATAAATACCTACCTACCTACCTACCTACCTACTTACATACTATGAGGGTCTTATAGCTAGTCTCTCACTCATATGGTTGGTAGCTTAAGACACTAAGGGGGTCATTTTCCAAGGAGTTACCGCAGGAGATAATTCCGCAAATCGCACTAACAGCCGTTAACGCGATTTGCAAATGCAAATTTTTAATTTTGTATTCAGGGGGCGGAGTTGGGGCGGAGCATATGTAAAGTTATCATGTGCGGCGAAACAGCCGCAGTGTTAGCGCGGCTCCTAACGCGGCTAATAGCTACAACCCTTTCATTCGCGGTACGTTGTGCGCTAGAGGCCGGTAAAGGTTTATCGCGGTTCACGAAATTTCCGGACAGCCTGCAGAATTCTAATAGTTTCAGCTCTCTCTCTCTCTCGCTCTCTCTCTCTCTCTCTCCCCCCCCCCCCCCCCCCAGCCTGCAGGATACTGAAACAGGCTGTCCGGAAATGTCGTGAACTGTGATAAACCTTTCATGAAACAGGCTGTTCGCGCAGTGCGATGATTCTTTGGTTGTTTATCGTGCACCGCGAAGATGTTTTCGCGATTCGCAAATACATTTGCGCAAATCGCAAAAGCATTGCGGCACGCGAAGTTTCCCCGCTGCACGAAAAAAGCCTTATTTGCATGGGAAACGCCCCTTAATGCGTTACCAATGCGATATTGGAAAATGAGGCCCTAACAGTGCTATGAGCAAAAACATCACAAAGTGTGATAAAGTCATATTGCACAGCTTAACACAAATGAAAGAGATGTAGTTATTAGCCACATTAAAACTGTGCAATATGGCTTCACAACTTGCCTTAATGCATGTGAAAAGCCCATAATGCAGCTTGGAAAATAACCCCCTAAGTTAGCCACATATGTAGCTCCTCCCCCTTCATGTCCTCATCTTGCCAACTATTTAGGTGTATTTGTATTTATTTGACTACATTGCATGTAAATCAGCTCATTACCATTCCAGCAGTGTTGGAGATGAAATAACATGTGATATTTAGAAATACCATTTGTTATTGCTGCATTAAGCCATTTACTGTTCAGTAAATGCTATGTACCACATGGTAAACATCGAACACAGCGTAACACTTGATTTTAAAAAGCATTGACACTCTTAAAATTGTGTTTTACATGTGTAAATACACTTTACCCACTTTAAGTAGCTTTTGGAAATTGTTACAATATATGCCATTGAATTGTCCATAGGATTTATCTGTGTTAAGTGCAGGTAAATGGATTTTGAAAATTGCTACGATAGTATGTTAAATGTATATGCGGAATTTTTTTGAAAATTCACTTGTAAATAAATGACCCCCTTACATTGCAACTGGCAAAAACCTACTGCACCCAAATATTATTTGCCTTGAGCTACCAAAGAAAAAATGTGAGCAAAGTTGAAATTTCAAATATAAACAAAACTATTCAGTAAGCTCCTTGGTCTACCCACAATACAATTCAGCTGACCTAACTTACGGGGTTATTTTCTAAAGGCTTATCGCACGTGACATCATGCAAATTTGGGGGAGGGGAGGAGTCGGGGAGGGGAGGGGCGGAGTCGGCAGTGTCTTCGCTGCTGGCAATAATGTTACAAACATTATTGTAGGCAGTAGTGCGCCGAATAGCGCCACCATTCACGGTGGCGCTATTCGGTGCAAAAGCCAGCAGCTGGCACACTGCGGCCTCCAAAATCGTACCACCATGGTATGAAGGCTGCGGGCTTTCGCAGGCCCGCCCCCCCAGTTTTCGCAGGATTTAATATTCTGCGAAGAATGATGAATCCTGGCCTTAGGTAGCTAGGTCTGAGTTATTGCTTCTGAGAAACATTCATCAATGATGCCAGTGTAGACTGAATGTCTCAGTTTAATGAGCCATTTGCTGGCATTATGAAACTTCAGAATAGTAGTTGATCGCACCTACATGCTAAAAGGTGTTTTAGAGAGAACACAGGAAATGCAGTCATGAATTACAGGCCTTTGTCTGTTTAAGGTTTGCTAATTTGTGAAAGAATAGAATCATCTCAAAAGGACTATCAGAGAGCTATCCAGAAACATCAGTGGACCATTTCTCTTTTATTCTCATGGTCACAGCTCCCACATAATAGAGAACATATTTGTTAAGGTTATATAATTGAACCAATCTCATTTCTGAGATAAAATCCCTTTCTATTAATACATAGATCCACGACAGCAGAAAAAGACCATATGGCCTATCTAGTCTGCCCAACTAATTTAGCTTTACAATTCCCATCATGCCCTCAGTGATCTTTTTTATCACATGCTTTCTGCAATTCAGATAGGGGTAGATTTTCAGACGAGCGCGAACAGCCTACTTTTGTTTGCGCTCCAGGCGCAAACAAAAGTACGCTGGATTTTAGTAGATACGCGCGTAGTCGCGCGTATCGGCTAAAATCCTGGATCGGCGCGCGCAAGGCTATCGATTTCGTATAGCCTGCGCGCGCCGAGCCGCACAGCCTACCCCCGTTCCCTCCTAGGCCGCTCCGAAATCGGAGCGGCCTAGAAGGGAACTTTCCTTTGCCCTCCCCTCACCTTCCCCTCCCTTCCCCTACCTAACCCACCCGCCCGGCCCTGTCTAAACCCCCATCCTACCTTTGTCGGGGGATTTACGCCTCCCAGAGGGAGGCGTAAATCCCCGCGCGCCAGCGGGCCTCCTGCGCGCCGGGCCGCGACCTGGGGGCGGGTACGGAGGGCGTGGCCACGCCCCCGGGTCGTAGCCACGCCCCCGTACCCGCCCCCAAAACGCTTCTGACACGCCCCCGCAACGCTGCGCGCTCCGGCCCCGCCCCCCGACACGCCTCCCGACACGCCCACTCCGAAAACCCCGGGACTTACGCGAGTCCCGGGGTTCTGCGCGCGCCGGTGAGCCTATGTAAAATAGGCTCACCGGCGCGCAGGGCCCTGCTCGCGTAAATCCGCCCGGTTTTGGGCGGATTTACGCGAGCAGGGCTCTGAAAATCTGCCCCACACTGTTTTTATCTCCACAACCTTTACTGTGAGGCTATTCTATGCATTCCCTACACTCTCTGTAAAGAAATATTTTGTAAGATTACTCCTGTCCTTTCACCCTCTAGCCATGAACCCTCTTTTTAGATCCTCATTTCCTTTGAAAGAGACCCACATCCTGTGGATGAAAACCTTGGAAGTATTTAAATGTCTCTATCATATCTCTGCTACATTGTCTTTCCTCTAGGAAATACATGTTTAGATCTTTAAGCCTGTCCCCATATGCTATATAACAAAGACCATTGGCCATTTTAAAAGCCACCTTAAGACTGACTACAACTGGTTTATATCCTTTTGAAGGTTTGGCCTCAGGAATTCTATACAACATTCCAAATGAGGGCTCTCCAGGGATTTATACAGAGGCAATATCACCTTTCTTCTGCTGGTCATTCCTTTCCCTATGCAACCAAGCATCTTTCTGGCTTTTTCCATCATTTTATGTACCTGTTTGGCCACCTTAAGATCCTCAAATATGTTCATCCCCAGATCCCACTCTTCTATCATGCCTGGAAAAATGTAGCCCCTATTACAATACATCTCCCTTGGGAATTTGAATCCTAAAGGAATAACGCTGCATTTTTTAGCATTAAAGTTTAGCTGCCAGACTCTAGACTATTCCTCAAGCTTTGTTTGATCCCTCCTAATTTTTTCCAAACTTTCTACAACGATTTTTCAGATTATTTATCAGATATTGTGTACCCACCTATAGCTGTGAGCCCTCATGCAATGGCTATGGATCATGGTTAGATTATATAACTTTACTCATGTATCTCCTTTTGAGATGACTCGGGTATTATGAAGTACCAAACCACTTCATAATGGATCCTTTCCAATCCAATTTGCTGAAGCCAGCCTTGATTGTTTAGTACCATTCCTGGGTTATATTATTTATTCTTCTTTGGACTAAGGTTATGCTCCTCTATTATTGAAAAATGCAGTGGTCAAAACTATTCTGAAAAAAAATCTGTTAAATTAAAAAAAAATATGACTTTTTATTGACCTGTTTCTAATCTTCCCTTTCTTTGAAAATTAATGGAAAACTGATCTATTGACTGCTTTTGGATTTTTTATACTTACTGAGTTTTTTCATCCATATCAACTTGGGTTTGACAAGGGTCATAGTGCTATAAAATCTTCGCTTTACTTACCAGAAGGACTGAACCAAAATTCTGGGGAGGTACAAAAAATGTAGTGAATTAGTGGTTTGAGTATTGCTCCCTCATGTGGGAGAAGTAGATGGTGTGCTCAGAGCCTTTAGAAACTCTTGCCACCATCTTAGAGTGTAGACTTCCATTTGAATTTCTTTTTTGGATTTCAGTTTGGATTATTAAGTGAACCTTTTAAGGGCAGCATATCCCATGCTATTCCACTTTGTTTATTTTCCTGGGTTAGGAGGACTCTAGCTTCCCTGTAGTTATTTTTTTTTTGTCCATGTCTTGTAGTAACTGTTTTAGTTGCCAGAGAAGGAGGTTATTTTTTACACCCTTTCTACCTCTTATTGGCTGCTTTGTCTTATTTGAGCTACGGAGTACCCCAGGGCCCAGGGGCTCAGGGTCTGCTGGTTTGAGGAGCGGTGTCTTTCTTTTCAATGGGATGGGAGAAGAACAGGTGTCATCAAGGAAAAATGGACTCATATTCATCTCTTGGGAGAAGAAGTTGAGGAATGGTGTAAGGACTTTTATGAACTTAGGGAGAATCACTAGAGAAGAGATGTGTGCTAAGAGGCCCATTTGTGCCACAACACTGGGAGCAGTGAAAAGTAGAGATGTGCAGCGATACTGCACCTTGGTTCAGGCTTCATTTTTGGCCTGCCATGGGAAATTTTGTTTTTCCCGCGGTTTGGGCTTTTTTTTTTCGGGTGACGCCAATTTTCAGGTTAGTGCAGCTAACTCCCGTTAGCGCATGCTAACATTTTACAGTTAGCGTGCACTAATTCCTGATAGTGCACACTAACCCGAGAAATGAATTTTCCCAAAATTTCAGAAAAATTGCATTCGTTTTTCGGTTCTCCCAAACCCGAGAAATGAATTTTCCAAAAATTTCAGAAAAATTGCATTTGTTTTTCGGTTCTCCCAAACCAGGTCTAATTTGTTAAAAATGAATGAACATCCCTAGTGAAAAGTGAACACTACAGAGAAGGTATAAGAATGGGACTGTTTTTAATGGTAAAATATGTGGATAAATGTTCCTTTTATTCCCTTGAAGAGAACTGATGATTGAGAAGAGGAAAGTGTTACGAATCCGGAAGTAGACCCCTGTTCCGAGGTAAGGTTAGCGCCGCCAAAGAGGGAGTCAACTCTCTCTGGTCCCTACCGTCGGAGGGCAGGGCTTGAAGGTTCGCCCGTCGAGTAAAGACTTCGCCCTGGAAGCTCGCAGAACCCGGCCGCTGGGACTTAGGAGACTCCCTCAAGACTGAAGATTGATCTGGATGCAGGCGCCTCCTGCAGGTCGTTTGATTCCAGACGGCTGGCGCATCCAGCAGGTCAAATCAGTCCAGGAGTAGAAGCTGAAGAGGGGTTGAAAGCCGTTCCGAGGGTCGAAGCCAGGAGAAGGGTCCACAGCCAGTCCAGGAGAAGGGTCCGCAGCCAGTCCAGAAGCAAGCCAGGAGAAGGATCTGCAGCCAGTCCAAGGTCAAGCCAAGCGAAGAAGGACAGCCGGTCCAAGGGTCAGAAGCCAAGAATCAGTCCAACAAGGAAGGAGAACAGAAGCGGGTCAAAGACCAGGGACAGAGATCCAGAACACCAGCACAGAATCCTGAATCAGAAGCCTCAATACCAAGGCAAGGTCTGAGGAGCAGACCTTGCCTTAAATACCTAGAATGAGGGAGGAGTCTCAGGAGGGAGCCATGACAATTTCCTGTTGTGGCCCCTTTAAATCTTATCTTCAGCTGCGCGCACGGCTCTAAGGCAGCCAGGAAGGGGGAGGGGTCAGCTCAGCCCTGTTGGGCTCTGCGGTCGGCCTAGCAGCAGCCAAGGCCGCAGGAAGAACACAAGAGGAGGCCTCCTGCTCCTGCAGGAGCCTCCAGGCCCACCTGATGCCGCGGGTGAGTACCTGGTCCTGGCCGCGGACCGCTGTGGCCAGCGGCCATGACAGTAGAAATAGACAGCCTGCGCCATCTTTAAAAATGGCACGGGCCATCCAGTGCTACCACCATGTGACAGGGGCCGGCCAATGGCATGGATACCCTGTCACATGGTAAGGGCAAAGGGCCATCGGCACCATTTTTAGTAGTGGCAGCCAACAGTCTGAGAGCAGGACCCCCACTAGACCACCAGGTAATTTTAAAAAGTTTTGGGGGGGTTCGGGAGGGTGGGGGAAGCTAAGGGATCTGTTTTAAAGGGTCGGGGTGGGTTTTTTGTTTATCGGCTCGGGCGCAGCCGATAAAAAAAAAAACGATCAGATCGCACGAAAGAAATTTCACGATGTGAATCGGAACCGGAATCGGAACCGATTCCGGTTCCGATTCACATCTCTAATGCTTCATAACATCATCTAAAGCAGAGGCCTGCCTCTCCAGAGAGAATAGATGATCATCTTGAGGAGGAAGAGGAGGTATATGACTTAATTAATTACTGAGAAATTGCTAGAGATGCATTGCCATACTCAACAGCAGGCTGTAGAAGAAAAAGCACTCTAATTCAAAGATTTTTCAAAGAAGGTGCATTTATTTAGAAGACAATGGTAGTATTTGTGCACAGAAACATGAAATTATTCCTTCCAAGGCTGTCTTTTCTTTTTGGGGGTTAGCTGTGGTGCTTTGGACTGGCCTAGTCTGGTGCTCCTCTGCAACGGTGTCCAACAACTATTCACAGTGCCTTCAGAGAGCACAGACATTGAGGGCAGTGGCAGGCAATCAAAACTGCAAGAAGGCTTTTTTGGGATTTTGGCTTTAGAGTCTGTTTTGTGAATTTTAAGTCCTGGCCAGAGGAGAGACAGGGTTGACTAGATCTTTAGAAACTGAAAGAATTTTACCTATTTTGGCTTTGTGAAGAATCCTATTTTTGGTATTTTTCATCTACAATGGTTACATGGAATAGACTTAGTTTTTGGGTACTTGCCAGGTTCTTGTGGCCTGGATTGGCCACTGTTGGAAACAGGATGCTGGGCTTGATGGACCCTTGGTCTGACCCAGTATGGCATTTTCTTATGTTCTTATGTTCTAAAGTTTGGGGCTACCTTTCCTAGCTCAGAGGTTTATGAAAGTGAAGAATTATTTTCTCAGCCTTGAACTTTTCATCCAGAGAAGTCCAGCAGCAAATCAGGAAAGAGAACAGGAGCAAGAAATCTGGAAGACATCTGGAGACCCTCAATGGAGTCTTCACCCCTTCACACAAGACAGAGATTGGTTTGTGGATGAGCTGGAGACTATCTGGACCATAGGTATTGTTTGAAGGAAGGGTTTCTACCATATTTAGGATATCCCTGCCACATGGGACACTTATCCATCCACTCCCTGGAGAGTAAATATTTCTAAGGGTCCAGTCTGAGGAAGACTTCCACAGAGGAGTAAAATATCTAAGCCAATGGCACACAGTCAATACAGAAACAAGTTGTTCATGGGCACTGATCTTTTTGACAAATCAAAGTAAACGTTTAATTTGGAACACCTGCCAGTGAGTCCAGCTTATTCTTTGCAATGTACCTATCCCAATAAGCTGATAGTAACATACAGGTAAGAGATTCCATCTGCAGACCTTGGGCATTGAAAGATAGCCTAACCCCATTAGACAAGAACCCACACCCTGGGGGCAAAAAAACTGTTGACTACAATTGAGACTTGCGCCCATGATTTATTATGGCCCCAGAAAAGTTCAGCAAACCCCCTGAATTGGGATTACATTTAAAATGGAAGAGATTTAAGAAAATAATTTTGCACATTTTGGAGTATACCTTTTACCCTTTGCATCGAGTTTTAAATCAAACTATGCATGACCTTCCCTTTGATATTTCTTGCAGGTAAAATGTATCCATGGACTTTTGAAACTACTTTTGGTACAGGTAGAGTTTACAATGAAAAGGACATGTGTAGACTTGAAAACACATGTTGTCATTTTCTGATACCAACATGCCCCAAGGAATGCCTCCCCTAAATGTGGAGGAAAGGGTGCACATTGGAGAACACATATATTTTCAGCTGTATTGAGGAAAAGCCATATTCAAACAGCCAATTGACATTGCTAAATCACTATTTACCCGCATAAATGACTTTGAAAATTGTCCTCATTAAATAAAGCATGAACATGTTAATTTATGCTAATATGCCACAGGCTGTAGAAATGTTTAACACTTTATGCAGAATGTACCCCTGCACTGTCACAGAAAAACATGTCTATATTAGGGATGTGAATCGTGTCCTCGATCGTCTTAACGATCGATTTCGGCTGGGAGGGGGAGGGAATCGTATTGTTGCCGTTTGGGGGGGTAAAATATCGTGAAAAATCGTTAAAAATCGTGAAAAATCGAAAAATCGAAAAATCGAAAAATCGAAAAACCGGCACATTAAAACCCCCTAAAACCCACCCCCGACCCTTTAAATTAAATCCCCCACCCTCCCGAACCCCCCCCAAATAACTTAAATAACCTGCGGGTCCAGCGGCGGTCCGGAACGGCAGCGGTCCGGAACGGGCTCCTGCTCTGAATCTTGTCGTCTTCAGCCGGCGCCATTTTCCAAAATGGCGCCGAAAAATGGCGGCGGCCATAGATGAAAAAGATTGGACGGCAGGAGGTCCTTCCGGACCCCCGCTGGACTTTTGGCAAGTCTCGTGGGGGTCAGGAGGCCCCCCACAAGCTGGCCAAAAGTTCCTGGAGGTCCAGCGGGGGTCAGGGAGCGATTTCCCGCCGCGAATCGTTTTCGTACGGAAAATGGCGCCGGCAGGAGATCGACTGCAGGAGGTCGTTCAGCGAGGCGCCGGAACCCTCGCTGAACGACCTCCTGCAGTCGATCTCCTGCCGGCGCCATTTTCCGTACGAAAACGATTCGCGGCGGGAAATCGCTCCCTGACCCCCGCTGGACCTCCAGGAACTTTTGGCCAGCTTGTGGGGGGCCTCCTGACCCCCACGAGACTTGCCAAAAGTCCAGTGGGGGTCCGGAAGGACCTCCTGCCGTCCAATCTTTTTCGTCTATGGCCGCCGCCATTTTTCGGCGCCATTTTGGAAAATGGCGCCGGCTGAAGACGACAAGATTCAGAGCAGGAGCCCGTTCCGGACCGCTGCCGTTCCGGACCGCCGCTGGACCCACAGGTTATTTAAGTTATTTGGGGGGGGTTCGGGAGGGTGGGGGATTTAATTTAAAGGGTCGGGGGTGGGTTTTAGGGGGTTTTAGTGTGCCGGCTCACGATTCTAACGATTTATAACGATAAATCGTTAGAATCTGTATTGTATTGTGTTCCATAACGGTTTAAGACGATATTAAAATTATCGGACGATAATTTTAATCGTCCTAAAACGATTCACATCCCTAGTCTATATGCAATCTCTGTAATTCATGACTTTCCAATGGGGTAAAAAAATCGTCAGCTAGAGTCACAAGTGCCTCAAACAGCAACACTCTTCAGGCTCCATCAGCATTAGTAGTGGTCGTCAGCTTGGCGTCTGTGAGCCAGCACAAATCCACAGGCCCAACAATGACCCTGCTCTCGCATGAGTTTCTGTGGTAACAGGAAGCCCTGCTCAACGAAGGACCAGTGCCATTGCATGGACTGTGATCTTCCATTGACTCAGAGGCTCCATGCTGACTGTCATTACTAACTCTCCTGCCGATTACAGATCACCATCAGGTTTGGAACCAGCCATGAGGGGAGGGGAGGGTTGAGTGTACATGGACCAGTGGAGATTGCCACAGCTGCCCTCTCCTCAACCACACCTACAAGAGAAAAGTCATGTCCCTGTCATCAGCCTGCCTTCTCACCCCACCAGTTGTCATCTGCTGCTGGTCCAGAGCTCAAAATGTTGCCACTAACCCTGGCCATGGTGATATTTAGAAAAGGGCCTGTTTGAAGGGGAAATAAGATAAGATACAGGCATTTTAGCTGGCAGAGGGGAACATCTGGAGAGAATATGAAGGGGGGCAGGAGGTTTGGCTCTGGTGGATCAGAAGAGAAGAATGATAGAAAACTGTGGGATGTGAGTGAGTACTGGGAGTGGAGATAAGAGGGGATCATTTGGGGGCGAGTAAGAAGGATTTGGAGGGGTGGTAGTGAGGATGGGAGGTGAGAGAGGGGATGAGGAATGAGAGTGTGGAAGGATTGAGGGATCGGATCAGAGGGAAGGGATGACAGAGGTTCATTTGGTGGGTGGTTATAAGAAGGGCTTTGTGGTGAGAGAGGATGAGCCGAAGAGGATGAAAAAAAGGCTGGAGGGTGAATGGATAGGCTGGGGAGATGAGAGATGCTGGGGATATAAGTGGGAGATCAGCTGGAGGGGCGGAGGTTAAGAGAGGGGGGCTGATGTTGAAAGAAAGGATTGGCTGGAGGGGTTGGAAGTTGCAAAAGGGGGTCAGGTAGAGTGGGGAGGGTAAGAGTGAAGTGATTGTTTGAGAGGGACTTCCCCCTTGCTACTTTGTTTTGGCCATTATCTGGGTCATGTGAATTTCCAAATGCTAAAATGGAGTCACACAGCTACAATTTTGAGAAGCCCTGCTGTTCATTCTGCCTTATAGTCTCCAAACAGAAGAGGGGAATATATTTTTAGCTGTAGTCATAGTAGCAACAAGGAGATAGAATGACCCATTCTCAACTATTCAAGACGCCATTGGTTCAATGAGCTTCTTAGCAGGCTTTTACAGAGTTGCTGCCATGACTGCAGGTATAAATGTGCTGACAAAATTGTTTTCAGCCACTGTGAATGCAGGCTACAACTCACCAGAAATCAACTGAGTCAAAGCTGGCAGTAGGTGGTGACCGGATTCTATTTAGAAAGGCAATGGGGACACAAGCAGTACGATGTTAGGGAAGCCACCTCGCTAATTATGGTAGCTATTTAGATTATTACAAAGCTTGGTGGTAAGACATGGTGAGGGTGGGAGAGCTTGAATGACAGAATAAGTATGGGAATGTGTATACTCATCTATCCAGGATGACAGGGAATCAAAAAGGAAGGTGGCAAATGCTGATTTACCTAAGAAGCAATATCATTCAAGCAGTCAAACGTCCATGACTGGCAGTTGGAATATATGTTAGCAGCGTAAACCAAAAAAACTGGGCAGATTACATGGGCTATTTGGTCTTTATCCACTGTCATCTACCAATTTACTCTGACATCATCATTCTCAAAAAGGAACATGTTCACAAATCTGATAAACACTCAAATCAGTGATGGTGCATTTTTTTTTAAATTTTTATTTTCCATCAGAGTACAGGACTTTTTTCAGCCCCTGGATTCTGACTGACACAGAATGGAAATTCAAGATTGACTAGGGTGGGATGCCCCTGAAAGATTATGTTGTAAATGGGATAGATCTGCAGATTTCCTCCGAGTACTGATCTAAGGGTAAGGGATACTGTACAGATGTAATGAAACCCTCTAGAAATGTTGCTTTTTTAATGTATAAGGCTTGGAAGTAACCAGCACAGAATGGCAGTCAATATCCTTAACAGAAACATGGGGAGTAACCTATACAGAGTGGCAGTTTCTACCGTTAGGGTGAATTTTAAAAGTGACAGATATGTGCAGAAGCTGGGCTGGCATGTGTCATGCAGATTTTAAAAGGCACCCGCATATGAAAAAGGGGCAGGACATGGGTATAGACTGGGAGGGGCATGGGCATTCCAGGATTTAAGAATGAAACAATTGCGTGCCGGCATCCCCTCCCGTGTAACTTTACTTCTGCTATGGATGACATGCAAGTCCTAAAACAAAACAAAAAAACCCAAAAAACTAGGCTAGTCAGCAGGGTTTTAAGGGTAGGGACTAACAGAGTAAAAGAGAGGTATTTATTTATTTATTTTCGATTTATATACCGGTAGCTAAAGGAAATCATACCTGTTTACATTCTAAAACAATAAATTTCATTCTAAAACAATAAGTTACATCAAAATAAAAACAATAAACATTAATAAAAGTATTCAAATCCAATATAAAATAACATAGCATCAGTAAAGATACTCACAAAAATGGTAATCTAGCCACTTTCCTTGTCCTTCAAATTTACTTACTCCCCTTCATTATTTTGTTCTCCAAATGCGAGATTAAATAAATATGTTTTTTAATTTCTTTTCAAAACTTGAAAAGATTTGCTCTAATCTCAGATCGCTTGGCAGACACCAGGGCCAGCCGAAAATAGAGCTCGTTCATGTACTTTATTTAAGTGTGCTAATTTTGGTGATGGAATTGCTAGTTGTCCATAGTACTTTGCTCTTAAACTACGTTGTGTTGTCTGTAGCTGGTGCAAGGCATTAAACCATTCATTTTTAACATTAAAAATAGCTTTATGAATTAAACATAGACTTAGACACTTAAACTGAACTCTAAAAGATACTGGAAACTAATGTAAATATTTTAAGACCGGTGTAATATGATCATCCTTTTTCAAACCCAGTAAAACCCTCGCAGCTGCATTTTGCAATAATTGCAATGGACGGAGAGTGCATTGTGCGAGAACTAAAAAGAGAGCATAGCAGTAGTCTATTTTTGCAAACAGTAAGGACTGCAAGACAGATCAAAAGTCCTGTTCATGTAAAAATGGTTTTAATCTTTTTAAAATTTGTAATTTATAAATACCATCTTTTGTAATGTTTGCTATTGGGAAATACTATTAATCCTATCCTTTACCTGGGTGAACTGGGACTGAGCTGGGGAACTGGTAATTGCATCGGCGTGGGTGTCTACTAAAATCCCCCCACATTGCAGTAGAGGCGGCATTTGCGCACACATGCGCGCGTCCATATAAAATTGTGCACACATGTACACGTGTACAGCCTATTTTATACCATGCACACATATTCGTGCATATGTTATAAAATGGCTGCGTCCTTTGATGTGAGCTGACATATGCACGTGTATGTGTGCCTGCACAGCTGTTTAAAAGTCACCGTCGTAGGAAACCTGCTGGGCAGACTAGATGAACCATTTGTTTTTTTCTGCTGTCAATACTATGTTACTATGTTACTTAATCCAATACTTTGTAAATCCAATAATAGATCTGTAAAACTGACACTTTTTCTGCATAACAAATAAAATACACTTCATAAAGCACTAGAGACCTCTTACCTTATATAAATGCCTCTTTAGTGAGTGGATGTAAAAATATCTACTGTCTATGTTGTGAATGCAGGCTATGAATAAGGGTTATTATATATGAATACAATCAACCAACATTTCAGCAGACACTGTAATGTATTTTACTAGCATTACATAAGTACAAATAATAATATCATATAGCACTGCCCTTTATGGCTTTGCAGGATCCAGTAGAAATAATAAACTTTGTTTTAAAATCATACCTTATGATATATTTACAGAGTATACATAAACCACAGAGGGGGTAGCAGTATAAATATTTAGTGAAAGTGCTTCCTGTTATTTTCATCAGTTAATACCATTAAACTTTGAAGCATGATAGATGTAATGTAATTGAAACAGCTTATATTATTAGCATTAAAAATTCATATCATGCAAACATGTTGCCATTTTACTGTCTAATAAAATATTGTGCAAGAAAAAAATTCCTATTGATTCCCAGTTTCTCTCTCTCCCTCACTCTTTCTCTGCTTCCCTACTAGTATTAATGAGATGCTGTTGATTGTCAAAACCAAGATACATGCAAATTAATAAATAAAAGTAATTAAGTAAATGTCTGAAGCAGATAGCAACCAGGGTACTAGTTTGCAGCCCAAGGCAATTTTAATGAATGCATCTTTCCTATAATGTTTTGCAATATAAATAAATTATTGCTGGTATAAAACATATTCATTGGTTTTACAATTGTAGTATATATTTGCTTTTATTCTATCTTATATAAAATGACAACGTTCAATGATTACAATAATGTGTTAAAAATTGTAGGTTTGATTGAATCCTGAAGGTCTGTGTCGCCATATATCAGATTTTCTCAACTATCTGTGATCATAAAAGGGGATATTTGAATATTATTCAATGCCTTTTAAAACACTAAAAACATGTATTTGCAAGGGTCCCTCAAAAAAGATATTCAGAAAACACAGAAGAAGGACTAGTCTGTATTCACCATTAATGGGCTCTTTTCCACCTCTGTTTCCACCCCCAAAAGATTAACAACACAGCTAAAGATACAGCTTTTATTCATTCCCCAAATAGATTTACCCCTGCTCAGAGAAAGAGTAAATCCTGTTTTAGAGCATTCTCTCACGGTAAGTCATTTTCAAAGCCATTGATTGGACAGTCCCTCTTGTTATGCATGTAAACAACTGCTCTAAAATTGGCCAAGCTCAATGTATGTAAAAGTAAGCATTTTACCTGGTTCTGCACATACTTTTACACACACACTGGGAAAAGGTATTCCAGGGGACAGAACTGGGATGGAGTACAGACTTAACCACTTTGAGGATAACTTTCAATCAACTGGAATAATTATCAAAGAGTTAAGCATGTAAATTATTTTTTTTTAAATTGCCTCCTCAAGCGCAGCAGCATATAAGCATGTATATGGCTGCATGTAGTTTTACCATATTATTTTATAACCTGTGTATATCACAAATTGCATGAATCCTTACTTGCAGCATGCGCTCATATGTATGCTTACATGCGAACGCGCACAAATGTACACCCGATTTTATAACATGCACGCGCTGCCGCACGCATGTTATAAAATCCGCGGTCGGCGCGCACAAGGGGGTGCACACTTGTGCACCTTGCGCGCGCCGAGCCCTAGGGGAGCCCCGATGGCTTTCCCCATTCCCTCCAAGGCCGCTCCGAAATCGGCGCGGCCTCGGAGGGAACTTTTCTTCCGCTCCCCCCACCTTCCCCTCCCTTCCCCTATCTAACCCACCCCCAACCCTACCTAAATCCCCCCCCCCCACCTTATTTCAAGGAGTTACGCCTGCCTCGTAAATTGCGCGTGCCGGCCAGCTCCCGGCGCGCCATCCCCCAGCACTGCCCACGGCACAGCCCACAGCCCCCGGCACAGCCCGCAACCCCGCCCCCTTCCCGTCCCTTTTTCAAAGCCCCGGGGCTTGCGTGCGCCACCAAGCCTATGCAAAAACCCTTTGAAAATCTACCCCTATATGCATGCATATTTTGTTCATGAAAATAAAGTGGGACTTTCTTGTGTAACTCAGGATTTACGTGCAAAAGCTGGTGTTTAAAACAAGCGCACCTAAGTGAAATTACCAGTTTTACTAATTACTCCACCAGTTCACCTCTAGTTCATTGAGACTCTCTGGTTCTTTAGCCTGAACTTCCCCCAGTTCACCATTACCTCCCACCTAGCCAATAGCTAGATTCAGATTCCACAAAAAATACATCAGGCTATTAAAGCTTCTTTACAATCAGATCATCATGACAATTCTCTGTAACGACTTTGAGATAGAACATTTTACCATCCAACATTGATGCAACAAGAATGCATTATTTCCCCAACCATGTTCACCATCTTTCCGTCATCCTTGTCCTTATTAAGCATCATTTCCTCCCTTCTTCCAAGAACTGATACTCTTTTAAAATCCACTCAGCCATGCATGAGCCTGGCTTATTTGCGCATCCCCTAATTAATGTGTGCACCAAACTTCTAAAATTCACCTTCAAGGAAGCCCTGCAGTCTGTGCCAAATTAATTTGCCAGCAATCACAACTGATATGGAGCTCCTCAAGGCAATTGCTTTGGAAATTCTCTTTTTTTAGAGTGCAACAAGGAGATCCGTTATAAGAAACTGCTCCAGCATATTTTTGCAGACTGTGACTTCTGCACAGATACCAAGACATAGGTTAACAATGCAGTCATGGATTTAGATTTAGATTTTACATTTAATAACTTTTCAAACCTGACCTCAAAGCAAGATACGGTTCAGGTACAGTAAATATTTCCCTGGGCCATTTTCTAACGGATCTGACCCATTCTGTGACTATGGGAAAAATGTTTAGTAAGTAGGGCCCATACCTGAGTCAGTGGAAGATGAAGTGACTTGCCTGAGGTCACATGGAACATCAGTCGAAGCAGTGGAATTTAAATACTGACATTACTGATTCTGAGCCCACTCCTCTACTAGATATCTCCTCCAATCTTTTATCGATATATAGTTTCCCTCAAAACTTTCTGCAATGTTGCCAATATATTGAAAAGAACAGCCTGTGACACAAGTGCTCCAAAGTAGCCCATTGATCACTTTACCTTTATCAGAAAAGATTCCATTGACTTCCACGCTAAGATATGTTGCTCAACCGGTTCCTCAGCCAATTAATGTCTATTCTACCATTCTTCTGTATGGAACACTGTCCAAAGTCTTACCAAAGTCCACTTCAGAAGGCAATATCTAATACAACTCTTTGATTCACCACTTTTGTATCCTATTTAAAGCATTAAATCAAGACTACCTGACACTTGTGGAAATTCCCCAAGTGAGTCTCCCCTCTATCCCTAGCACAGCCTGTCCCCCCACTTCACTCTCCAGTACGACTTACTCAGCTCATCACAACCTGGCCCGCTCCACAGCCCCAAGAGCAGCATGGCCTGCCTCCCTCCCCCCCCCCCCCCCCCCCCACACACACACACACACACACATCAGCCCTGACTCGGCCCCAGACTCAGCAGCAGCAGCATAGCCATCCATGGAAATTCCCCAAATGCTCCAATTTATTGCCATCATTCCTCCAGCCCAAGTACAGATTGTCCAGCTACAGCAGCCTGCTCTTACCCCTGCAACTCCCAGCTTAGCCTGCCCACACCCTCGCAGACCCAGCTCCAGTAACCTGCAGCCCCAACACCAGCACAGCCTGCCCAGCCCCAGTAGCCTGTTCTTTCCTCTCCAGCCCCAGCACAGCCTACCCATATTCATGTAGACCCAGCCACAGCAACCTGCCTTCCACCCAGCAACCCCAGCATAGCCCGCAAGCCTCCCACACCCAGCATAGTCTGCCTCCCACTAGCCTGAGTACAACCACTCTAGCTTCCAGAAATTGGACTTATCATCTGAGGGCTAGGAGCTCTTTGTACTGAGTGTACACATACAATCTCTCACCAAATGGTAGATAATCATACATATGGCACTCAGTGCAAAAGACAGGGGAGCGCTCCCCCCCCCCCCCCCTCACTGCTGGACTACTGTGTGCATCTTAATTTTGTTCAGTTGTTAAGTGATTTAAAATTTCTGAGGACATAGGGATGTTCACACTAATCTAAAGTACTTTTAATCTATTGGTTTATTTTATTTTTGCCCATCAGTGATCCTTCAAAGATTACAGATCGGGGAGGAGTCGGGGAGGAGTAACCACAGGAAGGGGAGGAGTCGGGGTGGCACCAGGGCGGACGCTGTGAAGACAGCATGGATGGCAAAAAGGTAAGGAGCCTTTTCGCTTCCAATTTTGTGCCCAATAGCATCACCTTTTATGATGGTGCTATTGGGTGTGAAAGCCAGCAGCCGGCTATCGCAGGTCCGCCCCCCCACTTCGCCCCCCTGCCCCGCGCGATTCATAGAGCTGTGCATCGTTAGAAAATCCCGGCCTTAGTTTCTATGCTGACATGAATTGCCAATTTCTTTTTTGCTCTTTGAAGTCTATATTCCAACATTAGAATGGTTTTATTAAGTTGTTTCCATTTGCTTATTAAATATGAAATAATTTCCTCTCTTGACTACCTTACTATTTTCCCAAACTAACAGTGGAGAATCCTTATGCTGAACATTATTCTTCGCAAACTCCTACCATCTGTCTTTCAAAAAACATATGAAACCAGATCATGAGTAAGCTGGGCTGGGAACCTCCAAATTCTTTCCAAAATGCAGTTCTTCCCTTACAATTGCATGATCTGATATTTCTATGACTATGGTAGGAGCACAAGATGGCACAGGCCGTCCATTGCTCCTACCATGTGACAGAGGCCGACCAATGGCACCGGTAGCCCCTGTGACATAGTAACGGCAAAGGCTATCGGCGCCATTTTGAATACTGGCAGCCGATGGCCCGAGTGCAGGAGATCGCTCCAGGACCCCCACTGGACCACCAGGGACTTTTAGCAAGTCTTGGGGGGGGGGGCACTTTCCTTTGGGTAAATCCATGCTGGCTGTGTCCCATTAAACCATGTCTATCTAAGTATTTTGTAATTTTATTCTTTATAACAGTTTCCATAATTTTTCACAGCACTGAAGTCCAGCTCACTTGTCTATAGTTTCTTGGATCACCCCTTTTTAAATATCGGGGTTAAATTGTCCAGCATCCAGTTTTCAGCTACAATGGATTATTTTAATGATAGGTTACAAATTGATTGTAATAGGAATGGAATTTCATTTTTTAGTTCTTTCAGAACCCTAGGGTGTATACCATCCAGTCCAGGTGATTTTCTATTCATTTTGTCAATATGGCCTACCATATCTTCCAGGTTCACCATGATTTGGTTCATGTCATCTGAATCATCACCCTTGAAAACTGTCTCTGGAACAGGCATTTCCCCAACATCCTCTTCAGTAAACACTGAAGCAAAGAATTTGTTTAGTATTTGCACAATGGCCTTACCTTCTCCAAGTACCCCTTTAACCCCATGATAAATCTTATCTGGAGAATTTACATAGCCAAGTAGATTTAAACATTGGCCTCTTTGTTTCCTTTCTGAAGCCTGGTCTCACCCTAGACACATTAGAGGCTTTTCTCCTTAAACATAGGAAAATCGACAAGGAGCAGCCATGGACATGCTGTCCCTGGAAGGGGTCAACTAAAAGTTCCACACCAGAAAATGGTGGTCTGGATTTATATGGCCTAGGAGCACATAATTCTCAATTTTGTATATGGAGAAGCTACTGTAGCAAGTAAAAGAAACAAAACCACAAAGAAATTCATAAAAATAAAGAAGGAATTACCTGAGAAAGTCCTATCCTTTTTCTCCTATCTTTTGCCCTGTGATGGCTAGCACAGGGATGCAGGACAATTGGGACTGCCATGATCTAGTGAAAGGAAATATTGTCTGTTCTAGCTGGAAGACTATTGTGGCCCATGGCAGTGAACTTATAGTGGAAGGAGGTGATGAGCAGCTTGTAAGTTGGGTGGTACAGTAGGGCCTTTCCCCTGTCTCCTACAGTGAGAGAGGAGAGTCATCCAATAGGGATGTGAATCGTTTTTCAACGATTAAAATTATCGTCCGATAATGTTTATATCGTCTTAAATCGTTATAGAACACGATACAATAGAAATTCTAACGATTTATCGTTAAAAATCATTAAATCGTGTTAGTGCGCACTAAATCGAGTTAGTGCGCACTAACTGAAAATGATACAAATAAACACTTTCCAGGTCACTGAAGGTCAGTTAGGAATGAATATGTGTTCCTATTGGCTGGCTGCCCTCTTATCTATTGATGTTACCAAGGTTACCACTGAGGTGATGGTTGGGGGGATGGGAAATGGAACTGGAAACTAACGAACACCAACAGAAAATGAAACAAAGTGTTCACACTTCCCAGGTCAGTAAAGGTCACTTAGGAATGAATATGTATGTATGTATTCCTATTGGCTGGCTGTGCTCTTATCTAGTGATGTTACCAATATGGTTGGGGGGATGTGAAATGGAAACAGTTGGAAGCTTGACAAAAAAAGTAATGTAATGATCAGCACTCACGTGACTAGAACTTGTTTGTTTATTATTTTTGTTAGCAGGCACCTGAAATGCTAGTGCATGTTGAATTTGCCAATCACTGTGCATTTTAGAAAGGTGGTCCTGGCTGGAACTGTACACAGTTCAAATATATGTAATTGATTGTTGGTAAGTGTATTTTTTAAGTAGCCACACTGGCACCAGTATGTTTACTTTTCCTCCTACTTAACTCACTAGCTCAGCTTTGTAAGAAGGGCTTCTCTGCTTGTGTGTTGTTTTTGTTTGGTGTGAGGAGAGCAGAAACATCAGATCTTTATTCAATCTACTACAGTCATCTCTTACAGTGCCCTATCCCTATTAATACCAGGAGTGTTGTGATCTTCCTGCACACAGTGCCCTAACCCTGATACCAGTCTGAGACAGCTCCCTCCCTGCATTACTAGTGAGAGGCTGGCTTCACAGACAGGGGGGAGCTGCCTGACCCTCACTCCTGACTTCCCCCATGTCCCAGCTAGTGAATGGTGTGTGGGTAAGGGGGGGGGGGGGGGAGGATGGTGAAGTCTGAGACAGCTCCCTCCCTGCATTACTAGTGAGAGGCTGGCTTCACAGACAGGGGGGAGCTGCCTGACCCTCACTCCTCCGGGGTATTGTGATCTTCCTGCACACAGTGCCCTATCCCTGATACCAGGGGTGTTGTGATCTTCCTGCATGCAGTGCCCTATCCCTATTAATACCAGGAGTGTTGTGATCTTCCTGCATGCAGTGCCCTATCCCTATTAATACCAGGAGTGTTGTGATCTTCCTGCACACAGTGCCCTAACCCTGATACCAGTCTGAGACAGCTCCCTCCCTGCATTACTAGTGAGAGGCTGGCTTCACAGACAGGGGGGAGCTGCCTGACCCTCACTCCTGACTTCCCCCATGTCCCAGCTAGTGAATGGTGTGTGGGTAAGGGGGGGGGGGGAGGATGGTGAAGTCTGAGACAGCTCCCTCCCTGCATTACTAGTGAGAGGCTGGCTTCACAGACAGGGGGGAGCTGCCTGACCCTCACTCCTCCGGGGTATTGTGATCTTCCTGCACACAGTGCCCTATCCCTGATACCAGGGGTGTTGTGATCTTCCTGCATGCAGTGCCCTATCCCTATTAATACCAGGAGTGTTGTGATCTTCCTGCATGCAGTGCCCTATCCCTATTAATACCAGGAGTGTTGTGATCTTCCTGCATGCAGTGCCCTATCCCTGATATCGGGATGTGTGCAAGAAGATCACAACACCCCCGGTATCAGGAATAGGGCACTGTGTGCAGGAAGATCACAACACCCCTGGTATTAGGGATAGGGCACTGTGTGCAGGAAGATCACAACACTCCTGGTATTAATAGGGATAGGGCACTGTGTGCAGGAAGATCACAATACCCCTGGTATCAGGGTTAGGGCACAAGTTCTAGTCACATTGACTGATCACATTACTTGTTTTGTCAAGCTACCAACTGTTTCCATTTCCCATCCCCCATATACTGTCAGTAGGAAACTTGGTAACATGAATAAATAAGAGGGCAGCCAATAGGAATACATATTCATTCCTAAACTGACCTTAACTGACCTGAAAAGTGTCAAATTGTATCATTTTCAGTTAGTGCGCACTAACTCCCAGTTAGTGCGCACTAACTCCCGTTAGTGCGCACTAACTCGAGTTAGTGCGCACTAATCGGAAAAAACGATTTTTAACGATTTTTTAACTAAAAAATCGTGCCTAAGACGATTTTCTTGCCCTGCCACACGATTTCTATCGTTAAGACGATATGGAAAACGATTCACATCCCTATCATCCAACTGCTTTTGGGTGACCACCATGTAATGTGCTCTTTTGCATTTGTAGCTGGTAGGGATGCAGCTACAATCATGATCACAGCTAAACAGAAACAGCTGTGAGTTACTATCAGAGGGTAGCAGCAGTGCTGGGGACACTGCCAATACATGAATGAAGCAGATTTAAGCATCCAGGGGCCCTGGGAAATTCCCTGGATAGAGAATTAGTTAAAGATATCACAGCATACCAAAAGAAAATTAAATAAAAATATGAACCAAAAAGCTAATAAAAATTAAGATATGGCCTGTGATCCAACGAGCGGCTACAAGGGCTAAGAACATGACAGACAAGCAACGACGAGTGGCACCCTGGTTCAATATCGGAGACAAGTTCGATGCAGCTAGCTCCCTGCTACATTGGTTCCTTCTCCATCTCTGAAAGAATAGGGCCAGTCACGTACCGGTTACAACTACCATCCTCCTTAAGAGTACATAACATTTTCCACGTCTCCCTGTCAAAAGCTCTGATTTCATCATGGCCCCCACAGAAAATCTCCGGAACCACAGAACCTGTCCTCCGAGGATGATCAAGTCTACCAGGTGAAGGAAGTCCTAGACGTCCGGCGGCGTAAGGGGAAGTGGGAATATCTACTCTTCTTGGAGGGGTTCGATCCGGAGGAAAACTCCTGGGAGCTGGCTTCTAATATTCTAAATAAAAGCCTCCTCAAACAATTTCACTTGGCTCACCCCAAGAAGACCAGACCCCTGGGAGGGGGCATAGAGGAGGGGGTACTGTTGTGCCCGACCAAGCCGGCGCATCTGCTTCAACACCGGCATCCCTCTGGCCCTCCCAGGCGCACATGCACAATCCACCCCACCTTTTAAAGGGCCAGAGGTGGGAAACTCCACCAGGCCACTGATGACATCAGGGCTTGGGGCCTTGCCTCAGCAACAGGTCTCTCCCCGGAGTGTTTGTTGTCTGCTTCTGTGTTCCCTGTTCCCGGTTCCTGCTCCTGCATTCCTGATTCCTGGTCCTGGCCCTGTGCTTCTGCTTCCTCCTCCTGGTTCCTGCATTTCTGTGTTCCTGTTCTCTGCTCCTGGCTTCCTTTTCCTCCTCGCCCTCTCGGACTGATCTCCTGGCTCTGACCCCTCAGATTCTGCTTGTCTGCCACCTGCCTTGATCACCTGCCTGTCCCCGACGGCTCTTGATTGCCGCCTGCCTCAACCATCTGCCTGGTTCCGATGCTCCTTGACTGCTGCCTGTCCCAACCTCTGGTACGTCTAGCTCCGCTTCTTCACCTCTCCTCTGGGAGGGTTGTTCCCAAGTGACCCACACCTAAGTCCTGCCAGCCCCGATACCCAAAGGCTCAACCTGCGGGGAATGAGGGCTGGTAAAAGTGAAGCTCCTGTTAGGTCTGCTCTTCACAGCTGCCTTCCGATGATGAGGACCTGCAGGGGCCTTCCCCTGGGGGTAGCATCAACCTCGTCTCAGCCAGGGGTCCTCCGAAGAACATGGCCCAATTCCAGATGAGGAAGACAAAGGGAAAGCCCCATTAAAGTAAAGTTATTTTGTGAACCCCAGTGACCCTGGCCCTACATAAAAAAAAAAAACAAAAAACAAAATTAAATAAGTTCTGATGTCATCAGAAGAAGCCCCACAAAGGAAAATTAAACCACCAAAGTGCAGTTTTTGAGTCTAGGACTGACTGAAATTAACAATATACTAAGGATCTCTTAAAGATACATAAAGTATAAAAAATCAGTAGGGGGAATAAATAAGCAAGCATTGAAAACCCCAATATAACCTTTCATGAGATTTAAAAAGGGACAAGATTATTAAAAGAAACTTTTGAAGGAAAGAGTGCATTTTGCTCTAGAATGGGACTGTTCTATATACTAGACATATTGGGGCGGATTTTCATACTCCGCGAATAGGCCTACTTTTGTTTGCGCTCCAGGCGCAAACAAAAGTATGCTGGATTTTAGTAGATACGCGGGGAGCCGCACGTATCTGCTAAAAACCTGGATCGGCGCGCGCAAGGCTATCGATTTTGTATAGCCGGCGCGCGCCGAGCCGCGCAGCCTACCCCCGTTCCCTCCGAGGCCGCTCCGAAATCGGAGCGGCCTCAGAGGGAACTTCCTTTTGCCCTCCCCTCACCTTCCCCTCCCTTCCCCTACCTAACCCACCCACCCGGCCCTGTCTAAGCCCCCACCTTACCTTTGTCGGGGGATTTACGCCTCCCAGAGGGAGGCGTAAATCCCCGCGCACCAGCGGACCTCTTGCGCACCGGGCCGCGACCTGGGGGTGGGTACGGAGGGCGCGGCCATGCCCCCGGACCGCCCCGGGCCGTAGCCACGCCCCCGTACCCGCCCCCAAAACGCTGCCGACACGCCCCGAAAACATCGCAACGACCGGGACCACCCCCCGACACGCCCCCGACACGCCCCCCTCGGAGAACCCTGGGACTTACGCGAGTCCCGGGGCTCTGCGCGCGCCGGTAGGCCTATGTAAGATAGGCGCACCGGCGAGCAGGGCTCTTAAAATCCGCCCCATAGGGATGTTGTGTACTAACTTTAAATGAAATGCTTATTGAAACCTGACTAGGTTAGAGTAAAATAAAATATTTTTTATTGAAAAACAAACTCTATTCCATCTCTTTTAGATAATCTAGTTCAAGTTTTCTTTTAAACCCCATAGGGATTAGCAGTGCTGCCCAGTCTTTTAAACAGCTTGGAGACAGCCATCTTCAAGGGCAACCAGGGTGGCTTCACTGTAAAAGGGCACTGGAGATAGACCAATAGGAGAAGTGGTGACCAGATCACCAGACCATTCAACAAGTTTGAGAAAAAATAAAAATCATGAAAATTATTCTTAAGCTATGTTCAGGACTAGCAAAAGGGTCTCAAAAAGTAAAGGACTAGTAAAGTATAGCGTCAGCATCATCTGTAAAAGTGTTCACTTGATGACTTCACCAGGGAAGAAGATTGCAACATTTTGTCTAAACCGTGTCAGTTTAGAACTGAAGAGGATGTTGCTGAAAGCTGAAGCATGCAGACCTGCATGTTTCTACTCTGTGGCAAAATAGGTGTGAAATCAGTTTAAAAGTCACAAAAAAATCACTGAAGTAACATTTTAAATGATATTGTGCTTGAAAGATTGTGTGAATGATAACCAGAAGTTGATACCTCTAGCGAAGCCAAAGTAAGGTGAAGGAAAGGTTAGCTAAAACTTAAATTGAAGTTGTGCTACAGGTAGCACTATTGCTCAGCATAAAAGAAGGGTGAGTGAGTGAAAGAGAAGTTGTGAGAGTAGCGCGATTCTTCTGACTTTTTGATCTGGATCCTGATGGCCTTAACCATGAGATTGAATGGTCAGCTTTCAGTAACTGATGTGTGTTCTTGTGCTACATGAAACAGCTTCCTTTAAACTCTAGTTGGTCTATTTTTTTCTCCCCTCCCCCTATTTAGGAGAAACTGTTATAAAAAAAAATTCCAAAGTCACAGGTTCTTGTGTATAAAAATGCTATTTTTGTAATTTTGCACTGATATATATATATATATATATATATATATATATATACTAGTTAAGGGAGCCCTGACCGACGTGCCGCAAATGCGCAGTAGAGAGCAGCTCTACCGCGCATGCGCGGGTGAGCACGTCGGCCACAGTGCCCAAAAAAAATGGCGCTGGGTTGCTAGGAGCAGCGGCGGCGGCAGCGGCGACGACGAGCAGGAGCGGGAGGAGCAGTAGCGGCGACGCGCTCGAGGGAGGGACAGCCCCCGTTATCGGTTGTGGATGAGCTGAAAGGGGAGGGGAATGAGAGAGGGGGAGTGAGTGAGTGAGCTGAGGGGAGGAGAGAGTAAGGGGAGGGAGGAGAGAGTGAGGGGAGGGGAGGGGGAAGGTGAGTGGGAGGGAGAATAGAGGGGGAAGGGAGTGGGAAGGAAATGGACCAAAACATTTTTTTTAAATGTAGCCCGTTGTTACGGGCTTAACGGCTAGTATATATATATAGGGATAGCACAAAGTGGCCCTCTATCTCCATGCTGGTCAATGCCATTTTCCAAAATAGTGCTGAATGGCCTTTGATCCATCACACAATAGGGGCAATGGCTGGTTGGTACCATTTTGAAATATGGAAACTATCCTACAGGCACCCCGGGCTGCCACTAGACCACCAGGGACTTCAAGTTAAGGTAAGGGGTGGTCCAGGGGGTGGACTAGGGTGGGGTGGTGCACCTCCATCTAACTGTCAACTACATGCTTGTCATGTACCTCTGCAATGGAGTCTAAGTTGTTATTTTCATTTTCATTGACTTCCTGTTTCACCATCTTATTGCTACTGATCATGCTTTAACATCTAAGTGGTATTCTTATTCTCTGACTAGGTAATGCCTCCAATTTGTATTTTGTATTTCACTGTCTGTGTCCTTGAATTTTTCCAGCCTGCCTTCTTATCAGACTCGGGAGGGCTGCCCAATTCAGTAAGTTTTCATAGAGGCACAGAGAATTCATATGCAACTGTGAATCAACAGAACTGTATTTCTCTCTCATTAGTGGTTGGTTAATGCACCATCAAGATGGCTTCTGCAAAACTGTCTCTTACCACTAATACGCCAACTAACCTCTTCACCATGGAAATTTTAACTCCTGCTGTTAAATTTTTTGTGATTAAAAAAAAGTGTTAAGCTATCTTAAATGCAGCATGCCTTTCTGCATTGCAGGGTAATAGATAATTAGCTCATTACCATGAAAGTTTCATGGAGAAGCATTAATTCTAGGGTTGGTTCAACTGCTGTCTCCATACTCTGACCCTCTCCCAGTAAAAGAGAAAATAAAAATCAGCAGTAGTTCACCAAGAGCTAGAGAAGAAATATAGAGCTTCTAGGATGTGCTCAGACTTCAGTGGGAGGAGATCAGTGTTACTTGATCAAGATAGCAGCTGCAGGATATTTAAAACGTTATTGCACCGTAATTTGTCCTGAGGCTAGACTCCTTATCAACGTGTTCTACCTTGGCTATGACAAGGCTCTGACAAAGTTCTAACAAGGCAATGAGGTCTCAGGGCAAGAGCTGGTTTCTATAGTTAAACGTTTTGCTTTGTTTTCTAGTTAGTTAGTAGTACAAGCCTTGGACTTTAATAGGCCATAGAAATGAATGGGAAAATTAAATAAAAGGGATAACAATTATTAATTTCATTTATGGGACCCCTCCATTTGTTTGGGGGTCCACAAATGAAACAAACATGGGAACATTTGTTATTTTATTATCCATTTGTTTCAAACAAATGCACATCCCTAATTTAAAAAAAAAACAAACAAACCTCTTTAGTATTTCTATCCCATAGTTAACTGTCAAGATTCATTAACTTTGAAACAAGGAGTGTTTGTTTTAACATAGAGGAACTTTGTGCATATGAAGAATACATACCAGTATATTTTTTTCAGAATGTCTACATTCCCTGCTACAACTGCCAGGAATTTAAACTTACATCAGTGAGGCTAATAATGCATGAGATTTAACCTCTGTGCTAGCTGAGTTTTGACACTTTGCCAGACTCTTTCAAAAACTATTTTAAAACTGTACACTTCTTTAGCTGCTTCAAATAAAATACATCAGCCCTTCAGCATCTGTATACTTCTTTGCAGTTTTTCACTCTAAAAGGCAAGGCTAAATGTTTCCAGGATCAATTATTGAACATTTCTCTAGTTTATGAATGAGCCTTTCTTTGTTTCCCCTCATACAGATGCTGAAGGGCTGATGCATTTGAAGTTTCTAATCAGCATTGTCTGAAGGTTTGCTCAGCTAATCTCCTGGCAATATGTGATGAACAATCTGCCTATTGACTGTCTCAGCAGTTGCTCAGCTCTCCACCCTCACCCCATGTTGATTCTCATCTAGTTCTTGCTAACTGTTCTCTTTTTTTCCTAAAAAAAAAAAAAAAGCATCCCCTAGCTATATTCCCTCCCCCAACACACAATCTCCTTGCCCTCCTCCTCTCTTAGTCCCTCTGGAATTTGAAAAATGTTGCTACATCACAACTTCTCCTTTGGCAATTATTCAGTCCCAGTCACCTTGAGTTTCCAGAACACAGATTTCTCTGCAGAGTATCATACCCTTGCTTTTATACCAAAGGAAACAGAATGTATAATTGGCATCAGTTTACTAATAGCTGTTAACACACATTGGCTGCACAACCATCAAGTCTATTTTTAAGAAAATATAAAAACAGTACTTTTTAATATTATATAACCAGAGACCTCCTGAAGAAAAATCTTAAAGTTTCTTGCTAGAAAAATCATTAATGGATGTTCTCAATGAAGAGAAAAAACAGTAGATTTTGTGCCGGACTGTTGAATGATGGTGGTCATTGAATTTCAGATGCATTGGCTGGTGACCCATGATATGAGAATAATTACATTAACTTGAATGTCTAGAGATCTCTTTATCCAAAGCATTTTACAGTTATAGCAGTATAGAAGCATCTTGTATCCACAGACCTGAAAGCTTATTTTCAAAAGAAACCACCCTGCAGATTTTCCCTTCAAAAATGTGTGGCATGCATGGAATGTGATACTTTGATAGCCAGGCACTTAGTTTGCACCTATTTTAAAGCAAGCAGAAACTGAAAGTACACATTATGAAAGTACACAGACACCAAGGTGTCAAAATGAACCTCTGCATGTACTTTCATTCCCGCAACCTAAATTCCCCTCTCCCTTTTAACATGGGTAAAATATATACACTATGAAAACCATGTACACATTTTTATTCACACCGATGGGAGACAATTTTAAAAGGGCTTCTTAGATGGATAAACACGTAAAAAAGTTTGATTTTGTACCATTAGCAAAATAGTGCTTGCTGTTTGTCTAATGGAACTTCCATGTGAATAAGTCCAGCAGAATAACGGCACATCTCGTTTTTCTAAAAGAAATTTGACAAAATCTAACAGCACCTCATTGAAGTGAAGTAAAAACTCATTTGAAATCCGTTGAGAAGCATATTATATGCCTAGATTTACTATGGGCTAATAGTCAGAAAGATGCTTGGCTGCATAGGGAGAGGAATGGTCAGCAGAAATAGGGAGGTGAAATGAGAAGGCGGAGCATGCGTGTCTTGCTCCGCCGAGGTTAACATGGGCACAAGCGGCAGGGAGCATAGGCAGGGAGGGGGAAGGGGGGAGGTGAGGTAACCGATGGCAACGACAACAATTTTAAATCGGTGCATTGCCATTGGTTGCCCAGTATCTAAGAAGGACTTTAGGCGCGAATTGAGGCAGTTGGGAATCAGCAGCGAAGCAAGCGGCAGATTTCTGCTTTTGCACCGTTGGTGATTTCTGGCAGCCTCAATTTTTTGTCGGTCGGTTTTTGAATTTTTACCACGGCGCGATTCCCAGTGTTTTCGGCGCCATGAGGAGAGCTAGGGCCAGGTCGGTGGCTCCCACCCCTGGGGCAACCTCCGATCGTTTGCAGGCAAAGACTGGCAGCGTGGTACAGGTCCCGGGCACGGCCCATTCCCCTGGCTTGACAGCGGTAAGTTTGCCCCGGCATAGGGCTCTGCATGCGCAGCGGCTGCTGCCGATGGCCAGCATCCCACCCCCACAGCACGTTTCCTTCCACGGGATTGCCCTTTCCCCCTCCGACTCGAGTGAGAGCGGCCCCGAGCCGGCTGATGCCCAGCCCCCCTCGCCCCCAGCCTTTTTTGACCACCCTCCGCTCACCTCCTTGCTGCGGGGGGCGGCCGCTGATATTTTCATTGATGCTCCGGGCAGGGACTTGAGGCGCCCACTGGGACTACCGGCGGGCCCAAGCAAGCAAAGCCATGTTTTCGCCAACGACGAGGATCCCCCAGCCTCCCAAGCAGAACCGGCCCTTCACGTGGTCTCTCCCGCCCCCAGTAGATGATGTGTTCCACAAGGCCAGCGCAGGCCCGATCCAGCAGTGGCGGCTCAGAGTGAGCTGCATTTCAGCAAGGCCCGGTGTAGTGGGGGGTGGGGCTGAGAGCAAGGGGGTGGCGACATGACCTTTTTAGGCACACATCAGCTCCCTATGCGCCCTGCTCTTCCTGAGGGGCAACAATCATGGCAGACAGTGTGCAGGGAGGGTAGGAAAGGGAAGCAGCCAGTCAGTAGACAGGCGGGAGGGGTGAGGGAGCATGGAGCAGCTGGTGTGGGGGAGGGCCCAATTCCATCCTCATGCCTCGGCCCTTTGGTCCCGGTCCCAGACAGAGAGGGGGTGAGGGGAGGCCTCACAACTGCCTTGATTGAGGACATCCTGGGTCACAATGTGGGTTCCTGGTTCAGAAGCTCCCAGGCTGTATTTGGCACCAGCAGAGGGGGTATAGAAGGAATCGGGGGTTGGCAACAGGAGGTAGGAGGCCACATTGGGGAGGTGGTTTTCCCCGCAGGTGCTTGGATTAGGGGCGAGTCCTGGGGGGAGGGAAGGGAGCGGGGTGCCCCACCAGCAGCTTTTTGAGGTTCAGCATCATGCCCCAGCGGCTTCATGAATAGGCAGGGGGTGGACGGGGTGGGTGGATCTTTCACAGATGCGGAGACGTGAAGGTCCCAGGAACATCGCGGCAAGAGGCTTGGAGAGAGCGGGAGTTCCAGGCGAAGCGGGGGGACCCGAGGACCAGACTGGATGGCATTGACAGAGTGTACAGCAGAACCACGGAGCAGCAGTGTGTCAGGAGTTCCGGAAAGCAGTGCATCTGGAGAGGGAACAGGTACGACAGCTGGGGGGGGGGGGGGGGGGGGTAGTGCACGTAAGTAGAGGATATGCGAGGAAGAAAAACAGGGCTCAGGCCAGCAGTTCTTCTAGCTTGTCTTCATCATCTATGAGCTCAAGTGACTTAGATCCGGGTCGGCGCTCAGCCTTAGCAGAGGGCCCAAGGCAAGACATGGGGCACCTGGCATTGGCTTCCTTAACCGAATTGTGGGAGAGGTGCCCAAGCGCTTAGTTAAGCGTATCTGTAGGCGTAAATCTGTAAATATATTCAAGTTGTTAGAGGGTAGACGGGGCAGGTGGAAAGACAAAAAGAAGGCCAAAAAGAAAAACAAAAGAGACGGGGCTAGCTCAAAAATTTCAAAGAATATAGTCAACTGGGTTCGGGGTTTTTTGCGCCTGGCCAGCGTGGTTAGTCATTTTGATCCTACTCAGTTTGGGGCTTTGCTGTCATATGCTGACAGCATTCTCGGGGCATTCAAGGAATACGAAGGTTGGGCTTGTCTCAACTACGATGAGAAGTTCCGTGACAAAATGACAGGGAACAAATTTATGTCCTGGGGCACGCAGGACATTCATCTGTGGCTTACTCAGATGACGAACAAGGGAGTAAGTGCCAGCAGAAGTGCAGGGGGGGGGCGGAGGCACTAGCGGTGGCACAGCAGGGTACGGCGTTGGGGGGAGTAAGGGTGGTTGCTTTCAAGGTTCAGGAATTATCTGCAAGATTGAACCAGGAAGCAATGCCACCGTGAGTGGGTCAGACCTCTGCTGGAGGTTCAACAAGCTTATGTGTTTGTTTCCCGAATGTAAATTCAGGCCCGCTTGTGCCTCATGCGGTGGTACCCATCCGGCCACTAAGTGCTCGCAAGGACAGGTTACTGCCCTATCCAAAGGCGGTAAACTATGAAGTACTGTATCAAAAGGCGGAGTCACCGATTGAGCTCTCAGCTTTAAAAGAGAGTTTGCGGTGTTACCCAGACTTAGCGGTTGCTTCCTTGTTGAGCGTGGGGTTTAGTTTTGGTTTTTTTATCCCATGTGAGGGAGCGGGGGGAGAGTGAGGAATTCCAGATCAGTTTCTAGAATGGCGGCAGTAGTGCGTGAAAAGTTACAGGCAGAAATCCAATTGGGGAGGGTGGTGGGGTCTTTTGAAGCTTGACCGTTTGATAGCATGCATTTATCGCCATTGGCGGTCATCCCAAAGAAGGTGCCGGGTAAGTTCAGGTTGATCCTGAATTTATCATATCCGGAGGGATTGTCAGTAAACAACTTTATCCCGCAGCAAGAGTGTACGATAAAATATGCTTCCTTTGATGAGGCGATAGCTTTGGTGCGCAGTGCTGGGCCCAGGGCTTTGCTAGCCAAAATGGATATAGAATCTGCTTTCAGGCTTCTACCTATTAACCCATTGAGTTTCCCCTATTGGTTTTTTATTTTGAAGGAGGTTATTTCATCGACTGCTGTTTGCCCATGGGTTGCGCTATTTTGTGTGCGCTCTTCGAAGCTTTTAGCACTTTTATCCAATGGGCCACGATGCAGTACAATGGTTATGAAGCCATGTTACATTATTTATTTATTTATTTATTTAGGTTTTTTATATACCGGCATTCATAAACAAGTCACATCATGCTGGTTTACATAGAAACAAGGGGTGCATAGAACAGTAGAACTAAACTGGTGCAAAGGGGAAGCAGTTACAAAAAACCAAGGGTAGAATAACTGGGAGAGAGAAAAAAGAGGAACATTGGGGAGCAAAAAAGAATTGTATTGGGATAAGATAAATAACTTAATGAATATTTACAGTAACATTGTTACAGGAGTTGGAGGTGGTTATGGGTTGTCCGGGAATGCTTGTTGGAAAAGCCAGGTCTTCAATCTTTTGCGGAAAGTTGGTAGGCAGGTAGACATTACTTAGATGATTTCTTGTTTGTTGGGCCGAGCGGGTCAAGTGTCTGTCAGTGTTAGTTAACAGGTTTCTTGGAAATAGCTAGGTCCTTAGGAGTGCCCATTGCGCAGGACAAAATGGAGGGGCCAGTCACTACACTTACTTTCTTAGGGATTGAATTGGATTCAGTAGCTATGGTGTCGCGGTTGCCATTGGAGAAGGTAGTTAAGTTGAGAGAATTAGTGAGGCTCGTCCAAGGATCGGTTAAAATGACCCTGAAGCAGATGCAATCCTTGATCAGTTCCCTCAACTTTGCATGCCAGGTTATACTGATGGGTCGGGCATTTATCCGCAAGTTGTCAGCCAGAACGGTTGGGGTAAGGGCAGGTCATCATTTTATCCGTGTTACACAAGTGGTAAAGGACGAATTGGGGATTTGGGAGAGTTTTCTAGATTCTTTTAATGGAGTGTGCATGATGCAGGAGGCCGAGATATCGAACGAGGACTTGGAACTGTATTCTGATACCTCTGGGGCGACTGGTTTTGGTTTATACTTCCAGGGGCAGTGGTGCGCGGCACGGTGGCCAGAGGAGTGGGTGTCTGAGAGGTTAATGAGAAATATAACATTCTTGGAGCTGTTCCCTATAATAGTGGCGCTAACGATTTGGGGGAAAGGGTTGCAGAATAAAAAAGTAGTGTGGTGGTGTGATAATTTCGGGGTGGTTCAGGTGGTCAACAAGCAGTCTGCAAAGTGTTCTAGGGTGTCGGGTGTTGCTTAGGGAAATGTCCTTCCTATGCATACGATGGAATGTAACTTTATGGGCAAGGCATATGCCCGGTAACATAAATTTGATTGCCGATGCTCTTTCTCGTTTCAAGTGGGACGCCTTCAAGGCCGAGGCTCCTCAAGCAAGTTTGCAGGGAGAGACTTTCCCAGAGCATCTTTAGCAACTTGGCAGGAGGACACGTGGAACTTGATTCGACAATCCTTGGCACTGGCTACTTGGAGATCTTATTTGGCAGGCAGAGGAGTGGTGGCTTGCTTTTTTCAGACTTTGGGGTAGAATGGGGGGACAGTGTAGGAGGGCGATGTGGTACAGTTTATTTTGTGGGCAAAGGAGGTTGGTTACTCGTTGGCATCTGTGAGATGCCAATTAGTGGGTTTCACATTTTTTTCTGAAACTGGGGGGTTGGGAAAACCCGATTAGCAGTTTTCTGGTGAGACGAGTTTTTAGGGGGATGGAGTAGAGGGTACACTGAGCAGGGGGATAAACGGAAACTGATCCAGTATTTAGACCTGTTGAAAATAGTGGAGCACTTGGCAGTGGTGTGTTGGTCTAGGTTCGAGGTTTTGGTGTTCCGAGTTGTGCTCTCCTTGGCGTTTTCTGGAGCATTGAGGATCAGCGAATTGATCGCCAGATCCAAGGCAAGTAAGGATGGGGTGGGGTTGAGGGCCCAAGATGCTTGGGTTTATGAGTACCGTGTGACATTGTGTATTCGGAAATCCAAGACGGATCAAAAAGGAAAGGGGTTTTGGATTTCCTTGGCGTGGGCGCATGATGAGCTTGTTTGTCCGGTGTGGAGCGCGCAAGCTTTCATACGAGTACAGCCGGAAACTGGGGGTTTCTTTTTAGTTCATGAGGACGGTTTACCATTAACCATTTTCCAATTTGCTCGGGTGCTACAATGTGTGGTGGACGACTTAAGGTGGAAGGTGAGGAGGTACTCGCCTCATTCTTTTCGGATAGGTGTAGTGACTACCGCAGCGGTCGGCTCGGTTCAAACACTCGGACATTGGAAATCAGTGGCTTTCTGGTCTTATGTGCGGAAGAGAGGGGGAGTGGAGGGGTCCTTACTGACTTGGCTAATCCAGTTCTTTGCATTGCAGACAAGGCAGGGGTTGCATCTAATTGGGAATGTGCCTGGGTCGTGGGCCATTCTTTTGTTCACCGTGCACAGTGAAGAGCAGTGAAGAGGCCTTACGGTGAACATTTGAATTTGAATACTAGTCAGTGGATTGTGCGTTGAGGTATGAGATGGGGATAGTTGCTTTCTTTCCTCCAAGGGAAGGTTAAATATGGGGTGTGCCATGGCTAATGATTATTGATTTGGGGGGAAATGACTTTGGTAAAGTGTCATGCCGTGAGTTGGTGGCAATTATATGAAAAGATTTGGCCAGTATTATAAACAGAATGCTGGGTAAGATGGTGGGTTGGTCCGATATTATAGTTCGGATCATGCACCGATGGAGCCCTTATGGCGTAATGGTGTCAAAAGGCTGAATCGCCAAATTGGCAAATGGTTGATTCAACAGGGTATTTTTTGAGTGCAGCATACTTGGTCATGGGAAGTATTGGGGGGGGGGGTTATTTCTAGGCGACGGGGTACATCTTTCGGACATTGGAATGGACTTATTCAACAATGCCCTGGAGGAAAGATTCGAGCAACAACTGCATTAGATGGTGGCTGCAGTGGGGGAACAAAGGCAAACGGGTTGCCTTTGTTTGTGGCGGAAAATCCGAGCCCTAAGTTGTAATGTATTGGATTGGATTGTGAAGGACATTGGAGGGGGAGAAATGCTCATGTAGTTTGGGGCTGCTACACAGGAAGGTCTAAATAGCAAGGGGGGGGGGGGGGGGGCGATGCTCAGGCCGCATGCTTACCCTCGCTGGTGCCATGGCGGGGTAAGAGATGGGGGAGTGTCGAAGTAGTCTTACCATTGGGATGCGGTGGTAAGTGAAGAGGGGCAAGATGGAGGAGGGGTAGGGGATTATGTTTTGGTGTTATGTATAATAAGTTGTGGGGCTCAGGTTGTGTTTTATAATAAACTGCAGCCTTGTTTTAAAGACACATTGATGTTCCTGTGTTTTGTACTGGACTCTCTACCTGGGTAACATCAAATTAGGTGGAGAGAATATTGCACCAATCTCATCTTTGGGTGAGTTTCCTCTCTCCCAAGGTCATCAAATCTTCACAAGAGAGCACTGTTCTGTTCGTATGTCTCACGTTGAATGTCAAAGTGGCCCCTAACCCCCTATACAAATACGTAAACCTCATCTTGAGTTACTAGGTGGGCTTTCCATAGGGATACAAATACCTTTCTAGGGAGAGGACATTATGGCTAGTCTCTCTCTCTCTCTCTCTCTCTCTCTCTCTCCTCCAGTGGTTGATTGCAGGAAATATAACAGGTCTGGCATATATCACAAAGTGTGAAAACATTATCACAATTTTCACTAAGTTAGGTATTAGTGCAAATTGCAATAAACTGTCTATTTGCATAAAATACACCCCTTTTGCTATCACATGCGATACTTATTGCATTTTGATAAATCCAGACCTTAATTGGTTAGAGTAGTAACTGCCGCAATAAGCAAGCTACTCCCATAATTATTTGTTTACCTAGCCTGTGCAATTCATTCCTTGTTGGTTGTTGTCTGAATATAAATCATCTTTTCTTCATTCCCCCTCCATTGAAGCAGTGAGCTGTGCTGGACATGTATTCCAAATGAAGTATCAGGCTTAATTGATTTGGGGTAGTAACCGCCATAACACCCATGCTTATTTGTTTAACCAGACTATGTAATTCAGTCTTTGTTGGTTATTGTCTGAATATAAATCCTCTTTTCTTCATCCCCCTTGTCATTGAAGCAGAGGTCTATGCTGGATATGCATTGAAAGTGATCAAGCTTATTTGGTTTGGGGTAGTAACCACAACAAGCAAGCTACTTCCCCACTTTTTTGTGAATATAAATCCTTTTTTCCACATTTCCTCTTCCCTTATGTTTATTGAATAAGGGGATTAATCTCCAGGTAGTAGCTGTCATTCCCACAAGCCACCCCCATGCCTCTTCTCTTCATTCAAATCCTCTAGACTTTATGGATCCACAGTGTTTATCCCACGCCCCTATGAAATCCTTCACAGTTCCAGGCATCCACATTGGTTCTGAGTCTTCCTCCCTGGTGCTTCAAATCGTGACGCCTGGTTCTGCTGATTTTTTTCCAATGGAAAAGGTTTGTCGTTGTCTTTGGATCATTAAAACCTTTCAAGTATCTGAAAGTCTGTATCATATCACCTCTGCTCCTCCTTTCCTCCAGGGTGTACATATTTAGATTCTTCAATCTCTCCTCATAAGTCATTCGATGAAGACCATCTATCTTTTTGGTTGCCCTTCTCTGGACTGCCTCCATCCTGTCTCTGGCCCTTCAGAGATACGGTCTCCAGAACTGAGCACAGTACTCCAAATGAGGCCTCACCAAGGACCTGTACAAGGGGATACTCACTTCCCTTTTCTTACTTGATATTCCTCTCTCTATGCAGCCCAGCATTCTTCTGGCTTTATGCAGCCCAGCATTCTTCTGGCTTTAAATCCCAAACTCTTCCCCTTTTTCTAATTTGCATCACACTATGCATTATGGATAACACTTTGATAAATTACCCCCTTATTATTATTATTATTATTATTATTATTATTATTATTATTATTTATTATTATTATTTATTATTATTATTTTTAATTTTTATATACCGAGGTTCTTATAGAGACTATAAATCACTCCGGTTTACATATAACGATAAACTGCCCAACAGAGATAAGGGGGCTTTACATAGAACAGTGGTACATATGGAACATTATAACTGGATGACAATTTAACATAATGATAATAAATAATATAGAATAGTTTTACTTGTAATTAATAAAATTATGTAATATAAACTGTATAATTTAAATATTTAACTTGGATATAGTGACATATTAACCATGCCAAATATAAATAATAAGATAAAATGAATTTTGAACTTAGAAATTGTAGTCCAGTTGCAGAGGAAAATATAAATAAGATTAATTTTTAGAACTCAAAGATTGTTGTCCCTTAGATTGGTAATGTACAGTAGTCCATCTCTGGTTGAATAGCCAGACAACATCATTCTTGACTTTGGACTACATGCAAGGTTTCACAAGGAAAAGGAGATACAACATTAAAAATGTTAATTTGTTTGTTTAAGATCACATAGAGTTATGATAAAGTAAATATTTAGGATTATATCATATGAATTCTCCAGACAATTTTTGTCACTATAACAAATAGAATTCCTCTCCATACAAAAATATTGGGGTCTAATATGTTATTATTATTCAATGCTTTAAATTATAACCCATAATGGAATCTTTAAGTCAACTCAAATCATAAAGATAATAATATAGGGATTTGATTTTGATATTTTCTAGTCCTGGATTTTATATTGAGAAAGGCAGTAATATAGATCAGGGCTCCTCTAACTTTTTTGGAGAAAGGGCACAAAAACCATTTTGAGCCATTGAGATGACTGGACGAGCATCATCTTCAGCAGCAGGGAACATGGCAGTAAGAGGAAACTGGCTTCAATTAGAAGACAAGATGTGCTGCTTGACATGCAAAATGAAAAAAGCAAAAAGCTTTGTTTCTTAATTGGATCAATACAGCAATTTTTCAATGTTGAAACAGAAATCAGACCAGTATAATAGAACAAAAGTCTACCATACAAATCAACATCAAGCTAAAGACAAAAGAAGCAAAACAAAAGGAACCAATGGAAGTTTGGGTTCTTCGTGCCAAAAAAAAAATTGAAATTGTGTTCAACTGTACAACCTGCACAAAAGCCTTACAAATGAGGCTGTATGAGTCCAATAAACCAGTCTGCAGCAGCAGTTCCAACATGGAACTGAAGACAAAAGAATCACGATGACAGAGGAGTCCAACTGGAACTGTCTCACATGTGTCAATATGACCCTTCGCCACCACCACCACCACCACTGTTGGCGTTGGAAAACAAAGTCCCAGTATGCCAGGAGGCCAGTCTGAAGCAGCCTCAACAGCAGCAATCATCCCAACAGGAAATAAAACTAACAAGGCTAGAGTAGTAGAACAAATCTGCTATTATGAAACCTAGTGTACCAATTCTTAAAAAATGATATCCAATATGTAATGATTAAACACTTGTAGTAACATAGTAAATGACAGCAGATAAAGACCAAAATGGTCCATCTATTCTGGGAAGCAGATGTTTAGGGTTATAACTGCTGTTCCATGCTGGTTACCCCTATGTAAAAATGTTACACCAAAAAGTACTACAGGTTATCTCAGTTCTTAATTTCCATCTTCTAGCCAGTAGGGATCTTGTGTGTTTGCCCCACACTTTTTGCATTCTTTTACCATTCTGGTCTATATATGCTCTTTGAATTAAATATTTTTTACATTTGCTCTCTTTATCTTTTTTTGCTACAGCCTAATGTTTCTAGTCTCTACTCTGATTTTTGCTTTGATTGTTGTCTCCTTATTCCTTTTTCTGGGTTTCCTTTCCTTTTATTTGTCCATTTTCCCTTCCCTCCATCTGTTTGTTATTTATGTATTGTATTTATTTCTTTTATGCTATTTCCTGTCATCTTTTTCACTTTCCTGCCTCTTTCCTTTCTGTACATCACTACCTCTTCAATTTTCTCCATCTCCATCCCTCCCAATTTCACATCTGCCTCATGTCTTATTTCTCCATTTCACATCACTAACTGTATCACAGCATTCCCTTCTCCCCTTCTCCCCATATCCCCTTTCCCCCTTCTCCCGGCGTTCTCTTCCACATTCACTTCCAGCATCTCTTTTTCTCATTTTACTTTTCTCACAATCCCTTCCCTTCTCCCTTCAGTATCTCTCCTCTTTTCCCCTCTCCATCTTCCCTGCCTTGTCTCATTCTCATCCCTACTCTACTGACATTTCTCTTCAATTTTCCCCTCTCTACTCAGTAGGGATGTGAATCGTTTTTTGACGATTTAAAAAAATCGACAGATATTTTTTAAATCGTCAAAAATAGTTAGAGTGCGCGAAACAATAGAAATTCCCCCGATTTATCGTGAAAAATCGTTAATGGGGTTAGTGTCCACTAACGGGAGTTATTTGGGGGGAGGGCGGGAAAACCAGCACACCAAAACTCCTCTTAAACCCACCCCAACCCTTTAAAACTAATCCCTTACCTTCCCCCACCCTCCCAACCCCCCCCCCCCCCAAAACCTTTTAGAAATACATGGTGATCTACTGGGAGTCCCGGGAGCGATCTCCTGCTCTCAGGCTGTCGGCTGCCATTAATAAAAATGGCGCTGATGGCCCGATAAAAAAAACCCACCCGACCCTTTACAAATGACCCCTTTGCTTCCCCCACCCCCCAAAACCTTTTACATGTACCTGGTGGTCTAGCGGGGGGTCCGGGATCCATCCCCTGCACTCATACCCTCGGTGCTGGACCAGTTTCAAAATGGCGCCGATCGCCTTTGCCCTCACTATGTCACAGGGGCCGACGGTCAGCCCCTGTGACATAGTGAGGGCAAAAGCGATCGGCGCCATTTTGAGTACTGGCATCCGATAGCCGGAGTGCAGGAGGTCGATCCCGGACCCCCGCTGGACTTTTGGCAAGTCTTGTGGGGGTCAGGAGGGTCCCCCAAGACTTGCCAAAAGTCCCTGGGGGTCCAGCGGGGGTCCAGGAGCGATCTCCTTCACTCGGGCCATCGGCTGCCAGTAAGCAAATTGGCGCCGATAGCCTTTGCCCTTACTATGTCACAGGGGCTACCGGTGCCATTGGTCAGCCCCTGTCACATGGTAGGAGCACAAGATGGCACTGATGGCCATGTGACAGGGGCTGACCAATGGCACCGGTAGCCCCTGTGACATAGTAGGTCAGAGGCTATCGGCACCATTTGATACTGGCACGGAGGGTATGAGTGCAAGGGATGGCTCCCGGACCCCCCCCCCCCCCCCCCCCCCGCTAGACCACCAGGTACATGTAAAAGGTTTTGGGGGGGGTTCGGGAGGGTGGGGAAGCTAAGGGGTCAATTTTAAAGGGTCGGGGTGGGGTTTTTTTTATCTGCTCGGTCCTCACTAAAAAAAAATTAGTGATGTGAATTAGAATCGGAACAGATTCCGATTCACATCTCTACATATCAGATTTTGTTCTCCCTCCAGCCGAACCCAATCGTTAAAACGATCGGGCAGGGGAGAGGAGAGAGAAGGTTCGTGTGCTGGAGAAGCCCTCCTTTGTTCCTGCTACCGCCGGTAAATTTAAAGATTGCCTACCTGAACATTTTGCTGAGGAGAGACCCGGACAGGGGGCGGGACCCGGAAGTGACGTCTCCGGGAGGCACCCCCGCAGGCCGATAAAAATCACAGCCCTGCGGCACTCGAATTGGGAGAGGAGAGAGAAGGTTCGTGTGCTGGAGAAGCCCTCCTTTGTTCCTGCTACTGCCGGTAAATTTAAAGATTGCCTACCTGAACTTTTTGCTGAGGAGAGACCCGGACAGTGGGCGGGACCCGGAAGTGACGTCTCCGGGAGGCACCCCCGCGGGCCGATAAAAATCACAGCCCTGCGGCACTCGAATTGGGAGAGGAGAGAGAAGGTTCATGTGCTGGAGAAGCCCTCCTTTGTTCCTGCTACCGCCGGTAAATTTAAAGATTGCCTACCTGAACTTTTTGCTGAGGAGAGACCCGGACAGGGGGCGGGACCCGGAAGTGACGTCTCCGGGAGGCACCCCCGCGGGCAGATAAAAATCACAGCCCTGCGGCGCGCAGCCAAAGCCGCGCGCCAAAGGGGCGTGCCCCTGGTAAAAGAAAAAAGGAAAAAGAAATGGGCAGGAAACATAAGTCAAAGACTATTACTTCATCACCAATATCTCCGTTGTCAAAAAAAGTTGGACCAATGGATTCACACATAACTAGGATGCGTGAATCCGTTGTAGAGGGATTAATAGAAGGGGCTGCTATGGCAGCAGTACCCTCTACCCCCAAGTCCTCACAGCCTCTCTTCCTGAATTCATTAACACCTGATAACCCTGGGTGTAATATCCAAAATAGTAATGTTATAGAAAATGAGGGTATAGGTAGAAATACCATTGTTCTGTGTCCAACGGTTCCTGTGTTTGATATAACAGTGAAAGAATGTGTGCCAGAACCTGAAAATGTTACTATGTTGGACTTGTGGAGATTAATGATGAGTATGGATAAGAAGTTTTCAGGGACGGTATCTAAAGTTCATACTTTTTCTGAAGAAACCAGGGAAAAACTGTTGGATTTAGATAAAAGAACTGAAAAAATGGAGCTATCAATGGCAAATTTGGATCCTGTTGTTAAAAATATACAGGCAACTAATGTGACTTTCATAAAGGATAATTTAATATTGCATTCTAGGTTGGAAATGATGGAGAATGATATGAGATCTCATAATTTGCGTTTATTAAATTTTCCTAAATCCAGACTGATGTCAGAGATAGAATTGTTTAAGAAATATTTAGTTGAAATTCTTTCATATGAATCTCAGGCTATACCCAATATCTCAAAAATGTATTACTTGCCTATTAGGAAAATTACACAGGCTGCTGAGGGAGGGGTAGATACACTGGAGAGTCCAGGTGTGACTACCTTCCTTGAGGATTCTTTGGATAACATTGAATCTAGAGCTACCTTGCTTGTTACCTTTTTGTTAAAAAAAGATAAAGATCTGTTCTTTAATAAGTACTTTCAAAACAAAAATTTCAACTTTTGTGGACAAAAGATACAGATCTTTCCTGACGTGTCACGGGTAACTCAAGCAAGGAGGAAACAATTTTTATCATTAAAACAGGCAGTCTTGGATTTAGGTGTTATTTTCTTTTTGAAATTCCCATGTAAATGCCAGATTACATATCAATCAAACAAGTTTGTTTTCTTTGACCCTTTACAGTTACAGCGTTTTATTGGGGATAAAGTACAGATTTCTCAGTAATTTAGGAATGGGGTGGATAAAATAATTGACTAGCACTCATATCCATATTTCTCCTTTCCCCTTGATGTGGGCTAGTACAGATATATTTTGTTGAAGTACATTTGTATTAAATTTTTCTTGAACTGTATGCATGATACAATTACTTGATGTAAATGTTATAATTTGAAAAATTATAAAAAAAAAACAAAAACAAAACGATCGGGCACACGATTCACATCCCTACTACTCAGTGTCTCAGATTCTCTCTTTTCTCCAGCATTTCCTCTTTCGTTTCCTAACCTCTTCCTCCTATTCTTGTCTATCTCTCTCCATCTCCCCTTTTCTTTTATCTCCTCTCTCTAGCATCTTCCCTTTTCTCTTCCCTGTCCTGACAGACACAGTTTTCCATTTCCTTTTTTTTGTGCTAGTTGCCTCCTTCCTCTGCGTTAGGGGTGTGCATTCATTTTCGACGTATTATGAATCCGCAATGTATATGCCACATTAGTTGTATTCATGGGGGTTCTGAAATGTATGGCGAACCCCCACAAATACAACGGATCACCAATGAATAGCCCCTCCCCCACCCTCCTGATCCACCCGACTTGCCAAAAGTACCTGGTGGTCCAGTGGGGTTCCTGGAGCAATCTCCTGCACTCGGGTCATCGGCTGCCATTATTCAAAATGGCGCCGATAGCCTTTGCCCTTACTATGTCACAGGGGCTATCGGCGCCATTTTGAATACCGGCAGCCAACAGCCAGAGTGCAGGAGATCGCTCCAGGAACCCTGCCAGACCACCAGGTACTTTTGGCAAGTCTTGGGGGGGGGGGGGGGTCAGGAGGATGGGGGGTTGTAGGGGGGTTGGGATGGGGTTTTTTGGTGGGAACGAATGTATTTTTGACATATGAATGGATTGGGGGCCCCCGAGAACAGATGCAACGGATTTGGACCCCTACGAATCCGAATCCCGAATGGGACGAATCCGTCCCTGCTGCACATCCCTACTCTGCATACCATGGTGATTTTAGTTTGTGTTTTCCTCCTCAGCCCTTCAGTAGTGCTTCAGCCTTACCTTCTCTTGCTATACCACTGGAAAGCCACTGGCTCATGCCCCACTCTCCTGGCTCACACAACTGCTGCCTTTTTCTGATGATACTGCAACTGCCCCACATTGTGGTGCCTATCTTTCTGAGTGAAATGCAAAGAGATCAAATAAGATTATTCAGAAGGCCAAATATGGTTTGTGGGGCATAGTTTTGAACCTTTACTATAGATCCTAAAAATGATTAAAAAGACATTGTATCCTTGGCTACTGTAAAGATATAGAGGCCAAACTTCAAAAAAGCCTCAAATGGAAAACGTATCCATTTGAACAAGGCTGGAAAAGTTACCTTATCCTGGATATTAAGAGATATAAATAACCTACTGCATATCTCTAATTAAAGTTATCCAGCTTCTTTTAAAGATAATTGGCTATATTTTGAATATTGCCAGTTAGGTTTAAATTATCCAGCCTTGTGTGGCCAAATAACTTTAGCCTTAACTGGCTATATTCACAAGAATATTGCTGGTTAAGTGGAGAAAGACCTTTAAAATTGGTGTGGATAGATCTGGAAGGGTGAGAGAGAAAGAGGTGCGGATTACCTCAGTTTTTCCTTCATCTATTGTCTATGCCTCCCTTATTTTGCCGATACAGTAAAAGTCACGGGAGAGTGGGCGAGCGCCCGATCTCCAAGCAGGCGCACAGGCCACTCTCCTGTGCGCGCGATTTAGTATCTGCCTGCATGCAAATGAGGGCCCGTGGTAAAAAGAGGCGCTAGGGACACTAGCGCATCCCTAGCACCTCTTTTTTGACAGGAGTGGCGGCTGTCAGCGAGTTTGACAGCCGACGCTCAATTTTGCTGGCGTCGGTTCTCAAACCTGCTGACAGCCACAGGTTCGGAAACCGGATGCCGGCAAGATTGAGCATCTCGTTTTCAACCCGCGGGCCGATTTTAAATTTTATTTTTAAATTTTTAATTATTTTTAACTTTTGGGACCTCCTACTTAACATCGCCATGATATTAAGTCGGAGGGTGTACAGAAAAGCCGTTTTTATTTTTTCTATGCACTTTCCCGGTGCCGGCAGAAATGAATGCCTACCTTTGGGTAGGCACTAATTTCTGAAAGTAAAATGTGTGGCTTGGCTGCACATTTTACTTACTGAATCGCGGGGGAATAACAAATAGGGCCAACAACATGCATTTGCATGTTGCGGGCGCTATTAGTTTCGGGGGGGTTGGACTCACGTTTTCGACGTGCTATTACCTCTTACTGAATAAGGGGTAAAGCTAGCACGTCGAAACCGCAGGTTAACAGTGTGCTCTGCCGGAGCGCACTGTACTGTATAGGAAAAGAGAATGTTATGTCTTAATAGGCAAACAGTGCTTTGTGGAGTAATCTAGTGGCTAGAGAAGTGCAATGATAAGCAGGGAAGCCAGGGAGGGATTCTTATCCTATTTATCTCAGTAACATTCTTTATGATCTTGGGAAATTCACCTCACCTTCCATTGTTTCAGGTACAAAAATAGATTATAAACCCTCTGGGGTCAGGGATATTGTACCTGAATGTAACTTGCCTTGAGCATGGATTGGGAAAGACAAGAAATTACATCAAAATTAAATATAAATATATATATATATATATATATATATATATATATATATATATATATATAAACAACCTAGCCTTTATTTCCCTGTGAAACCATGTGTGGTTGAAAATTGGAAAATGAAAATAAAGTGTTAAAAAAATAGGATAAAATAAATGTTTTGGGGTTGAATAACTGTTCTGTCCCTTATAATTCAACATGATTTCAAACATTGTTTTTCCTTGAGGGGGATTATCTACCCACTGGAGGAGACAATGAATATGGCGAGATATGATAGAAAGCTTCAAAAATATGACAGGCTTCAATAAAGAATCTAAAAGGGAAATCTTCCACGGAAAAGGAAATTCAAGAACAAGGGGTCATTATGGGAACTGATGTTGTTGCAGGTAGGGAGGTGTAGAGGAAATAGGGAAAAATTATTATTATTTTTTTTACTGAGAGGGTGAATGATTCCTGGAGCAGCCTACTGGCAGAGGTGGTAGCAACCGAAATGGTGTTGGAGTTTTAAAACGCTTAGGAAAGGCACAGAGCATGGTGCCCTGACCAGACCACTGAGGGATAACAGGAGGAAGAAATGAAAGAGAGGGACACACTTGGCAGAGTTGTGGAAAGCAGTGTGAGAGCACAGTTGAGGGCAAGGGTTGGGGGGGGGGGGGAAGGGAAGAGAGGAGAAGATGGTGTTGGTTTAGACAATGGGAATTTATGTGCTCATCTACCCAAGTTCATAGAGTACCAGAGAGAAGGAGTCTTAATCTGGGCAGATTGAATGGGCCAATTGGTCTTTCTCAGCCATTATGTTCTATGGCACTATGTTTAATGTTATAACTACGGAAGGAATAGGCATCACCTACTTCTGAAGTCCTCATTTTTTCACAGCTTTTAAATTAAAAATAAAGGCCATTTCAAAGTGCCCTTAATTGTTCGAAATGTGTTTGCAGTTCTGATTTTAGCTCAAAGGCGCATCAGAGGAAAAAGAATATTTATATTGCTTATTTATCACTTGTATTCCAAAACACAAAATTATCTCTGCTCCAAATTAATATGATTGCTTGCATAAACCATATTATTAAAGAGAGGTCATTTCATAGAACAAGAAGTCAATATTCTTAAATGTTTTAGAGGTAGATTTGTGGCTTATTTAAGAATGCAGTTTCAGTGCTGCTCACAAGAGACTTCATGTAAATCCCATGCTTATAGAAAATCTTGTCTTCCATTTCCTGCCTAAAGGAAAAATCTTTGTCGAACATAAGAGTCTCTGAAGCCTGTGAATTCCCTTCCCAGCAGGGGTACCTCCCAGATAAATAAACAGAGGGAGCCATAGAAAGTCTTAGAACAGGAGTTATAAAGCAAAATATAGATCAACTATATACAATAGTGCAGGGATATCTAAGTTCAGTCCTCAAGAGCCACAAGCAGGCCTGGTTTTCAGGATATCCACAATGAATATGCATGAGGTAGATTTGAATGCACTGCTTCCCTTGTATGCAAAACTATATCATGCATATTCGTTGTAGATATCCTGAAAACCAGGCCTGTTTGTGGCTCTTCAGGTCTGGAGTTGGCCACCCCTGCAATAGTGTCTCACGAATATACATTATGGGTATCCTGAAAATCAAGCTTGTTTGCTTCCTTTAAAGATCACAGTTAGAAAGCCCTGCTGTGAAGAGCCACAGAGAGATAATGCCAGTTGCTATATGTTAAGAAAAATGCAGCTATTATCTAAAAGATAGTGAGTGCAGTGAGAGTCAACATAAACTTTCTTTCCTGCATGATCATAAACCTAAGAAAATGTATGAAGTATTTTGTAATTAACCAATATTTCACTGGATCAAATAGAAACAAATTAAATGCATCTGAGATTCACTGGCAGTGCTTTTTATTTTTAGCTATCATTTGCGTTGCAAAGGACATGTATACACCAACATAAAAATCAACAAAATGCGTAACACAAAACCACATCCATCCATCTGTGGGCTGGCTGTGCCCATGAATGGAAGCATGACTCAGGCACTCCTCTCCTTCCATTGCTTGTGAGCGGGATGGGAAGAAAATGAATCAGACCATGTTTCCTCTTATGTCTGGGGTAGACCAGCCTATAAAATGAATGCAACTATACATAGGGTTGTTTTTTGTTTTTTTTTTCTTTCAGAAAGTGGACTTTATAATATAACAATCTATGTGGCAAAGGATCTTATTTTTTAAACTCATTTCATTTTTTGTAGCCCATTCATGTGGTCCTGGGAATCTCATTTTTCTACCCTCAAGACATGCAGCAGGGTCTGCCTAGCAGCTGGCTCTTCTTTACTTGTACGCATCAGTCCTGGAACTGAGAGGTCTGGTTTTCAGGTACCTTTTTTTTTGCTGGATAAAACATTACTGGCATTTCCGTGTGAAACTCTTCTCACAGTAGCAATGCCCAGCTGGATCCAAAAGAGCCTCAAAACTTTAATCACTTGAACTAATTCTGGGAGATACTTCTGAGCTGGGGATGACAGAATGCTCTCATAGACATGGGACTCACTCATGACCATGTTCAGCGTTAATGAGTCAATGTTTAATGTATCAATATTTTAAATTAATTATTGAAACTATATTTTTTTAGTTGTATGCCATTTTTGAACTCTCAATACAGGAAATTCAGTTGAAAATATGAATGAATAATACATAAGGCAAGGGAAACTGTAAAGTCACTGTGGAAAAAAGAGACCTGTAAGTAGCTTTCTTAAGTGATTCCCAGCCTATCAGCTAAAACCTCTTATGTGTTTAATTCCTGCACAGTTAAAATAGAACATAAAGCCCTGGATATGTTCATTCTGTAGCTAATGACTGACCTATTGTTTGACTAACACCAGCTCTGGGAGGAACAACATCCATGCTTCATATTCTGTTTCTTCTGTTGAACAACACGGTTTGAGAGAAAAGGGTTTTTACTAGCAGAGAAAACATATATAAAATTGGAAGTCATAACACAGTCACACAAAGGCAAGTTGAAGGTCTTATTTTTTCAGTGTGATTTATATAACCAAGGGAATTACCTTTTATAAGTAGTACACTAATGTACAATACGTCAGGTATTTTCTACAGCTCCTCAAGCTAAAGCCCCGAAAAGAGAAAATGGATCAGATGTATGATAGGCTAAGATATTATTTATTTATTTATTTATTTATTTATTTATAGTTTTTATATACCGATGTTCCTGTATAATATACATATCACACCGGTTTACAAGGAACTCAAACTGACGCCTCAGTGGGCAGTTTACATTGCAACAAGATAACAAGATAACAGATAATATGGGGGGGGCAGCGGAACTTGGCAAAGGATACAGAGATTAAGCATAAATAGCTAAATAGAGGTAACTAAATATACAAAATACAGTAAACAATGTACATAAGGTGAGTTGGGTCAGAGGCCAGGCTGATATTGTTTTCTTCCGGCTTTTAGATTCCTGGGAAAGCTTGTGCAAAAAACCAAGTCTTTAGTTTCTTTTTGAAAGTAATGTGGCACAATTCGAGGCGAAGGTCTAGAGGGAGCGCGTTCCAGAGTATGGGGCCAGCTGTGGATAGTGCGCGTTTCCTCAGGGAGATAGGAAGATAGCTGGATAAGTCTAAAAAATAATGTTACTTATCCAGATAAGTAGCTCTAATTGTTATACAACTATCTTACTTAGGGTAGGATTCAGCATTCCTCGTGGATTGATGAATCCCGCAAAAAAGGGGGCGGGGCGAAGGGGGGCAGGCCTGCGAAATGCTGCAGCCATTTGCACCACGGCAGTGCGATTTTGCCGGCCGCAGTGCAGCCAGCTGCAGCCTTTCGCAACTAATAGCAACACCGTAAAAGGCGTAAGTATTTGGCGCGCTACTGCCGGTGATAATGTTCCTCACATTATTGCCGGCAGTGGTGCCGCGGCTGACTTCTCCCCCTCCACACCCGTCTCCTCCCCTCCAGCTAATTTTAATCCTATCGCACGCGATAAACTTTTAGTAAATAACCCTCTTAGCCAGATGAGTAGTTTTATTTGAGAGTTATTCAGCTATCTTACCTCTAGATTCATCAAAATGCTATAATTTCGCATGGATAATGCCTGGGGTGAGAAATAGGGGTGTGTTCATGATAATTTTTGAAATTACTGCACCACATTAGCATGGTATTAAAGTTTTTGTGTGTTATAATGCTTGTATTTTGTGAGTGAGGAAGGAGAGGAAGAGCCTCTGGGGAAGTTGTCACAGTAGTCAACTATTTATATCACTATTGGAGGGCTAGCTAATAACTCGAGGTGAGGATTTGGTAGTGGTTTAGGGTTTTGTGGCCAGTTTGACATGCGTGAGATATACGAACAGCACAGTGAAGATTTTAAATCATTTGGAGTAAGGAAATTCTCACAAAGTTGAGATTTCTACAATGTTCTCTCGCCCTAGCTTGATGGGCTCTATACCAGGGTACACATTGAGATTTTATCTGTGAAATTTAACTAGTATTTATCCACATCAATCCCTATTCACACGTGTAAGTTGGCAGATCTTCTACGATGAGAGCTTGAGAGAAATAAACTTGTTTTTCAATTCCTCCAGTCCATCTCCGGGTCATCAAGACTAGGGGGGACTCCATGAAGTTAGCATGTGGCACATTTAAAACTAATTGGAGAAAGTTCTTTTTCACTCAACGCACAATTAAACTCTGGAATTTGTTGCCAGGGGATGTGGTTAGTGCAGTTAGTGTAACCGTGTTTAAAAAAGGATTGGATTAGTTCTGTTATAAAACAGCAAGTTGCACATGGAAATGCTTGCCTTGCCCGCAAATGCCCCAAGACTGTCTCTTTTTTTACATGCAAATATTTATGCCTGAACCCTTATTTACATATGTATGTTGACATTTAAAAATAGCATATGCATGAGTAATTCTGTTTATGTGCATGTATGGTCATTTTTTTGCATGCAACCTTTTGAAAATTCGCTTTTCAGTTGCCACTTACACATGTACAATAAGGAGTTTCCATGTAAATCGCTCATATGAACTTGAGTGGATTATCAGCCACCTAAATATATGCACAAAGTTCTTAACACGCTTAAACTTGGGAACATTAAAAAGAGGCATTGCAAAGGATCATGGGATATTACATGGACATGTTATGGATTTATGTGCATATCCTGAATTTTAAAAAAATGAAGCACATAAGTAGCATGCCATTTATGACCCTAAATTTAGGATATGTTTTGCAATGGGTTGTTACAAATGCATATTTAGCTACATACCAACCCATTGTTCAAACTGAATGATTGTAGTATCTTCTATTTGAAAATCAGATTTTTTTGTGTGAATGTACCCTATAAATGGGCAGCACCCCAGCGTGGCTGCATGAATGCAGCTAATAGCGAGCACCTGGAGCACCGGGATGGGCAGCCCCCCCTCCTTCCATACTTACCTGAGCGGTCCGGGGTGGCATTCATCATGTTGTAGGGTGGTGGGGGGAGGGGGCTCCTGGGTCAGTGCAGCAGGTCCTTCATCATGACAGGATAACGTGGCCTTGCCTGATTGGCCCGGCATCAAATGCAATGAGGAAATGTGTACATGACTTGGTGCCAGGCCAGCTGATTCGGCAAGCCGAGTGTTAACATCAACAGGGGGGGGGGCAGGGAGGGTAGCCGGTGGGAGATTTAAATCCCGCTGGCTAGCAAAGTTTGGCCCTTTTCCACCCAGCTCCAGTGGACACAGCATTTATGTTGTCCATGCGCCTGCAATTTCAATTATGGCCTGCCTAACCCAGTGACTAGAAGACTTGCCCTATAGGATTTCATGGATTCTATTCCTGCAATCAACACTCATGTAGCAGCTCCATCAACAGTAAGCAGAAACCTTTAAAAGAAATAATAGGGTTAGAATAAAAAAAGAAAAAATCAGGAGGGGTTAACAAGAGGGGCTCAGAGCTGCCCCTGGCACATTCCATATTATTAGATCAGAGGAGGATGGTGGCCAGCCAGTAATTGAATACACATAAAGCTAACTGGCATATATTTCCTGCCCCCCACCCCCAAAAAAGCAAAAGAGTCATCTTTCAGAGACATGGTACTCTTGTCTCCACCTAGTCCTCTAGCTCTTCCTGCTCCTTCCAGATCAAAATCTGTGGGATTATTGATTCCAACCCCCAATTTAAAAAAAAAAAAAAGAATAATTTAATAAATTTGGAAGTTAGAAGTTCTGGCTAATTTGGTTATTGTCACACCTAAGAGACTGACAGTTGCCTGGCATGGCAAGAGCACACATTGGAGTGCTGACATTTGAACGGATGCCTCTTCAGTCTACCTTCTCAACTGTGGCTCGGCAGCTCCCAAGCCTCCCAGCACAGTGCGCAGCAGGAGCATTAGTGGCTCCTGATAATGCAGCACCCATCAGGTTGGGACAGATTAATCCTGGCCTTATTGGAACACCCACTGGCATCTCTGATTAGGCAGGGAGCCAGAAGCCGATGGGGAAGAGGTAGAGGTACTCCTTGCTCAAAATCAGGCTCCTCAGACAGGGAAAGCCTGGTGTCATGGAAGGAAAGCTTGGGTAAAGCCATTGAGGGTGCAAACAGCACTTCAGCATTGATTCAGGGCTCTACCCCAGCCTATCCACCTGGCATGAGTTCAGAAATAAAGATATCTCTTAAAGGTAGGGCCTTCAAAGGGGTCAGGGAGGAGAGGGGAAGAGGGAGGGAGGGTAGGTAGGGAGGAGGAAAGTTCCCTCCCAGTCTGCTCCTTAATTGGAGCAGACTGGGAGGGAACTGGCAGAGGCCCGATCTTGTCGTCATGCATAATATGGCCAAATCTCCCCCCCCCCCCCATGTGCCCGGATTTTATAATGTGCGCGCATGTTATAAAATCCATCATATGCATATGCTGGGTAGCGCGCACATTGAGGCATGCGTATATTTTTAAAAAATCTACCCTTAATTAAATAACATCTGAGAAGAACTATGTCAGCTAGCAGTGGAGTGGCCAGACACCAAAATTTTCTGGTCAGAAATCATACCCCAGTGACAGATGACAGGCAGTGGTTGGTGGCGGTGGTATCACAACAATCAGGAAGTGGCTAAGACACTACAGAGGTTTAGCAGCATACACTTGCGTTACAAATAGATAAATGTGCATTATCCAGAGCTCTGCACACAGATGGAGTGCATCTTTCTGATATGGATAATGACCTATTTCTTCAAGTCATATGAAGGATGATCTGTTACATGGATGCATGAACTGCAGCCTGTTTTGTGGACCTCCTCACGCACCAGTCAGTTGGTTGCACCATGTCCCACAAATGAGGAAATTCCTAAGACGGGGGTAACCGAGTCCAGGAGAAGTGACATAGTGATATCAAGAGATAGCAGGGGTGGGGAGTGGCTATTTAATGGAATAGTGGCTAGGGACGGCAGACAGCAAGACGGGAGACAGCAAGAAGGGAGATGTCAGGCCCTGGGACTGGGCCTTGATGTGTTCACAGCTTTGAATGAGACACAGAAGGTGCTCGTGGTAAGCCTGCTGTGGGGTGGCATACTTGGGGCTCCTCTGGGACGTTCTTATCACCACACCTATCGGGGCTCACAGAAGCAAGACCCGGAATATTCTGCTAGGGCAGATGTGTAAGAACACCGCTTGGGAAAGCGTAGATAGGCATACAGGACTTGGCAGCCCAATTAGATTTCCCTGTTAGATCATGAAATAAACAAATACGGCCATTTGCATCCAACTCAGCGTTTAATGTGTTATTTGCTTACTGTGTGGTTATTGTTATGGTAAATGTTCTTAAATCCCATGTTGTGGTTATGGTTCGGTAAGAGGAAGGGTGGAAGCCCTGGGTGTCCAGCCTGCCCCAGTTATGTATTAGGTATCGATCAGTAGGAGTGTGCAGACCAAAAAAAATTTGTTTCGTGCCTTTTCATGTTATTTGAGGGCAAATTTCCACGTCGTTTAGTTTATTTTGCCAAATTGTTGTTGTTATTTTCGTTTCAGGAATAGCCTGCACTGTTCGGAATAGTACATGCTATTCAGAAATAGTGCACACTAAAAACAATAGAAGAAAAAAACACAACATTTGTGTTTTTTTTTCTTTCATTTGAATTTGAAAACAACATAATATGGAATAGAAATTTGTTTCAAATAATACAAATCCCTGTTGCATAGTGGAGGCAACCCAAAACTCCACACAAAGGGCATCTACCCAAACTATTACAAGACATTCAAAAATCTACACAGACACACACATACAACCGCTCAACGACTTTTATTTAAAGCTATGAGTTCACTTTTTTTTTTTTCTCTCACCAGTTTATGAATCTCTTTCTAGTGAACATGTTCCCAACACCCGAAGAAGGGAGCACAGCTCTTGAAAGCAAGTTACGGAATGCATCTAGTCCAACAAAAATGTATCATTGATAACTGGTTTGACAATCCTTATTCAAGTACCAAAGTCCAGAGGCATTAAGCAAGTATGAACTAGAAGAAAACTTTCTCGAAGAAAGGTCCCCCAAAGTCTTTCGGATTTCTTCCTAGTGATTATTTTCTCTTCTTTGTTGCTGTTCAGATGAAGAACATTTGCCTCACATTTTGCTGAATTTAACTCTTGTGTCTGTCCAAGACAGTCCTCACTACTAAAAATGTGAATTTAATCAGGTTAGAGCAAATGTGCTTAGAGAGGCCATTGTTTCTCAGGTTATAAAGGGCTCTTTCTGAAAACAAATGGCACATTTTTCTGATATACCAAAAGCAGTTCTGGCTGTGGTATTTAAAATATACACAGATAAAATTAAAAAAAAAAAAAAAAGAAAAGGATTCTTCAACTGATCTGCAAGATTAGCAAATAAATGCAATAAGCAATTTCATTCATAAGTCGATGCAGGCATCTCTGTTCCTACATGTTTAATGAATAATATACTGTTTTGCAGTACTGAAAGCCCCTTTTTCTTTTGTTCCACGAGTTCCTTTCGGCTCTGAGTGACCATGAGGCTCTGATATGGTTTTGCAAGTTTGGAAATGGGGGAAGGGCACAGGAACAGTTTGAAAAGTGGCTGCTTTTTTGTTCAGAAAAACACATGACAATAGAGAAGATTCAGTGATATGTACCAAGTTCTCTTCCATCTCTCTTTCCATGTAAAGCAACCTTTCTCACATTGGAAGTCTACCCATAATCTGGAGGCAAGCTTCTGTTGCACATATATTGAAAAATGTTATCTCTTTTGACTTACAAACTGTAAGCTCTGCAAATATAAAATGCAGCATGAAAAGGCTTAGCTTGAAGAAGGGACTGTTGAAAGGGTGCCAGAGAGCACTTGGGATTTAAGAATGCTACATGCTCTGTTTCTGTAAAACTTTGCAACAAAATCTTCAGCATTTGTTACATACAAAAGGAAGAAATATCCTGGCTGGGGATTAAACCAGCAAACCTTGCAAGGAAGGTAGATAATTACAGGCCTGAAGTTAAGCCATTTGTTTCAATTGTAGTGCAGCCAACAGTTAAAATAACAAAGAGGTGAATAGGGAGTAAAGAGTGTGCCATCAGCACTATTACAAAAGAGAAGCACACTTTCAGTTGAAATGGTCTTTCATTGTCTTGAGGGTTTTTAAGACATAGATAGAAACAAACTAGCCATGTACAACAAAAAGAAGGAACTCATAGCAAAGCTACAAGACATTAAGGGGGTAGTTTAGTGACAGCATGCAAACATTTGAGGGCAAATGTGTGCATAAATGCCATCAATTTTCAAAGCAAACTTAAGCACATACATTTGCTGTGAAAATTATAGCACCCAAACTGCCCTCGCACAATTACACTGGATAATTTGCATACAAAACCTGCTCTTGAAAATGTATTTGCATACTTTTGAAAATGGAAAAGTATGTGCATGCATGCAGACCCACTCCTCCGTCCCTCCCGTGGGAATGCCTCCACTCAGACAGGGAAATCTTATTTACATACATGACACAGGCATATAAATGTACTTCCGTATCAGGTAGGCAGTTTTACAAAACTAGCTTTTTATGAGTAAAGCGCTGCTTTGTTTGTTGGAAATTCCTTTGAAAATTATCCCGTAAGAGATAGTTTTGAAAAATGTTTATGCACGTAAATAGCTGTTTACCTGTGTAAAAATTCCCGCTGTAAATTTTCCCTCTTGCTAAGGGTAAAGGCACCCATTCTATTCACAGTAAGAGCACTTTTACCTGCAACAAAATAAGGGTGGGGAAGGTGTGGCGAGAGGTTAAGGGAGGGAAATTACCTGGATGGCTTTCATTTTGAAAGGTTTAAAGGGCTTCCTGTGAAAATGTGCTTGCAGTCAGGGACTTCCTTGAAAATATGGGTGCAGCCTACCTGTGGAACAGCAGTGCCAACAGTCAATTTCAAAGTTATCCCAACAGAGGCAATTTTAATATGGTTTGCATTCAAAACCCACGGCCTTTGCACCAATTTTTAAAGTAAAAGTATACACATACAGTACTTTCAATGTCAGTCTTGATGTGACCACAAAGAGCTCCTAGACATTTGCACTCACTTTTTCTGTATGTACTTCTTTTCATGGAAAATAGCATGCATAGAGCTGAAAATGCAATTCCTGCATGAAATTTCCCTCCTCTGACCTAAACATGACCCCAGAAAAATCTGTTTTTATCCCCTGAAGAAGGCAGTTAGCAAATAAGCTAAAACTCCCATGCCTTTGATCTCAACAAACAAGCTGTGAATGTGGTGTCTATGAGAGACCAGATGTTCAGGCATTTTATCAGAGAGCTGGGAATTGTTAAGCTCTAGTCAGCCTGATTCTAGTTAGTCATGAAGTCATCTAAATGGCTTGGTTTGAAAGATTCTACTACAGGTGTCTTGGTATCGCCTATAATATACATAAACATAGATGCACAGTTACTGTAAGTGAGGCATAGCTCAGATGCACAGCCAAGCTAGCTATGTCAAATGGAAAGGAACACACAACCCTATTCCTTTTTATTTATTTAGCCACACCCAGTCAGTATAGTAATAATAATAATAATCAGATAGTGGAAATGTTCAGAGGGATAGCCGTGTTAGTCTGGTGTAGCAAAATTCTCAAGGCGTGGGTGGCATCTTATACACTAAACAATTTATTGAGAGATGAGCTTTCAAGGACAGAGTCCACTTTGTAAGATGCATAAACTATAATAATAACATTAATGAAAGCAGATAAAGACCAAAAATGTTCCATCCAGCAAGTTGCTTAGGGTAGAAACTGCCGCTGCCATGTACTAATATTTACTTTAGATTTATCAAAGTTATCCCATTTCTCCATTTCCATTCTTTGTCCCGCTCTTCCATGCCCTTGTGAATTCCATTACTTTTCTTGTCTTCATTCCATGCACCCACCATCCTTTCCATGAAGAACAATATCCTGACACTGTTCCTGAGTCTCTTCATCCTTGGAGTTTCATGACCCTTAGATTTACAAATTCCATTCCATTGTAAAACATTTGATTTTTGTGCATTAATTCCTTTCAGATACTTGAAAGTCTGTATCATAGTCTTTAATTCTATTACACACTTCACAAAAAAAAAAATCATAGTCAGTTGCATTATTTATTTATTTATTTATTTATTTATTTATTTAAGTTTTTTATATACCGGCATTCAAGACTGGTAGTCCCATCATGCTGGTTCACATAAAACAGGAGTGCAAATTAAAATAAAACTTAAACCACAGTGCGGAAAAAGCAGTTACATATAACAGGGATAATAGAACTTGGCGTGGGAAAAAGAAAAGAACATAAATAAATAACAGTGAAATTGAAGAAGATGGGTTTTGATTGTTAGGAGTTAAATCGTGTTGGTGTTAGGAAATGCCTGCATTATATATAGAATGACACATTAAATTGGATATGCGTGCTAAAGTCTGCAGGAAGAAAATACATGCAGGCTTTAAACCAAATTTTCAAAGCAAATGTACGCACATAAGTCCAATTATGACTAACACTCTTCATAAATTTTTGGTACAGGAGGTCCAAGCTAATGGAACAAATTACCCCTGACAATCAGATCAGAAAATGACCTGCCTCGTTTTCAGAAGCAGCTCAAAACCAACCTTTTCTCCCAAGTTTTCCCAGGTCAGTGAGGGCTAGGAACTGGCATGGTCTGAGCATTAGCTGCCTTCTGTTTGGTAGATTCCTTGTAGATTTATTGTGGTTTTCTATGCTGCTTTACCTGTTGTTTCCAATCTACTTTTGTAATTTTTTGTAATATTTCATTTTCTTTGTCTTCTGTACTTTTAGATATTTTGGTGATTGTATTTTGCCAATTTTATTTTGTGTGTTTATTGCTATCTGCTAAGATTTTTGGATTAGCGGACTATACATTTTTAAAATAAATATATTTAGGAATTTGATGGTATGCATATACTCTGTGCTATATATGTGCATACATTTACATCCACTAATTATATATATGTTTACATTCATGCACATACCTTACTTTTGAAAATAGAAAGTATGTGAGGAAATTATTTTCCTGCTCCAACTCCACCATCCAGAATGTTTCTTTGCAATGTTCATAAAAGGATGTATGGATCCTTTCAGTATTTATTTTTACAAGCATAAACCTCTTAACAATTTTCAAAAACCAATTTATATGCATAAAATGGGTTTTTATACCAAGAAATGCTTTTGAAAATGTAGCACAAAATGATCAAAATCAAATTTCTCAGAGCATATTATATGATCTCTTACAATTCTCAAACATAGTACAGTCTATATTTTTATCCAATATTAGGCCACACTATAAAAATTATAATCAAAGAATCTAATTACATAATAATAACTTGCTATAATTCCTCACAGCATCACTCCTGATTGTCACAGATCTCCATTTCTAATAGAATAACTCACCTGAGTTTTCCCCAAAACTAAATTTTGTCTTTTGGCTCATAAGTGCTGGTTTTAAGGTATTGCTATTGATTTGCCTTTTATTGATTGTTTCATTGATTTATTTTACTTATGAATTTATGATTGTTACCTGCCTAGAAATGTTGAAAGTACATACTACAAGTTTTAAAAAAAGCAAAACAAAACAAATAAACAACAGCTTGAGCAAACAGCTAAACTTTTAGAATACAATGGATGGTTAAATAAACATCCTGTCACAGAGCAGCTAGCTGGAGTCAAGGAACAACCCTGCAGAAGGGCTGGACTGGAGCTGATATTCTGCCTCCCCTGCAGGTTGAGCCTTGGGTTCTGGGGGCTGATAGTATTTGTCAGGGATGTGAATCGTTTTTGAACGATTAAAATTATCGTCAGACAATTTTAAAATCGTCCCAAATCGTTAGAGTACACGATACAATACAAATGCCCCCGATTTATCATCAGGGGCATTTGTATTGTATCGTTAAATAGGGCACGGGAATTATTTGGGGGAGGGCAGGAAAACCGGCACACCAAAACAGCCCCTAAACCCACCCGACCCTTTAAAACCAATTCCTTACCCTCCCGAACCCCCCAAAATGTTAAATTACCTGGTGGTCCAGTGGGGGGGGGGGGGGGTCCCGGCACGATCTCCTGCTCTCGGGCCATCGGCGCCATTTTGGCTGCCACTAATTAAAATGGCGCCGATGGCCCGATAAAAAAAAAAAACACCTGACCCTTTAAATCGACCCCCCTTAGCCTCCCCCACCCTCCCGACCCTTTTTTTTTAGGGAGGCCCGCACCGCTAAAAAAAAAAAACCACACCTGACCCTTTAAATCGACCCCACCCCCCCAAAACCTTTTAAAATTACCTGGTGGTCCAGGGGGGCCTCGGGGGGCCTCGGGGAGAGATCCAGGTGGGCCTCGGGGAGAGATTTCCCGTTCCCAGGCATCAGCTGTTCTAAAAAAAAATGGCGCCGATGCCCCTTTGCCCTTACCATGTGACAGGGTATCCGTGCCATTGGCCGGCTCCTGTCACATGGTTGGAGCACTGGATGGCCGGCGCCATCTTTAAAGATGGCGCCGGCCATCTTTACTCATCAGCCCCTATTATACTATACTCTTTCCAGAGGTAACAATATCATTTGGGTTACAGTGGATCGATTTTTGAAGATGCTCACTTTGTGGCTCTCCCTGGCTTGCCATCAGCCATGGAACTTGCTAAGTTATTTATCAGTCACATCTTTCGCCTACACAGCATGCCTAAACATATGTTTTCTGACAGAGGAGCTCAATTTACAGCAAAGTTCTGGAAAGCCTTGAGTAAGAAATTTGACATCACACTTGACTTCACCCCTGCGTATCATCCTCAGTCGAATGGCCAAACTGAGAGAATGAATAGAACTCTCAAACAGTTCCTCCACGCCTATGTCGGTTCACGACAGAATGACTGGGCTGAACTGTTGCCCTGGGCTGAATTTGCCATCAATTCCCATCCAGCATCATCTACTGGATATACACCATTTGAAGTGGTCTACGGACGACAACCTTTACCACCTTTACCACTTTGACTTTCTGTGTCGTCCCTGGCAGCTCAATCTACTACCAAAGATATACAGCTGTTCTGGAGAAAGACTAAAGAGATGCTCTAAAAAGTAGGACAAAGAGCAAAGAAAGGCTATGATGCTCACCTAAGTAAGGCTCCTGAATTCCAACCTGGTGATAAAGTTTGGCTGTCTACCAAACATCTGAGACTTAAGCTTCCATCTGCTCAATTTGCTCCACGCTTTGTCGGACCCTTTCCCATCCTCCAATGGTTGGGGTCACTCACCTATAGTCTGAGACTTCCTCCAGCTATGACGATCCATAATGCATTCCATGTTCTGCTGCTGAAACTGCTTGTTCTGAGCGAGTTCTCCACCAAGTCACCTGAACCTACTCCTGTTGATGCAGAAGAAGACATCAAGTATAAGAGGACATGTGAGACCGAGGACACCTAGAACAGTGATGGTGAAGTCCAGTCCTCAAGAACAACAAACAGGCCCGGTTTTCAGGATATCTACAGTGAATATGCATGAGAAAGATTTAATTGCACAGCCTCCATTGTATGCAGATCTACCTTATACACATTGGGGCAGATTTTTAAAAAGTACGCTGGATTTTAATAGATAGGAACCGTTGGCTAATATCATGGAAAAAGAGATGATTCATCAATTCATCAATCACATCCTCAAAAACCTAGACTAGGTAGGGGGTCTGGAGGGGGCCCTTTGAAGGGGGGTACTGTTGCGTCCGTCGGTCTCAGATGGCTTCAACCTCTGTGCCTCATTTTCACGCCGCTCTCTCCGGTGTCCCCGGATCGGCAACGGCGACGGTGTTCGCCATGATTTCCTGAGGGCCTAGGGTGCACCACCCACTTCTATATTCATGTCATGGCGGGAACCTCGGGGGCATCCCCTCCAAGTGACATCATCACATCCTGGTATTTAGCCTGCACTTCCTTTGCTAACAAACTGAATTAGCAAGGATTGGATTGGAATGCCTCCAGTCTAAGCTGCTCTGCCGCTTCCCAGCTGCTGCTGGAAGCTCTCTCTCTGCCCTTCAGGGTAATTCATCTCTAACCTGGGTACCTGAGGGCACTGGGTCACTGCATACAGATGCACAAGCGCACCAGGGTGCTTTGAATAGATGGCAACCCCTACACTCAATCCATAAGAGGCTAAGAACCCCTGCCCTCCAAGGGGAGCAGGTCCATTTGGGGGCTTCAGAGAGTCCTGGTGGTCGACAGCCACTGGGGTGACAAGGGCACTCAATGGTGAATCCTGTGCCTGGTTGGTGGGGCTTGAATTAGTCAAGGCAGTAATGAGAGGCATCGGTGGTCCAAAGCCCTCTCCGGTGTCCCCACACCTTGATGGCCTCAAGAGTGTCATTAGTATTGGGGCAGCACCACATTGTAATGGCACTGGGGTCATGCTGGCACTGAGGTCACATACCTCGATGATCTAATGGGGTCAAGAGCCTTGAGGGCCTGTGTCCAAACTGAGCCTCCAGCATCAGGACATGGCCTCCGGGTTGGGTCGCAGCATCGGTCCTACATCTGAACCCTGGCCTAGTCCGAGTCTCAGGCTTTGGGACCTGGCCTCTGGATCAGGTCTCAGCATCAGACTTGGGCTCAAGCTCTGGCCTAGGCTGAGGTCCAAGCATCAGGACCCTGCCTCCAGGGTAAGTCGTGGCATTGGGTCTGTGTCCTAGTCACGGCCCTGGTGTTGGGAACTGGCCTCCAAGCCAGGCCAGGCTGTGGTGTCAGGTCTGGGTCTGGACTCTGGACTCTGGCTTAGTCTGAGGCCTCGGCCTTAAGTACGCCAAGGCCACAGCGACCTACCAAGGCAGAGGCCTATTCATAGTCAGTGGATCCCTGCTGGACCGAGTAAATGGGGAGCAGCGTGGATCCTAGCCCTGGCTTTTTTCCGGGATAGTGGAAGGGCATCCTAGTTTTCATTTTTTGGCTGTTTTAGGGTGGGTGATTTTTTTATTGCTTGATTCATTTTTTTCACAAGAATGAAATGAATCAAGCAATCCATGAACCGAAATTCATGGGAAAGAAACCTCCCAAAAATGATGCAAAAACAAATGTTTTTCCCTGCACATCCCTACTGAATAGCCTGAACAAGTTATCCATATAACTTTAGCTAGAGAACTTGTCCATTGTCCAGCTTACTGAATATTGTCCTCTTAATTAAGCAGGCACTATGAGTGGGCATTTCCTGTATGATAAGCTCTTGAAGGGTGATGTTTCACATCTAATGCCTAAAACAGCATTTTTTTTTTAACTGAAAAAAAAAACAGCTGGTAAACTACATGCTGTCTACAGTTCCCAATGGGGGAACAGATCTTAATGTACCAGCCATATCTCTGGATTTTCATTTTCAGTGTTCCAAGGCATTTATAATTAAGCAAGAAATTAACCTTTAACCCTCATTTCCTGCTTTCTCTACTATTTTTGTTGTGTATGTCCACAGTTTAGCGGCCACTTGTTCCACCCATTGGCCTCAGCAAGATGAGGGCTAATATTTCTCATGGTAACACTATCATAGCAACAGCAGTGGCCAACAATCTGCTTAGGCTGCTGAAAGTGAGTATAAGGAATTTAATATCCAAGTGAAAACTAACAGCTTGAGCTCCTAGGACTCCTGCGTTTCCAACGTATTTCTGCTGTTGAGAAGCATAGTGCTGTTTTAATGCCTCTGTACCTCATGGTTCATTCTAGAAATGTGAAATACAGTAACAGAATGTATAACAGTAAAAGCAAAGTCCATTCTGGGAAAGCAGGCACTGTGTTTTCCCTAAGCAGAATATAAAACATTGCAGTAGCCTTGTTAGTTCAGTTGAAGATGCAGAAAGTGAGCAAACAAGTTGCAGGAGATATTGTACGTGATGAACTGATCCTGGCTTTCAAAAATGGCAATACTTTCTTCATAAGGTCTGTAAAAACTAAGCTCCCTATTGAAACCAACAAATATTACTTAATTCTAAGGAAAACATAAGAACATAGGAAGTTGCCATACTGGGTCAGACCAAGTGTCCATCTAGCCCAGCATCCTGTTTCCAACAGTGGCCAATCCAGGCTACAAGTGCCTGGAAAATACCCAAAACATTAAGTAGATCCCATGCTACTAATGCCAGTAATAGCAGTAGCTATTCCCTAAGTCAGCTTAATTAATAGTAGTTAATGGACTTTTCGTCCAAGAACTTATCCAACTTTTTTTAAACCCAGCTGCACTAACTGCACTAACCACATCCTCTGGCATCAAATTCCAGAGCTGAATTGTGCATTGAGTGAAAAAGAATGTTCTCAGATTAGTTTTAAATGTGCTACTTGCTAACTTCATGGAGTGTCCCCCTAGTCCTTCTATTATCAATTGTTTGCCATTTTTCTGCTGATTTTCTTTTTACTACATATGAATTAAACTTCAATGTATATTTGGCTAATAACTCAAACTTCAATATATGTTTGGCTACTGAGTATGATAATCATTGCAAAATTATTTATAGGCCTTTCAGTCCTAAGTGCCACTAAACAACATTTCTACATACATTTTTAGAAGATGAACTCTTTACCTTCCATCAGGCTTACAGAGGTATTCGGAACCTTTTCTTAGGGAGCCCTACTTTCCAAACTGTCCACAGTATACCATTTGTGCATGTGAGTGAGCCCACGGAGATTTATGCTAGTATTATATAAACTGAGAGGCAGAAGCTACACAGTTTATAACATACCCCACTTCTAAAAATACTTTCTTGGAATCACCAGTGTGCCAATATTTATTTATTTTATTTATTTAAAAGGTTTTATATACCGACATTCATCAATGATATCACATCGGTTCACAGCGTAACATAAAACTAGTGCCTGTAGCGGCGCTTTACATCGAACAAGTTTAACATAATACAATTAGAAAATATTGAAACATAATAACTAGAAAGTAAAGGGAAAGGTGGGGGAAAAAGAATTAAACTAAAATTAAAATAACATGTTTACAAAAGGGTAAAAGAAGATAAAAGGGGGGGGGGGGGAACTGACAGCAGAAAAAAGTTAGATTAATAAATTATTGTTGGGAAAAGTGACAGAGGAATTATTGAAGGGAAAAGTGACAGAAGAATAAAGGTAGATGAAAATTATTGTAGGCAAAAATTGCAAGTATATACATTACAATACCTTTACCAGTTCATCGAGTCCTTCAAGAGTTCACCTAGACCCTCCAGTATTTCACTCTAAACTTCTGCAAGTTTAGTACGATACTTACTGTTTGAATCTGATTTTCTGATGGTCGTACGGGCCATTATTTTCCCGCTCATTGATTATTCTAACAGTCTCTATATTGGTTTACCTAAAAACTCAATTTGTTCACTTCAACTTTTGTTGAATGTGGTGGCTAGGTTAGTTTCCTCGTATATTCTACAAGATAGGAATGACTGTTTTTAAGCTTCGTATTTTGTCATCTGATTATTGGTTCAATACATTACTTCGGATCCATAAGCCAGCCAGAACACTTAGGTCTTCACAATTAAATTTACTTGAGGTGCCCTCTGTGAAATTAGCTCATTTATACTGTACAAGGGAAACATCTTTCTCCATAGCGGCGCCCAATCATTGGAACATGATTCCGTTTGACCTTCGCTCGATTGAAGATGTTAAAAAATTTTAAATATCCTTCAAGGAATTTTTGCTTAACCGTGCGTACAACTGTTAATTGAACTATTTCGAACAAGTTAATGTGTTTGGTAATAAACATCAGATGAGATTTTATGTGATCTCTTTTAGACAATAAGCTTTGATAAATTAAATATTATTTTGTCATCCAGTTTCTATGAAACTATTTTGTACGTTTTTGTATTTTGTTTGTCTTGCTTTTATTATGTGTGTAAAATCTGTATATCGCCTAGGCCTAACAGTGTTAGGCAATTAATACATTTTTTTAAATGAAAAAAAAAAAAATGAAATCAAGTTCAACTAGATATCCAACCCAAAAACTGTAGACAAAAGACAAGTACTATTTCAATTGCATAAGTGAATTAGCTAGTGTAAAAGTACATGGACAAGTTCAGTAATGCATGCTCATAAACAGCTTACATAGTAGCAACCTGTGTATATACTTCCAAACCTCTCCCCGGAATGCGCCAAACCATTCCTATTTTTCCCTGCTAATTATTTACCTGCGATGCTGCAAGTACCAGTGTAGTCTTGAGATTTATAAAATAAGATATACACATGTACGTCTTACTTATGCATGTGTATGCTACTTTAACTTGCACAACCCTCGTGTAAGTCTTTGAAAATTACTTCCTAAGAGGACAATTTTCAAACAGTCTGTGTTGGGCTAAATTCCGTGGTTAAGTTGTGCCCTCAGATTTTAAAATTTTTCAAAGTGGACTTATGCGCATATTAAGACCACTATGAAAATGTGTGGGTTCCACTGTTCTACATATGGATTCACATGCAAATGTTGCACCCTGCGCAGAGCAGGTGTAACTTTCTGCATGCGGATTTATGTGCAATACTTTTGAAATTCAAATGGAGACACCTAAATCCTTTCCCCACCCCAACTCTGCCACCCTCCCCCTGGAATGTCCTCCTTCCATGTGGGTAAAGGTGCACATGAAATCAAGCTCCACGTGTACTGTTTCTCGCAAACACAATCCTCGAGCTGATTTTCAAAGCTCCACTTATGTGCATAAAATATGGTGACTATTTTTCAGTTATAAAATTGTCACCTTATTGAATAAAAGCTTATCACCCAAAATCGTGTTAAAATCTTTTTCATGCAGCAGTAATAATTTTAATATGTGACAATCTAGCTGTACCAAAATAGCCATGCATATGAAGATATTTTTATGGGATGTGGTTTATTAATGATATTAATGAGGTGGAATAATGATCAAAATATAATAGCCTACTCATGGGACAAAGTAGCAAATTAACTATTTAGGGGCAGTAAAGCAAGAAAAGCTGTAGAAGCCACTTCATATAGAAAATAAGGTCAGAATATTAATGTCAGTTGCAGCCATGCATTACAGGCTAGTGAACTTATAATGCTGGCAGGTCAATGTAAGTTGTCTTTGCTATCATGGAGTTTTTCACTGAATGGTGAGTGCTCTTTCAGGGTGAAAAGAGACAAGACAAATGGGCAAGACAAATTGAGAGGCAGCCCCTGCACTAGGAGATGCAGAACAGGAGAAAGAGACTTCCCAGATCTAGGCATTTGGCGGTAAATTTTAAAAATGGGTTCATATTGTGCAGTTTTAGAATTCAAGTCCCTAAATCCGCCATATGTGGGTAAGTTCATTTGTAGTTGCCTGAAAATGCATGCATGCTTCCCTAGTGGGTAATTTTCAATGGCCCATATAAGGCTACAGTCTGAGCCTACTTTTTACCTATAGACCCACATTTTCAAAGCAGATTTCTGTATACAAATCTGCTTTGAAAATTCACTGCTGTGTGCAGAACCTGGTATCACACACAAGCATAAAGTTCATGCATGTGTTTTTACACACCTATTTTTGGAAACTGAAAGAACTCTGCCCCAGAGCACCTATTTACTGTGCATGTACATTTGCATGCAAAATCATGTTCTGCACATACTTTTATGCACATTGATTTTCAGATGGCAATTTCTGTTCAAACTGAAGCTTCTGCGCAGAAATCCTTTTAAAATCAGGCCCACGAGATGCATATTTTTAGCTGCATAGAAAAGAGTCATTGCATGTAGTGGGGTTTGGAGTTGTGTTTATGGGGGTTGATATTTATTCAAGGCATTTACCCAGCTAAATTTTGGTTTTAGCTAGGTAAACTACCATGTTAAAAATATGGACCTTCTAAATTGGAAAATGTTTGTGGTTAAAATCCCAAGCCACACTAGCTGGGTAAAAAAGGGACTGGGTCAGTCATTCCTGGGGAGGAGTATCCAACCTAGGGCTTCATTTCACTAAGCATTTTTCCCATAGACACAGAATGGGAGAAAAGCCTTAATAAATCAGGCCCTTAGCTGGTTAGCATGATATTCATTGCTGACTAAATTTATCTGGGTAATCCCGTCCACAGAAATATCAAGCCTGTATCTACTCGCTCAAATATTGAGCAGGGAGATCAAGTAGGATATTCAGCTGCACAATTAGCTAGGTAAGTATGACTGAATAGCCATTCACATTTAAGAACATAAGAACATAAGAAATTGCCATGCTGGGTCAGACCAAGGGTCCATCAAGCCCAGCATCCTGTTTCCAACAGAGGCCAAACCAGGCCACAAGAACCTGGCAAGTACCCAAACACCAAGAAGATCCCATGCTACTGATGCAATTAATAGCAGTGGCTATTCCCTAAGTATAATTAATTAATAGCCATTAATGGACTTCTCCTCCAAGAACTTATCCAAACCTTTTTTGAACCCAGCTACACTAACTGCACTAACCACCTCCTCTGGCAACAAATTCCAGAGCTTTATTGTGCGTTGAGTGAAAAAGAATTTTCTCCGATTAGTCTTAAATGTGCTACTTGCTAACTTCATGGAATGCCCCCTAGTCCTTCTATTATTCGAAAGTGTAAATAACCGAGTCACATCTACTCGTTCAAGACCTCTCATGATCTTAAAGACCTCTATTATATCCCCCCTCAGCCGTCTCTTCTCCAAGCTGAAAAGCCCTAACCTCATTTACTCAGTTATCTTAGCCACTCTGCATGTTTTTAAAACTTGAGCACATTGCTTACATTTAATTTTTTAAGTATGTGTATAGTAGACATGCTGCCATCATTCAAGCCTATATTCAAACATAGTGTACATGGATACGTTATTTAGGTCCCTCTTGGTCTGAGGTCCCTAATACATAGGTCACACAGTCCCAGGGCCACACTCACTATCCCGGATATCTCACTCGTCCCACAATTTCTTTGCGGTAGTTAGCACCTTGGAAACCGGGGTGCAACCGGGGGGGAAGAGGACAACCTCTGGGGCCCTAGGCTCCTGGGGGTGGGAACCCAACACATTCTCTCTAAACTCCCACTCACTTCTTTAGCAGTATTCACTCTTGTAGGTCCCTTCACAGTTCTCAAGCAGAAAGTAACAAAACAGGCAGTAGACTGGGAGTGGTGCTCAAAAGAAAAATGTTTACTGCGACATAAAGAACAAAATCCCAGCAAGAATGGCAACAATCATCATCAGGAACAAAAGAATGATAACTCCCAGTTTTATACTTTATCCATCTCCAAACTGGAATCAGTGCTCAAAGTCCTTTGCCAGTGTAGGAAAGAAAAACTAATTTCTCCAAAAATAGGCAGGGAGATGGTGGTGGAAAAAATGTCTCCCTCCCTGCCTATTTTATTTAAAAATTCTCAAAACCGTTGTTCCTCCTAGGACTTCACACACCCCACTTTGACTGTGCGGAAAGCAATGCAGTACCCTGATCCTAGTGACACTGCTTTTACTGGGCACAGAGCAAAGGAGCCAAAATCCAGTCTCCTCAGACAGGGGTGCTGGCCCTTCTGAGCTGGAAGCTGATGAGAAGAAATAGCTAACTCTCTTAAAGTAAGAAATCCTCTCTGTTCTTCTCCCTCAAGACAGAACTCTCTAAGTCTGTGAAGGCTCTAGCAAAGCTTCTGTGCTTGAATAATTCCACTGTTGCAGGCTGTGGGGCCTACAGGGATGCACCAGAAAACTCTACTTCTCTCCAATTAAAGCCCGCTCAACCAATTGATAAAGGGGAGCACTGACCAATACCAAGACAGGGAGAATGGCCAATGAAATTGCATTATTCTTAAAAAAAAAATTGATATTCTTAATTCCAATATCAAGGTCACTGCCAAACATAAAATGCCTGCTAAAACTGACATAAACTGGAGCAGCTTTGATGCAATATCCGTACTGGAAATTGCAACCCTAATAAAAAAATTAAATCCAGCCCCACATCCCATTGATCCTATTCCAGTTACTGCCCTTAAAACAATTGCAGACACAATTGTGCCTGCCATTGCTAAAATAGTTTACCTCTCTTTATGTGAAGGCTATTTCCCAGAAGTTTTAAAAAATGCGATTATTAAACCTATTTTAAAAAAACCTAATTTGGATTCTACACAATTGAATAATTTTAGACCCATATCAAATTTGTCATTTATAGCTAAAATTATAGAAAAAGTTATTCAATACAACTTGATAATTTTTTAGAGTCTAATAATATTTTATTTCCAAATTAATTTGGTTTTAGAAAGAATTTTAGTACTGAGACACTTTTAATTGCACTAACTGATATGGTCCTAAGGGGTTTTGATATAGGGCAAAGTTATTTTTTAATCCTTTTAGATTTGTCTGCCGCATTTGACACTGTCGACCATGAAATTTTAATCAATCGATTGGGAGAAATAGGAATCTCAGGCTTAACCTTAAAATGGTTCATTTTGTTTCTTAATAATCGATCCTTTCAAGTTAAAATTAAAAACTCCTTTTCAGATAAAATTCCAATACAGACGGGTGTATCTCAGGAATCTACCTTGTTGGCTACTCTTTTTAATATTTATGTTTTACCGATCTGTCACCTCCTTGCTGGTTTAGGCTTAAAATTTTATTTTTATGCTGATGATCTACAATTTTTGGTGCCTATTGAAGAGTCAATTGAGCACACTTTAAAGATCATAAAAGTTTACATTACTGCCATTAACCAATTACTACAGCATCTGAAGCTGATTCTAAATATGGATAAAACTGAAATTATTTTACTAGAAAGAAAATGCAGTCACAATTCTATTCTTGACAAAGACGTAAAAATAACTCCTTCATTTTTTGCACGCGATCTTGGAGTAACTATAGATACGGAATTGAGTATGAGAAAACATATAGCCACAAAATTAAAAGATGGATATTTTAAATTATTGACGCTGAGAAGATTAAAGCCGCTTCTAGAACAAGATGACTATAGAACTGTTCTCCAATCGCTTATATTTGCAAATCTTGATTATTGCAATTCTTTACTTTTAGGACTGCCGCAATCCACAATTAGGCTGCTTCAGATCCTACAGAATTCTGCAGCCAGAGTTCTGACAGGAAAAAAATGATGTGATCATATTACCCCAGTTCTGGTCTCTTTACATTGGCTTCCGATAAATTCTCGGATACAATATAAAACAGCATGTATAATTCACAACATAATCCATTCCACAGAAAATTTTTAGATCAGCTAATAAAGGTCTTTTAACAATTCCAACGATCAGATCGGCTCGCTTGAGTCAAGTGAGGGAACGTGCTATGTCCATAGCAGGGTCAAAATTATGGAACACACTACCACCATATTTAAGACTAATGGTAGACAAGAAGAAATTTAAGGCAGAATTAAAAACATGGCTATTTCAATGTGCTTACAAAGAAAATGAGTAGCAGGTGATTGCACGAGCTTAATCCTTTCTTTTTAGTATTTAGTTTTATACTGGTATGGTATTTTATGTTTTAGATGTGTTTAGTAACTACTTGTTAGGAATAGTAAAGTAATACGTTTGTATTAGTTTTAATTGTATTTTAACAGCTAAATTTATATGCATTTTCTCTTTTTATTTATTTATTTAAGGTTTTTCTATACCGACATTCGTTTTTAGACATCATATCGGTTTACATGTAACAAAGGGTCAGCAACAGAGCTTTACAGTACATCTAATGAATTAGCTTTACAGAGTAACTGTATTAATGGCTTAACAGCAGAACATAAACAACTAAGTAGACTATATTTGTTTAGTGCATAAGATTTTATTTATTTATTTATTATTTATTATTTATAGATTTTTCTATACCGGCATTCGAGATTAGGAACCCCATCATGCCGGTTTACAAATAACAAGAGGGTGTGCACAAAAAACAGAACATAAACAAGTGCAAAGAAATAAAAGTTACATTACAACAGGGTCATAAAACTGGGGAGAAAATTAGAGTAAGATAGTTGAGTAGTAAAGATGAATTATTTACATTAATAATTTACATAATATTGTGTAGTGTCTTATAAGATGTTACTGTCTTTCAATATGGATCTGGGAAGGCTTGCTTAAATAGGTTATAGTATGAAAATAGAGATTACTAAATTATTATTAATGTCATTGTGTAATTAATTGTGAGGTCATTGTCATTCTCAGTAGGATAGAGCTCGGGTATGTTGAAAGTTTAAATATTTTAGCTGTTATCACTATTTATTGAATGTCTTATTGTATTTCTTTAATGTATTATGATTGTGAACCATTGTGAAGGCTATACTGAAGTGACAGTATATAAAAAATAATAAACCATAAACCATAACCATAAACCATAATACCTGGGGTGGATCTAAAAATAAAAAATATTTCCCAGGGTAAAATGTTTGTTAAGGGTGCTAAAGCCACCATTACTCTCGCATTTTTAAATTTACTTTTTTTTATGCAATCTTAAATGCAGGTGCATACTTTGCTGTTAGGCACCTTTTCAAAATTGACCCTTTTAAGTTTAAAATAACTTTACTAGAGCTTTCTGAGCACTAAGTCCTGGTAAGGTACAGACTGAGTTTTAATAATATGTTGTCCTTAAATAAAATCCTGCAGGAAGGCCTGGATCGCCTGATGGCCAGGGATCATGCAGTACCTGGTCAAACTTTTAGGCTCATAATATTTAGTAGATTGAGACAGTCTTTTAAATTCTGAAATAAAACTACTGCTCTCAATCAGTGATGAGCAAGATAATGGCAGCAATAGTGAAGGACAGAATAGTGCTCAAAACCAGCGGGTCACATGCATAGTAGAGATGTGCATTCGTTTTTGCCGAATTGGAAAATTGCAATGAAATTGTCCAATTCGGCATGTTTCATGGAGGCCAAAAAAAATCAGGATTTTCCCGTTTTTTTCGTAAAAATTCGTTTTTCCGATTAGTGCTCACTAACGGGAGTCAGCGCGCGCTAACTCCCCATTAGTGCGCGCTAAATCCTGTTAGCATGCGCTAACTCCTGTTAGCGCGCACTAACAAAAACTAACAAAAAGTAACAAAATCTAACGGTTTTTGTTAGTGCGCGCACTAATGGGAGTTAGCGTGCACTAATGGGGAGTTAGTGCACGCTAACTAAAAATCAATTTTTCGCAAAAAAAAAGACCCGAACCGAAAAAAAATGACATTTTCCATGGCGGCCAAAAAACAAAGAACGACACGAACACAAAAAACGATGCACATCTCTATTTGCATAGCCCTCAATTTCCTGCAGAAGCTTGTGGAGTTTATTAAGATTTCCCTCTAATTTTCTTTAGGCCCTGGTAATTCTTTCCACAATTTTAAAATAGACAAAAATGAATCTATTGCAATACAAACTTTCCAAATTTATTAGGATTGTAATATTTACATAGGAAAAAATATTACATTGGAAAATACCACACTTCAAACAAGCTTTCCGTGGGCATTCCCAAAATGTATTATATAAATCAGACTTTTGTACTGTTTGTTTCTACAAAATCATGGATCAGCAAAACATTTCAGATTGACCAATCACAGTTTCATTTCTGTATTTACTTCAACAACATATGACTTACATGTCACAAATGATGGTCAGTTTGACCCTGGTCCTAATTGCAATTACCTTGAGCAACTACCTACAAGCACAGCACATTTTGTTACATATATAAAAGGATCACACATCATTATGTCTATTTTCTACCAATTATAATTATCTTTTATCTTGTCCATGGAGCCAAAAACTCTAATAGTATAGCCTTGTGTACATGTATTTACATATTTTTCATTCTTATTATAATCGAAATTAGTGTTCATTACAAGCATAGCAAAAATCAGTAAAGAATATTAAAAGCTAAATTGGACAATATTGAACATAGTGATACAACAAAGAACTTAATTTCCTCAAACTCAAGGGTAGATTCTGTGGCAAGAGTTACAAAGTTCTGCTGCACATTACCTGAAATTCTGCAGCAATTCTGACACACATATGCATACATATGCATATATTACAATACTAAAATGTTTGCATACTAAAATGTATTTTCTAAAAATACCCATTTTTTGGAAATGTCTTATGTGCACACTTTATTTGGTTCCTTTTTGTGCATAAATAATCTTAGTGATTGGTACTAAAAAGGGAGGAGGGAGATAGAGAATTAGAGGTATCAGAGAAGTTCTGGGAATGGCAGAAGGAGGGGATCTTAGAGGAGGGAGTTTTCAGGCAGAAGGCGCAAAGGGCTACAGGATGGAGAAGTGATCTAGGGAATGGTGAGAGGATCCAGGCTTAAAGAGTGGGAAGGTTAAGAGGAATAAAGGAGCAGAGAGCAAAACATGAAAGAGAGGAAGGAGAGTGGAAGAGAGAAAGAGAATATCTTGGATTGGGGAGGGTAAGAGGAAGGAATTATCTCTTTATACCCTTCCTCTCAATGCTGATTTTTTCTGTCACTCATTTACCCCACAACCCCTCTAATCCCCTTACTCATACCATACTTCTTTTGATCCCCCTCACTCTCCTTACATCCCCCTGATCCCTTCAGGTACACCTCTAAGATCCTCTCAATATCTGCTTTCCATCTCCTCACTTACTTCTCACAGACTCTCTGATCCCTTCACTTTTTTTCCTCTCCAATTCCTCTTTCTTACTCTGTTCCTACACCCACTCTGATACCCTCACTCACACCACCTTTGATCCCCTTACTCACTCTGTACAGTCTTCACATCTCCTCACTCACTCTCCACAGCCCCTCTGGTCCCTTAATTGTCTCTTCCTTCAGGCCTCTGATCATCTCACCCACAACTCACAATGTTTTCAATACTATCATTCATTCTCCCTCCCCATTCCCTCACATACTCATTCCATGGCCTGCTTCCAATCCCTTTACTCTCTCCTTATCCTTCTTTGATCCTCTCACTCACTCTCTTCCTGCACCCCCTCTTATCCCCTCATTCACAGTCCCTCAATCTTCTCACTCACTTCCCACAGTCCCTTTACTCCCTTCATTCACAATTTCCCTGCCCCACCTCAAATTTCCTTTCTCAGAGCCCATGCCATTCTAGTCCCCTCACTACCTTCCTGCACTGATCCTCTCAATCACTACCCTTCCAATCCTCTTACTCACCCCCAGCCCCTCCCATCTTTTCAGTCATGCTGTCCATGCACCCCTTCACAATCTGGGTAAACAAGTGTGGGGGTAGCTTACTTATTACAGCGGTTATTATCCTAAACCAATTAAGCCTGATACATCACTTTCAGGCCGATACAGTAAGGACGCGTAAGAAAGAGTGCGGCAGTGCCGGGCGCACCCTTGTTTGCCGCGCGCACAATTTGGTTCACATACCGCTCGATACAGTATTCAAATGAGACGCAAATGCAAGCTGCGTCCAAAGCACATCCATGTAGCGGTAGGCATGCGTAATCCATTTTACTGTATAGAGCAGTATACAGCACCTATACAGTATCCTGGGTGCACTGGTACCTGTAATTTGAAATGTCATTCCACCAGGAAAGTGGATGGTTCTCCTACAGACCCCGCTGCCTTGAGCGTCCGGCTGGACGTCCAAGCCGGACGTCCGAGGTCGCAGCTTGGGCATCCAGCCTGGGTGCTCAAGGCAGGGGGAAGGCCCATGAATGTCTGTCGGCTTTGAAGCAAGTACCACACACTAGTTACTCACCAAAATACTCTTTCTTCATGTGCAGCACCAGTTCCTTCTCCAGTTCCAGGGACTGACTGCACAGGCTGGAGCGTGGACTGGCCTGTGGCGGGCTGGCGCCGTCAGCCTCAGGGTCGCCCGGGCCCCCGTAGCTCGAGTCCGAGTAGCTGGAGCGAGGGCCGACGTGCCGCTGATCGAAGCCCATGCCGATGTCGCTATACCGGTTGCTGCTGGGCTTGCTGCCGCTGTCATAGCCAGTCAGGGCGCGGCATGCGTTCATGCATCTTCCCGCTGCCTTGAGCGCCCAACTTGGACGTCCAGACGGGCGCTCAAGGCAGCGGGAAGGTGCATGAACGCACGCCGCAACCTGAGCACCCAACTTGGACATCCAGGGGGGCGCTCAAGGTCTGCTTTCTTTAGAGCTCAGTAGGGGAAGTCTCTTGTTGGTGAGCAAATGATGCTGCCTGCTGATCGGTGTGCAAATTCACCACCAGTTAAATGTACTATGTATTTAATATATATTAAAGCTGGGAAACTGAAATGAACTTAATACTTAAAGCAAACATAATTGTGGCTGTAATGATTTTGTTTCCAGCCAGCCGGACTTTTTGCATAAAGCGGTAGAGAAGGACCTTCCCCCCCTCCTCCCCGCCCCAAAGCAAAGGCCGGTGGGGGCTACTGGAAGCCGCCTCGCATGGGGAGTGCCCGATCCGCCCCGGGATGCTGAAGCCGCTCTTGCCGCCGGCTGCCCCCGGGAGGCAGGGGAGGGGCAGGGGGGCCGTGGTGCGCACCTCGGGAGGAGGGGACAGAGGACTGGGGCTGCTCCAGAGCTGTCAGCGCGCCTGCATGGGAGACCGGCACCCATGGACACCCTTCTGCTGCTGCTGCTGGGGGCTTGCGTGGCCGAGGCCAGGGCAGGTGAGCGGGGGCTGGGGGAAAGTTTGCCCGTGAAATTTCGGCTCTCTCTTGCTCGTCCAAAGGAGGCAGAGAATCGGAGCTGCATGCACAGGTGCTTTGTTGCGCTCCCTGCCGCCGATCGTCGGCTGCTGGGGCTTGCCTGATGCTTGCCTTCTGTGAAAGAGTCAAGCTGGCAATCCCTGATGCCCGAGCATAATACAGAAATGATTTTTGCCCTGCACCTTGCTTTATTTTTTGTAATAATTGTGACCGCGGATGTCCAGCCGGGCGCTCAGGTCGCAGCGTGCGTTCATGCGCCTTCCCGTTGCCTTGAGCGCCCGCCTGGGCGTCCAAGTTGGGCGCTCAAGGCAAAGGGAAGGCGCATGAACGCACGCCGGGACCTGAGCACCCGGCTGGACGTCCGAGGTCACGGCGTAGGGGGTGTAGGGGTAGGGCCTGATACAGGAGCTCGTGCCCACTGCAAGTCAGCGGCGACAAGGAGCCCAGACCCACGAGAAGGCCAGAGGAGCCCCCGGAAACAGTGTCCGTTCTTCCCTACAGAACCGAAGTACTCTGAGGTTAAGCGCGGTGGTGCCAGGTTGGGTTACTTTTTCCCGCCTTGTGCGAGAAGCATTTTTTTCTGTGGGTTGGGTTGGTTTGGGACTGGGCGGCTAAGTTCACCACACTAACGCCATACTAACGCCAGGGTCAGGGTAGGCGGTAAATTTGCAGGTTAAAGACGTGGCAAAATAGCTGGTTAAAAAGGCGATAATCTGGGCGCACGTTACTGTATCAGAGGGAATAGCTAATCCGATCATTAACATATCATATACATGCGGCGGGCGGAAAGGGATACACGTCGATTTCAGTAAGTGGTAAGGACGCGTAAAACCAGATACTGAATCGCGGGTTAGACATACGCGTCCAAAATGTGCGTACAAAGCGGGTTAAAAACAGGGTAACCGTGGCCGCGCTTTACTGTATCGGCCTGTTTGAATGCATATACAGCATTGCTCTCTGCTTCAACAGCAGGGGGAAATGTGGAAAACAGGATTTACATTCAAACAACATCCAACAAGGCATTGATCTGTGCAGTCTGGGTAAACAAGCATCAGGGTAACTTACTTGATGCAGCAGTTTCTACCTTTAACCATTAAGCCTTATGCTCACCTTTGATGCAACTCCAACATTAGTCTCTGCATCAACGACAAGGGATGGCAGGAAATTGAATCAAATAGTAACCAACAAGGACCCTGAACTAGGTGGTTGATGAAACAGATAAGTAAGGGAAAATAAGTGTGGAAGCTTGCTGGGCAGACTAGAAGGGCCGATTGGTCTTTTTCTGCCATCATTTCAATGTTTCTATATGATCATAGTTAACAATGTACTCAACAGTTCCTTAAACATCTTCAGTAACCATATAGAATATGGATTAAGGTCAGAGGATACAACATTCATTTTAGAAGAAATAGACATAACCTACTATGATGAAACAGGAGCAAAAGCATTCCTTGGAGGAGTCACCTATAGGGATGTGCAGAGGAACGCCATACGTTGCATTCGTGATTCGGATTTGTCGGCTAGCAGATACGTTGTATTCGGCCGTATGGCGCCCTGATGCGTTAATACGGTGATTTCTATTCGTGTCCCAGCTAAAATTAAAATTAATTACAACTCCCCACCCTCCTGACCCCCCCAAGACTTACCAAAACTCCCTGGTGGTCCAGCGGGGAGTCCAGGAACCATCGCAAAGGCGATCTGCTGCCAGTATTCAAATGGTGCCGATCGCCTTTGCCCTCACTATGTCACAGGGGCCAACCGTCGGTACCTGTGACATAGTGAGGGCAAAGGTGATCGGCGCCATTTTGAGTACTGGCATCAGACGGCCGGCATGCAGGAGGTCGCTCCAGGACCCCCGCTGGACTTTTGGCAAGTCTTGTGGGGGTCAGGAGGCACCCCAAGCTGGCCAAAAGTCCCTGGGGGTCCAATGGGGGTCCCGGAGTGACCTCCTGCACTCCGGCTGTCCGATGCCAGTACCCAAAATGGCACCGATAGCCTTTGCCCATACTATGACACAGGGGCTACTGGTGCCATTGGTCATCCCGTCACATGGTAGGAGCACAAGATGGCGCCGATGGCCATGTGACAGGGGCTGACCAATGGCACCGGTAGCCCCTGTGACAAAAGCTATCGGCACCATGATGAAACCGGCACCGAGGATGTGAGTGCAGGGGATGGCTCCCGGACTCCCTGCTGGACCACCAGGGAGTTTTTGTAAGTTTTGGGGGGGTTCAGGAGGGTGGGGGGTTTGTTTAAATTTTTATTTAGGTGGCCGTATAATTCGGAAAAGATTTGTGTATTCGTGGGGAATCGCGATACGTTTCACTTCCCCACGAATACTACGAATAGTGCAATATACGTTGCGGATCGCCAATACGGTGAAAACGAATGCACACCCCTAGTCACCTAATGGTTAAAGCAGTGGGCCACAAACTAGGGACACGCAGGTACAAATTGCACTGCTGCTCCTTGTGACATTGGGCAAAGCACTTTTCCTTCTTTTACCTCAGGTACAAAATTGGATTGTGAGCCTTTGGGGATAGGGAAATACCCTCAGTAACTGAATGTAATCCACTTTGAAATGCTGAAAAGTGGAATATAAAATCTAAATTTAAAAAAAAAAAAAAACTATAGAAGACCCCACTCTCGCTGAATTATCTATAATCAGTGTAGACTGTAATTGATTACTATTAGTCACAAAGTAATCAGCCACCCCCTCACAATCAACCTTTCCTTAGATCAACTCACATTGCCAGGGAAAACCAAATTTTTAACCACCAAAAATAAAATCTTCAGTTGCCTCATAGCAAATTATATTTTTCAGGAAAAAGAATTGTTTTTGCTCTATCCTATATTCCCTTAAAATCTCCGTATGTCTGCTTCATCTGATCTAGATTTTCGTCAATGGCATTCAGCCCAATGCATCAACACTTTTTGATTCCTTATCTCTTGAGAAAACTATTGTGCTTTTTTTTTTTCATACTTGCCCCAATATCTTAATTGGGGCAATTGCATAGAGGGCTTGAATAATAGACACATTCCATGCAGAGATCATATGATCAAATGAAGCTAACTCTAAATTTTTACTAAGTGGAAGCAATGCATCAATTAACTCTCATGAAATAATTTGACCCCCTTCATGGTTTTCTCAAAACATTATATTCTGACTGTTTAAAATTTGACTTATAATAAAATAAACGCTGTAATAACAGATGATCCAACCAAGGAACATACTTCATAATCAAATCCTTTATGCAATCATTCTGAACCCAAGACTCATTAAGAAAAATGAGATACAACATCTGACCCCCTCCCCCGTACAGCAGTCACTAGCTGCTGAAACCTGCGGGCAGACATTACCAGCTGAAATTCCTCTACAAAGGAAAAGATAAAAACTCATAATGTAAATTAAAATGTCCTAATACTAACAATTTACTAAAGTCATGAAATAGACTCATCAAATTCCAGGGGATTAATTGATGGGAGACTAGGCAGGCGATAGAGCAAACAAATTCCCAATGGCTTAGAAGTTAACAGCAAGAACTCACATCCTTAAACTGCCCTAATCTCAGTCTATACCAGGGAATAGATTTTTTAAAAATAACACCAGTACACCACTTCTTATTTTGTCTTGGTGGGGACTTAAATGTATATCCAGAGGAATGCAACTGGGTAAGAACCACTAAATCTGTTTTTAAAATTCATGACTCATTGAATAAAATAATCAGGTTACAATTCACTTAAATAATCAAATATCACTAGAACCTTGTTACACACTGAACAGTAGGGATCTTCCCCCTGCAGATAAATACAATGTGAAAAAATACCACGGTTAATATTAGTTGGAATTATGAAACGAAAGAAGCAAAAATAGAATTTCAGGTTTTTTTTTTAAGTTTTGTATCAGTGTTCACTGATCGTTTTTAGTATACACTAAATACCCACAGTACCTGAATGTAATCCGCTTTGAAGTGCTGAAAAGCAAAATATAAATATCAAAATAAATAAATAAGTAATAACATTCTATTTGTGCACACTAACCACAAAAATAGGAGAAAATGAAAAAAAAAAACAATTTGAAAAATGAAATCAAGAAACAAATAATACGAAATGAAAACAATACGAACCCCCCTCCCCCACTGGGCAACCTTAGTTAGTGTTCCCTAAAAAAATTCTACGCAATGGTGTAGACCTGCAACATTGGACTGCCATCTTCTTAAAGTGCCCTAGTAGCCTGAATAACCCTTCTCATTACATGCAAAATCCCCAAGGGTCTTCAGAAATCCCCTATTCCCCGCACCCACATCCACTGCTCCATGAGGCAGCCAAAGTAAGAAATAAAAGTTAAAAAGGTTATGGCGGCCCTGGGTAGAGGCCCTGCCACCTCCACAAATATCTCTTCTTTGGTAACCAAATCCCCTGGTGTTCAATCCTGCCTACTTCCCAATCCCTGTTCCTTCCTGGAACTTCCCTGGTAGCAAAGTGGGGGCCTGTAGCACTCCCTAATGGCTCCAGGACGGTGCTACCGTTTTTCAAACTGATATCAGCCAGCTGAGATCCTACCATTGGCTCCTATAACGTGATTAGGGGCAATGTTAGACGTTGAACAGCTGGCACCATTTAGAAATATGATGATGTCAGGCCCAGAGCCATCGGAGGTGCTCTAGGCCCCTACTGGGCCACCATGGAAGTTCCTATAAGGACTGAGGGGTCAGAGAATGGGTGAAGTTTGATTACCAAAGGGGAAGGAGCAGGGGAAGGGGAAGGGTTTCCATTCAGGTTTTCATAACCTTTTAAACTTTTAGTCCATACTTTGGCTGCCTCATGGGATAGCGGGGAGAGGGGATGGAATGGGGGTATTGAGAGAAAAAGATTTTGCATGTACTGTAGGGTGTTATTCTGTGGGGGTATCAAAATGTTCATTAGCATCTAGATGCTCCTGGGAATAGTTAGCTACAACTCCTGAGTTGTAACCAATTTTCCAGAAAATAACACAACTTTCAAGTTTTCAGGCAAGCCACATTATTTTATTTATATAGTATTGCCTAGTAATGAGCGTCTTTGCATGTATAGCAGCTCATTACCTTACTTACATTATTGGAGGATAATGCTTGCATGGCTAAACACCTAATACTACGTAAAAAGACCCCCTGTGTTTGTACCTCAGGCAATGGAGGATGGAGTGACTTGCCCAAGGTCACAGGGAGCATTGGTGAGATTTGAATCCTGGCTTGCTTGGTTATCAACCTGCTTCTCTAACCAAAAGGCTACTCCTTCACTCCACATTAACTTATTTGACAAGAAAACACCACCACACTGATCAATATTGTTTAAGTATTTATTGACTTTAAGCTGTTCTTATAAAATATAATTCATTCAAGTCTTCATTTTGGATATGGATCAAACTGGCAAAGAATGCCTTTTAAAACATTCACATGGCTGAATAGAAGACCTTTACAAAATGTAGGGACTTACATAGCCAGATCTGTCTGGAAGGCTAAGCACAAGATCAGTGAAGAGGGTTATAGGTGATAGGATACACTCTGGAAAGGCCACTGGGACATAGGAAGCCAAATCCGTGGGTAGCAACTGTGCTAGTATTGGTTAGGGATGTGAATCGTTTTTTGACAATTTAAAATATCGTCCGATATTTTTTAAATCGTCAAAAATCATTAAAGAGTGCGATACAATAGAAATTCCCCCGATTTATCATGAAAAATCGTTAATCGGGTTTGTGTCCACTAACGGGAGTTATTTGGGGGGAGGGCGGGAAAACCGGCACACCAAAACAACCCCTAAACCCACCCCGACCCTTTAAAATAATCCCTTACCTTCCCCCACCCTCCCAACCACTCCCCCCCAAAACGTTTTAAAATCACCTGGTGGTCCAGTGGAAGCCCCGGGACCGATCGCCTGCTCTCGGGCTGTCGGCTGCCACTAATAAAAATGGTGCCGATGGCCCGATAAAGAAAACCCCACCCCGACCCTTTAAAACTGACCCCTTAGCCTCCCCCACCCTCCCGACCCCCCCAAAAACGTTTAAAAATTACCTGGTGGTCCAGTGGGCACGCGGGGAGCTATCTCCCACTCTCGGGCCGTCGGCTGCGCTAATAAAAATGGCGCCGATGGCCCTTTGCCCTTACCATGTGACAGGGTATCCGTGCCATTGGCCGGCCCCTGTCACATGGTAGGAGCACTGGATGACCGGCGCCATCTTTAAAAATGGCGCCGGCCATCCATCTTTAAAAATGGCGTGGGCCATCCAGTGCCGGCGCCATCCACTGCCGGTGCCATCCAGTGCCGACGTGGGCATGGCCGGCGCCATCTTTAAAGATGGCGCCGGCCATCCAGTGCTCCTACCATGTGACAGGGACCGGCCAATGGCACAGATACCCTGTCACATGGTAAGGGCAAAGGGCCATCAGCGCCATTTTTATTAGTGCAGCCGACGGCCCGAGAGTGGTCCTTTTTTTAAATTTTTAGGAAAATTCCTTTTCATTTGTTATTACTTTACATTTTTTGGTCAATTTTCTTTTATAAATTCAACAATATTCACATAATTCAAATAGAAATAATGTAAGAAATCCAATACTTCCCATTGAAATGGAGGAAGACGCTGCCCGACATGATATCATGTTTCGTACAATCTGCGTCTTTCTCCATTTAAATGGGAAGAATTGGAATGAATTTCTTACATTGTTTCTACACTGGGGAACTCTATGTGAATTATGTGAATATTGTTGAATTTATAAAAGAAAATTGACCAAAAAAATGTAAAGTAATAAGAAAAGAAGAGGAATTTTCCTAAAAATTTAAAAAGGACCATTGATTAAATATGACCCTTAAAGTGTGAAAAAGTATAGTAGCCAAGGAGTGTTATGAAGGTCCACTATCAATTTAGTGTGTTGAGCAGATAAGTGAAAATACAAAACATAATTAGCAACGTGTTCTTATTATATTTACAGTACCCATTACATACAGTACCAGCAGTAGCTTCCATAGCACTGTGTAGGATAAAATAACATGATTTCATTTTCCTTCCCAGAGAAGCAGTCAGTCTAAGTTGAACCAAACTTTACCTTGAAGTGATTTGCTAAAGGTCAAACAAAGAGCAATGGATATGGGAATGGAACCAGGGTGTCTGGGTTCACAGCTCTATACTCTAATAAGGAAGCTCTACTGGCAGCTTATGAGCTGGAAAATTTGAGTTTTTCCAGTCTGTAATTCCATTCTATTTAGTTAATACTTTGCAACATAAAAGACTGGAATCAGGTGATAAATATTAATCTGCTTCCTTTCAGATAATCATTGTATTACTCGACTGTGAATGAGGTCTTGCTCAGTTTTAAAACAGTTATAAAATTAACTTAAAACATAAATTGGGATATACATACTGTATCTTGCTATGTAATTAGGTTTGACTTGTGAAAAAGAGGGTAAACGTTATGTCAATAATTTTGTCAAGGTTAGTCTCCCCCAAAATTCTGTTGTGCTATATGTTTATTACCTCACATATGTAAGCATTTTTCACATAGATAGAAAACAAGGAAAACCCTTTAATACATATGACCCACAAATAGTACAAATAGCTGAACAATGTAGAAAAAACAATCTACCACCTTTTTGGTATTAACTCTGTTTTTGATTGACTGGACAATCAGAAGTACTCTATGCATGCCCATAAAATATTGGAAACCAAAAGATTCTTCTATTAAAATTTGTGTGAGTGATGATCATAATTACAATGTATTAAGAGGTTGATATTCAGCACTGTGCAGCTGGATAAGTAGGAACATCTCTGGTTAAGTGGTGGTGGCTGAGTATCTGGTCTTGTTTGGTGGCTCCCACTTAGCTGGATAAGTGGTGAGTGGGTTGTAAGCAGGGGCGGATTGTGGGAAAATAGTGGCCCGGGGGATTATTCTCCATGCTGGCCCATGGGTACCCAATTACATACACAATATAATTTACATATAATTTACATATATATGTACACACCCCTATATTTCAGTATGGTCCTCCCATATCAGCACAGTACTATTTGCCAACACTCAAAGAATAACAACCCCACCTATGAAAAAGAATGCCACAAATATTATACCAGAATCTAAAATATCAATACACCTTCTATCAGGAAAACAGAACAGGCCAAGCTACTACAGATCCCTACAGAGAAACCACATGCTAAAAGAATGCTTCATCTCAGTCTTTGCATGCAGAACACAAATTCTCACCAAATACAGAATACAAAATGAAGGAGCACAAATGACAAAAACTGCAATGGAAACTCCGAGAAGCCAGACTCCGTGTATTAACAATAGAAAAATAGAACCATCATTCCTCATAAAACAAATAAAATCAAGAAACATAAAGCATCAGTTATAATAGTAAAACCATAATAAAAGAATATTTTAAAACTACTGATAAATAGAATTTCTATTAATTAAAATCATATACATTTTTTACAATTTCCCAAACACTAATAAAATATTTCAAAGCAGCACATATATCAAATAACATTCAATAATTAAAACTAATAAGGACTTTAAAAAGACCCTGCTGTCCCCTTCTGTGGGAGCTCTTTATTTCCAGTCACCCTGATATTGTCGAGGATTAGGAGGTTATCCCCTCTCTCTCACACATACTCACATGTCCATTCTCTTTCACACATACACTGTCACATACATGCACATTCATGCTCTTATACCCACCATAACCTCTCACTCTCACTGACACTGACACACTCTCAGGCTCTAAGACACTCTCTCCCCCTCCACACACACACACACACAAATTCTTACTCCCTTGGATTTTCTCATATACACTCATGCTCTCACACTCACACATACTGACTCCCAGGCAGGCTCCCATTCATTTTCACACCACTCCCTCCCCATCCCCCAGGCATGCACACATTCATTCTCACACACACAGACCCCCAGGCAGGCACCTATGCATTCACATACATACACCCCCAGGCAGAGTCCCATTCATACACATGCACACACTGAAGGCAGATCCCCTTCTCTTTCTTTTGCCAGCAACCTCGGAACCTCTCTCATTCCTCTGCTGCCACTGTTACCACTGCTGCCACATGGCTATTGGGGAGGCACCGATTGCTGCTTCTGGCACTTTAGCCCATTCTGCTGCATCCTCTGTGCAGGCCCCGTGGGCTTCCACTTCCTCCAATCTGATCTTGTACATTGTGAGATCTGCATAGAGAAAGTGCTACTCTTGCACATCCCCAAAGATTACATGTGCCAATCACTAAAAAGTTTTTGGTTTTTTTTTACCTTTGCTGGCTGATCTTAGTTTTCTAATCGGTTGGTCACAGGCTTTTTTTTTCCACCTTCCCTTTCTAATTTTTAGCCAGTTCCTTTTATATTGACTTTTTTCTATTTATTTTCTCTCCATCTTCTTCCCTCAAACACACAGTCAGGTTCTCATTCTCAAATGCTTTTCTTTCTCTCTCACACACACACACACACACTCTCTCACTGTCACATTACCACTAGAATTAAGACTAATGAAAGAAATAAAACTCTTCAAAAAAGGCTTAAAAACATGGTTCTTCAAAAAAGCATTTCACAGTGAGGTAACGGAATAACACATACACAAAGCAGGAATTCACCAAGAAAAAGCAGTATTGCTTACTTTTGTTATTTTCTCACAATTTAAGTATTAAATTATAAAGACAGTTAATAGTAAATGGTAATCACACCCTTTCCCATTTAGAGTATATTATCGAACTATGTAACCGTATAATAATGGCACCCTTTGGATAAATTAGAAACCACATATTTGTGCCAAACTGTAAACCATTGTGATGGTGCTCTACCATACAACGGTATAGAAAAGTTTTAAATAAATAAATAAATAAATAAATAAACATGCTGTCTCATACAATCATTCATTCACACAGTCTCTCACTGGCACATGCTGTCTGACTCACACACCCAAGCTTCTCTCACTCCCACATGCTGTCTTGCTCAAGCACAAGCTCTCACTGTCACATGCTGTCTCTCTCACACACACAGAGGCTCTCACATGCTGTCTCTGCAAACATTCAGGTCCTCACTCCCACACACAATCTCTCAACTCATCTCATACACGCACCCTCTACAGACCCTCAGCCTCTCTCTCACCTCTGTGCCTCCTTTTCGTGGGTCGCCGCAGGATGGGCTCTGCAGCGGCTCTGATCTTCTCGGGCCGCGGCGGCCCTGCTACTGGGCCTCTTCCTCTTCTCGGGCCGCGGTGGCCCTGCTACCGGGCCTCTTCTTCTTCTTGGCCTGTAAGCGCTGCTCCTCTTCTGCACGCGCCGATGCTCCCCCTCCTTCCTGCCCACGCGGCTCCGGCAACATTTACTTCGGGGACCGCACGGGCAGGAAGGAGGAGGAGCATCAGCGCGTTTAAACGCAATCTTTTTCTTCGGGCCGTGGTGACGTGAGCTCCACCACGGCCCTGCTGATCTGCTTGCTATATACGTGTCGCTGCTCAGCGTCCGCATGAGCCTCCTTGCCCCTGGGGGCATTGGCTCCCTTCGGGATACAACTGCTTGTGGCGCCCCCTAATACTTTGGTTGGAAACTTTATAATACAAAAAAAAAAAAATCATGTGACAGGAGTGATTGGCCCACCGGGGGATAGGTCAATCCGCCCCTGGTTGTAAGTGTAACGGGGAGGAATAATTTATCCAGCTAACTCACAAATAGACAAATGGGTCAGTTTACTATTTATATCACTGTTAATGGGGGACCTTTAAATTCGGGGTGAGGTGTCAGGGGTGGGGAAGGCTTGGGGGGGGGGGGCGGGGGGCAGCTTAAGATACACCATCACGTGAACGAACAGCACAGTAGACACCTATGAAAATTGCATGTCATTCGAAGCACTGTGCTGTTTGTACACGTGATGGTGTATCTTAAGCTGCCCCACAAGCCTTCCCCACCCCTGACACCTCACCCCAAATTTAAAGGTCCCCCCATAACAGTGAGATAAATATCTACCCCTTAATATTTAGAACAATAACTCCTAAAGTAAACACTATACTGCATTTAGAGGATAATGTGCATAAGCTGGTGCACCTAAAATTACAGTTATAAAATATAACCAGTGTCATGGGGCCACAGTTTCAAAAATACCTCATATTACTGCCCTGAAAGTATAGGTGCATGCATGCTTCCATACACATGTACAGTATATTTGTAATGCAGGAAAATGCACACTTTAACCATTTTATAAAGCACATACATATATTTCATGTGCATAGACATTTTAGAAACAATGTGCATATGGTACAAGGTCCATCAAGTCCAGTATCCTGTTTACAACAGTGGCCAATCCAAGTCACAAGTACCTGGCAAATACCCAGACATTAAATAATAGATCCCATGCCACTAATGCTGGCCACAAGCAATGACTATTCCCTGTTGATTAATAGTAGTTTATGGAATTCTCCTCCAGGAACTTATTGAAACCTTTTTAAAAACCAGCTCTATTTCCTGCCTTAACCACATCCTTTGGCAATGAATTCCAGAGTTTAGTTATGTGTTAAGTGAAAAAGAATTGTTTCCAATTTGTCTTAAATGTGCTACTTACTAACTTCATGGGGATGCCCCCTAGTCCTTGTATTATCCAAAAGAGTAAATAACCAATTCACATTTACCTGTTCAAGTTCTTTCATGATTTTGTACACCTCTATCTTATCCCCCCTCAGCCATCTCCTTTCCAAGCTGAAGAGCCCTAACCTCTTAAGTCTTTCCTCATAGGGGAGCCAATCCATGTCCTTTATTATTTTGGATGACCTTCTCTGAACTTTCTCCAGTGGAACTATATCTTTTTTGAAATGCGGTGACGAGAATTGCACACAATATTCAAGGTGTGATCTCACCATGAAGCGATACAGAAGCATTATGACATCCTCCATTTATTTGCCATTCCCTTCCTAATAATTCCTAATATTCTGTTTGCCTTTTTGATCACCACATCACACTGAGCCAATGATTTCAGTTTAATATCAACTATGATGCCCAGATCTTTTTCCTGGGTGGCCGGCGCCATCCATTGCTCCTACCATGTGACAGGGGCTGACCAATGCCACCGGTAGCCCCTGTAACATAGTAGGTCAAAGGCTATTGGCGCCATTTTGAATACCAGCAGCCGAGGCTTGAGTGCAGGAGATCACTCCAGGACCCATGCTGGATCACCAGGGACTTTTGGCAAGTCTTGGGGGGGGTCAGGAGGGTGGAGGTTTTATTCATTAACAATACATTGCATTCATGGGGGTTCGCAATACGTTTTGGGAACCCATGAATGCAACGAATAGGGACCTATATGTTGCGGATTGTGCATTCGTTCAAAACAAATGCACATCCCTACCGGTGGCCTCGTGGGCTTCCTCTTCTTCTGGGTGGCTGGTGGAATGTGGTCTACCGGCAGCTTCGTGGACCTCTTCCTCTTTTCGGCTTCCAGTGGGATGGGGTTTACCGGCGACTTCATGGGCTACTTCTTCTTCTTCTACCATTGCTTTGGGTGTTCCACCCTTTGCAATTGCACAGTATGCATACCCAGTAGCATCAGGCTTGTATGGAAGCACCTTACCTCAGCAATACAAAACTACATCAACCAAGCAGTATTTAAATGGAGTTGCCATTTCCTCATCTTCTCAGGATTTCTCTTGCTCTCTGAGCCTAGGCTTTATTCCTGCTCAGAGGAGACACCCTGCATCCAGAATGCCCTTTGTGAAGGTGGACTGGGCCCAGGCTGCTGGCATCAGTCTTTTAAGGTGTTGTGAAGGTTTCTACAGTGCACTCTGCAATAAGACCATTTAATCCTACTCTTTGTTTCCTGTCTTTTAACCAGTTTGTAATCCACAAAAGGACATTGCCTCCTATCCCATGACTTTTTAGTTTTCTTAGAAGCCTCTCATGAGAGATAATCCAAAACACCACATCTACCAGTTCACCTTTATCAACATGTTTATTCACCCCTTCAAAAAAATGTAGATATATGAAGCAGACTTTCCTTGGGTAAATCCATGCTGGCTGTATTCCATTAAACCATGCTTATCTACAATATATCTTCTGTAATTTTATTCTTTGTAATAGGGATGTGAATCATATTTCGGATGATTGAAAATATTAGAGATGTGAATCGTGTGCCCGGTCGTCTTAACGATCGGGTTCGGCTGGAGGGAGAAAAAAATCTGATCGCTGGAGATGTGAATCGGAATCGGTTCCGATTCACATCGTTAATTTTTTTTAGTGAGGCCCGACCCTATAAAATTGACCCCTTACCTTCGCCCACCCCCCGAACCCCCCCCAAAACTTTTTACAAGTACCTGCTGGTCCAGTGTGGGCGCGGGGACTGATCTCCCGCTCTCGGGCCATCGGCGCCATTTTGGCTGCCACTCAAAAATGGCACCGATGGCCCAATTAAAATAAAAACCACCCGACCCTTTAAAGATGACCCCTTAGCTTCTCCCACCCTCCCGATCCCCCAAAAACATTTTTAAATTACCTGGTGCTCTAGTGGTGGTCCCGGGAGCAATCTCCCGTTCTTAGGCCATCGGCTGCCAATCATAAAGATGGCGCCAATGGCCCTTTGCCCTTACCATGTGACAGGGTATCCATGCCATTGGCCGGCCCCTGTCACATGGTAGGCGCACTGGCTGGCCGGCGCCATAGATTTTTTTAGTGAGGCCCGACCCTATAAAATTGACCCCTTACCTTCCCCCACCCCCCAAACCCCCCCAAAACTTTTTACGAGTACCTGGTGGTCCAGTGGGGGCACGGGGACCGATCTCCCACTCTCGGGCCATCGGCCAGCATAGGAGCACTGGCTGGCCACCATAGATGGCGCCGGCCAGCCAGTGCTCCTACCATGTGACAGGGGTCGACCAATGACACGGATACCCTGTCACATGGTAAGGGCAAAGGGCCATTGGCGTCATCTTTATGATTGGCAGCTGACATGGGTGTCTAATTTTAAGTGGGAGCAGAAGCAATCTGTGTGTGCCGGCCGCATGCCAGCTTGCACCCCCAGGACAGCAGCTAATGGCATTGTCCCGACCCACCCCCCTCTCCAACCGTCCTCGTCCAGACAATGCCCCCCCCCCCCGCCCACCCCTTTTGCAGGGCCTGGCACTTCGGCAGATAACAGGGGTTACAGCATGGCCGAGCCCATCCTAAATTGCGCGTGATGCGCATAAGACCCAGCCATGAATATAACCCCTGTTTTTTACGTGCGTGGCCCTTTAAAAATCAGGCTGCCACTAAGCTCAGTCCCTTAAAACTCTTCAAATATAGCTAGTTTTATTTTTCTTTAAACTTACACCTCCTGCATAGCAGAAGTAAACTTATGTGGCAATAAACCTGGGCATGAGTCCAGACACGTAAGTATAAAAGCACATATCTTTTGGCACTGCCCCAGAATGCCCATGCCCTGCCCAGACCATGCCCCTTTTTGAATCAGAGTGAGATGTGCATGCAGTAGGAGATATGCACATATCTGGTGGCTTTTAAAGTATGGTGGGCATGCACAAGCTCGACTTGCATGCCTATCCCCTAATAGATACACATGCCAGGCTTTTAAACTTCAACTTTAAGGATGTGCATTTTCATTACAGTCAGTTTCATTTAGTTTTATCACGTGCTATTTTAAAATAGAAAGTATTAAAAAATGAAGAAGCATACACTAAATTTCAAAATAGCACACACTAAAATGAAATAGTGCACTACTTAGTTTTTACTGTGCATTTCTTCAGTTTTTAGTGTCTGCTATTTGGAAATAGTGCATAATAAAACAAAATGAAACTGACTGTAATGAAAATGCATGACTGCAGTTTTTTGCCTTCAGTCTTAGCTGCCAAATTGTTGACCATTCCTCAAGTTTCATTAGATCCTTCTCAGGTTTCCCTCTCTTTTGCTAGTATCATCTTCCAAAAAGATAACCCTTCCTCAATATTACTTTCAGAAATGCCACTACAATATTACTTCCTCAATATTCCTTTCTCGATATTCCTTCCTCAATATTACTTTCAGAAATGCCACTACAAATTCTACAGAATGCAACTGCAAGAATATTAACCGGCCAGAAAAAAACAGAGCACATCACACCGACACTAAAAGCTCTGCACTGGCTACCCATTGAAAAACAAATTGAGTTTAAAGTTCTCACCATACTACACAAGTCAATCTATGGAAAGGAAATAAACTGGCTAAATGACACAATCCAATTACACATCCCTAAATGCAACACAAGATCATCCAACAAAGTTTTACTAGCAAGTCCCACAACCAACTCTCAGTATGGAACAGAGCATTCACCCTAGCTGGACCATGCCTATGGAATACCCTACGTGAAAACATATGGAAACAAAGCAACATAAAACTATTCAGAAAGCTACTAAAAACCTGGCTCTTCAAACAAACATACAGAGACGGCATAGGATAAAATTCTCCTCTCCGAAAACTATCGTGGTTCCTCCGTCTCCAACCCCTTTTCTAAAAATGGTCTTCCCCACACAACTCACTTGGAGCCAAGGCTTTTTACAAATTATTGAATCATCCCCAACTCTCACTGATACATGCATTGTCCTAGTATCTTTATCTCTAAAGCTGTTTCCACCATCCTCATAATATCTCTGATATTTTATTTTATTTATTTATTTAGAAATTTTTTTATATACCGCGGCACGTTATGAACATCACCTTGGTTTACAATAAACAATAATTCAGCAACTAGCTTTACATTCTAATGACCATAGAACAAAACAAGTACAAATAAGTCAATGTATGATAGAAACATATAATACAAATTAAACAAGCCTAAAATGGGCAGTAATATATAAAAGGTAGGTATAAATAACTAGGTATTTTCAAACAATAGTAGTAAGGTGAGTCAAAATTGCATTCTATTTGTAGAATGGTCTTGTATTTTAGGGAACACATATATAGATTACAAAGGATTGCCAGTGGGAGTAATTATTGAGGTAAAGTGGATAACAGAGGGGATGGAGAGATTGGCAGTTCAGATTAAGAAAATACCTATTATGGGTAAGTTTGTTTAAATAGCCAGGTTTTGAGGTTTTGTTTAAACTTCTTATGGCAGGGCTCCTGGCACAGGTCAGAGGGCATTTTATTCCAAATGTTGGATCCTGCAATAGTAACTGAGCGTCGAGACATGCTTGATATGCTTGAGAGTGGGAGTTTGGAGTTTGGCTTGGTGAATTGTTCTTGTTGGTCTATTTGATTTGTGAAATGTGAAATGATCAGAGAACCATTGCATATCTTGGTTATAGATAGACTTATGAATGAGGGTAAGTACATTGTACAATATCCTGGATGGTACAGGTAGCCAGTGCAGGGATTGTAGTGCAGGCATGATGTGTTCGTGGCGGTGTGCATTGGTGAGTATGCGGGCAGCTGCATTTTGTAGCATCTGTAACGGATGTAGCGCATTTTTTGGCAGTCCTAGGAGGATCGAGTTGCAGTAGTCTAGTTTTGATAGAATTGTGGCTTGTAGGACTGTTCGGAAGTCGTGAGGGTGTAGGAGAGATTTAATTCTTTTTAGCGTATGTAGTTTGAAGAATCCATTTTTGACTGTGGCCGATATGAATTTTTTTAAAGTTTTCCGTGAGTAGATTCTTTATTTCTGTAAGAGCAGCATCCCAGATTTTCAGGGCATTAGGTAGGGAGTCATTAATGGGGATGAGGATTTGCACGTCATCTGCGTATGTGAAGTGCAGGAAACCCAGTTTATTCAAGAGTTGACAAAGGGGGGTGAGGTAGATATTGAATAGAGTTGAAGAAAGAGAGGAACCTTGAGGTACTCCTTGTTGCAGATTTTTGGGTTTAGATTCATGGCGGCCAATTTTTACACTGTATTTCCTATCACTCAGAAAGGATTGGAGCCAGCATAGGGCAGAGCCAGCAATGCCAATCTGAGTGAGGCGGGTGATAAGGGTATTGTGGTTAACAGTATCAAATGCAGAAGAAATGTCAAGTAGTGCTAGTATGTAAGAGTAACCAGAGTCTAGGGCTTTTAATATAGTTTCTGAGAGTGATAGTAGGAGGGTTTCAGTGCTATGGTACTTGCGGAACCCATACTGGGAGGGGTAGAGTAGTTGATTTTCATCTAGAAATTCTGTAAGTTGCTTGTTGATGATTTTTTCCATTATTTTAGATAGAAAAGGGAGGTTTGAGACTGGGCGATAGTTAGAAGAATTTCTTGAGAGTCGGCTTTATTATGGCATGTTTAAGTTGTGTAGGTACCAGTCCAGTGGTGATGAATTTGTTGATAATTTCCGAGATCGGTTTGGCGGTTTGTGGGGGGGTTAATGTGTTTGTTGGTATTTGTAGCAATGGTGGTAGAGGGCGAGGTATTAAAGCGTGCCATAAGTGTATCAATTTTGTCGTGATATATTTTGCCGTATGTGTCTACCCTTAGTTTACCGTCCTCTCCCTTCCCTTCCCTCCCTTCCCACCCTTCCACATACTTCCCGTATTTCCCGCATTTCAATTCATGCCCATGTAAATTTGCTATTATCATGTACATAGTTTCTGACATAAACAACTATTCAAGATTTTCCTGTTAAAATGTAACCAGTTTATATCCTGCTTGATGTAAACTGTTGTTATCACTGTAAACCGTTGTGAAGGCTTGCTCCAAACAATGGTATATAAAATCTGACAAATAAATAAATTCATAAATAAATTATAAACAGAATCCAAATGAGGACCAATCACTGCAGCACATGATTGTGTTAACCCCTTTTTTCTCAGCATGAACTCTGTTTATCACTACCCTTTGTTGCCTCTCACTCAACCAGTTTCTAATCCGATCAGTAATTTTAGGGTCTATACCTAGGGTGCTCAGTTTGTTTATGACAACTCTGCAAAAGTATGTCAAAGGCCTTGCTAAAATCAAAGTATTGTCTGGTCACTCAGTCAATGAAATTGATTAGATTCAATTAACAAGACCTTCTTCAGGTAAAACTATGCTTCTTCAGATTCTGTAATCCATTGGATTCCAGAAAATTGCACTATCTTCTGTTTTAGCAGCAATTCCATTAATTTACTCACCACAAAATTAGACTAATCAGACTCCTATTTACCTCCACTTTTGTGAAGAGGAAACTACTTAATATTTATTTATTTTTCTTTTTTAAATACATTTTATAACTTGCATTTTTCAACACTAAGGCCTAGATTAATCATTGTGCTATAAAGTTTGCATGAATAATGCCCATGATAAAAAGGGGTGCAGTTAGGGTAATTTTTGAGTTACCACAATGCACATTAAATTTATTACGCCCATGATATTTTCACTTCGGAGCTTGTGAAGTGCACAGACATGCATTTCCTTGTTTTGGGCTGCTGAGAGAGAAAGAAAGAGAGAGAGAGAGAGAGAGAGACTCTTTATAAAGCTCTCATATTAATCAACTATTTATACCACTATAAGAGAGTCATCTAGTAATTCGAGGTGAGGTTTTGGTGGTGATCTAGGGTATGAGCAATAGTTCTACATGCGGGCAGATGTACGAACAGCACAGAACACATCAATGAAGATTTGATGTGATTTTAAATGTGATAAGGTACACAAAGATGAGATTTCTACAATGCACTCTCTACCTGGGTGCACAACTTAATGCCAGGAAAAAAGGTGTAGTTATTTCCAGTTTTAAAACGTGCATTATGCTATCGCATGCAATGTTAAACATCCCTCATTGGGGGAGTTAAGTGATGTGGTGGGTTCAGTAGGCTGCATGCAGACTGAGCTCTGGCCAGCACCCCTCTAACTCTGCATCTTTATTACTTATTAAGTGCTTCCTGATAATCAGCGATTAGTCATATCTTATCGAGAACTCGTTTCATGTTGGAAATAGCAGAAGTAACTTCACGAATGGTGACCATAACCTTAAAAAAAGGCAAAGAGAAAGTGAGAGCCCTGAATCCCAAAATGGCCACCACTCTTCCTGATCTGCCCAATGCCTCCAGGGAGCACTCACTGGAAGAGAAAGTTTCTCAGATGCTAATTACTGCCTTAGATGCACAACTACATCAGATCTCAGAGCAGACCGCGGAGGTGAGAGTTTCCCTGGGAAATTTTGACACCTGGATAGAATGAGTAGAAGGGAGTGTGGCACTTGTGGAGGATGATGTTGGGGCCTTGGAGCATTGAATTGAGGAGCTGGAGAAGGTGGCTCAAAGCATGGATGAAAAAATTGATGACTTAGAGAATTGGTCACAGAGAAATAATTTCATGTTTGTTGGTCTCCATGAGACTATCCCTGATGCTGATCTGCCACATATGTTAGAATCATAGCTGACCTCTCTAGTTCTCTCCCTGCTTGCCTTGTCATTGGGGTTGATTGAAAGAGCTCACAGTCTTGGCGAAAAAACAGCAGCGGAGGCTACTCGAAAACTATGGGTTGTGACTGCCCGGTTTTTGAATTATGCTCAGAAAAGGATTATTCTCAAGCATTATCGCAAATACAGGGGGTTTCAGTATGAAAACAAAAAGGTTTTGCTTTTCCAGGACTTTTTGCCACATGTATCCAGTATGAGGAGAGAATTTTCTTGTCTGTTCAGACCCAGTCCTCAGGAAAATATGCTTTTCCCTATTATATATGGCCAGATTGAGGATTTGGCACCAGGTGATCACACAGATATAAGAACATAAGAACATAAGAAAATGCCATACTAGGTCAGACCAAGGGTCCATCAAGCCCAGCATCCTGTTTCCAACAGTGGCCAATCCAGGCCATAAGAACCTGGCAAGTATCCAAAAACTAAGTCTATTCCATGTTACCATTGCTAATGGCAGTGGCTATTCTCTAAGTGAACTTAATAGCAGGTAATGGACTTCTCCTCCAAGAACGTATCTAATCCTTTTTTAAACACAGCTATACTGACTGCACTAACTATTTTGTAAACATCCTCTGGCAATAAACTAAGTCTATTCCATGTTACCATTGCTAATGGCAGTGGCTATTCTCTAAGTGAACTTAATAGCAGGTAATGGACTTCTCCTCCAAGAACGTATCTAATCCTTTTTTAAACACAGCTATACTGACTGCACTAACTATTTTGTAAACATCCTCTGGCAATAAATTCCAGAGTTTAATTGTGCATTGAGTAAAAAAGAACTTTCTCCGATTAGTTTTAAATGTGCCCCATGCTAACTTCATGGAGTGCCCCCTAGTCTTTCTACTATCAGAAAGAGTAAATAACCGATTCACATCTACCTGTTCTAGACCTCTCATGATTTTAAACATCTCTATCATATCCCACCTCAGTCATCTCTTCTCCAAGCTGAACAGTCCTAACCTCTTTAGTCTTTCCTCATAGGGGAGTTGTTCCATTCCCCTTATCATTTTGGTAGCCCTTCTCTGTACCTTCTCCATCGCAATTATATCTTTTTTGAGATGCGGCGACCAGAATTGTACACAGTATTCAAGGTGTGGTCTCACCATGGAGCAATACAGAGGCATTATTTATTTATTTATTTGTTTATTTATTTATTTATTTAAACATTTTTATATACCGGCATTAGTTATGGACATCATACCGGTTTACAATAAACGAATTAAGCTTGGAAAGCAAAACTGGGAGAGGGGTAACAAGAGGCAGCTGTGAAGAAAGAGACTAACAATACATGGGTCCTCAATATGAGGAAAGAGTAAACACCGAGTGGTCGTTCTTTGGAAGAAGGTATGAGGGCCTTTTATTCTGGGTAGGCTTGCTTGAACAACCACGTTTTTAATTTCTTTTTGAAGTTGTTCATACACGGTTCAAGGCGCAGGTCAGGCGGTAGGGTATTCCAAAGAGCGGGGCCTGCGATTGAGAGTGCATGGTCACGTGTAGAGGAGAGATGGGCTATTTTCAGAGAGGGCACAACCAGGGTGCCTTTATTGGCCGTTTAGTGGGTCAAGTGGACATTTATGACATTTTCCGTTTTATTCACCATTCCCTTTCTAATAATTCCCAACATTCTGTTTGCTTTTTTGACTGCCGCAGCACACTGAATCGACGATTTCAATGTGTTATCCACTATGACACCTAGATCTCTTTCTTGGGTTGTAGCACCTAATATGGAACCCAACATTGTGTAATTATAACATGGGTTATTATTCCCTATATGCATCACCTTGCACTTATTCACATTAAATTTCATCTGCCATTTGGATGCCCAATTTTCCAGTCTCACAAGGTCTTCCTGCAATTTATTACAATCTGCTTGTGATTTAACTAATCTGAACAATTTTGTGTCATCTGCAAATTTGATTATCTCACTCGTCGTATTTCTTTCCAGATCATTTATAAATATATTGAAAAGTAAGGGTCCCAATACAGATCCCTGAGGCACTCCACCTTCCACTGAGAAAACTGTCCATTTAATCCTACTCTCTGTTTCCTGTCTTTTAGCCAGTTTGCAATCCATGAAAGGACATCGCCACCTATCCCATGACTTTTTACTTTTCCTAGAAGCCTCTCATGAGGAACTTTGTCAAACGCCTTCTGAAAATCCAAGTATACTATATCTACCGGTTCACCTTTATCCACATGTTTATTAATTCCTTCAAAAAAGTGAAGCAGATTTGTGAGGCAAGACTTGCCCTGGGTAAAGTCATGCTTTGTTCCATTAAACCATGTCTTTCTATATGTTCTGTGATTTTGATGTTTAGAACACTTTCCACTATTTTTCCTGGCACTGAAGTCAGGCTAACTTGTCTGTGGTTTCCCGGATCGCCCCTGGAGCCCTTTTTAAATATTGGGGTTATATTTGCTATCCTCCAGTCTTCAGGTACAATGGATAATTTTAATGATAAGTTACAAATTTTTACTAATAGGTCTGAAATTTCATTTTTTAGTTCCTTCAGAACTCTGGGGTGTATACCATCTAGTCCAGGTGATTTACTACTCTTCAGTTTGTCAATCAGGCCTACCACATCTTCTAGGTAGCACTTTGGCAGCTACAGACTTTTTGAAGTCATTGCCTGTGATTGATAGCATCATAACAATCAACATGGATGAGATTGGGCCGCTAAGGGTTTATTTCTCTTTTCTGTCATGATTTTTCCATGGTCTGTGGAATATGGTATACACTACAATGGTTGTGTTAACTTTCAGAGGGGAAATGTGGTTGAGTATTCTTTCTATTTGTGTATTTGTTACTTTCTCCTCTAATTTCATAGTAGTGGAGTTTGAAAACACCAGAATGGGCTGTTTTGGGAATTTCTTGATTTGGGAGGCAGTTGAGCACATCTAACATCTGGATGACTCCTTGTCCCCTTAAGAGGGACTGTTTTGTGTTTCAGTTAGGAAGTTGGGGTTCTTTTGGAGTTGGGACATTTTTGCATATGATCCTACATATTTTTTCCTGGGTTGTGGGGGTGAGAGCTGTCTGGGTCTGGGGGGGGGGGGGGGAGATTTGATGCTGAATTGATAACTGTCTTGCAGGCTAATTGGTTTGGAGATTTTCCTCTTCTATTTTAGGAAGTGTTTCTAAATAAGGCATAGGGTAAGAGCTGTGCGGGGAACACCAGGGTTATTCATCCTAGGGGAAAGCATTTTTGGGAAAATGTAATGTGTGTACATTGTGTATTTCCATTATGGCACTTGAATTAGTTACATGGAATATGGCCAGCCTGGGGACCAGTGAAAAGAGAAAAGGTCCTGTCCTGGCTGAATAAGCTCCATTCTAAAGTAGTATTTCTCCAAGAGGCTCATTTAAGCCCCGCAGAGTCGCTTAAACTGAGAAAGCGATGGGCAGCCCAGGTGTTCTCTGCTTCAGGAACCTCTAAAAGCTGTGGAATAGCTGTTCTTATCCACGAAACAGTATCCTTTCATATGAAAAAATCTGTGGTTGATCCAGTCAAGAAGTACATTATATTATTGGGAAAGATGATGGGATCAACGGTAATCTTGGTTGTAGCATATGCCCGTAATGCATATGATCACTCTTTCTTTTCAGGACTATTTTATCAAATCTCTCAACTTGGGGAATAGCCAATTATCTTGGGTGGGGGGGGGGGGGACCTAAATTGTATCATTAATCCTGTGTTACATAAATTTGAATATCACTGTATTGTATACTAACCCCGCAGCTAGGATTTTGGTGAATGGCCTTTTGTTGGAGAAGTTCCCACTATGCAGGAGGATGAGACAGAGATGTCTCTTGTCACCACTGCTGTTTATTTTGATGGTAGAACCCTTTGTTCTCAAATTACACCAAGCTCACGAAGTTACAGGATTTTCTGTGGGACCACTACAGTATAAAACCCTGCTGTTTACTGATGATATTCTGCTGCTTCTCTCTAACACTAGGCGGGCGCTCCCTGCAGCACTACAGATTTTTTCAAATTATTAGGCTGTCTCAGGGTTTAAATTGAATCTCGACAAGACTGAGGCATTAGATATCTCTGGATTGTTAAAGTAAGACTGCCCTGTTTTCCCTGTAAAGTGGGCGGGGGATACTATTAAGTATTTAGGAATTAATATTTATAAAAATCCAAGACAATGGTATCACATTAATATCCCCCCACTTATTGATAAAATGCAGCAGAAGTTAGATAGTTGGCGAACACTCCCTTTGATGCTGCAGGGCCATATAGCGGTCATAAAAATGGTTGTTGCCCCAAAATTAATATACCTTTTTCTTATGCTTCCTGTGGTTCTATGATTGAAGGATCAACGGACTTTACAAAATATTTTGGGGGCATTTTTATGGCGAGGTAAAAGGGAGTGTATTTTGATTGTCCCGAGAATTCAAGGGGGGGGGGGGGGGTTGAATGTTCCTGATTTCAAACTTTATTCTTGGGCAGCCAACTTACGTTTTCTTGGAGATCGGCTTCATAATACCTCTAAATACTCTGATAGCTGTTTGATATCTGCACCATGTAGCCCTCTAGACCCTACATTTGTTCTCCATGCCTCCACTCGAGAATTGCAGGAAGCTCAGGTACATTCTGGGTTAGTGAAATCTGTGTGGCGAATTTGGGGGTAGACACGTAAACTTTTGCAGTTGCCGACACGTTTCCCCACAATTTCCTTTTTGGGGGAGCTTGTGGTTTCCCTCCTTCATACTGCCAAGCACACATAATTTATCTGTATCTTCTGACTGGCTCATAAAAGAGTTTATAGATCCAGTAACAGGTACATTTTGTTCTTTTGCGCTTAGTCAGTAGAAGCTGGGTTTTCAACCCACCCAATTCTTGCTATATGGCCAGTTACAGGCCTTCTTCCAGCGCTTATGAAGGGAGTTGAGGGGCCACGATAATTCTTCCTCCAGTTTTTACTTAAGTTGTTTATGGTTAAACAGGGCTCTCTTTCCCATTTATATACTTTTTACCAGAGTGTTAAACCATACTTTATTTATGCTGATCTTCTTGTAGAGTGGCAGGCTGATCTCCAAGAAGAGTTTGATGATATCATGCTCCAAGATTGCTATATTTCAATACAAAAGATAACTAATAATGTTAATCTTAGGGAAATGCAAACCAGAATTTTTCACAGGTGCGTGCCCACAAGATGGGCCTCATTGCATTCAGTGAGTGTTTGAAATGTGGCTGTTCTCAGGCATCTCTAATACACTGTTTGTGGAAGTGTGAACGCATCCAAAGTTTTTGGGAGTCATTTTCAAATCAGGTTTCTGTTCTTTTTGGTATAGATGTTCAATGGTCCTGTTCTTTCTGTATCTTAAATAATGACAGTGGAGATGATTGAATAAACTCTGATAATATTCTGTTTTTCTCCAAGGTTTGCTTGATTGCAAAAAAAATGCCTTTTACTTAACTGGATAAAATCTACCCCCTCTACAGGGGAAATGTGGAGGTCCTTAATGATAGAACTGTTTCAAACGGAGTATGGATCTCTATTCCATCACTTTTCTCGCAAGAAGAAATTGTTTTTTAAGGAAATTTGGGGTATATTTTTCAAATCCCTGCCAGCCAATATGCAGAAGCTCTTTCCCTTGGATATTCAGTCATGGGACCCTGTGCTTGGACTTCTCTGAAACCAATCATCTTGGATACTTCACTCACTAAGGACTTCATAAATGCCTCAGTTTCTGAGGGGGGGGGATGTCTTGTAGGGGGGAATGCTGCCTTGTTGTTTGAAAATATGTCTTTTCTCTGTCCTATGATTGTTGTTGCAATATTCCGCAATAAAGATACTTTGAAAAAAAAATCACTCATTTTCATAAACCCTGCCCAAACTCCTCCCCTTTGACTGAATTTTTGGAATTTGCATATCCATCGCATGATGCGAAAAATAATGCATGTGTTATGACATTATCATGGGTATTAGGGCCCTAACACCCACGATAACATCCTAACACATTTTGATGAATGGTACCTGGCGCGCGCACATGTACGCCCGATTTTATAACATGCGCGCGCATATTAGAAAATCAGGGTCAGCGCATGCAAGGCGGTGCACAATTGTGCATCTTGTGCACATCGAGCCTGCGTCAAGACGCGCTGCCTTCCCCCATTCCTTCCCCCCCACCCCACCTTCCCTTCCCTTCCCCTACCTCCCCTGCACTTCCCCCCCTACCTTTTCCTTTTTTTTTTTTTATCTTGAAACTTATTTCAGCCCTGGGGCTGAAGTAAGTTGCGCGTGCCGGCCAACTGCCGGCGTGAGATCCCCAGCACAGTGCTAAATATGGCCGCAGTGCCTGGAGTCTAACCCCGCCCCCGTCCGGCCCATTCCGTCCCGTCCCCACCCCTTTTTGCAAACCCCAGGATTTACACATGTCCCGGGGCTTTACGCACATTGCCTGGCCTTTTTAATAGAGGCCCGGCGCGCGTAACCCTTTTAAAATCCGGCCCATACAGTTGAATTTTAAAAGGTGTTACATGTGTAAATGTAACATAATATTGCAGCAATTTTAAAAATCTATCTACATGCATAAAGTGCACTTACTGAATTTCCCATAGAAAATTCAATGGTATAAGGTATATCGTAGCAATTTTCAAAAGCCCACATACTCAGGTAAAGTGCATTTACATGTGTAAAACCCAATTTGAAGCGGGTAAATGCATCTTAAAATCAGGCCCTTTGATCAGCAGACAGTACAAACAAGGATTTAAACCCAAAATTAAAACCCATTTATAAAATTACACTTCCAAATAAAACACCTAACGTTAAACAGAATTATTAAAAGAAAATGCCTCAGAGAACAATAATGCTTTTAACCTTTTCCTAAGAATCACAATATCTTTCTCCTGTCATCATATCTGAGGTAATTTATTCCACATCGTTGGGCTGATAAATGTTGAGTGCATCCGATAGTCTCTAAATGATGGAATAATCATTAAGTTATTATCAGAGGGTCATAACCTCTGCAAAGGCACATAAGGAACTAACAATTGTTTTAAATATGTGAGCCCATCCTTCTGCATAGCCTTAAAAATCAATAAAATTACTTGAAACAGTGCTCTAGCCTCAAAAAGCAGCTTCATCGAACTTGGGGATGCAAGTTCCCATCTCTTCAGCCCCATAATAAAGCAGCTGCCACATTCTAAATGACCTGCAACACATTCAAATATTTTTTGGGCAATGCCATATACACAGAATTGCAAAAACTTAGGGCTGAAAGCACAAATGCCTCTGCAACACACCAAAAATATTTTTATTTTAAATGTATCTTAACTGTTTTACCATTATTAATTTAAAGAAGGCCACTCTCATGCCAAAATTACTGGGTGATTTATCAAGCTGCGATAGTTTATCCACGTAATATTTTTCCTCTCCCTAACAAAATATTGCAGCAGTACCATGGCTCAATTTTTTATTGCAACAAAAAAATCACACTGTAGTAAGGGTCCTTCTTGTGTAATGGCGGCCCACCTCCCATGCTGCCTACCAAGGTAGCACTGCCCCCCCCCCCCACCCAGATTAAAAATAAAAACATGGTATACATGTGGCAATGGTCCTTTCCCTCCCCCCTTTCCCTTCAATGCCAAAAGCCCCTTACATAAAATATAGCCCCTCCCATCACCCCACCAGCCCATCCTTACCCTCGCTTCCAATGATAAACAATTCCTTGGTGTCTAGTGTCCCCACCCCCACCCCAATCCCAAGAAATAGAACCCTGGGGGTCTGGAGGCAGGTGGACTCCCACCTCTACCCCCTAATTCACGTGCCTGAGAAAGATTTCTTCAGTTGACAGCTCGTGGCCCAAGGTACCCTCTAGCCCCGGACCAGGTTGGCACCAACCCAACTTGCCCCATCATGTGACAGAAGCAAGGTCTGGGATAAGATCGAGGCCACATGATTTAGGTCCGATCCCCATATCTTACCCCCCAAGCCACCAGCTGTTTTCACAGCTCACAAAAATCTGGAGTGCTGAAATACCGCCCTGGAGATAATAACGTCCGAGCAGTTGCCCTATCTCGCTCATTTCTCTCTGAAGACGTACCTGATAAACCCCAACATATCATCGACCCAAAATGTATCTTGTCAGCTACTCACCCAGTACCTGCGTTGTACCCAAAAACCTAAGGAAAAAGCTGTTAGCATGGGCTTACGATTCAAAACTGGCTGGACACCCTGGTCAATGCAGAACTCTGGCTAAACTACAGAAGTACTACTGGTGGACCACCATGAAGGTAGACATGTTCTCCTACGTTGCTTCTTGTTCCAATTGTGCCAGACAGAAACCTCCACAAGGACATCCTTGGGGCCTACTCCAACCCTTGCCAGTGCCAGATGAGCCCTGGACTCACATTGCTACAGACTTTGTGGTAGACTTACCACTCTCGGGAGGTAACAATATCATTTGGGTTACAGTGGACCGTTTATCAAAGATGGCTCACTTCATGGCTCCCCCTGACTTGCCCTCAGCCATGGAGCTTGCAAAGCTTTTCATCACTCACATCTTTCGCCTACACGGCATGCCAAAGCACATCATCTCTGACAGAGGAGCTCAATTTACAGCTAAGTTCTGGAAAGTTTTGTGCAAGAAGTTTGATATCTCTCTCGACTTCACCTTTACATACCATCCTCAGTCAAACGGGCAAATGGAGAGAATGAATAGGACACTCAAGCAGTTCATTCGTGCCTATGTGACTACACGTCAAAATGACTGGGCTGAACTGTTGCCCTGGGCTGAATTTGCCATCAACTCTCATCCAGCAACATCAACTGGATCAACACCATTTGAAGTGGCCTACAGACGACTACCATTACCACCCATACCACTTCCACTTTCAGTGTCGTCCCCGGCAGCTCAATCTACTGCCAAAGATATCCAACAACTATGGACTAAAACTAAAGAGATGCTCCGTAGAGCAGGACAGAGCAAAGAAAGGCTATGATGCTCACCACTGCAAGGCTCCAGAATTCTAGCCTGGTGACAAAGTCTGGCTGTCTACAAAACATCTAAGACTCAAGCTACCATCAGCTCATTTTGCTCCACGCTTCATTGGACCCTTTCCCATTCTCCGACGACTATGTACTCTCACGTACAGTCTGAAACTTCCACCAGCAATGAAGATTCATAATGCATTCCATGTCTTACTACTGAAACTGCTAGTCCTTAGCGAGTTCTCCACCAAGACACCTGAACCTATACCTAGTGATGCAGAAGAAGACATCGAATATAAGATAGATGCTATCCATGATGTGAGAAAGAGAGGCAGAGTATGGGAATACCTTCTGTCATGGGAGTGTTACGGACCTGAAGAAAACTCTTGGGAACCTATGGCTAATATCATGGATAAAGAGATGCTTCAGCAATACCACAGAATGCATCCTCAGAAACCAAGACCAGGTAGGAGGTATGGAGGGGGCCCTTTGAAGGGGTGTACTGTTGCGTCCGTAGGTCTCAGATGGCTTCAACCCTTGTGCCTCATCTTTCTCTCTGCTCTCCCCGCTAGCCTTGGGAAGATGGCTACTGCCGCGTCTGCAAGCCGCTTTCTCCAGCATCCCCGGAACGGCTATGGTAAAGCCTCATGCCATGTTTCTCCTAAGGGCCTCCTAGGGTGTGTGTGTGCATGCCACCCACGTCTTTAACCAAGTCATGGCGGGAACCTCGGTGCGTCCCCCTGGAATTACATCACGCCATCCGGGTATTTAGCCTACGCTTGTTTGTTAGCTCATTGAGTTAGCAAGGATCGTGATACAGATCGTAAGGATTGGACTTGTCCGGTCTAAGCTACTCTGCCACTTCCGTGCTGCCGCTGGAAGCTCTCTCTGCCCTTCGGGGTATTCTCTAACCTGGGTACCTGCTCCTCGGGGGCCCTTTGCTTTTTTTCAGGTGCCTTACTGGGATCAGATACTCACTCCTCAAGGGCCTGCTCTCCCTGCCTCAGTGCCTGATACCATCTACTTCTGCCTGGTGGAATCATCAACCTTACAGCTACCATCTAGTGAGTAATCTAATTCTCAGACTGTCTCATCTACAGCTCTGCCATGCTGGGAACCTACACCTGGATCTCCCTATACCATCTCGGTGAGACGGGTTCCCTCTGCTGAGGGTCCCTGGACTGCTACTGGATCACCTAACTACTGCCACCTCTGGGGGTATACATCAGCTGTACAATAAAAGACAAAACTCTGTGTTTGTGCGTCCCGAGTCTAGCCCAGTACTGTGGCTCCCCACGGGACTCCTCCCCGAGGGCATGGTCATCTCCCACAGTACCCAAAAATCCACTCAAACACCTCAAAACCGTAACAGTTCTAACTAGCTATCCAATCTTTTATTTGCTCTAAACAGAATGACAACATATCTAAGGTTTCTTGAGTAAAGTTAACAACTGAATCAGTTGAATAGCCTCTCCATACAGTTTTATATTGTACCCCACATGAAGTTATTAATTTTCCCAAGGATCCCTAAAAGCAGATAACATTCATGTATGTATGTATTTATTTATTTATTATATGCCGTGGCACGTTCGGAACATCACCTCGGTTTACATGTAACAGTAATGCAGCAACAGGCTTTACAAGTAACACATAAGGGAAATAATGTAGCATAGAGGCAAAAACTCATAATAAAAACTTTTTTAAATATATCCAAAGCAAGAAACCTGTGAGGGAGTCGGTTGGACCATTGGATGACAGAGAGGTTAAAGGGGCTCTTAGGGAAGATAAGGCCATTGCAGAAAGACTAAATGAATTCTTTGCCTCCGTATTTACTAATGAGGATGTTGGGGAGATACCAGTTCCGGAGATGGTTTTCAGGGGTGATGACTCAGACGAACTGAACGAAATCACTGTGAACCTGGAAGATGTAGTAGGCCAGATTGACAAACTAAAGAGTAGCAAATCACCTGGACTGGATGGTATGCATCCTAGGGTTCTGAAGGAACTCAAAAATGAAATTTCTGATCTATTAGTTAAAATTTGTAACCTATCATTAAAATCATCCATTGTACCTGAAGACTGGAGGGTGGCCAATGTAACCCCAATATTTAAAAAAGGCTCCAGGGGCGATCCGGGTAATTATAGACCAGTGAGCCTGACTTCAGTGCCGGGAAAAATAGTGGAAACTATTCTCAAGATCAAAATTGTAGAGCATATAGAAAGACATGATTTAATGGGACACAGTCAACATGGATTTACCCAAGGGAAGTCTTGCCTAACAAATCTGCTTCATTTTTTTGAAGGGGTTAATAAACATGTGGATAAAGGTGAACCGGTAGATGTAGTGTATTTGGATTTTCAGAAGGCGTTTGACAAAGTCCCTCATGAGAGGCTTCTACGAAAACTAAAAAGTCATGGGATAGGAGGTGATGTCCTTTCGTGGATTACAAACTGGTTAAAAGACAGGAAACAGAGAGTAGGATTAAATGGTAAATATTCTCAGTGGAAAAGGGTAAACAGTGGAGTACCTCAGGGATCTGTATTGGGACCGGTGCTTTTCAATATATATATAAATGATCTGGAAAGGAATACGATGAGTGAGGTTATCAAATTTGCGGATGATACAAAATTATTCAGAGTAGTTAAATCACAGGCAGACTGTGATACATTACAGGAGGACCTTGCAAGACTGGAAGATTGGGCATCCAAATGGCAGATGAAATTTAATGTGGACAAGTGCAAGGTGTTGCACATAGGGAAAAATAACCCTTGCTGTAGTTACACGATGTTAGGTTCCATGTTAGGAGCTACCACCCAGGAAAAAGATCTAGGCATCATAGTGGATAATACTTTAAAATCATCGGCTCAGTGTGCTGCAGCAGTCAAAAAAGCAAATAGAATGTTAGGAATTATTAGGAAGGGAATGGTTAATAGAACGGAAAATGTCATAATGCCTCTGTATCGCTCCATGGTGAGACCGCACCTTGAATTCTGTGTACAATTCTGGTCGCCGCATCTCAAAAAAGATATAGTTGCGATGGAGAAGGTACAGAGAAGGGCAACCAAAATGATAAAGGGGATGGAACAGCTCCCCTATGAGGAAAGGCTGAAGAGGTTAGGGCTGTTCAGCTTGGAGAAGAGACGGCTGAGGGGGGATATGATAGAGGTCTTTAAGATCATGAGAGGTCTTGAACGAGTAGATGTGACTCGGTTATTTACACTTTTGAATAATAGAAGGACTAGGGGGCATTCCATGAAGTTAGCAAGTAACACATTTAAGACTAATCGGAGAAAATTCTTTTTCACTCAGCGCACAATTAAACTCTGGAATTTGTTGCCAGAGAATGTGAATGCAGTTAGTGTAGCTGGGTTCAAAAAAGGTTTGGATAAGTTCTTGGAGGAGAAGTCCATTAATGGCTATTAATCAATTATACTTAGGGAATAGCCACTGCTATTAATTGCATCAGTAGCATGGGTGCTTCTTAGTGTTTGGGTAATTGCCAGGTTCTTGTGGCCTGGTTTTTGGCCTCTGTTGGAAACAGGATGCTGGGCTTGATGGACCCTTGGTCTGACCCAGCATGGCAATTTCTTATGTTCTTATGTTCTTAATAGGCATTACACAGTAAACAAATATGGTAACAGGAAGAGAACTAACGGATGGAATTATTTACAGCAAAGAAAATGGGGGATAGCAATATGACGGAGGGGGGATATTGGTAGAGTAAAGAAGGAGGAATAAGGGGGAGGGGAGTTCAGAGTTCGAAGGGGAAAGAGTAAAGGGAAGATAGATTTCTAAGCCGATAATAAGAGGGAGACATTGGCGGGGGTAGATCTTGGGAGGAAGCAGGGGATGCGATCATTGAGGAGATGGAAGGATAGGTTACAGGGTTCAGGTGAAAGCTTGTTTAAAAAGCCATGTCTTGAGATTCTGCTTGAATTTTCTAGGACATGGTTCCTGGCGGAGGCAGAGGGGCATGTTGTTCCAGAGCGAAGGTCCTGCGAGGGAGAGGGCACATTCTCTGGTGGTCACTAGCTTAGTAAGTTTGGGTGAGGGAGTGTGCAGAGTTGCAAGGTATTGCTTTCTGGTCAGTCAGTCCGAGGCGCGGAAATGGAGGTGCTCGTTGAACCAGCACATGTCTTGGTTGTGGAGGGATTTGTGAATGATGGTGAGTGATTTGAATATTATATGAAATGGGATGGGCAGGTGTTTGAGGATCGAGGTGATGTGATCATGATGGTGGGTATTGGTGAGGATGTGGGCGGCGGCATTCTGGAGCATTTGCAGGGGTTGTATGGCATTCTTTGGAAGGCCAAGGAGGATGGTGTTACAGTAGTCAAGCTTGGATACAATGATTGTGTGGAGAACTGTGTGAAAATCGTTAAGATTTGGAGAGGTTTAATTTTTTTTAGCGTGTGGAGCTTGAAGAAGCCGTCTTTTAGTGTGGCGTTTATGAACTTTTTTAGGTTGAAGTGGTTGTCCAGGGTGACTCCTAGGCTAAGGATGTTTTGGGAAAAGGTGTGGGTGGGGGGTGGGGTATTGGAGGGCAGTATGTTAAGATCGTTGTGAAGGGGTGAGATGAGGAGGAGTTCAGTTTTTGAGGTGTTGAGCACAAGGTAGTTGTTTGATAGCAGGGCGTTAATGGCTGTGAGGGCAGAGTCCCAGGTCTTCATGGCACTGGGTAGGGTGTCTGTTATAGGTATGAGGATCTGGATGTCATCCGCATAGATGAGGTGTGAAAGACCAAGTTTGGAAAGGAAGCGGCAGAGGGTAAGGAGGTATATATTGAAAAGGGTGGAGGATAGTGAGGAGCCTTGAGGAACACCTTGTTTCAGGGTAATTGGATTGGATTTTTACACTGAATTGTCCTTTAGTTAGATAGGATTGAAGCCATCGAAAGGAGGAGCCTGAGATGCTGATCTCCTTGAGGTGTTTCAATAGGATCTCATGGTTGACAGTGTCGAATGCGGCAGAGATGTCAAGGAGAGCTAGGATGTAAGCTTGGCCTTTGTCAAGGGATTTCAGAATATGGTCGGACAGGGAAACAAGGAGGGTTTTGGTGCTGTGGTGCCTATGGAAACCAAATTGTGACTGGAAGAGTATTTGATTATCATTTAGGAAGTCAGTGAGTTGGCGATTGATTATTTTTTTTAGGATTTTTGAAATAAATGGAAGGTTGGAGATTGGGCGATAGTTTGCGGGATCAGTTGGGTCAAGTGAGGGATTTTTTTAAGATAGGTTTTACTATTGCTTGTTTAAGCTGGTTGGGGACAGCACCTTGCGATATGGAGCAGTTGATGATGTTAGCTATGGGGTGGGAAATGAACTTGGAAATCAAGAGGAGTGATTTGGTGGGGGTGGTATCTGCAGGGTGCACTGCAGGATTTATCTTCTTGAGGATCGATTCTATCTCCAAAGGTGTGGTGGTCTCAAATGAGTTTAGAATTGTGGAGGTGTTTGGTGTTTGGGGTATGCTGGGTGAGGACGTGGGGGTGGTGAGGTTTATTACGGAGGAGTATGTGCTCGATGGGGCATGGGGGAAGCGAGCCAAGATTTTTTCTATTTTGTTGTGGAAGTATAGGGAGAGTTCCTCGCATCTGTTTGCTTCATCAGTGTTGGGAAGGAGGGTGAAGGAGGTTTTGGTTAGGGAGGAAACAAACTCAAAGAAGGCTCGGGCATTGAATTGATGTTGATGGATTCGCAGGGTGTAGAAGTCCCTGTTTGCTTTGTCGATGGCTTCTCGGTATGTGTGAAGGCAGGATCGGAATGTTGATCAAAGGGCCGGGGATTTGTCTTGCGCCATCATTTTTTCTAGTTTCCTGAGGTTGTTTTTTAGGGTTTTAAGCTTGGGGTGTACCAAGGTTTGTTTTTGGTGTTAGTGGAATTAATTAGGCGGGATTGAGTAGGGCAGACCTTATTGGCGATGTCATTGGTAATTTGAGACCAAGAGGAAAGGGCGGAGTCGACGTCAGTGAGGTCTAGTTTACTAAGCTTGCAGGATAGGGCGGTGATGAGATCATCTGTCTTACATGGTTTGCGGTAGTGGATGGTAGTTTTAGTGGACGGGTGGATGGAAGTGCTTTTAATGGAGCAGGAGGTATCAATGCGGAAGTGGTCGGACCAGGGAATGGGATTGCAGGGGGGGGGGTAGATTGAATCAGATGGTTGGTGAAGATAAGGTCAAGGGTGTGTCCGGCCTTGTGTGTGAGGGAGGAGATTATTTGTTCAAGGCCTAGGGCACGAATGGATGCCATAAGAGAGTCGCAGGATGCTGATACTGGTGTGGTGTCAACATGGAGATTGAAATCGCCAAAGATGATGGTGGGCGCGTTCAGGTCTAGGTGTTTGGTAATGTATTCAATCAGTGGGGAAGGGTTATTTTCAAGGAGGCCGGGGGGTGCATATATTAGGCAGATTTGTAAGATGGAAGGTTTAGACTGCAATTTCCAGTTTGTGTGGGGGTATGAATGGTTGTAGGGTTAGGTTAAACTTTTTTTTGGCTTTTAAAGTCCTAAACATCACCGAGCTCTTACATGTCCAGTGGGAGGGACAAGAGGCCGTGTGGAGGGCCGGGGGGAGGGTCAAGTCCTCAGAGTGATCTGTGGGCATGGTGCGGCTCATGGACCCCGATGGGTCGAGGCGCAGTAGAGTTTAAAAATAAGTGGGAAGTCTGCTTCCAATGACATTATTAGGGGGCAGGCTCCGGTGTCGAGGTAGGCCGTAGGCGTCCAGTGGGCTCGATTTCTGCGCGGGCCGTCTGAGGGTACCCTGACCCCGGTGGGTCGGCGCCGATCGCGCAGGTGCATCTGCGATTGGGACGAGCAGAGGACGTCTCTTACTTTAAAAGTGAGTGGGAAGTCCGCTTCCGATGACGTCGTTAGGGGGCGGGCTCCAGCGTCAAGGTAGGCTGCATGCGTCCAGCGGGCTCGATTGTACTATTGTTATTTAAATAATACATAGAAACATAGAAACATAGAAATGACGGCAGAAGAAGACCAAACGGCCCATCCAGTCTGCCCAGCAAGCTTCACACTTTTTTTCTTCTCATACTTATCTGTTTCTCTTGGCTCTTAGTAACCTTTTGGTTCTATTTCCCTTCCACTCCCACCATTAATGTAGAGAGCAGTGTTGGAACTGCATCTAAGTGAAATATCTAGCTTAATTAGTTAGGGGTAGTAACCGCCACAATAAGCAAGCTACACCCATGCTTATTTGTTTACCCAGACTATGTAATTCAGTCCTTGTTAGTTGTTATCTGTATATAGATCCACTTTTCTTCATTCCCCCTGCCGTTGAAGCAGAGAGCTATGCTGGATATGTGTGAAGTATCGGTCTTCCTCCCCTGCCGTTGAAGCAGAGAGCTATGCTGGATATGCGTGAAGTATCGGTCTTCCTCCCCTGCCGTTGAAGCAGAGAGCTATGCTGGATATGCGTGAAGTATCGGTCTTCCTCCCCTGCCGTTGAAGCAGAGAGCTATGCTGGATATGCGTGAAGTATCGGTCTTCCTCCCCTGCCGTTGAAGCAGAGAGCTATGCTGGATATGCGTGAAGTATCCGTCTTCCTCCCCTGCCGTTGAAGCAGAGAGCTATGCTGGATATGCGTGAAGTATCCGTCTTCCTCCCCTGCCGTTGAAGCAGAAAGCTATGCTGGATATGCGTGAAGTATCAGTCTTCCTCCCCTGCCGTTGAAGCAGAGAGCTATGCTGGATATGCATGAAGTATCGATCTTCCTCCCCTGCCGTTGAAGCAGAGAGCTATGCTGGATATGCATTGAAAGTGAAGTATCAGGCTTATTTGGTTTGGGGTAGTAACCGCCGTAACAAGCAAGCTACTCCCTGCTTTTTTGTGAATGCAAATCCTTTTTTCCACATTTCCTCTTGCCGTTGAAGCTTAGAGCAATGTTGGAGTCGCATTAACCATATGTATGTTTATTGAATAAGGGCATTATCTCCAGGTAGTAGCCATCATTCCCGCGAGCCACCCACTCTTCATTCACATCCTCTAGACTTTATGGATCCACAGTGTTTATCCCACGCCCCTTTGAAGTCCTTCACAGTTCTGATCTTCACCACTTCCTCCGGAAGGGCATACCAGGCACCCACCACCCTCTCCGTGAAGAAATACTTCCTGACATTGGTTCTGAGTCTTCCTCCCTGGAGCTTCAAATCGTGACCTCTGGTTCTATTGATTTTTTTCCGACGGAAAAGGTTTGTCGTTGTCTTTGGATCATTAAAACCTTTCAAGTATCTGAAAGTCTGTATCATATCACCTCTGCTCCTCCTTTCCTCCAGGGTGTACATATTTAGATTCTTCAATCTCTCCTCATGTCATTTGATGAAGACCCTCCACCTTTTTGGTCGCCCTTCTCTGGATCGCCTCCATCTTGTCTCTGTCTCTTTGGAGATACGTTCTCCAGAACTGAACACAGTACTCCAGGTGAGACCTCACCAAGGACCTGTACAAGGGGATAATTACTTCCCTTTTCTTACTCGATATTCCTCTCTCTATGCAGCCCAGCATTCTTCTGGCTTTAGCTATCGCCTTGTCACATTGTTTTGCTGTCTTCAGATCATTAGATACTATCACCCCAAGGTCTCTCTCCTGCTCCGTGCACATCAGCCTTTCTCTCCCCATCGAATACAGATCATTCGGATTTCCACTCCCCATATGTATGACTTTGCACTTCCTGGCATTGAATCTCAGCTGCCATATCTTCGACCACTCTTCCAGCTTCCTTAAATCCCGTCTCATTCTCTCCACTCCTTCCAACGTGTCCACTCTGTTGCAGATCTTAGTGTCATCCGCAAAAAGACAAACCTTACCTTCTATCCCATCCGCAATGTTGCTCACAAAGATATTGAACAGGACCGGTCCCAACACCGATCCTTGCGGTACACCACTTAAAACCGCTCTCTCTTCAGAGAGAGTTCCATTTACCATCACACATTGTCTTCTGTCCGTCAACCAGTTTGCAATCCAGGCCACCACCTCGGCACTCACTCCTAAGCTTCTCATTTTATTCACCAGTCTCCTATGCGGGACTGTATCAAAAGCTTTGCTGAAATCCAAGTAGATGACATCGAGTGCTCTTCCTTGATCCAATTCCTTGGTTACCCAGACAAAAAAGTCAATCAGATTTGTCTGACAGGATCTTCCCCTGGTGAATCCATGCTGCCTCTGGTCCAGCAATTCTCCTGACTGTAGATAGTTCACTATTCTCTCTTTCAACAGTGACTCCATTACTTTTCCCACCACCGAAGTGAGGCTAACTGGTCTGTAGTTACCAGCCTCTTCTCTGTTCCCACTCTTGTGAAGCGGGACCACCACTGCTCTTCTCCAATCACTCGGCACAACTCCCATTTCTAGGGATCTATTGAACAGGTCACACAGCTGACCCACCAGCACATCTCTGAGCTCCCTCAGTATCCTGGGATTAACCTCATCAGGCCCCATGGCTTTGTACACTTTCAGTTTCCCCAGCTCTTCCCATACATTCTCTACTGTAAATGGAGTTACATCTACTCCATTCCCCTCCAGTTTCTTGTTAACTAGCGACGGTCCTTCTCCAGGGTCCTCTTTAGTGAACACAGAACTGAAGTATTTGTTTAATATTTCTGCCAATTCTTTGTCTCTCTCCACACATTGATCCTTTCCACCTTTCAATTTCACTATACCACTTTGAACCTTTCTCTTTTCACTGATATATCTGAAAAATGTTTTGTCACCTCTCCTCACGTCCTTGGCAATCCTCTCTTCTGCTTGACTTTTTGCCGTCTTGATTAATTTCTTCATCTTCCTCAGTTCTACCAGATATTCTTCTTTGTGATCCTCCCTTTGGGATATTTTATATTTCTTGGATGTTGTTCTTTTGGCCTTTATTTTGTCAGCCACCTCCTTTGAGAACCAGATAGGTTTCATTTTTCTTTTGCTTTTCTTTACTTTTCTAACATATAGATTAGTTGCCTTGGTAACTGCTCCTTTTAGATTGGTCCACTGTTGCTCCACATCTCTCTCGTTCTCCCAGCCTTTTAGTTCTTCCTCCAGGTACTTCCCCATTTCATCAAAGTCCATGTTTTTGAACTGCAAAACTTGGGTCTTTGTGCTTCTTTTCCGTGTCCTTTTTGTGATATTAAACCATACCGTTTGATGATCACTGCTGCTCAGGTGGGCGCCCACCTGGACATCAGAGACATTATCTCCATTAGTGAGCACTAAGTCGAGTATAGCTCCTTCTCTTGTGGGTTCCATTACCATTTGTTTGAACAAAGCTACTTGCAGGGCATCCACTATTTCTCTACTATTATTAGATTCTGCAGATGGGATTTTCCAGTCTACATCTGGCATATTAAAGTCTCCAATGATCACCACTTCTCCCTTCTTTCCTATCTTTTGGATTCTTCAACCAGATCTCTGTTCAGTTCTTCCTTTTAGTTTGTAGGCCTGTAAACCTCTCCAATAAAAATGGATGTCCCATCTTTTTTTAGGTCGGCCCATAGTGCTTCTTCATTGCCCCATCTTCCTTGCAGCTCAGATGCTTGGATATTGTTTCTGACATAAAGAGCCACTCCTCCCCCTTTCCTATCCTCTCTTTCCTTCCTTAACAAGTTATAGCCTGGTATTGCCGTATCCCAGTCATGAGATTCCGTAAACCACGTTTCTGTGACAGGAAGAACGTCCAAGTCTACCTGGATCACAGGTCTAATTCTTCCAGAGCCCACTCAAAAAACAGTATTACAGTGGGCTCTGGAAGAATTAGACCTGTGATCCAGAGACACACACTGTATCAAGTGCAACAAGTACAAAATTCCTTCTCTGTACTAAATACTGAAGAAGTTCTTGAGAAAAAGAGTGAAGTGTTATCTGAAAAGAGAGAAGAAACCCAATGCATACAGAAATGCCAGATCAGAAACCAAAGAAAAAAGCTCACTGTGATGGATGACTCTGTCATCAGAGGCACTAATCTTTTCCCTTGCACAAATGCAAAGGGAAAAGTGGATAACAAAACTCAACCAAAGAGGTCACAGCAGGGAGTGCCAATCCTTGCAGAACCCTTATATTAATAGCTTTAACAGTTGACAACTTATCATTTACTCTCACCTGAAAAGTTTGATGGGAAAGAAATAAAACCTGTCCACCATTTCCATAATTTGATAACCTCTGCAATATTTATTTATTTTTATTTATTTATTTTTAACTTTTATATACCGGAATTCCTGTATGCAATACAAATCAATCCGGTTTACAAGTAACGAAAAGGTTGCCCTGGTCTTGGGGTTAGACCGGGGTTTTTTTTACATGGAACACAGAACAATAACTAATCAACCAATGAACATTATTTCAGGGAATATTGAAAGTAACAATAAAATTTAACAAATTTAAACATAATAACATAATAGGTTTCAAAAGATGATGCTACATGCAACAGCATCACCATAACAGTCCATTACCTGTTATTAATTAAGTTGTCTTAGAAAATAGCCACTGCTATTACTAGCAACAATAACATGGGATAGACAGTTTTTGGGAGCTTGCCAGGTTCTTATGGCCTGGATTGGCCACTGTTGGAGATAGGATGCTGGAATTGATGGACCATTGGACTGACCCAGTATGGCATGTTCTAATGTTCATGGAGAAGATGATCAACCATACAGTTTAATATAGTCTTGATGCTGCAATTTGATCTAAACCTGAATGGGTGCAGTTTTAGCAATTCAGATTCTTTCACAAAAGAGTTCAGTTATGATAAGACTCATTCTTCTAGTATCTCACTTCACATGGGCAGATTAGGACTAGAGATAGCAACAACTACCCTGGAAGAATTACCTGTAGATTTTTTTTTTTTAAATTGAAGAAACTTTTTAATGCTTCAAGAATAACCCCCTGTGTTTATTATATCTAATATAGTTTCTGAAAAGCTAGTTTTAAACACCAAAACATCCAAGACAGGCATGGGTCTAAGACACAATTAGATGGCTTTATTGAAGATAGATTCTCTTCCACTTCTCTAAGTGAGACTTCTTGAAAAGATATCGGGAGGCTCGAGGCGACTGGCCGAGCCTGCCCCCGTAACGGCGCGCCACCCGCGATGTGCGGCGGCCGTCGGGGGAGCTGGAGTGAGGCGGAGGGGGGCGGGTCATCGGTGGCGACAGGCGCGCCGCTGATGACGCGTCCCACCTGGGGAGGGGGGCGCCGCGTCATCGGCGGGCGACAGCGGCGCGGGCTGATGATGCGGCGCCCCCCTTTAAAGGGCCGCGACGGGCGTGGGTCCACCCTTTTCCCCCATTTGCCGAGGACCCGGACGACACGGAGAGCGGCGATCGGAGAACGAGGGCCACGAGGCGAGCGGGCGAATCGTGATTCGGGCAGCGATCGGGCGGGCGATCAGCGATTCGGGCGGCGATTGAAGTGGCCGCGCGGGCGGCGAGCCGGGTAGCGATTCGGCGGGAGCGGCGATCGCGAGCGGCGTTTCGGGCGGCGTTTAGGACTCAGACACGATTAGGGGTACGGACGGCATAGAACCCGATTGATTGCTTACGACAATAGGCAGCATGTCACCCCGCAGAACGGCAAGAGCTCCGCAGAGGGCCAAGGCAACAGGTAGAAAACAGATGGTGACCAGATCCTCAGCACCTGCGAAAGCCAATGACAAGAGTAGAGCCACCCCCAAAACAGCGCCAGGGAGATTGCGTGGTGCGAAGGGAACAAGAGGAGCGGCCAGCAAAAGCAGAAGGGGCACCATTAGGATAATGGACCAGAGACGAGGAGAACACCAAGCAACAGAAATCGAGGAAACAGCAGAAGTGGAAGCAGTGGAGCCAGCGCGAGGGGAGGCGACTGGAGAGAACACTTGCGACGGAAGAAGTGTGCACGAGCCTCAGGCAGGACAACGAAGTGCACAGGGACACTCGCCGCACCACGCCGACAGGCGGGACGAAGAGTGGTACGCATACAGGATGAGTCACCCGAACTTTCAGAACAGCGGGCCACGGCCACGCGAGCATTGGGGATACAACAATCAAATGGATCACAGGTGGCAGAATCAGGACCGCGCAGGATGGTATGACGGCCCCAGAATGGAATGGGGCGATCCAGGTCCATACCGAGGATGGGGTCCGGCAAGACGACCATGGGAGTGCCCACAGGCGGAATTGACCAGCCAACAAGCCCGGTCTTCTTGGGGACCTTGGTCGGCGCCACCACCTGGGCCATCACATTATCAAGAAGGCGAGCAAGATACGTGGTCTGTCAGAAACACGGGTGACAGCGCAGTAAGAGCGGATACACCAATGCATCCTGTGGACGCAGTACATTCAGAGGGGCAGACCGTTCGGAGTGGGGCCCAGGAACAGCAACACGAGGTGGAACAACCATCCACTAGTCAAGCGGCACAGCAAGCACAGGCTGAACACGGCAGTGCGGGTGAATGCGAGCACAAAGAGGGGGACAATGGGCAAAAGCTGATGTCTTCAGGGGCGGGGCACACGGGGACGGCAAGTGACCAGGTCAGCAAAAAGAAGCGCAAGGCGAAGCGCAGGCGTAGGGCAAGCACCAGCTCCGATAGCTCCACAGGCTCATCAGATTCAGACTCTAGTTCCGATAGCGAACAGAACGCACCGAACAAAACAATAGATAAAGTGACAAGGGGGCCACCAGTGCTCACAACTTTATCGGAGCTATGGGAAGAAGTTCCCAAACAACTGAGGAAGAAAATATGCAGAAGAAAGTATATTGATATATTTAGCATTCTTCACGGGCGACGAAAATCGGGCGAGCGATAGAAGTCGAAAGACTCAACCACAATAAAAGACAAAGAAATCAGAATACCCAAGAACATAATCAATTGGACGAAGGCATTCTTATATATGACCAGCGTCGTAGGGCGGAAGGACCAGTCGCAATACGGACCCATGTTGACCTACGCGGTCAACATCATGAGAGCTTACCAACAACACGAGGGCTGGTCATGGTTGAACTATGACGAGAAGTTCCGTGACAAGATGGAGGAGAACCAGTACATGACTTGGGGAACGCAGGACGTCAGCCTCTGGATAGAACACATGACGCGCAAGTCATCAGACCAAGGAATGAGAGCAAAGAGCGCAAGAAGGACATCACCTTATAGGCAGACCACAAGACAGGCAGCGACTCAGGATAACACATGTTGGCGATTCAACAAAGCAGTATGCTCAAGATTGCAAATTTAAACACGTTTGCACTAATTGCGCTGCCCCACACCCAATGACGAAATGCCCAAGATGGGCAATGGAAGGGAGTAAGGCTAAAGCAAACTGGGAACCTGCAGTTCGGAAAAGCTCCTTCACCAGTTCAACTGGAGGCTATGGAACCATGGCTAGACTTGTACCCGAACAAAGAAAAAGCAGAAAGGATAAGGCAAGGATTCAAGGAAGGGTTCAGCATCCCTTTTCAAGGACAAATGCAAACAACTAACACAGCCAATGCCCCATCAACAACGAGATACGAGGACATAGTACATGAGAAGTTGGAAACGGAACTAGCACTTGGAAGGATAGCGGGTCCATTCACGCAACAACCTTACCAGAGCATGTTCATATCACCATTAGCAGTAATTCCCAAGAAGGAAAAAGGAAAGTTCCGACTTATACAGAATTTGTCATTCCCACCGGGCCGGTCAGTAAACGATCACCTCCCCCCGGAGGAATGTTCAGTGCAGTACGCATCATTCGATATGGCGGTGTCGATGTTGCGTACCTGTGGAAAAGGGGCCAGGATGGCAAAAGCGGATATAGAGTCCGCATTCAGGTTACTCCCAGTGCACCCGGATAGCTTCCCGTTGTTGGGATTTACATTCCGCAATCAGTACTACTTCGACAAATGCATGCCCATGGGATGTTCAGTCTCATGCACATACTTTGAGCTATTCAGCTCATTTTTGCACTGGGTTGTAGCAACAAGGACGGAATCCAAAAACATCATCCACTACTTGGACGATTTTCTATTCATTGGCCCACAAAATTCTCACACATGTGGCAACCTGCTTGATGACTTCCAGAAGGTGGCAGAGGAATTCGGAGTCCCATTGGCCAGCAACAAAACAGAGGGTCCAACAACGATCTTATCATTCTTGGGAATAGAGCTGGATTCGGAAAAAATGATGGCCAGATTACCGGAGGAAAAACTAAAAAAGCTGCGCGACATATTACAACAGATGAGCAAGGCAAAGAAAATAACGCTCCAGGTCGCGCAAGCAATCTTGGGAACACTAAACTTCGCTTGTAGGGTGATTCCCATAGGCAAAGCTTTCATGCGAAGGTTAGCTACAGCGACAGTAGGGATAAAGAGACCACACCACTATCTTCGAATAATGAAAGATATAAGATCGGACTTTGAAATATGGAATTCCTTCCTAAAGAATTTCAACGGTGTGGCAGTCATACAAGACCCGCCAATGTCAAGCGCGGAATTGAACATACAAACGGACGCTTCAGGCGGTTGGGGTTTTGGAGCACTATGCCAAGGGGCGTGGTGTGCCGAACAGTGGCCGGAGGAATGGAAAAAGAGGGGTATAACGAAGAACATAACCTTCCTTGAGCTGTTCCCCATATGGGTCACGTTAGTATTGTGGAGCGCGAAACTACAAAATAGACACATTATATTCTGGTGCGACAACCAAGCAGTTGTGCACGTTCTGAACGCTCAGTCAGCAACGTGCCCAATGGTAGTCAACCTGCTGAGGGAGATAGTGTTGGAGGCATTACGCCACAACATAACCATTAGAGCAAAACACGTCCCAGGGGTCTTGAACGGCGCGGCTGGCGCTTTATCTCGTGCTAAATGGCATCTATTTCATAAGCAGGTACCCATGGCAGAGACAACAGCGACCCCAATGCCGACACGATTATGGGAAATTGGTCGGCAACAACGAGAGAACTACTCAGAAGATCGGTAGCACCGTCAACCTGGGCATCATATTCCCAAGGTTTCGAGGAGGTAACCAGCTTCCTGGAGAAGAATGGGTGGAAACGAGGACCAGCTACAGAGGAACTCATGATCAAATTCATAGACACGTCAATGGAGAGCGGAACATCCAGAAATGCCGTCATCAAGCGCCTGGCAGGAGCAGCTTTCTTCTTTAAGGCACGCGGGTGGGGAGACCCCACAAAATACTTCATTATAAAGAAGATGCTGGCGGGATGGGCAAGGAAGACCGGCGCGAACAGGGATGAGAGACATCCTATTACACATCACAGGCTAAAAATGCTATGGGGGACATTGGCCGAGGTTTGCTCATCTGCATATGAGACCAGGCTATTTAGAGTCGCATTTGCGCTGGCCTTCTTCGGAGCCCTACGAATCAGCGAACTGGCGGCCCCCAACATACCCTGCTTCTATGGCATCCTGCAATGCATTATTAAATATATCATATCCAATATCAGACAAATGCACGCCATCCTCTCTGAATAATCCCGGGCACCTGTCCTCCGCCCATTTGTGTCTGATCTGCTGTATCCCTCGTTTTTGTGTCCACAACTCCATTTGTCTGTTGATTTTCTTTCTGCCTCTATTCCATAATTTGGAGTCTTTCCACTTGGGCCTTGGTATGATTTCTGACCATACCACGGTTGTCTCTGGATACAACGCCGCTATGATATTTAGATCGTTTTGTACCTTGTTGATCATAGCGGCGTTGTATCCAGAGACAACCGTGGTATGGTCAGAAATCATACCAAGGCCCAAGTGGAAAGACTCCAAATTATGGAATAGAGGCAGAAAGAAAATCAACAGACAAATGGAGTTGTGGACACAAAAACGAGGGATACAGCAGATCAGACACAAATGGGCGGAGGACAGGTGCCCGGGATTATTCAGAGAGGATGGCGTGCATTTGTCTGATATTGGATATGATATATTTAATAATGCATTGCAGGATGCCATAGAAGCAGGGTATGCAAGCAGGGTACAGGCCGCAGCTAATTAGTTGAGTGGGGGACACGAGGTAAGGGTACCCCTACCTCGTGTTATGGCGGTTACCCGGGCCGGGGGATATATTGAAAGTGGTGCCGGCGGCATCACCGGACGGCGTGGGAGCCGGTCCGCGCAGAGGGAGGCGCAAAGGCGGGGCGCCGAATGCGCCAATGGCGGGACCCCCGCCTGGGAGCGGGGACTCGGCGGGGGCCCATGGCTAAAGGGCGCCTGGCTTGGTCACGGCGGGCAGTCACGGACAGCATACCGGCTCGGGTGGCCCCAAGGAAGTTTATGAATATGTTAATAGAAATAAAGCTGTGGCCTTTTGATACCAATAACTGTTTCTGTGTGGTCACTTGACAGAGTCAAAATTGTAACAAGAGGGAGGGAAAAAAGTACGGGGGGGGGGGGGGGGCGGCACGAAAAGGACACCAGCACAGGGAGCAAGTGGTGGCTGCCAGCGTTAATCGGGAGGCTCGAGGCGACTGGCCGAGCCTGCCCCCGTAACGGCGCGCCACCCACGATGTGCGGCGGCCGTCGGGGGAGCTGGAGTGAGGCGGAGGGGGGGCGGGTCATCGGTGGCGACAGGCGCGCCGCTGATGACGCGTCCCACCTGGGGAGGGGGGCGCCGCGTCATCGGCGGGTGACAGCGGCGCGGGCTGATGACGCGGCGCCCCCCTTTAAAGGGCCGCGACGGGCGTGGGTCCACCCTTTTCCCCCATTTGCCGAGGACCCGGCCGACACCCACCCACCCCCCCCATAAGAAGGGGCTAGGAGGATAGACAGGATAGGAGCAAAGATGATAGACAGAATACCGACTTGTCAGTTAGAGAAAACAAATATGTGTAATGTTGGGGTGATTGTCGCAGCTTGGTGGCGGGTGTTAGGCGGTTACCCGGGCCGGGGGATATATTGAAAGTGGTGCCGGCGGCATCACCGGACGGCGTGGGAGCCGGTCCGCGCAGAGGGAGGCGCAAAGGCGGGGCGCCGAATGCGCCAATGGCGGGACCCCCGCCTGGGAGCGGGGACTCGGCGGGGGCCCATGGCTAAAGGACGCCTGGCTTGGTCACGGCGGGCAGTCACGGACAGCATACCGGCTCGGGTGGCCCCAAGGAAGTTTATGAATATGTTAATAGAAATAAAGCTGCGGCCTTTTGATACCAATAACTGTTTCTGTGTGGTCACTTGACAGAGTCAAAATTGTAACAAGAGGGAGGGAAAAAATTACGGGGGGGGGGGCGCGGCACGAAAAGGACGCCAGCATAGGGAGCAAGTGGTGGCTGCCAGCGTTACAAATCACCCTCTAATCACCAGCACACAAAATGGATAAGTTGTTATTAACACTTTGCTCTACTACCTCCTTTTTAACTGTGTCCAAAGATGTATACAGAGTTTAACTTTTCAATATAGGGCCTGATATTAAAAGTGCATTTAGGACTCATCCAGCTAAGTTACTTAAATGGCTAGCGCTGAATATCAGGCCCAATATAATTTACCAAATCGTCAACAACAATATTACAGTCCCGCAACACATCTTTGGTCCTAGTTAGAAGACGCCTGATAATGCCAAACAATTCTAATGGAAGATTTAATGAAGTAGTTAACTTATCTGTAAAAAAACTCTTTTTTCACCTAACGCAACTCGATTTTAAAAGCGTTGCTTGCACAAAAATGCCCACGTACTTGAAAATGTGTGCCGCAAGTGACGTGAATTTAAAAAAGGTGCAAAATACACACCCATTTACCCATGCTTGCATGAAGAATAAGAGGGTGGGAATGGGCAGGGCATGGGCGGAGCATGGGCATTCTGGGATGGGGCCAAGACTTACGCACATTTTAAAAACAAAATCCACAGCCCATGGAGGAGGAATAGCCTAGTGGTTAGAGCAGTGGACTATGAACCAGGAGACCAAGGTTCAAGTCCTGCTGTCACTCCTTGTGACCTTGGGCAAGTCACTTTACCCTACATTGCCTCAGGTACAAAAACTTAGATTGTAAGCCCTCTGGGGATAGAAAAATACCTACAGTACCTGAATGTAAACCAGTGTGATATCTCAATTGAGATCAAATGTTGGTATATAAAAAAAAAAAATGTATGCTAGACATCAACTCATGAGGAGCAAATCTATAGACTGCAAGTTTTAGGACTTATAGGGGTCCATGTTAACTGGGTGGCGTGCAGGATAAAGAACCAGAGGGGTCTGAAAGACCTCGCTATAAACTGGTGGACTAATTGGAAAATTGGGAAGGTGCCTCACACAAGCTTGTTTTAAACTTTGCTGACATATGCACCTAAAAGCCGACATAGTTCTAGTAAAGACACACAAGTGCTAGATGAGCTCAAATAACCTTTTAAAGTTAGGAGCATACTTATTTATATATTTGTTTGTTTTTATATACTGACATTCAATCTGACTTATCACATCAGTTTACAGAAAAATAAATGGTGCTGGAAACATCAAAGTTTTCCAATTGTTTCTTACAGTAAAACTTAGAATTAACATTAACTGAACTAAACATGTTAACAAGAAATTAAATGGTATTAGAGGGAAATTAACTGAAATTAACATAATCTAAGATCACCTGTCATTATAGGTATTATCATAGAGTTTCAAAGAGTGCAATCATAGATTTTCTACGGGTAAACAAAATACTCTTTCTCCATGTTTGTAGTTGATGGGCGCTTTTGATCGGCATCATGATATTGATGCAAAGGCTTTTTGAAAGAGCCATGTCTTTAGGCTTTTCTTGAATGTTTGGGTCGTCAGTTCTGCTGGTAGCTTATGTGTGGTGTGTGCATTTTTAAACATACATGTGTAAGTGCGCAGATGATTAAAGATTCTAGTGTATCCTCGCTCAGGTGCCCATACACGGGTGTATGGATGCACACATGCTCATTTTAAAATCAACCTCTTAGCATTATATTGTTTGTTCGCCAATTACAGTTCCTCTTTATTTCAAGCCATTCTGGCACTTCTTCTACCTTGTTTCTAACTGTCCAACCTGAAACTTAAATTCAAGGCATTCAGAATCAAAGCAGGGAGCCTGATGATTAGCTCTTCATATCTTGATAGTCTTGGAAGAAGCCACAGATTGCAAAATCCACCTCAGTAACACATTCAAGGCATCAACTTCATCCATCACATTCCTATTCCCAACTTCAGACTGGCCCCTTAATGCACTCCGGTGACTTTTAAATACTTCATCGTTTATCATTCCTTGCTTCACTTTAGGTGTACAAGACCTATCCTGCTTATATCTCCTATAAATGAAACACAGAAAATTAAAACTTATAAAAAATGATTAGACCAAATACAGGTGTATAGCATGGCCCTTGAATAAATCCACAATTCAACCATTGACATTTATTAACAAAAAACAACAGATCAAGGGTATGTAACGCATCATGCCTAGGAAAAGAAACAATCTGAGCATAATCCATAGAAGACATAATTTATAGAAAATCGACCACCGACCCTGAGGCAGGTTCATCAACATGGAAATTAAAATCTCCAAGAAACATCACATTATTAGATGATAAATGAAGCTATATAAATGTTTCAGCCAGCAAAGATGGCTCAAATGCCTCAAGACCACAAGGCCAATATTTCCAGCATAGTGTAACCTGAATGGAAAAAATCAACCTCTCACACCCTTTACATAACAAAAATGGAGAGTTCATAAATTTCAACTGGCATTTAAGTGCAGTTAAAACGGTACCCCTTTTTAAGAGAATCCTGCAGGATGTACCTCATTTAACATTATTATTATTATTATATGAGTTTCACCTAGCCATGATTCTGAGACACACAAAATATCAAACTTATGTTCTAAAATTAAGTCTTGATTATTTGCTGTTTCTTCCTTCAACGAGCTGTCATTTAAAAGTTGCAGCTGAAACTGGTGACTCAATAGCGGCATATGACTGAACGTCGACGAATCTATATGGCACAATGGTACAACTACATTTCTAGAATGCCATTGCACCAAGTTACTATAGCATTTAAATGGGTCATATTTCCCCCAGCCTGTAAAAGCAGGTATTGCAGCAACCTGAGCAATAGACTCCATCTGATAGAGTGTAGTGGACCAAATGTATTCTTGCATTAAAAGCATCAACCATCCCGCAACACTCTACACAATGGTATGATACATAGTTAGACCCACATAACATATCCCAGATATCAAATATAAAACACATACAGTACTGAATATTAATTTTGCCTCTTCCCTGAGTGTTAACAGAAAGACATTTTCTTATAAATCAATCTTTTACAATTCAAGTTAGTCACAGAAATTATCTTTAAAAAAAAAATACCAACAATCATCTACATACTTTACTTTACCCTTTTCTACTTTTAGCTTTGCGAGCTTCTCATGAACACAGTCTTCTGGAAATTCCTTATGATCTATTTGTGGCAGTTTTCTGTAGTCCTATTCAAAGCCCTTCTTCTGTGAACTCTGAATAGAAACATTTGTTAAGCAATTCCACTTCCTCCTCGTTAGCCTCTAAGCCCCTCCATTCCCCTTTGAATCTTACAATCCCATTTATGCACATTCTCTTGTGACAAACAGCTAAAAACAGTTTTGTCTCCCTGCTTTCCATATTAGTTATTTTTACTTCTATTTTCACCTTCACCCTTCTGACTACTTTCCTGGAATTTCTTAGCTTTTCCATACATTGTTGCCTCTCTTCCTCTTTCTGTGATCTCTTGTAATTTCCCTTACCTTTTCTGCTAACTTCTTTAGAAAATCATAGTGGCATCTTTTTCTCATACGTTTATTTACTTTTCTAAGAAAAAGGTTTGCTGCCTTTACAATATCTCTGTTTAGTTTTGCCCAATTGCTCTTCTACTTCCCCTAGCTTATCTCATCACGTTTATGCCTCCTTGAGGTGTATGATACCTCTTCTCTGCTAGTAGGCTTCCTGTCATTGATAAGGCCACTATTGAACTGCACGTTCATTCCCATTATGTGAGGTTGATAGGGGTGTGCATTCGGATTGACCGCATTAGTAAAACGCAACTCATATTTTTTTTTTACTTAAAAAATTGATTCGACATAAACGATCGGATTTCCCACATATCGAACATAGATATGTTCGATATGTGGGAAATCGCGATTGTTGAGCCAAAATAAAAATATAAACCCCCTCACCCTCCTTAATCCCCCCCCCCCGACTTACCACAACTCCCTGGTGATGGAGCGAGGAGTGAGGACGCCATTTCTGCAATCCTTGGCGAGAAGCATGTGACGTCGGCGGCACGTCGAGTGACGCCGGCGTCACGTGATTCCCGGCGAGTTCGCGCCGGACGGCTCGTTCGGCCCAAAAGAACTTTTGGCCAGCTTGGGGGGGTCAGGAGGCCCCCCCAAGCTGGCCAAAAGTTCTTTTTGGGCCAAACGAGCCGTCCGGCGCGAACTTGCCGGGAATCACGTGACGTCGCGTCTGAGTGACGCGGCGCCACGTGATTCCCGGCGAGTTCGCGCCGGACGGCTCGTTCGGCCCAAAAAGAACTTTTGGCCAGCTTGGGGGGGTCAGGAGGCCCCCCCCAAGCTGGCCAAAAGTTCTTTTTGGGCCGAACGAGCCGGGAATCACGTGACGCCGCGTCACTCGACGTGCCACCGACGTCACATGCTTCTCGCCAAGGATTGCAGAAATGACGTCCTCACTCCTCGCTCGATCACCAGGGAGTTGTGGTAAGTCTGGGGGGGGATTAAGGAGGGTGAGGGGGTTTAAATTTTTTTTTTGCACATATGTACATATACCCAACTCATTGGATTTTTTTTATGTCCATATTGGCCGCAAGTGGGACCCCCTTTCGGACATAAAAAATATGAACATAAAATTTTGCTCTGCACATCCCTAGAGGTTGATGCTGTTACCCTCTCTAGCTAAACTTGTATTTGTGGCTTTGCTTCACAGACAGCTCTGGCACTTAGAGGAGGTCAGACCTAAGTGGTGACCTATAGCGCCATAGTGTTATGGAAATTATAGCAAGGACACTCAGGGGAGCTTTGCCTTGACTTGATATCTTTACATTCATGAACAGAATTGAGACTGCTAATAGAAAAGAGAGAGGAGGATAATGGTTATTGGAAATAGCATGATGCAGTCCTATGTGTCTGTGTATATATGTGTGTGTGTGTGTGTGTGTGTGTGTGTGTGCACAGTTGAATGTTATGAAAGAGATTTGACTCTGGGGTGACATAGCACCTAGCATTCAAATGAAGAAGCAACATGCATAAGCTACTGAATATAAAAACGTAATCTAGAAAATGGGAGAGAAAGGAAAGTCTAGGGACAAAACTATGTACAAAACTGAAAAGGCCTAAGGAGGATATGTCCGGCTAAGCTTAAGGGGCTGGGGGTGTTGGGGTCAGCACATGACAGCCAGCTAAACAGCAGCAGTGATCCCCTCCTGAGCTTGAGCAAGGCACTCCACTGCCTCCATCAGCATGTCAACATAGCCACAAGAATCTAGGCCTCTGGGATAGGAGCAGGATGCTCCTCCTGCAAGAACCAGTCTTCACAGCCACAGGATAGTGCCCTGACAGGGGCCGGCCAATGGCACGGATACCCTGTCACATGGTAAGGGCAAAGGGACATCGGCGCCATTTCTTTTTAGAACAGCTGATGCCTGGGAACGGGAAATCTCTTCCTGAGGCCCCCCTGGATCTCTCCTCTCCCCGAGGCCCCCCTGGATCTCTCCCCGAGGCCCCCCAAGGCCCCCAGGTAATTTTAAAAGGTATGGGGGGGTCGGGAGGGTGGGGTCGATTTAAAGGGTCGGGTGGGTTTTTTTTTTTAGCGGCGCGGGCCTCACAAAAAAAAAAAAGGGTCGGGAGGGTGGGGGAGGCTAAGGGGGGTCGATTTAAAGGGTCGGTGGTTTTTTTTTTTTTATCGGGCCATCGGCGCCATTTTAATTAGTGGCAGCCAAAATGGCGCCGATGGCCCGAGAGCGGGAGATCACGCCGGGACACCCCCCCCCCCCACTGGACCACCAGGTAATTTAACATTTTGGGGGGGTTCGGGAGGGTGGGGGAGGGTAAGGAATTGGTTTTAAAGGGTCAGGGTGGGTTTAGGGGTTGTTTTGGTGTGCCGGTTTTCCCGCCCTCCCCCAAATAATTCCCGTGCCCTATTTAACGATACAATACAAATGCCCCTGATGATAAATCGGGGGCATTTGTATTGTAATGTGCACTCTAACGATTTAGGACGATTTTAAAATTATCTGACGATAATTTTAATCGTACAAAAACGATTCACATCCCTAATAAATATATTGGAGAGCACGGGTCCTAGAACAGATCCTTGAAAGACTCCACTGTTTACTCTTTTCCACTGAGAAAATTGTCCATTTAATCCTACTCTCTGTTTCCTATGCCATGACTTTTTACTTTTCTTAGAAGTCTCTCATGAGGAACTTTGTCAAATGCCTTCTGAAAATCCGTTCATCTTTATCTACATGTTTATTAACTCCTTCAAAAAAGTGAAGCAGATGTGTGAGACAAGAATTGCCTTGGGTAAAGCTATGTTGACTTTTTCCATTAAACCATGTCTTTTTATATGTTCTGTGATTTTGATATTTAGAACATTTTCCACTATTTTTCCTGGAACTGAAGTCAGGCTAACTGGTCTGTAGTTTCCTGGATCGTTACTGGAGCCCTTTTTAAATATTGGAGTTACATTAGCCACCCTCCAGCCTTCAGGTTCAATGGATGATTTTAATGATAGGTTGCAAATTTTAATTAATAGGTCTAAAATTCCATTTTTTAGTTCCTTCAGAACCCTGGGGTGTATACCATCTGGTCCAGGTGATTTACTACTCTTCAATTTGTCAATCAGGCCTACCAATGCACGGTATAAACACAGCCCGGCTGTGTTAGGGCTGTGTTTATACCGTGCATTGAGAGATTGCTTATCATTTCGTCTTCTTCACATTGTCAACGGAATTGAGTGTTGAGCAAAGACTGTTTCTGAAAGTCTTTTTGATTGATTTTTTAACTTTATGGTAAAATCAAAAAATTTAAAAAAATTTAAAAAAAAATTTCAATTAATAAAATTAGGTATTTTAGTGATGGTGAATGATTAGAGGTCCGGTTGGATTTTGGGTTAAAATCACAACATCTGGCTTGATGACACCGTCACTTAGGCTATAATTTAAATTCTATTTGGTTGCCCTTGTTACTGACAGTTTTACCTATTTGGTTACTGTATTGACTCCTTTTGATATAATTTTGTGGTATAGATTTCAATTACCCCAATATTGACTGGGTAAATGTAACATCAGGACTTGCTAGAGACATAAAGTTCCTGGATATAATAAATGATTGCTTCATGGAGCAATTGGTTCAGGAACCAACAAGAGAGGGAGCTATTTTAGATTTAATTCTTAGTGGAATGCAAAATTTGGTGAGAGAAGTAACGGTGGTGGGGCCACTTGGCAACAGTGATCATAACATGATCAAATTTAAACTAATAACTAGAAGGGGGACAATAAGTAAATCTGCAGCTCTAACACTAAATTTTAAAAAGGGAAACTTTGATAAAATGAGGAAAATAGTTAGAAAAAAACTGAAAGGTGCAGCTGCAAAGGTTAAAAGTGTTCAACAGGCATGGACATTGTTTAAAAATACAATCCTAGAGGTACAATCCATATGTATTCCGCGCATTAAGAAAGGTGGAAGGAAGGCAAAACGATTACCATCATGGTTAAAAGGTGAGGTGAAAGAGGCTATTTTAGCCAAAAAAACATCCTTCAAAAATTGGAAGAAGAATCCATCTGAAGAAAATAGGATAAAACATAAGCATTGTCAAGCTAAGTGTAAAACATTGATAAGACAGGCCATAGAGGCAAAAACTCATAATAAAAACTTTTTAAAATATATCCAAAGCAAGAAACCTGTGAGGGAGTCAGTTGGACCATTAGATGACAGAGGGGTTAAAGGAGCTCAGGGAAGATAAGGCCATTGCAGAAAGACTAAATGAATTCTTTGCCTCCGTGTTTACTAATGAGGATGTTGGGGAGATACCAGTTCCAGAGATGGTTTTCAGGGTGATGAGTCAGACGAACTGAACGAAATCACTGTGAACTTGGAAGTAGGCCAGATTGACAAACTAATGAGTAGCAAATCACCTGGACCAGATGGTATGCATCCTAGGGTTCTGAAGGAACTAAAAAATGAAATTTCTGATCTATTAGTTAAAATTTATAACCTATCATTAAAATCACCCATTGTACCTGAAGACTGGAGGGTGGTCAATGTAACCCCAATATTTAAAAAAAGGCTCCAGCGGTGATCTGGGTAACTATAGACCGCTGACTTCAGTGCCAGGAAAAATAATGGAAACTATTCTCAAGATCAAAATCAGAGAGCATATAGAAAGACATGATTTAATGGAACATAGTCAACATGGATTTACCCAAGGGAAGTCTTGCCTAACAAATGTGCTTCATTTTTTTGAAGGGGTTAATAAACATGTGGATAAAGGTGAACTGGTAGATGTAGTGTATTTTGATTTTCAGAAGGCGTTTGACAAAGTCCCTCATGAGAGGCTTTTACGAAAACTAAAAAGTCATGGGATAGGAGGCGATGTCCTTTCGTGGATTACAAGCTGGTTGAAAGACAGGAAACATAGAGTAGGAATAAATGGTCAATTTTCTCAGTGGAAAAGGGTAAACAGTGGAGTGCCTCAGGGATCTGTACTTGGACCGGTGCTTTTCAATATATATATAAATGATCTGGAAAGGAATACGATGAGTGAGGTTATCAAATTTGCGGATGATACAAAATTATTCAGAATAGTTACGTCACAAGCAGACTGTGATACATTACAGGAGGACCTTGCAAGACTTGAAGATTGGGCATCCAAATGGCAGATGAAATTTAATGTGGACAAGTGCAAGGTGTTCCATATAGGGAAAAATAACCATTGCTGTAGTTACACGGTTAGGTTCCATATTAGGAGCTACCACCCAGGAAAAAGATCTAGGCATCATAGTGGATAATACTTTAAAATCGTCGGCTCAGTGTGCTGCAGCAGTCAAAAAAGGAAATAGAGTGTAAGGAATTATTAAGAAGGGGTTAATAGAACGGAAAATGTCATAATGCCTCTATATTGCTCCATGGTGAGACCACACCTTGAATACTGTGTACAATTCTGTTCGCCGCATCTCAAAAAAGATATAGTTGCGATGGAGAAGATACAAAGAAGGGCAACCAAAATGATAAAGGGGATGGAACAGCTTCCCTATGAGGAACGGCTGAAGAGGTTAGGGCTGTTCAGCTTGGAGAAGAGACGGCTGAGGGGGGATATGATAGAGGTCTTTAAGATCATGAGACGTCTTGAACGAGTAGATGTGACTCGGTTATTTTCACTTTCGAATAATAGAAGGACTAGGGGGCATTCCATGAAGTTAGCAAGTAGCACTTTTTTTTTTTTTTAATTCTTTATTTATTGATTTATATAATTATTACAAGAATCCACTTGTACAAGAATGTCCTACATACAGTATATAGGTAATTATCTCACAAGAATATAGTCAAAAGAAATTAAATATATTGTATCTGTAGGATAATAAAAGTAAAACAGGAGAGCTTAGCAATTGAGCGTTATTTAACCAGAAATATAATATATATAATTAAAGAGGGTGTCGTGAGAGGTTCCTCCGTTTATATTTTTACATACACCATAACAACCTGTCTACGTCGGGTTAAGATGAGAATCAAGAAAAGTCCTCAAATGTATAGGATCTTGAAATACATATCGCTTTCCCTGAAAAACCAAACAACATTTACATGGGAATTGGAGTCTAAAAGATATTCCCTTCTGTAAAGCCTCTCCTCTCATCTCAAGGAAACTTTTCCTCCTCATTTGGGTTTGTTTTACCAGATCTTGGTAACACCAAACTTTTTGGCCAAAAAACAACGTCTGGCTGTTTCTAAAGTAATTTTTAAAGACATTATTTTTGTCCATCAGGAAAGTAAACGTGACTAATAGAGGTCTTCTACACGAAACAGTCATTTCTTGGGATGAATTCAGAAGATTTGACAATTCTGGTATATCTTGTTGTTCACTTTCTTCTTTTTTATTTGAATAAAGATAGTAAGCTTTAGATATCATAGGCTTCAGTTCCTCCGGGATTTTCAATATTTGAGAGACATAGAGCTTAAAAAGATCTAGTGGAGAAATATTTTTCAAAACAGGGAAATTTAGGAATCTTAAGTTATGAGCTCTCAAAATGTTTTCAACTTTTTCTATTCTTTTATCAAATTCCAGTTCCTTTTGAATTATCACTGAATTCACTTGCTCGACTGACGCAATTTTCTCTTCCAGCTTTACAATTTTATCTTTCTGTGATTTTATTTCTATTGCATTGTCCTTAACTTGCTGTTTAGTCTCAATTACTTCTTTGGTAAGTCCCAAAATTGCTTTTTCCAAAGATTGGAGAGCTTTCCAGATAATGTTTAATGATATCTCAGGTTCTGCTGTTGTATTTATTTGTAATAAATTATCCTGAGCCCCAACTTCACCCCTGCAGGCTGCTAGACCGACGCCATTACCAGGCTCCACTGTTCTTAACCTAGCTTCGAGACCAAGACCCGTGCTTTCCTCCCCTGCTCCGGGTTTTACCTTGTCTCCGTGCTCCTGCTTGTTAAGACCTTTTCTTTCCCCAGCCTGCCGAGGTAGTGCAGCCTCTCCTCGGATCACCTCCGTTGGGCTCCCTTCACTCCGCTGGCCGTTTTCTTCCTCGTGGCCTGGTTGCGTTGGTCTCTCCGGTGAGCCGGGGCTGAGAGATATTTCGGTCGGGGACGTTGGCTCACGCTCCTGAGCACTTTCCCCAGCGACCTTCGCACCCGGCGTTAACAGAGGAGCTGCAGCAAAGAAACTCCCGATAGTCGGCTGTGATAGCTCCAGCGGTGTAGAGGTATTTTCTCCGGTCTTTACCCGGGCTTTACGTTTGGTGTGCGGCATGCTTACAATATTCCAACAGAAATTCTCGGGAGCTCCTACCGCTGCATCCGCTCACGGCGCCATCCAGCAAGTAGCACATTTAAGACTAATCAGAGAAAATTATTTTTCATTCAACGCACAATAAAGCTCTGGAATTTGTTGCCAGAAGATGTGGTTAGTGCAGTTAGTGTAGCTGGGTTCAAAAAAGGTTTGGATAAGTTCTCGGAGGAGAAGTCCATTAATGGCTATTAATCAATTTTACTTAGGGAATAGCCACTGCTATTAATTGCATCAGTAGCATGGGATCTTCTTAGTGTTTGGGTAATTGCCAGGTTCTTGTGGCCTGGTTTTGGCCTCTGTTGGAAACAGGATGCTGGGCTTGATGTACCCTTGGTCTGACCCAGCATGGCAATTTCTTGTTCTTATGTTCAATGCATTTCCAGCATAAATCTCTGCTTCAACAGCAGGGGGGGGATGAAGAAAGAGGATTTACATTCAGACAATAACCAATAAAGACTGATTTGCACAGTCTGGATAAACAAATAAGCTTGGGAGTAGCTTGCTTTTTGCGGCGGTTACTACCCCGAACCAATATAAGCCTGTTTCTTCACTTGGAAAGCATGTACAGCACAGCTCACTGCTTCAACAGCAGGGGAATGAAGAAAAGAGGATGTATATTCAGACAACAACAAAGGACTAAATTGCACAGTCTGGGTAAACAAATAAGCGTGGGAGTAGCTTGCTTATTGAAGTGGTTACTAACCCTAACAAATTAAGCCTACTTCATTTTGAATGCATATCCAGCACAGCTCACTGCTTCAGTGGCAGGGGGAATGAAGAAATATGATTTACATCCAGCCAACATCAAACAAGGCATTGATCTGAGCAGTATGAGCATACAAACATCGGGGTAACTTGCTCGATACGACGGTTATTACCTTCAAACATTAAGCCTTACTCACTTTGATACAGCTCCAATACCGATGCCTCAATGGCGGGGGGTGGAAGGAAATTAGAATCAAAAAGCTACCAATAATGGCCCTGAACTCAGTGGTCGGAGTAACAGATAAGTATGAGAAAATAAGTGTGAAAGCTTGCTGGGCAGACTGGATGGGCCTATTGGTCTTCTTCTGCCATCATTTCTATGTTTCTATGTTTCAGTAAACTCCGAAACAAAGATATCATTTAATCTTTCCGTGATGGCCTTATCTTCTCTATGTGTCCCTTTATCCCCTCGATCATCTAATGGTCCAATTGACTCCCTTACAGGCTTTCTATTTCGGATATATTTTTAAAAGTTTTTACTGTGAGTTTTTGCCTTTATGGCCAACTTCTTTTCAAATTTTTTCTTAGCCTGTCTTATCAATGTCTTACATTTAACTTGCCAGCACTTATGCTTTATCCTATTTTCTTTTGTTGGATCTTTCTTCCAAATTTTTATGAAGATCTTTTGGCTAAAATAACCTCTTTCGCTTCACCTTTTAACCATGCCAGTAATCGTTTTGCCTTCCTTCCATCTTTCTTAATATGTGGAATACATCTGGACTGAGCTTCTACGATGGTATTTTTTAACAATGTCCACACCTGTAGCATACTTTTTACCTTTGTAGCTGCACCTTTCAATTTTTTTGTAACTATTTTTCTCATTTTATCAAAGTTTCCCTTTTGAAAGTTTAGCGCTAGAACCGTGGATTTACTTACTGTCCCCCTTGAAGTTATTAATTCAAATTTGATCATATTATGATCACTATTGCCAAGCAGCCCCACCACCATTACCTCTTTTACCAAATCCTGTGCTCCACTGAGAATTAGATCTAAAATTGCTCCCTCTCTCATCTGTTCCTGAACCAATTGCTCCATAAAACTGTCATTTATTCCATCCAGGAACTTTATCTCTCTAGCATGTCCTGATGTTACATTTACCCAGTCTATATTGGGGTACTTGAAATCTCCCATTATTACTGCACTACCAGTTTGGTTATCTTCCCTAATTTCTCTTAGCATTTCACTGTCCATCTCACCATCTTGGCCAGGAGGACGGTTGTATACTCCTATCACTATACTCTTCCCCAACACACAGTTCTCCTTTGCACTGTAACCTTTTCCCTGCTTCTGTGCAAAACCACATGCTAAAAGCAAAAGCATCCAATTAGGCCATGAAGTTTAGTATGTGCACCCAGGTTGCCCTTTCCTTATTTGTATTTTGACCACCTACTTCCCTCTAGACACTTTCCTCCCTGGGGTAGGGGGCTCTGGGATTACACTCTAACTGCAGGCATTGCTAGGCCTGGCTCATCTGGTGGACATTGTGCCTGACCCTATATATGCAAAATAGGAGGTCCTCATTCCTGATGCCAGCTCTGCCAGCCTGGGTACACTGGTGGGAGAGACATTTGGCTTCCTTGAATGGGCCACCATTTTGAAATGAGCCTGCCCCTGCATAGTTGGATGTGTACATACATGAAATTGTATGTGTGCATGCTGTACCCCAAAGTATGTGCAGAATTCTACAGGCACAGAAAAGCATGCACATACTTTGGGAGGGGGGTGGCGGAAATACATATATTTTAAAACCTGTGCAGATAATCTCATCATCATTTATTTATTTATTACATGCTCTTCAGGGACAGTGTTCAAAGTAAGTTACAAATATGACACAGGACAGCAATTTTAAAATAAAAGTAGGAGAAGTGTTCAAAGTGTCACAACCAGCATATTGGGCAACAATTATTACATCACAAACAGTATCCTAGATAATCATAATTTAGTGTTCTAACTGGTGAACATCAGCATTAAGGTCTGACTGCTTCAATGAACAACCAAGTTTTTAGGTTCTTCCTGAAAGTGAGGAGATCAGGTACAAGTCTTATGTCCAGTGATAATGCATTGCAGAGAAATGGGGTTGCTCCTGTGGAGGTTCTCTTCCTCATGTTAACAAGCTGTATCTCCCTGAGAGCTGAGATTATCAGTCAGATATGAGGCAGAGATGAGGAAGGGGTCTACAGGGAGACATGGTCTTTTAGGTAAGAGGGGGTTAAACTCTTTGAAAGTCAGGATCCCAAACTCTCATTGCATCTTGAAAATGTTGCAAAGAAAGATTGGGATCCAGTATAGAAACTTGAGCAGTGGGGAAATCCATATGAACTTACTTGTGTTGAACAGTCACCATGCTGCAGCATTTTGCACACACTCTAGACAATGGTTTAACTTCTTTGGAAGACCGATGTCTATTTTATTGCAGTAATCCAGGCAGAAGATGACATAAGTCTGGATGACTGTGGTGAAGTCTGAGCTGTCAAATAATGAGTGAAGGTGACGGTTTACATTGTTGAAAGAAAGCCAATTTAGTCACTGCTGGAATTTGAGCCTTGCATGAGAGTTTTGAGTCTAGGATGAAGCATAGGCTACAGTCTTGATGCCCTGAAAGTTAAAGTGGATCATTCTAGAGTTACTCTTGAGTGGATCTGAGAGTAGTTGTTCTTCCCAAATCCAAAGCACTTGCATCTTTTGGGGGTTTAGCCTGAGTTTGTTTAGGTGAAGTCAGGGTGCTATGGATTTCAAGCAGTTGTTCAGATTGGAGATTGCTTGTTTAGGGTCAGTCTAAAGTGCACAGTAGCTGAATATCTCCTGCATAAGTGTGGTACAGAATCTGGAAGTCCCTGATTAATTTATCCAATGGTTCCAAGTAAATAATGAAGAATATTGGGGATAGGATGGAGCCTTGTGGCACACCAAATAGGAGGAGGTATGGGCAGGAAGAGGACTGACCAAGTGAAATAGCTTGGGAGTGGTCAAGGAGGAATTACCTGAGCCAAGAGATCACTGAGCCTGAAAGGCTTAGGTCGGTTAAGTGGCATATCAGAATTTTGTGGTCGAAGTTGCTGAATGCTACGGAAAGATTGAGAAGGATAACCTAATGGCCTTTGTCCAGATATAGGCATAGGTTCTCAATGAGGGATGATAGTGCAATTTGTCTTTTGTGGAGGGGTCTTAAGCATTTTTGGAAAAGATCAAGATGGCTTGTAGTAGCTCATTAGTTGCAACAGTATCGATCTTTCAGTGATTTTGCTGAGGAAGGGAAGATTTGAAACAGGATGGTAGTTGCTAAGAGATTTTGGGTCTAGACCATGTTTCTTGAGTTGAGGCTTGACCATTGTTTTTTTTTTTAAGGCATTTTGGGATGTGGCCTTCTGATAGGGAGGCTTTGAAAAAGACTAGGAGGTGGGTTAAGAGACCTTGTTTTGACTATCTGGTGTTACGATTGGTAGGGATCATCTAGGCAGTTTGTGGAGTTCAGGTTGGAGATGTTTGAGTCCAGATAATCTAGGGTCAGGGGTTGAAGCTGGAACGGGATGAGGGATGGTATTGCTTACTGAATCTGCGGGAGTTGGGGCTTGGTGGTGGTGTCTAATTCTGCTCTGATGCTGTTCATCTTGATAGTAAAATAGTCCGCAAGTTTATTGTAAAGGAGTCTGTGGCTAGTGAAGGTGAAGATTTGTTTTGGTACCAAGGATGTTGATTGTACAGAATAATTGTTTTGTGGTGCTCTTAGCTTGGGCAATTGTCTTGGAGAAGAATGTTCTTTTTGCTTCCTTGATGGCCTTGCGATAGGTCACTTGGTGCCTCCTACAATCTTCTCTATCTGATTGAGAGTTAGACTTTCTCAAGCAGTGTTCAAATCTTTGCCTGGTCTATTTCAGTGTTTTGAGTTCAGGGAGTACCACAGGATAGGAATTGGGTTTTTAATGATGGTGACCTTTAAAGGGGCTATCTCATCCATAATGCTTTTGATATCAGAGTTCCAGGAGTCGATAAAACCAGAGACAGAGTGTGCTGGGTTTGTTGCCGCAATCTCCCTGGATGCTTCTTTCCAGGTCTAAGAGGGACTGCTAGAAGGTTTGTGGAGTTAGATGAGCAATAGTTATGATCAGCTTTAAGGAAATCCCCTTAATTAGTTGATATGTCAGGATTAATTGCAGCTCCAGATAGGTCAGGTAAAGGTCAGTCCATGGTAATATGGTGGTGTGGGTGACTTTGATTGATAATTCCCTGAGAAGAGTTTGCAGTACAATTAATAGGTCTAGGGTATGGCCTACTTCATGTGTTAGTCCGTTGATGATTTGTGAGAGATCTAGTGCATCCAGTGAGGTTAGGAAATCTGAAGTGATAGATGAAGTTGGGTCATTGACATGTATGTTAAAATTTCCTAGGATGATTGTTATGGGAAGTTCCAGGATTAATTTAGATATTATTGTTACAAGCTCTTGGAAAGACTCATCATTGTATTTAAGTGGATAGTAAATCAGGAAGAGATCCAGTTTGGGATGTGTATTTGACTGCAGGAAGATGGTTTCAATCCCTTCCAGGTTCTATATGGGAGTGAAGGTCAGTCCCAGTGTCTCTTTAAAGATTATGGCTACTCCCCCTCCTTGTTAGTTACTGTGTACAGAGTGGGTGAAATTATAGTTTTGTGGGAAAATTTGGTGTAGCAGTAGGGAGACTGCATGATGTGCCCACATTTCGTTGAGGCACAAGACATCAGCTATTTGGTCCGTGATTAAGTCTGGAAGAGTTTCTGGGCTTTTCTGAATGGATTCAGTGCTCAGTTGGAGAAGCTTGTAAGGTGTGATTTTGTTGGGGGTGAGTTTGTTTAGTTAATAAGGACTTCTGGGGGGATGGATGAGTGCTGAGCGAGACTGAGCATGATGTTACAGGGTGAAGGAAGGTGGGTGCTTATCTGTGTGATTTGACTTTTACATGGAGGATCCATCCCAGAATTCTGACAGCTCATCAACAGAGTCTTATGGACCAAGGGCCAGTAACTTTTAAACTGGTGTGCAGGCACACATGTCCGCACATTTATTGGCCCGCACCCAGGGTCATGGCTATTTTATAACATATGCGTGTATATCCACACTTAGTAAAATAACCTGACTGTGTAATTTTAAGTGAACACGTGGCTTTTCATGCAAATGCCACTTTTACAGTGTAAGTGGGGGGGATTTTAAAAGGTATGCGCGCTGACACCATTGCCAGTTTTCCAGTTTGTTTCTCTTTTGCACAAACCCCCGTAATTTAATAGCCTCTCTTCCCCCCTGTTAGCCCCTCCAATCTGCCTAGCTTATTTTGTTTTCTAACTTACAAGTCATCCATATCAGAAGTAAAGTTACATGGCAGGGGACCAATGTGTGCGCCTATGTGCATAAGTATTTACACGCTAATTTCAAGTTCAAATCCCGGAATGCCTATACTGAACCCAACCCACACCCCTCCCCTTTTTGGAAACTTTTCTTTTGTGCTCGCAGTGGCATATAGGCGCGTCATACGGGCAGCATTTAAAATCAGCTCGGAACGCAGCTGCTAGACATGTTCGCGCACCCCCTAATTTCGGCACGCTTCGGGCTTTTAAAATTTGCCTTAAAATGAATACAAAGTTAATCAATTAAGCAAGTACATTATATTAAGGCACTCTCACTTCAACCCTGTGCAGATGAAAATAAATCTAAAAATAATTTGAAAACAATTCCAAGAGAAAATAAGAGGGGTAAATAGGCTTAGTTTTCAGAAACCATGCAGAGGAGCTACTTTTCAAACATTTTCACCGTGCTGGAAGAAATAACAATAATTCAGGAAATCGAGTGCTATTATTAGGTGAAACAGTTTCAGCAAAACCAAAAACAAAGCAAGTTTCCTCTTTTCCATCCCTAGAACTTCGCCCCCTCCCACCTCACCCCTAACCCCCATCCTGCTCTGCCCCCACCCTCCGGAAGTATTCAAACCCATCTCCCTCAATCTAGGCCCTGGCTCCTGTCTCGGATGTCACTGCCGATTGCCTCGCCATTTCACATTCCAGTCAGTAACAGTCGCACAGCTCTCTCATGAGTTCAGGGCTCATGAATTTTTTTTTACCAACATGCTATTTCTATAATTCTGCTATTTACTTTTCAAAAGGGAACCAGGATACTAGATATGAAGCCTTTCAATTTGTTTTTTAATAGATCACAGCCTGGTGGTTTCTCTTTTTTTTGTTTTCTCAGAGGCATTCCCCACAGGCCTACTTTTTTTTTTTTTTTTTTTTTGCAGTTGTTTGGAACTTTTTTCTTTTTACACGTCTGTTAGTTTTCTAATATTTGTATTGCAGTTGTTATAGTGTGAGATAAACCAAAGGGAGGTAAAACAGTTTGTTGAAAATAGCGAAGTGTTGTCTGCTGTCTTGTCTAGTGACGAAGAGGGGATTTTTAGTGAGAGTTAAAGTGAGATTTAAAGGTCTTCAGAGAAGTGTGCAGTAAATACTAAAGTCTTTTTTTTTTATTTTGTATTACTATACCTTGTCTTCATTCCCCTTCAGTAAATCATTGTCAAAAAAAAAAACCCTCCAAAAGCACTTTATTTCTGTCCTCTTCGTTTCCTTTCCTTGTCCCTCCTTTACCTAGGCAGAACCCATTCTCTCAACCCATCCCCCACAGCTACAAGATCCCATGCAGTGCCTTTTTTTTTTAGCAGCAAAGCATGGATTCTATAAACACTAGCCGTTAAGCCCGTAACAACGGGCTACTTAAAAAAAAACTTTCGGTCCATTTCCTTCCCACTCCTCCCCCTCATTCTCCCTCCCTCCCTCTAGTCTCCCTCCCCCCATTCTCTCCTCCCCTCCCTCCCACCCACCTCTCCCCTCTATTCTCCCTCCCTCTCACCTTCCCCCTCTTTTCTCCCTCCCTCTCACCTTCCTCCCTCCCCCCTCACTCTCTCCTCCCCTCCCCTCAGCTCACTCTCTCCTCCCTCCCCTCAGCTCACTCCCCCTCTCTCATTCCCCTCCCCTTTCAGCTCATCCACAACCGATAACGGGGGCTGTCCCTCCCTCCCTCGCGCGCGCCGCCGCCGCTACTGCTCCTCCCGCTCCTGCTCGTCGTCACCGCTGCTCCTGTTCCTAGCGACCCAGCGCCATTTTTTTTTTTTCGGGCACTCTGGCCGACGTGCTCGCCCACGCATGCGCGGTAGAGCTGCGCTCTACTGCGCATTTGCAGCACGTCGGTCAGGGCTCCCTTATCTAGTAGATCATACTATGCATGTGTGAAATGAAATAAAATAAATGAAACCTTTAAAGCACAAAAAATGCAGAACCTCACTGGACATAATTCTCTGCTTTTCCCAAATGCCCCCCCCCCCCCCCCACTTCAAACTGCTGAAGCAAAATAGTGATGGCTTAATTTTGGTGAGGGGGCATAAAAGAGACCGAGAAAGGAGGGTTTGTCAAAGTATGCATAAAATTTAAAAAAAAGCCCTGGATAGCATCATTGATGTGTGTGCAGTGGGTAATGGAACAACAAATGAAGGTCATATTAAGGGCATTCAGATGGAAAAGTAAACCACCCCAGTTGTATCTATTACTGAGAAAAGCTGCTGTGGCTCTAATGAAACAACATTCTGCATATTTATCTCACACTTATGTTAACCTATATTTTCATGCTAGATTTTTATTTAATTACTGTGTGCTAATGTTTCTCTTATTTTCTTCCATTACATTTTTATGTTTAAATTTATTTGGCAGGGAGGATGAAGGATTTACCCACTAATGTAATTCCTTGATACAAGCAACAGCCCTAGTGCAAACAGATTAAACAAGTTCCTCTCCATTCAACGCAGTGCATGTAGCTCCTTGTTAATACCCCTGATGTTTCAGCTTTGTGCACCTCCTGATTCAAGGCAATCAGTCAAGCAGAATTTTATCAAAATATGAGCTGTTTGGGGATATAGACACATTTTCATTAACAACCAAATTCTTTCTACTAATTTTCTGAAATTAGTGGCTAATACATTAATCCATCACACTAACAATCTTATTTCCAAAAAATTTGACTCTATTATTCTATCCCTGCTTCTTCTCTTTTTGCCAGTCCTCCTGCTACCACTGATTCCAGGTTCTTATGGCCTGGAATGGTCACTGTTGGAGACAGGATGCTGGGCTTGATGGACCCTTCCAGTACGGCATGTTCTTATGTCCTTATGTTCTTTCAGATGCTGTAAGACAAGATAAATACCATAAGAAAAGAAAAATTTCAAACTTACCTAACAGGAATGGTAACTGATTCTGGAGTGTGGACACACATGTACGCACATATGGAAGCTTGCGCCAAAGAATGCAGCCATTTTATAACATATGCGCATGTATGAGTGCATGGTATAAAATAGGCCGTATGCATGTACATATGAGCACAATTTTATAGGGATGCGTAAATATCGCGTGAATACTGCCTCTACCACTTGTAAGTGGGGGAATTTTAAAAGGGACACGCACTGAGGGAGTTTTCCCAGTTCATTCCCAGTTCTTCCAGTTAAGGGAAAGGACTTCCCAAACCCACCCCCCCCCCCCCCCCCTAGTTTAATAGTCTCTCTTACCCCTGTTAACCCCAACCCTTAAAACCCTACTGCCTAGCCTAGATTTTTTTAATTTTATTATTTGCATGTAATCCATAGCAGTAGTAAAGTTACCAGCAGAGGACCTCGGTGCATGTTTGTGCACATAAATACCTACGTTGTCCTATTCTTTCTCAGCCTAGACCATGCCCATTTCCTGCCCCTTTTTGAGCTTTCTCACTTGTGCGCATACCGGGAAATACACATATACATGGGAGGCTTTTAAAATCCGTTCGGCGCGTGCTGGCCATACTCGTGTATCTCCCGATTTTGGCATGCTCCGGACTTTTAAAATTCACCCCTACCAAAGCAAATTTAACACAACACATATAAGAATATAAAATGCAGTCAACAGATGGACATAGCTCAGGCTGAAAACTAACAGAGAGAAGTATTCTGTAAGGATGGGCAGAAAAACACATATTCATACAACAGACACAAGGTAAAGCACACAAAGGGTTGAATTAGCACAAGTTTGAAATATACGAGCAGCATCAACAGTCTCCAAGACTTAAGCCTTAGCTACTGGGCATTTGCACATCATTCAAAAGCATTCATAATTAAATTACCGTCTCAAATATAAATATTTGATTTGCTGAGCTCATACATCAATTGCTGAATAGGGCTGGGCACATGGAATCTGAGTTTACTTAAGGGCTTGTAATAGTACAGTAAATATCATTATCTATAGAGAAAGGAGTTTGCATAAGAACGGGCAAAAATTGCAACAATCAGGCCTATGCAATAAACTTTAATGTACACTTTAAGGCCCTCATGTACATGTCCAAGACAGCATGTTACGCAATATTAGGTGAATTTTAAAAAGGAGTTATGCATGTAAATCATATCATTGCAATATTAAAAAAAAACATTACTTGCAACAAAAGGTGAATTTTAAAAGCCCAACGCGCGCCAAAATTAGGGGATGCGCAAATATGTTGAACAAGTGCGCACCGAGTGTATTTAAAAAACTAGTCAGATATGCGCGTACTTGCTGCTGCGCGCATAAATGAAAAGTTCAAAAAAGGGGTGGGGCGTGGGCTGAGTGGGGCATGAGCGTTCGAGATTCAAATCTGAACTTTGCGTGTAAATACACATGCGCACTGGCGTGTACCGGGGACACCTGCTGCATAACTTCACTTCTGCTATGGATGAAGTCCAAGTTGTAAAACAAAACAATTCTAGGCAGACCAGTGGGGTTTAAAGGTTGGGGCTAGCAGAAGAGAAGGAAGGCTAGTAAACTAGGGGGACTTGAAATCCTACATTTTACCTGGGCAAACTGGAAACATATTGGGAATACTGGTAATGGCATCGGCGCGCGTCTTTTAAGATCCCTTCATTTATGCGGTAGAAGTGGCATTTGTGTGCATAGGTGCGCATCCACTTAAAACTACGTGCACCTGTGCGTGCAGTCAGAATATTTTCTAAAATGCACACACATACACGACAATTTTATAAAATGACCGAGTCCCTGGGTGTGAGCCGACGAAAGTGCACACATGTGTGGCCGCATGCCTGTTCAAGAATCGCCATCTAAGTGCATTTAACATAGGTAAAATCTATTGAAAATTCAATGGCATATATTGCAGCAATTTTCAAAAGCCCACTTAGGGCTGGATTTACTAATACCGCCAGGGTCTTTGAATCCTGGTGGTAACAGGGGGCGGGGGGGGGGCGGTCCTGCGCTAGCTGGCAGCGATTGCACCTCCGCCGGCAGTGATAAAGGTGCTTACCTTTCGCTGTCAGCGCAGTCTTCATAGTGTCAGCCCTAGGGCCGTCCTGACTCCTCCTCTTCCAGGGCTGACGCCGCCCCAACTCCGCCCCCATTCTGGTATCGCACGCGATAAGGGACTTTTCGCATGCAAAATGTCCCTTATCGCGTGCGATCTGCTTAGTAAATGACCCCCTTAGACAGGTAAAGTGCATTTGCTCATGAAAAAAAACAATTTTTAAGTGTGAAAGTGTTTTTGAAATTCAGAGCCCAAACCATTGACATGTATATTAAAGTGGTCCTGAAAAATATTAACATGAGCAAGCTAGCTTTAGAATATCTGCACATATAAAACAAGGAACATCAAATGCAAATAAAGCTAAAACAGGTACAAGGTACATGGCATGGTATGTTCACCCTTCATGTTATTTAATTGAGTGCTCACTAATGACATGCTATTTAATACCTGCTTCAGATCAGATTTGTTTATTTATTTATTTATTTATAGTTTTTTATATACCGCCGCTCATCAAAGATATCACGTTGGTGTACAATGAACAGGAACTTACGCCGGAGCGTTATACATTTAACAGGATTAAATAAGCATTATACATTTAACAAAAGTAAGAATATATATATTTGAACATAAAACAAGTAGAATCTTTTAAAACAGAACTATCGTTTAGGATTAACTGAGCTGAGTTAAACAGAGCTGGAAAGTAAAGGGATTTTAGGAAATTAGGTATGAGATAATATTAGATATGATAACTTCTTAATGTAGGGGTATGAAGTAATAAAAATTAGGGATGTGAATCGTTTTAGGACGATTAAAATTATCGTCCGATAATTTTAATATCGTCTTAAACCGTTATGGAACACAATACAATACAGATTCTAACGATTTATCGTTATAAATCGTTAGAATCGTGAGCCGGCACACTAAAACCCCCTAAAACCCACCCCGACCCTTTAAATTAAATCCCCCACCCTCCCGAACCCCCCCCCCAAATAACTTAAATAACCTGCGGGTCTTCAGCCGGCGCCATTTTCCAAAATGGCGCCGAAAAATGGCGGCGGCCATAGACGAAAAAGATTGGACGGCAGGAGGTCCTTCCGGACCCCCGCTGGACTTTTGGCAAGTCTCGTGGGGGTCAGGAGGCCCCCCACAAGCTGGCCAAAAGTTCCTGGAGGTCCAGCGGGGGTCAGGGAGCGATTTCCCGCCGCGAATCGTTTTCGTACGGAAAATGGCGCCGGCCATTTTCCGTACGCCGGAACCCTCGCTGAACGACCTCCTGCAGTCGATCTCCTGCCGGCGCCATTTTCCGTACGAAAACGATTCGCGGCGGGAAATCGCTCCCTGACCCCCGCTGGACCTCCAGGAACTTTTGGCCAGCTTGTGGGGGGCCTCCTGACCCCCACGAGACTTGCCAAAAGTCCAGCGGGGGTCCGGAAGGACCTCCTGCCGTCCAATCTTTTTCGTCTATGGCCGCCGCCATTTTTCGGCTCCATTTTGGAAAATGGCGCCGGCTGAAGATGACAAGATTCAGGAGCAGGAGCCCGTTCCGGACCGCTGCCGTTCCGGACCGCCGCTGGACCCGCAGGTTATTTAAGTTATTTGGGTGGGGGATTTAATTTAAAGGGTCGGGGGTGGGTTTTAGGGGGTTTTAATGTGCCGGTTTTTCGATTTTTCGATTTTTAACGATTTTTAACGATTTTTCACGATATTTTACCCCCCCAAACGGCAACAATACGATTCCCTCCCCCTCCCAGCCAAAATCGATCGTTAAGACGATCGAGGACACGATTCACATCCCTAATAAAAATGTCATTTCATTTTTCATTTTGTTTTTGGAGTTGTTTTTTTCCCATGAATTTCATTTTTGCCTTGAGGCTGTTTCCTGATATCTGGACCTTAGCTTAGGCTGGAACAAGGCCCAAAGCTGGGGCCTTGACACAGAGGTCAGGTCTCGAAGCCTGAGCCTTGGTCTAGGCCAGGGTTCCAACACCGAGGCCAACCCTGGATACTGGGTCCTGACACTGAGCTGTCAGTCTAGACCTAGGCCCAATGCCAGGGCCCAACAAGGAGGCCAGTCTCAACCACTGAGCCTTGGCCAGGCCCAAAGTCAAGGCCCAGTATGGAGACTGGGTCCCAACACGGGGGACTTGGACCAGACTCGGTCTGGAGGTGAGTCCCAATGCCTGGGCCTTGGCCAATGCAAGATCCTAGGTCCAGGCCTGATACCATGGCCCAGCCCAGAGTCCAGGTCTCAGTACTGGGTCCTCAGCCCATACCCAGGTCCAATACTGGGGCCCGGGCTGGAGGCCTGGTCCTGACACCGGGGACTCAGTCTAGTCTCAGACCCAGGCCTCAGAGATCTTCTTCCAACATCTTCTTTCTTTGCTCCTGACATGATACAGTCCACTCGGAAGGTGCTGGCATTAATTAACGCCAGCATATCCTGCCCAGCGGAGGGCGCCACTTAATGTACTGTAGCTAATTGAACTACCTTGTATCAAAATGGTGTTCTCCGCTGGGGAGAAGGCACCAGAGTTCATTAACTCCAGCATCTCCCAAGTGGATGATTTCTTTCTCGGCAATTTTCTTCTGCTTCTCTGCCTCCTTTCTCTTCCACCTTTCTTCTTTTCTGCGCTTCCTTTTTTCTTCCTCTTGCAGACATTTTTTCTCCAGTTCTCGCTACCTCCTCTCTTCTCTGATTCTCTGCTTTTCTAATTTCTTGTTTTTAATGTATTCTAAAAGAGGTGTAGTTCTTCGTGTTATAAGCTCTCTTGTCTTGGGTTCTATCTCTCCCAACAGAGTCTTAGGATTGGCATAGATTTTCTCTTCAACTACTGTTTCAGTCACAGGTGGAAGTGAAACTCCTTTGTTCCTTATCAATTTAACAAATCCTAATCTATCTGATTCTGTACTTTGTATTGCGATCCAAATTTTATATATCCCATTTTTTTTAGAATTTGTCCCCGCTAAGAGTGTCAACTCTTTAAAAATTCCTTCTAAATCTTGCAGGATATTCATACCTAAGATACCTGTTATTTTGTCTTATGATTGTGACCATTCGATGTCTGGCACTATGAATATACATTTCTGTTTTAAAGTTTGACCTAAACAGACAATATCTGCTTCAATACATCCTCTCACTGGAAGATCTAAATCATTTACTGCTATGAGTTTTACCCAACTTGCATCCTCTAATACCGAAGTATTTTCAAAATGTTCATGGAAATGTGACTCTATTATTGTAGTGACATCTGAGCCAGTATCAATAAAACATTTAGTTTCTATTCCATTAATGGTAATGTTAATCACCGGGCTCTTCCCAAAAGCTTTTCTTTTTTTATCTTCTGTTTTTCTGGTCTCTTCAACTGAACTTCTTTGTGTTCTTACACTAGAGGTTGATGCCACTTCCATGGATTTTGTCTCTGTGTTGACAACTTCATTTGTACTTTTCTGTACTGCATCTTGACCATAGATGTTCCATGGTCTCCAGGATGAATTTGTCTTTTTCTCTGACCTACAATATATAGCAATATGACCAGGTTCCTGGCATCTATAACAAATGAATGCCTCCTGTTCATTTCTTAATGGAGGTTTTCTTATCATTCTCTCCATAGATGTACTGGATTGCATTGGCACATTCTCTTTTTCTTGTGTTATCCTACACATCTCTTGTAACTTCTGAGTTAACTTTTCTTGCTGTTGTTGTAACTTGTCTTGTTGTACACACACACTAGTGACTAATTTAGCTAATGATGACATCTCTTTGGCACAGGTACTATTCTCATTGTTTTCTTCTGTCTCTGTTTTTACTATTCACACAGGAATTTCTCCTCTATTGCGGGTTAATAAACAAGGGTTTCTTTCTTTTTCTAATTGAACCATTTCATCCTCTTCTACCCAAACTATTGCTTCCTGAATTAATTCAGGATATGTTATGAAAGGACGATCCATTAACCTTTTCTTTATCTCTCTGCGGAGGCCAGCATCCCTAATCCCAATTAAAAACTTTTCTTTTAACATAGCTCGTGCATTACCCATGCATTCAGGATCCCTAGATATTGCTTTATTCATTTTTTCTTGTAAACAATATGAATAAGTTCTTAAATCTTCATCATATAATTGCTTACGGTCATAAAATTCTTGAACTCTTACACTGATAGGTACTTTATCTCCATAAACTATTTTTAGTTGCTCAAATAAGTCTTCTATGTCTCTTAATTGATCTGCTGCCATGAATTTTATAGTGTCACTTGCCTGACCTATAAGATGATCTTTCACAACTTCTAGCTGATCTTCTTCTGGGATACGAAGTACCTTAAGTGCAGCCTTTGTCCTGTCAATCCACTCTTCTATAGAAAGGTCTCCTTGCTTCTTTGGAACACCTGAAAAATCTGGAATCTTTTTATCTTTAAGAATGTAAATAGACATAGTTCTCTGGCTTTCAGCATACCTATATCTTTGTTCATCTTGTAGTCTTCTTAAATCTTATTCTCTGAGTCTCTCTCTTGCTTCATTGGCTTCTATACATTCCCTTAATTGATCTAGAGTTGTTCTTAAATCTTCCATTTTATTATCCCTGAATCCTGCCGACTACACCAAATATGTAAACCGCCGCTCCTGTGGGATGGGATCGCTGTCGTGACCGGGATTGGTGTTAAAATGTAGTCTTCAAAACAGGCAGCAAGCTCTCAGATGTTACCCACAAGAAAGTGCAGTTCAATGCCTTCCTCCCTTCTGGGTATTGCTTAGGATTGGGGTGCGTAGGGATCTGGATGCTACCACCCACCCAGTAAAGTCTCTTGGCGGTAAAGAGGGGAGGCAAGGATAAATAGTTCAATATTGTATTTTTTTTATATTTATTTTTTATTTTATTTAAAACACTAAAGAAAATATGCTGTTTCTATATAACAGTGTACACATTTAAACAACCACTTTCTCAAATAACCTTAACACATTTCTCTTCTATTTCCTACAGAAATTATAATCTATAACTAATCAAGAAATTACAAATAAAAAAAAATTACTCAAGTATTCAGTTGCTTCTATCTTGTCAACTTATCAGATAAGTGTTACCCTTTAATTCTCTCTTTTAACTCTGTACTAATGTTAATATTACATATATTGTTTCTTTTGACTAAAAGAATTGATTCTCTATATTTTCTTTTTATTTTAGGTCCAGTATTCTTAATTCTTTCCTTGTCATTCAGTTAAGTGTTATTCTTTCAACATAGTCTTTTCTTTTCTCTCTTTCTCTCTTTCTCTCAGTTTTTATTCTTTCACTGTATTTTCCTGTGTTTTATCTTTATAAATACACTGTTAGTGTTTATAAGTGCTCAGGCCTGGCTCAAGTACAAAAGTGTTCTTTAGGTATGAAAACTTATCTGTTTTTTCATCTGTCGGTGCTGGCCAGTTTTATTTTCTTCTTCTCCTTTTTCTTCTTCTTCCTACTAACTTATTCTTTAAATGAAATCAACAAAAGAAACTTTCTCCCTAAAACTGCTCCAGATCTTCCATAAGCTGGTCAGTGTGTTCCCTCAATGTGGATGTATTTGCAGCTTATTGTTACTTGTGCATCTAGCTAGTATAAACCAAAGGATAATTTCAATGTCCTTACTTTTCTTTTTATATTAAAGAACAACTTCACAAAATAATAAAATTAACTTGGTGACTCAAGCATTCATTCTTTGGTTCCTGACCCATGAAACTAAGATATTATTTGCATCCGGTATGAACTTTGGCTTCCCTTATTCTGTATATCAGTGCATATAATACTTGGCTTTGTCAAGTATTATTATTACTGTTGCAATCAACAAATTCTCACATTCCATTATTAATCCTATTAATTGCTGTACTAATATGCGAAACAGCATTAACTTTATATTTAATCTCCCCTTACTATTACCTTACCTTTAACAGGAACCTACTCTTATACATTCACTCAATCATCTCTACTAGTGTGAATGTTTTTTCATTACTTATTTATGCTTTATACTACTTTTTATGGGCCTAGAAGTCAGAGGACTTCAACAGCACCTCTGCTTACTTAGACTTCTGGCTCTCAACTGTCTGTATTCTATAACTGCTTTTTCTTTTTCTGAGCTCAGCAGATCCCTACTTTTGCTGATGTCACCCTATTAAATAGTACTCTACGTTATATACTAGCTATTTCTATTTTGTATTATCAATAGAATTTTTAGCTGGGATTATTATTTTCATCTTTAAAAATTTTTTGATACATCTTTTATTAATCAAATTGCCTATTATTTCTCTTTTTAGTCATGCGCTATGGCTTAACTGTGTATACCTGCGCTCACCTGTTCACTGGTTTCTAGAGAAGCCGTTGTCAAGGCTTCATGTTTACCTTCTGGGTTTTTTTTTTATGCTGTGGAATGCACCATCCCAACCAGGGATGTATGGATCATACCAATAGTCTTTTTAATTAATTTTCTTAGCTTTTACAAACTTTCAAATTTTCTCTAAACCTACTAAATATATTATTTATATTTATTTTTCACTTTCTCTACATTTCTCTCTCTTTAAACACCTACACAATATGAGCAGTCAGCATGAATATGTGTCTCAGTTAAACTACAAATCAAAAATTATTTTTAATACTTAAACTTAAGCTCTAAAGTTTCAATAACCGTTTTCCTATATTTAAAAAAATTTTCCCTGAGTTTCACAGGTTATTTTATTCTCAAATGAATAGTGCTTCTAACTGGGCAATTTGTATGTTTAAAACTGTTCCTGGGACTGTGGAGTTGTTTCCAGTCAGGAAGTCAGGGTCACTTTTCTTAAACATTACTGCCATTTACTTTTAAAAGTGTATCATTTTGTTTATTTTATCACAAATTGGTAGCCTTCCCCACTTAAACACAGGCTCCTGATTATGTCATTGATGACCTCATTTAAACTGTCAGAACCTAGGCCTGCACTGGAACCCCTGCCCAGCCTCACCAGGCCAGAACCCTTTCTAACTGTTTCCCTCATCAACAACTCACCCAGCAACTCCGCTTCTCAGCAGCTCTGGTGTTCTGCACATGAAAGAGGACAGCTGTTAGCAGTGACTGTGATTGAAATCAGCTGATCGCTGCCGGTTAGCTGATCCCTCACATGCTGCTTTCCTTTCCTCACTTCTATGCTACTCGGAACGGCAGCACTACCCGAGACATCACAGCTCTTCTCTCACTGTTTACTTCCTGATGTATCTTGTTCAGTGCTCTACTCTGTTGCCTGATTCTCTGTATCAGACCTGACTAAGTGCTGCTCATCACAATAGAGAGAACAAAACAGATGTCTGACTGTCAGCATCCTCTATCTCAACTATTCTTCTTGTCTTCAGATCTCATCGCTTACCAAAAATACTAGTTCCCAGCGCTTCCTGCTTTCAGGTAACTTTTTATTTATTTACACTATTTACACCCAGGTCCAATACTGGGGCCCGGGCTGGAGGCCTGGTCCTGACACCGGGGACTCAGTCTAGTCTCAGACCCAGGCCTCGGAGATCTTCTTCCAACATCTTCTTTCTTTGCTCCTGACATGATACAGTCCACTCGGAAGGTGCTGGCGTTAAATTAACACCAGCATATCCTGCCCAGCGGAGGGCACCACTTAATGTACTGTAGCTAATTGAACTACTTGTATCAAAATGGTGTTCTCCTCTGGGGAGAAGGCACCAGAGTTCATTAACTCCGGCATCTCCCAAGTGGATGGTGTTATTTCAATAGCAAAGAAAGAGGAAAGAAGATGATGGAAGAAGGTCTCCAAGGCCTGGGCACCAGGCTTGGGCCTGGTCCTGACCCTGGGCCAAGGCCGAGGCCCTATCACTGGAACCTGGCTCCAGGCTAGGCCTTGACATTGAGCATGGGTCTGGGCTGAGACCCATGCATTGGGATCCCCAAACCTGGCCCCATTGAAAACAAAACAACAACAACAAAAAAAGTGATTTATGGGACCTAGGCCCAAGCCCAAGGCCTGGGCCTTGCCTAGAGTATAGGCCAAGGCCCAAAGCAGAGGCCTTAGCCTACATCCGAGTATGATGTCGGGGCTAGACCCTAGATGTAAGCCATGGCCCAATGCAGGAGCCGTAGCCTAGGCCCAAGTATATTGTTGGGGCCTCGGCTGAAGCCCCAAAAATTGTCCCTACGTACTTGCTCTGAAGGAGATCCAATTTGACAGCACAGGCCCGATACCAAGGTCTCACCCTAGATCCATATGTGACACCAGTGCTCAGTCGGAATGCTGGGTCCTGATGCCTGTGCTTCGGCTTAGGCTAGTGTGTTTATATTTCCCAAACATCCCACCTCTCTCCCACCCACCCCTATCTCATCTTTTAATTTATAGGCAGGTTCACACTTAAAAAATAAGTAAATAAGTAAATAAATAAAAAGCTGCCTTCTAATTTAAACTCAGAATTTCCCCATACCTTATCAAGAGTTTGATTATTCCCTTGTAGGTTACTACCAGATATATAGTGAATGTACTAGTACACTATACATTTAAAGGTCCCTAATTTGTATGCAATCCTATACCCATAGCACCTAAAACTTAACTAGGAACTGAACAAATTTAAGATGAAGGCAGCAGTCCAGCAGCAAGAGGGGAGCCTCCCAGTCTTTTGCATCGAGTGTCACACTTATGCTTTTTTACCTGTCAGTGAGAAATTGTAATTGTGCGTCTGATTCAAAGAGCTCCTGTCTTTCAGAGAACGAGTCCAATCTCTGAAGGCTAGAGTGGCAGACCTGGAGGAGCTGAGGCAGACAGAGAGATATACAGATGAGACCTTTAGGGACATAGTAGCCAACTCCCAACTCCAGTCTGGCATCCCTGGTACTGCCTTGGAGAAGGATGGTCTCATGATCATAGAGCATCAATCGGGTGCAGCAGGAAATGATCCTGTAGCAAAAACCTGCTCTCCAGATGGTGTATTGTCCTCTCGCATTGAGGATGTGTCTCCAAAGGGTTCTGCCAAGAAGGGAAGAGACAGGTCGGCCGTCATAGTTGGGGATTCGATTATTAGGAATATATAAGCTGGATAGCTGGGTGGCCAATGGGCATGAGGGTCACCTGATAACATGCCTACCTAGTGCGAAGGTGGCAGATCTCACACATCACCTAGATAGGATTTAAGACAGTGCTCGGGAGGAGCCAGTTGTCATGGTACATGTGGACACCAACGGCATAGGAAAATGTGGGAGGAGGTTCTGGAAGCCAAATTTAGACTCTTAGGTAGAAAGCTGAAATCCAGAACCTCCAGGGTAGCATTCTCTGAAATGCTTTCTGTTCCATGCGCAGGTCTCCAGAGGCAGGCAGAGCTCAATGCTTGGATGAGACGATGGTGCAAGAAAGAGGGATTCAGTTTTGTAAAGAAATGGGAAACCATTTGGGGAAGGGAGAGTCGTTTGCTAAGGGATGAGCTCCATCTTAACCAGGGTGGAACCAGGCTTCTGGCACTAACCTTTCGAAAGGAGATAAATCAGCTTTTAAATTAGAACACTGCATGCTTCAGAAAGAGGTATCTTCAAAGGATACTAATGAAGCATTAGAGTTAGGGCATTCCAACAGAGAGGTTCCTCTAATAATAAAAGTAGTCCAAGTGCCTTTAATTAAAAACTCACCTGAGCTAAAAAATTCCAATTTATCCCTGTCAACTGAAAAGTAGAAGGTAAATACAAACAAAAACACACTTTGAAGTGTTCGTATGCTAATGTCAGACATCTAAGAAGTAAGATGGGGGAATTAGAGGGGCAGATTTTAAAAGCCCTACGCATGTAAATCCAGGAGGATATACGCGCTTAGGGGGATTATGCATGCCGGGCCAATTTTCAAAAGGCCCAGCATGCGCATGCATGTTATAAAATTGGGAGTACATTTGTGCGCGCCGGGTAGCGTACACAAATGTAGGCCGCGTGCGTACTTTTTAAAATCTGCCCCAGAGTATATAGCAGTGAATGATGACATAGACTAAACTGGTATCTCAGAATATGGTGGAAAGAGGTTAACCAATAGGATAGTGCTATACCAAGGAACAAACTGTATCACAATGACAGAGAGGAGCATCTTGGTGGTGGGTGGTGCTTTATGTCCGGGATGGTATAGAGTCCAACAGGATAAAGATCCTGCGTGAGACTAAATGTACAATCGAATATTTATGGGTAGAAATCTGTTGTGTGTTGGGGAAGAGAATAGTGATAGGAGTTTACTACCGTCCAACTGACCTAAATGGTGAGATGGACAGTGAAATGCTGAGAGAAATTAGGAAAGTTAACCAAACTGGTAGTTCAGTAATTATGGGAGATTTCAATTACCAGAAAACAATTTATATATCTACTATTTATGTATCAAAAACATGTAGGGCATAAAAACAAAATGTTACGCAACATCATATACACATACAAATTGTTTTGTACTTGATTGTAAGCATATTGTTAAAAGTTGATTTGATTTAATATATGTCATTTAAGTTAATACATTTTTTTAAAGAATGTATGTTATTAGATGTTTTTGAAATTGATTGTATACTCACCCTTATTGTGACATTGAGATATTTTTCTAGGGTAGTAATTTTTAGAAACATAGAAACATAGAAATGACGGCAGAAGAAGACCAAATGGCCCATCCAGTCTGCCCAGCAAGCTTCCCTCATTTCTTCTCCCATACTTATCTGTTTCTCTTAGCTCTTGGTTCTAATTCCCTTCCACCCCCGCCATTAATGTAGAGAGCGGTGGAGGAGCTGCATCCAAGTGAAATATCTAGCTTGATTAGTTAGAGGTAGTAGGAGTAGTAACTGCCGCAATAAGCAAGCTACACCCATGCTTATTTGTTTTTACCCAGATTATGTTATACAGCCCTTATTGGTTGTTTATCTTCTCCCCTGCCGTTGAAGCAGGGAGCTATGCTGGATATGCGTGAGGTATCAGTTTTTTTTCTTCTCCCCTGCCGTTGAAGCAGAGAGCTATGCTGGATATGCATCGAAAGTGAAGTATCAGGCACATTTGGTTTGGGGGTAGTAACCGCTGTGACAAGCCAGCTACTCCCCGCTTTGTGAGTGTGAATCCTTTTTTCTTCTCCCCTGCCGTTCAAGTTATGCTGGATATGCGTGAAGTATCAGTTTTTCTTTTCCCCTGCCGTTGAAGCAGAGAGCTATGCTGGAAATTCGTGATGTATCAGTCTTTCTCCCATGCCGTTGAAGTAGAGAGCCATGCTGGATATGCGTCGAGAGTGAAGTATCAGGTACATTTGGTTTGGGGTAGTAACCGCCGTAACAAGCCAGCTACTCCCCGCTTTGTGAGTGCGAACCCTTTTTTCTTCTCCCCTGCCGTTTAAGCAGAGAGCTTATATATCTCTTTAAGCAGAGAGCCAATATATCTCTTCACTGTGTCAAGATTTCAATTACCCCAATATTGACTGGGTAAGTGAAACATCAGGCCATGCTAGAGAGATGAAGTTCTTGGATATAATAAAAGTTTTATGGAGCAATTAGTTCAGGAAATGATGAGAGAGGGAACTATTTTAGATCAAATTCTCAGTGGAGCGCAGGATTTGGTGAGAGAGATAATGGTGGTGGAACCGCTTGGCAATAGTGACTGGAAGGGGGCAGTATGTAAGTCCTTGGCTCTAACGCTAAACTTTCAAAAGGGAAACTTTGATAAAATGAGAAAAATAGTTAGAAAAAACTGAAAGGTGCAGCTACAAAGGTAAAAGGTGTGGTACAGGCATAGACATTGTTAAAAAATACCATCCTAGAAACTAAGACCAGATGTATTCCATGCATTAAGATAGGTAGAAGAAAGGCAAAATAATTACCGGCATGGCTAAAAAGTGAGGTGAAAGAGGCTGTTTTAGCCAAAACATCAGAATACTAAACTCCTATAGCACTCTTATATGGGGAGGGAGTAGCGGCACAAACTGATATCGAACAAAATCGCTATTATCCCAAAAATTTAAGACAGTATACCAGTGTCAATACACAACATCATATTAGGTTTTGTGATGAAAGACCTCATACAAGGCATACATTAACAATGCTACCTCAGTCATTAAAAGGGCTCTAAAACGGGCTACCAACGCCGAGCGGGAATGGCTTCTTTTGGAATCCGTAGATGCCATGTCAGATCCACCACTAGTATGCACAATCAGATTTTCTACCAAATCCCAGGAGATTGCAGCAATTATACGCAACCACTGGTATGTACTTCATACCCATGAAGTTTTTAAAGATGCTCCTTTGATTGCTTATAGTAGGGGCAAGAATTTACGGGACCTATTAACTCACTCCTGGACCCACACAGATCTATCTATACAATCTGAAGAACCGCTTGGACATTGGGCTTGTGGCAAATGCACAATGTGCTCCCAATCCCTAGATGGTACCACGTGGACTGATAACGCTGGCTTGATCCACACAGCCCGGTTTCATTCAGATTGCACTACCTCCCACGTTATATACCTAATTGTGTGTCCTTGTACCAAATTCTACGTGGGGAGAACAAAGCGTCCCATTCGAACGAGACTCATCGAACATCGGAGCTGCCTGAACACAGGCAAAATTAATGCCCCCATTGTCCAACACTGTTTAGATATGCAGCATCTCTTTGGTGATTTGAGGTGGCGTGTCATCGATCGGATACAACTGACAAAAAGAGGGGGGATCCACAGAAGATACTTAACTTTTATGAACAACGTTGGATTTTTCAGCTGAACTGTATGCACCCAGACGGTCTTAATGCAGCCATAGAATGGTATTCACTGTTATGAATTACCTAGCAACAGCTGACGTCATTTCCTGGGTGTATTCCACATCTGATTGGTCTTTCACGTCTTGAAAAAGAGCGCGAAAGCGGCCCCTCTGGTAGAGGAGAAACATTACTAGCTTCAGTATGCTACTATCGCACTGCCACGTCAGTATCTATGTTGCACAGGGATTTAAAGTCGGTAATTATTTTCAAGAATTTTGTCATAAAATACTGTTTGTATTTACAGAGTTTTCTGGTCCTTGAAGAAGGCTTGTGAAGCCGAAACGCGGTCCGTGTCGGGCTTGGCATTGGATATGACCTCACGACCATGTTTTTTGGCGTTTCTCCACTCCATTAAGCTAAGTGCTATTTTGCATAATGAAATACGGGTCTAAAACGGGCCATGCACTCACTTGAGCATAAAAAAATCTTGAAAAAAAGTTGAACGTAATATCACAGACCCATGATTATACTGTTGGTATACTTTGTGCTAATTAGCATTGTTAATGTATGCCTTGTATGAGGTCTTTCATCACAAAACTTAATATGATGTTGTGTATTGACACTGGTATACTGTCTTAAATTTTTGGGATAATAACGATTTTGTTCGATATTAGCCAAAACATCTTCATTCAAAACTTAGAAGAAGGATCCTTCAGAAGAAAATAGGAAAAAGCATAAGCACTGTCAAGTTAAATGTAAGACATTAATAAGACAGGCTAAGAGAAAATTTGAAAAAAAAAGTTGACTATAGAGACAAACACTCATGATAAAATCTTTTAAAAATATATCCAAAGCAGAAAGCCTGCAAGTGAGTCAGTTGGATCGTTGGATGATCAAGAGGTTAAAGGGGCACTTAGAGAAAATAAGGCCTTCGCGGAAAGATTAAACAATTTCTTTGTTTCAGTGTTTACTGAAGAGGATTTTGGAGAGTACCCGTTCCGGAGAAGGTTTTCGTGGGTGATGATTCTGATCAATTTAACCAAATCATGGTAAACCTGGAAGATGTGGTAGGCCTGATTGATAAACTGAAGAGTAGTAAATCACCTGGGCTGGATGGTATACACTGAGTCTCATGATTGAGATATGGCCATACTGGGCTATAACTTGTTAAGGAAGGACAGAGAGGAGAGAAAAGGAGGAGGAGTAGCTCTTTATGTCAAAAAGAATATCCAAGCAATGAACTACAAGGAATGTGGGGTAGAGAAGAAGCATTATGGGCCATCTTAAAAAAAAGATGGTGGTGCATCCATTTTTACTGGAGTGGTTACTAGGCTTCCAACTCAAATTGAAGAACTAGACAGAGATCTGGTTGAAGACATCCAAAAGGTGGGAAAAAAGAGAGAAGTGTTGATTGTTGGAAATTTTAATCTGCTGGACATAGACTGGAGAATCCCTTCTGCAGAATCTAGCAGAAGTAGAGAGATAGTGGAAGCCCTTAGAGGGGCTCTGTTCAAACAAATGGTAATGGAACCCACGAGGGAGGGAGTTATATTTGATCTAGTGCTCACTAATGGGATAATGTCTCTAATGTACGGATGGGTGTCCACCTGTGCACCAGTGATCATCAAACTGTATGGTTTGATATCATAAGTAGATACAGAGAGGTCACACAAAGATCGATGTTTGCATTTAAAAAAAAATGGATTTTGTCAAAATGGGGACATACCTGGAGGTAGATCTAGAAGACTGGGAGAAAATGAGAGAGGTGGAACAACAGTGGTCCAAACTAAAAGGAGCAATTACAAAGGCAACAAATCTATATGTGAAAAAAGTAAACAAAAGTAAAAGAAATAATAAACCGATCTGGTTCTCAAAGGACGTGGTTGATAAAGTAAAGGCAAAAAACGTAGCATTCAAGAAATATAAAGGGTCCCTGAAAGAGGAACACAGGGAAGAATATCTGGGGAAACAGAAAGACAAAGAAAAAAATCAAAAAATTAAAAGTCAAGCAGAAGAAAGGATTGCCAAAGAGGTACAATGAGGTGACAAAACATTTTTCAGATATATCAGAGAAAAGAGAAAGGTCTGAAGTAGTATAGTGAAATTGAAAGGTGACAAAGATCAATGTGTGGAAAGAGAGATAAAGAAATGGCTGAAATATTAAACAAATATTTCAGTTTGGTACTCACTAAAGAAGACCCTTGAGAAGGACCATCGCTAGTTGACAAGACTGTGGATGGAGGTAGAGTAGATAACACTTCTTTTACTGAAGATAATATATAGGAAGAGCTAGGAAAAATGAAATTGGACAAGACCATGGGGCCAGATGAGATACACCCCAGGATACTGAGAGCTCAGAGATGTGCTAGTGGGTCTGCTGAAGGACATGTTCAATAGATCCCTGGTAATGAGAGTGGTGCCACAAGACTGGAGAAGAGCAGTGATGCTCCCGCTTCAAAAGAGTGGGAGTAGAGAGGAGGCTGGAAACTACAGGATGGTTAGCCTAACCTCAGTGGTGGGAAAATTAATGGAGACTCTGCTGAAGGAAAGGATGGTGAACTATTTAAAATCGGATGGGTTGCTTGATCCGAGGCAGCATGGATTCACCATTGAAAGTTTAGGTCAGACAAATCTGTTTGATTTTTTTTGATTGGGTGACTAGAGAATTGGATCAGGGAAGATCACTGGATATGATTTATTTGGATTTTAGTAAAGCTTTTGATATGGTCCCACATAGGATACTTGTGAACAAAATGAGATGCTTGGGAGTGGGTGCAAGGTAGAAGCGTGGATTGCAAACTGGTTGACTGACAGGAGACAGCATGTAATGGTAAATGGAACCTACTGTGAAGAAAGAACAGTGTTAAGTGGAGTACGACAGGGATTGGTTTTGGGAAGGATTCTGTTCAATATCTTTGTGAGCGACCTGGTGGAAGGGATAGAAGGTAAAGTTTGTCAATTTGCAGATGATACTAAGATCTGCAACAGAATGAACATGCCTGAAGGAATAGAGAGAATGAAAAGTGATTTAAGAAAGCTTGAAGAGTGGTCAAAGATTTAGCAGTAGGATTCAATGCCAAGAAATGTAGTCATGCATCTGCGGAAAGGCAATCTAAAAAAGCTGTATATGATGGGTGGTGAAAGACTAGTGCACAGACTGGAAGAGGGACCTTGATGTGATAGTGTTTGGTGATCTGAAGGTGGCGAACAATGTGATAAGACAATAGGGATGTGAATCGTGTCCTCGATCGTCTTAACGATCGATTTCGGCTGGGAGGGGGAGGGAATCGTATTGTTGCCGTTTGGGGGGGTAAAATATCGTGAAAAATCGTGAAAAATCGTGAAAAATCTAAAAATCTAAAAATCGCAAAACCGGCACATTAAAACCCCCTAAAACCCACCCCGACCCTTTAAATTAAATCCCCCACCCTCCCGAACCCCCCCCAAATGAGTTAAATAACCTGCGGGTCCAGCGGCAGTCCGGAACGGCAGCGGTCCGGAACGGGCTCCTGCTCCTGAATCTTGTTGTCTTCAGCCGGCGCCATTTTCCAAAATGGCGCCGAAAAATGGCGGCGGCCATAGACGAACACGATTGGACGGCAGGAGGTCCTTCCGGACCCCCGCTGGACTTTTGGCAAGTCTCGTGGGGGTCAGGAGGCCCCCCACAAGCTGGCCAAAAGTTCCTGGAGGTCCAGCGGGGGTCAGGGAGCGATTTCCCGCCGCGAATCGTTTTCGTACGGAAAATGGCGCCGGCAGGAGATCGACTGCAGGAGGTTGTTCAGCGAGGGTTCCGGCGCCTCGCTGAACAACCTCCTGCAGTCGATCTCCTGCCGGCGCCATTTTCCGTACGGAAAATGGCGCCGGCCATACGCGTATGGCCGGCGCCATTTTCCATACGAAAACGATTCGCGGCGGGAAATCGCTCCCTGACCCCCGCTGGACCTCCAGGAACTTTTGGCCAGCTTGTGGGGGGCCTCCTGACCCCCACGAGACTTGCCAAAAGTCCAGCGGGGGTCTGGAAGGACCTCCTGCCGTCCAATCGTGTTCGTCTATGGCCGCCGCCATTTTTCGGCGCCATTTTGGAAAATGGCGCCGGCTGAAGACAACAAGATTCAGGAGCAGGAGCCCGTTCCGGACCGCTGCCGTTCCAGACCGCCGCTGGACCCGCAGGTTATTTAACTCATTTGGGGGGGGGTTCGGGAGGGTGGGGGATTTAATTTAAAGGGTCGGGGGTGGGTTTTAGGGGGTTTTAGTGTGCCGGCTCACGATTCTAACGATTTATAACGATAAATCGTTAGAATCTCTATTGTATTGTGTTCCATAACGGTTTAAGACGATATTAAATTATCGGACGATAATTTTAATCGTCCTAAAACGATTCACATCCCTATAAGACAATAGCAAAAGCCAGAAGAATGCTGGGCTGCCTAGAGGGAGGAATATTCAATAAGAAAAAGAGGTGATAATGCCCTTGTCCAGGTCCTTGGTGAGGGCTCACCTGGTGTACTGCATTCAATATTGGTGCCTATATCTCAAAAAGGATAAAGACAGAATAGAGGTGGTCCAAAGAAGAATGACCAAATTGGTAAGGGGTCAGCATTGGAAGACTTATGAAGAAAGGCTGAAGGATATGAATATGTATATCCTGGAAGAGAGGAGGTACAGGGAAGATATGATACAGACCTTCAGATACCTGAAAGGTTTTAATGATGCACAATTATCAAACCTTTTTCATTGGAAAGAAATCAATAAACTAGAGGTCATGAAATGAAACTTCAGGGAGAATGACTCGGAACCAATGTCAGGAAATATTTCTTCACAGAGAGGGTGATGGAAGCCTGGAATGCCCTTTCGGTTGAGGTTGTGAAGATGAAAACAGTGAAGGAATTCAAAGGGATATGGGATAAACACTGTGGATCCCTAAAAGATAAAGGATGGAATTAAAGAAAAGAGTGCATGGGGGTAACTGGGGTTAATTTGCTGGTGTGGCAGTTGCTCCCCTTAACAATTAACAGTATCAAGCCTTAATGAAACTCCATCATTGCTGTCTGCTTCAACGGCAGTGGGAAAAGGGAATCGGATTCAGACAGCAACCAACGAAGGCCCTGACTTTTATGATTTAAACATGGGAGTAACTTGCTGAGGCGGCTTTTACTACCCTTAATCATTAATCCTGATAAGTTTGATATGACTCCATCATTACTCTCTGCTTCCACAGCAGGGGTTAGGGAAAATTGGATTTGGTCAGCAGCCAAGAGCCCTTAATTCTATGATCTGGGAAACTGATAAGCATGAGGGTAACCTGACAATGTAGCAGATACTGGCATATGCTTGCTGGGCAGACTGGGTAGATCATTTGGTCCTTTTCTGCCGTCATTTCTATGCTTCTATTCAAAGGTAATGTGGAAAGTTTGAACCCCAGGAGGAGATTATGGATATTTTTTTCAGCTAGAGATCTCCCAAAATTAGAAGATAAAATGTTATGTGTGCCTATTTCTCTGGAAAAAATATATAATACTATTGAAAGTTTGACTATCATGAATTCCTTGGGACCAGGTGGATACAGAGTTCATTTTTATTAAATAAAAAGAGAAGGCATTTCAGGAGTACTATTTGAAATGTTTAATATGTTTATACAAAATGGTATACTGTCTTGTTCTTCCAGTGTGGCCTTAAAAAATGCTGCCAAAAATGATAGAGATTTAACGATGTCTCAGTCTTATAGGTCCATGTCACTGATTAATCAAAATTTAAAGATCCTTATAAAAATGTTGGCAGATAGCCTGAGGGAAGTGCTCCCAGATTTAATTGGAAAGGACCAAACTGGTTTTGTAACAGTAAAACATGTTTTAAATTTAAGAAAAATGCTGTCTTGCTATGCTATCTTTAAAAGCTAACAAAGATAAAACATTGTTTTTTAGACTTGAAGTAGAAAAAAGCATTTGATAAAGTCTCATGGAAGCAAATGTTCTGGGTGCTTGATAAATTTGGGTTCGCAGGGAACATTCTTAATTGAATCAAACTGCTTTACAGTGACCCATAGAGGAGAGTATTAGTTCCCAAAAGCTAGTCAAGAAATGTAATGTTAGTCCAATAAAAATATATTACCTTTTTTTTTTTGTTTCTGTTAACCTTTATTTCTGTGCATTCAAATTGATTAACAAGGCAACCAACCTACTTTACAGTATCCCAAATGTAATGATTCTTTTGAATTTTCTAAAATTTAATACTAGAGATCTGCAGAGGCAAAAGTTTTGTTTCTGTTTGTATATTCATTTTCTAGGTCACGTCCATTTCTTTCATTAGTTTCAAATGAAAAAAATATTTTTCTTCATGTCAATCTTTTTTTCATATCCCATTTAAAGCAATGGGGGGAAAATGCAAACCTATTTTGAGCTTCAAAATTTGGGTTTTCTAATCAATTCTAATGCAACTTAAGGGTAGACAACATCAGAAGGGGAAAGAAAACTCCAAGGTACCAAGACTGTGGCAAAGTGGCACCAAAAGTGCCTAAGGCACTATTGAGGGACAAAAGAGTACCAGCAGTGGCAGGAGTTCTTTAAGGCACCATCAGAGGAGCAAAGCAACAGCAAGAGTGTTAAGAACACCCCGAAGACTCTTAGCCAAGATGGCGGTGTGAGAGGACGCGTAGAGAAGTCGCTCCTCTATGATCTAAGTTTCTTTGACAATTATGCCTCAAAGCGCAAGGGAAAAGTCCGGGTGTACCCCCTGGCTCTGGACTTACCCTTGGGACAAAAGAAGATCGACTCCTATACTACCCCGTTGTTGGCAGAAAAGGAGAGCGATTGCCCCGCTGCAGCGAGTGGAGAAGGAGCTCTTTTGCTGCCTGGGGATGCTGCGCTCAGCCCTCCTGATTGCAAACCTCCCCCGGTGCTGGTGTTAATGGTGAGATCTCCCGGGGCGTCACAAGGAGATGATCTCATCTACCTGAAGGGAGGGGGATGCCGAGGGAGCGAGGACGTGCCTGGAGAGCAGCTCTCTTCTAGCCTGATTGAAACTGCAGGGCTTGAAAGATGGGAGAGACTGATTACATCGCTATCCCCAGTATGTACTGCTAAGGAAGAAAGCAGGCTATGAGTAATCCAAGCGCTGGGAACCGGAGGATCTCAAACTGCCCTGGCAGAAGGTGAGTTGTTTATATCACCCCTCAAGCCAGCAGTAGTCACCCTGGATACACTATGGGACTTGATGGTATCAATCGGGAAATTGGTAAATGTTTGTGAAACCAAATATAATAGGGATGTGAATCGGGCTTTGGACGATTGAAAATATCGTACGATATTTTCAAAATCGTCAGAAATCGGGAGCTCCCCCAAAACGATAGGAAAACTCCATGATATTGTTCGTGGGGGTTCTCTTATCGTTTTGGGGGAGGGCGGAAAAAACGGCACACAAAAATAACCCCCTAAACCCATCCTGACCCTTTAAAACTAATGCCTTAGCTTCCCCCACCCTCCCGACCCCCCAAAAAACTTTTTACAGGTACCTGGTGGTCCAATGGGGGTCCCGGGAGCGATCTCCCACTCCCGGTCCATCGGCTGCCACTAATCAAAATGGCGCCGATGGCCCTTTGCCCTTACCATGTGACAGGCTTTCCGTGCCATTGGCCGGCCCCTGTCACATGGTAGGAGCACTGGATGGCCCACGCCATTTTTAAAGATGGTGCCGGCCATCCAGTGCTCCCTCCATGTGACAGGGGCCGGCCAATGGCACGGATACCCTGTCACATGGTAAGGGCAAAGGCCATCGGCGCCATTTTTATTAGTGGCAGCCGACGGCCCGAGAGTGGGAGATCGCTCCCGGGACCCCCACTGGACCACCAGGTACCTGTAAAATGTTTTTGGGGGGGTCGGGAGAGTGGGGGAAGCTAAGGGATTAGTTTTAAAGGGTCGGGGTGGGTTTTTTGTTTATCGGCTCGGACGCAGCCGATAAACAAAACTGCGATCAGGCCGGACGAAAAAAAAAACCACAATGTGAATTGGAACCGGAATCCGAACTGATTCTGGTTCCGATTCACATCTCTAAAATATAATAAGATGGATAAGGAAATGCTAACTACTAAGCAAAACCTGGGTGGACAAATAAATGAAATGGAAGCTAACAGAAATGGATGATAAAATTTTGCAAGTAGAAACAGTTAATGTGAACTTCATTAAAGATACTGGAATTTAATCTAAAAGAGTGGAATTTCTTGAGAACTATTCTATACATCTGAACGTGAGGTTCACTAATTTTCCTAGAGCTTTGGGGGAGAACACCCAAAGCACATTGAAAAAAGTATTTATTTGAATATTTAAAGTTTGATGATTCCCAAAGGCTTTTTTTCTGACTAGATCGTTAAAAAAAACTGGAGATAATTGCATGGGAGCTTTGGAAAACTTGACCCAATTTCTAGAAAGTTCTGCTATTGAAATATTAGACAGAGGCACCTTATTAGTCTCCTTCATTTCTGAAGGAGATTTTAGTAAGGTAATGTGAAATTATTTCCTAAATTTGGGTTTAGAATTTCATGGCCAAGCAGTAAAAATCTTTCCAGATTTGTCAAGGCCGACCCAGGTTAGGAGAAAGGAGTTTTTGAGTTTTAGGCCTCATGTTCAAGCATTAGGATATACTTTTGTCCTAAAATACCCTTGTTGTTGTTTAATAGGCCGAAAAGATGAGAAATTTGTATTTTCAGCTATAGAACAACTCAAGTCATTTTTGTATGCCAGGAATGTGACTAATTCTATCGCAGTAGGCTAATAAGTCAATCAAAAGAAAAAAAAACCTGACATCGCACGCTAGGCCAGTTTTTTCTTGTATGTGTAATTGATAATGTGTACTCCTTTACTTTTCAGGCTATGAGTCACACCTTATTATCCTCGTATATAAGAACATGTATATTGGAATTGGTTTCTGAGATTATTTTTATTTCTTTGATTGAATTTGTACAATATACATGTCTTATTTTTTTCCTGGCGAAGTATGAAAAAAAGTTGTGAAAAAAAGCAATAAAATATGAATTAAAAAAAAAAAAAAAAGAACACCCCAAGGCTTCAAAGGAGAGCATAGTGGCATGTACCTAGAAAGGCAACACAGGAGGAGCAAAATGGCAGCAAGATTGGCATGAATATCCTAAGGCATCATGACGGGGGAAGAAAGCAGCATATATGGCGTATATTTAGAAATTAAAGTGTAACCGAAGATATCTTGACCTGCAAACGCAGAAATGATATATAGTTAGAGGAGTTCCTGAGGCAGCTTTGGACGCGAAACGTGGACACGTCAAACTGTACTCTGTCACCATCAGAAGGGTAGTACCCTCCATGAACTGTGCTCTGCTATCCCTGGAAGGGAAGTATTTTTGAATTATTCATTTTAAAAATGGCATGCAAAATTATTTAAAGGCATATTTTATTCAAATGAAAAACATGAAAAAATCAGTAAAAACAAAAACTAAAAAACGAATTCATGACCTATGATTAAAGATAATCCCAGTAGCGGCTTAACAGAGATGCCCAAAGAGACTGTGGGATGTTATGAAAGTCAATAAATCACTTGGATAAATATTGCACAGTGGGATTCGGTACTGACTATTTGATTCTTTGAAATAATTAAGAGAAGTTGACATACAATTTACAATTCTTTAGTGATCTTCGTCGATTCAGAAACAAGCAAGAGTGATTTACAATATAAAGAAAAAGGGACAAAGAAATACCGACAAAGGGACAAAGAAATACCAAGCATAGCATGAAGACCCCAAGACACTATCGGGCGGATTTTAAAAGCCCTGCTCGCGTAAATCCGCCCGGATTTACGCGAGCAGGGCCTTGCGTGCCGGTGCGCCTATTTTGCATAGGCTGTCGGTGCGCGCAGAGCCCCGGGACGCGTGTAGGTCCCGGGGTTTTTTGAAGGGGGCGTGTCGGGGGCGGGACCGGATGACGCGGCGTTTCGGGGGTGGGACGCGGCGTTTCAGGGGCAGGACCGGGGGCGTGGTGCCGGCCCGGGGCGTGGTCCAGGCCTCCGGACCAGCCCCCGGTCGGAAGACGGCGCGCCAGCAGTCCGCTGGCGCGCGTAGATTTACATCTGCTTCTCGCAGGCGTAAATCTAGGGACAAAGGTAAGGGGTGGGTTTAGATAGGGCCGGGGGGGTGGGTTAGGTAGAGGAAGGGAGGGGAAGGTGAGGGGAGGGCGAAAGGAAGTTCCCTCTGAGCCCGCTCCGATTTCGGAGCGGCCTCGGAGGGAACGGAGGCAGGCTGCGCGGCTCGGCACGCACAGGCTGCCCAAAATCGGCAGCCTTGCGCGCGCTGATCCAGGATTTTAGAGGATACGCGCGGCTATGCGCGTATCTTATAAAATCCAGCGTACTTTTGTTTGTGCCTGCTGCGCAAACAAAAGTACGCGATCGCGCTTTTTTAAAAAATCTACCCCAATGAGAAGTGCAAAGCAGCCACCTTCAATGGCAAGAACACCCCAAGGTGAAGAATCTGGGATATGGCAGCAAGGCAGAATGGCAGCAAGACCCTCAAAATATAAGGTCTGGGAAGGCAGCAAGGCTGAGCAGCAGAAAAACCCCCAAGATGTAGCATGAGGGCTATAGCATCAAGTTGTAGAGCCTGGGGTATGGCAGCAAGGCTGACTAGCAGAAAGAAGTTCAAGGTGAGGAATATTGGGACTGGCAGCCAAGTTGATTGGCATAAAGATTCCCAAAGTGGTTCACCAGGGGTATGGCCACTAGGCAGAGTGACAGCAAGACCCCCGAAGGTCATACGTCTGTCCCATGGCAGGTATGGAGAGTGGTAGAAACACCCCCAAGATATAGCTTTAGAGGCATGGTAGCAAGGCAGAATGAGGGCAAGACCCCCCCCCCCCCCAAGGGGTATATGGCAACAAGGCAAATTGGCAACAAGACCCTCTAGAGTACAGAGAATCAAAACAGCATAATGCCATTAAAACCCCTAATCATAACACAACACAAATAGGTTCAAGATCCTATGTTTCCATCCTTCATAATAAAGGTTCAAAAAACAATTATCTCAAATGTTTATCAATGCCTTGTAAAACATAGCATCAGATCAACACAAGTGCTAGAGTGCAATCTACCATCTCTTGCCACACAATGGGCTGAAAACGATGTCAGATATCATGCACTCAAAACTTTCATTCACCTGCTGGTTTACTGAAAAAAGCCTAATGTGCTATCCTAATGTATATACAAAAGTTTTTAATTAAAGAACAATTAAAGACTTAAATCCTCATCCATAATTAAATCAAAAAGTAAACTCATAACCAAAGCAAAAATAATTTAGTTGAAACAACATGGTCATGTGAAGCACTGTTTAAAATGCAGGAGCACCCGAATCACCGACACGGGCCCATGTTTTGGTGTCATGATGCCTGCATCAGGGAAATGGTTTCTTTGAAGCATAAAATAAAATACCTAACACAATTACAACAAAAAGTGCAACCCAGATAACATTAATTAATCATAATGTTGAATTTAGCATAATAGTGCAATACCTTTTCTGCCCCAAAGGGCATTTAAAGATGGACACCGGCTCTAATAAAAAGCTGTTCATGAAAGAAGTTAAATAAGGACTGTCTACCCCACAGAGACAATTTGTAAACCAATCAAATCAAGTCTTTAGCATCCCTGAAACCACCATTGCCAGCAACATCCAACACGCTGCTAAACGCCGCTGTGCAGGGTATTAAAAATGGCCACCAGGCCAGCAGAAATGCCGATAACGGCAGAAATTAAAAGAGCCACTGCCCAACCCTTAAAGAGATGAAACAACCAAAGACACCATATAGCATCTGTCATGGTTCACTCAAATACCATTGAGGAAAACAGTACAAAAGACAGATACTTTTAAACCCTAAACAGACATATAAGACAGAACCCATACTAGCTTTAACATAAAGCCCAATCGATCTTCTAATTAGGTCAAATGGATGCATGGAGTTCAATCGATAGATCCAACATTGTTCTTTTTTAATTAAAAAAGAGTCATAATCTCCACCATTCCAAGACTGCAAACGAAAAATCTGAAAACGCATGATTTTTCACCAAACAATGATCTACTAAAGGAGCTTCAACCCGCTGGCATGTGATAGAAATATGGTGTTCAATCATCCTGTTTGTAAGAACCCTCATGGGCTTACCCATGTATATAAGCTGACAGGGACACCGCATAATGTACACAACACAACAATAAGACAAGAACATTGCCACTTGACCTTCAAAAAGAGATTCAAAACTTGGATGTTCGGCCAAGCCTTTCATCTACGCATGGGATCTTCTTAGTATGTTTTACCTTCATACCAACAGTCTAGCGCTTTGGTCAGCACCCCAACCTTGCAGATGATTCTCCTATTGTGTTCCTATCCCTTACCCTAAGGTATTTCGTTATGCCCTCAGATCTTCTGCCAGCTATTCTCTGGCATCATGAAAGACCTCACTATTTAAATGTTGTTTTGATACCTGTTCCATTGCTCCAAGTTATTTATTCCTTGTTAAATGTAAAAGCATACGTATATGCTAGTTATTGTTATATTGTAAACCGAAGTGATATGTAATTTCTTACATGAATATCGGTATATAAAAGTGTTAAATAAATAAATAAATAAACACCCTTTGTGCCACAGGAAGTCAATGCCCACAATTGATATTGTGACAAAGACTTAAATGGTAGCAGGGACCACTGAAATGACTGAGGGCAGACTGAACAGTTTCCACAGGGAAAATTACAAACAGCGCAACACCAAGGCATACAGTGCGGGAAATCGAGACAGGCCTTGATAGCATGATGGAAAACCATGAAAGAGGTGGAATGGGAGGAGAAACATTTTTTTTGTTTCATTTTTCACATTATATTTCTGGGGAAATACTATCCCAGTATAGCCAACAAACAGAGTGGAGGAACTAGGTTGAGATTGTGGAGTGGTAGAACAATAAAAGAGGTGGAGTGGATGGAAAAATTTGTATTTTTTTCTTTTTCACAGTTTTTTTCTTGGGACAAAAAACCCAGAATAACCAACAACCAAGAAAACAAGGTGGGAGAACTAGGCTGAGAGCCAAACAGCAAATATGGAGGCACCAAACCTCCTATGCTGGTACATAATAGGCATGTAGCTAAGCATCTTATTAGCATGACCCCCAAGGTGCTATATCAGGGGCATGCCAACTAGGCATAGTAGCAGTAAGATCCCTAAGGTCGGGAGCATTGGAGATAGGCAGAGCAGCAGCAAGGCATTCAAGGTGCTTTCAGTTATCTTGCCATTTACATGAAAATCTAGAAACCCAAGCAAAGGCAGATTGATTTTTCCAAAAGACTTGTTTTCCATCAACTATGGCAGCAACCTTAAGATATGAGGGCTGATAATGTCACCTATCATTCAGAAGACATGTTCACTGGGTACAGTAGTTCATGGGTAGGAATGATATCACTCAGCCACCTTGACTAGGTCTACCCAGACTTTGGACTTGTGTGTCTAATATGCCAGGGCATCTGTGTCCATGTTCTCAATGGGCTCTGTAAAATAGCCTGTCACAGAAATTTCTGCTGGGCTCTACTTTCCTAGGGTGAGCTGAGAGCTTGTCTTGGCAGCTGCTTTAGCTATGGCCAGCATATGCCCATGCACAGCTTTTTATGCTTCAGTATACAAACCTTTCCCATGTTTGTACAACTTCTCTCCTGTCCACTGTAGAAGAAAAAGCCCTGCAGGCCACAGGCATTTACCTCTGCCCCATGGCAGAAGAAAAGACCCAGCAGGCCAACAACATCTCTTCTCCCACTGCTGACTGAACAAAAGTCCCAACAAGGCCACCGACACCTACTGTCCCACCCGTGGCAGAAGAAAAGACCTAGCAGGCCACCAGCATCTCCTGTCATGCTGCTTTATGAAGAAAAGGCCCAATGGAACCAACAGTACCTCCCCTCCCACCCATTGAAAAAGAAAATGCCCTGCAGGCCACTGGCACTTACACACCCTCCTACTGCTGAAAAGAGGCCTAGCAAGGCCAGCATATCCCTTTCACCAATTGCTGAATACAAATGCCCAACACGGCCCCAGCACATTACCTCCTGCCTATTGTAGAAGAAGAGACCTGGAGTGAGAGAGTTCATGAGAAAAGTGAACCTGTGTGAGTGAGGGATAATCAGTGAGAGTGAGAGAGTCTGGGTATGTATGTGAAGGGGAGAGATCCAGTAAGTGTGAGACAGCCTATGTGTGTGTGAGGAAGAAAGAGCCATTGAGTGTGTGAGAGTCTGCATGTGTGAGAGAAACTCTGTGTGTGTGTATGGCTGTGTGGTGTGTATGTGTCTGTGTCTGTGTGTGGGAGAAAGGGCCAGTGAGTGTGTTGGGGAGAGCCTATGTTTGTATGAGAGCCAGTAATGTGTGTGAATAGGTGAGAGTCTATTAGTGCATGTGTGCATGAGAGAGAGAAAGGGAGTATGCATGAAAGTGAAAATGTAGGAGCCTGTTTGAGAGAATGAACATGTGTGTGAATATGAGTGAGAGAGAGAGGATAAAGTTTGTTCACCCTCCTCCTCCTCCAGACATTGAGTGTTAAAAGCAACAAAAAGCCTGCTTTAAAAAATGAGTTTTGAGCATAGATTTAAATGATTTAACAATCCAATTGCCTATCTCCTCTAGTAAAGAGTTTGAGAGCATCAGGGCAGTGATGGAGAAGGCACACTCTGGCATCACAGATAGACAAGACTGATGAAACGAGGATACATTGAGCATTTCTCTCTGTTTTGATCTTAAAGTATGGATTGGGTAATAAAGCCGTACGAGTGCATTTGCCCAAAGTGATGATTCTGAATAAATAAGTTAAAATTTCAGAATGGCAGTTTTATATTGCACATGTTGAATGAATAAGAGCCAATTTAGATTGACCAAAACATGGGTAATATGATCTCTACTATTTTTCCAACAATAAGGCGTGCAGCCACATTTTGTAAAACGTTGAATTGGTCATAAAGATAGAGCTGGCAGATCCAAATAAACAATGTTACAGTAATTAATTAAAGGTTAAATGGTAGTCTGTACAACAGTGAAGAAATCTGTGTAGTCCAGTATATGTTAGAGACAATCTAAAACCTGTAACTTAAAATAAAGACCAAATTATGGATTGAAAGATAACTGTGAATCAATCCAAACCTCCAAGTTCTTTTTACATGAATGAAGAGGAAAGACAATCCCATCAATAGTTATAGAACTGTGGTTAATTTTAGCGGGTCATTTCTGAATTAGAATAAAATCAGTTTTTGCCATGTTGAGAGCATCCATTTTTGGATACTGGACAAAGAAATTGCAGTAACTCAATTGTCAAGTTACAGGTTTTAGCTTGTCTCTAACATATACTGGACTACACAGATTTCTTCACTGTTGTACAGACTACTATTTAGCCTTTAATTGATTACTGTAACATTGTTTATTTGGGTCTGCCAGCTCTATCTTTATGACCAATTCAATGTTTTACAAAATGTGGCTGAACGCCTTATTGCTGGAAAAATAGTAGAGATCATATTACCCATGTTTTGGTCAATCTAAATTGGCTCTTATTCATTCAACATGTGCAATATAAAACTGCCATGCTGAAATTTTAACTTATTTGTTCAGAATCATCACTTTGGGCACATGCACTCTTACGGCTTTATTACCCAATCCATAGTTTAAGATCAAAACAGAGAGAAATGCTCAATGTATCCTCGTTTCATCAGTCAAGTCTATCTGTGATGCCAGAGTGTGCCTTCTCCATCACTGCCCTGATGCTCTCAAACTCTTTACTAGAGGAGATAGGCAATTGGATTGTTGGAATCATTTAAATCTATACTCAAAACTCATTTTTTAAGCAGGCTTATTGTTGCTTTTAACATTCAATGTCTAACAGTGTTTTCTGGAGGAGGAGGAGGACGAAGAAACTATCCTCTCTCTCTCACTCATATTCACACACATGTTCATTCTCTCAAACAGGCTCCTACATTTTCACTTTCATGCATACTCCCTCTCTCTCTCTCATGCACACATGCACTAATAGACTCTCACCTATTCACACACATTACTGGCTCTCATACAAACATAGACTCTCCCCAACACATTCACTGGCCCTTTCTCCCTCACACACAGACACATACACACCACACAGGTGTGGTATGGATGACACAGGACATTTTTTTAAAAATCCTGATTAGTTTTAATTATTGGGTATTATTTGAAGTGTCATCTGTTTTGAAATATTGTTTTATGTTGGATACATTTTTAAAAATGTTACTGTGAGGTTTTATTTATTTATTGATGTTATTATATTCATAAGCTGTTGAACCTTGGCCTTATGTAAGGAACTGTGTATGCATGAGCCCCTCTTGCTGTGATGCAGTCTCATAGGTAGAATTCTGTGATCCACGCCAGCAGTGGGTGAATGAGCCTTGGCATGGGCCAGACTATAACTAAGTCCAAACGTCTATACAAAGACCAGGAAGGGGCTGAAGCCAGGCAAATACAAGGCTGATGCCTTGACATGAAGCTTATGGCTTGACAGAAGGCTGATGGCTTGTGATCTACTGCAGGAGACCAATCAATTCTGTTTTTTGCTCCTGCATCTGGGTGATCAAGGTAGCGATGGCCAGTCATGGGGATGCATTCATTGAGCTCAGGGCCTCAGCAAACTGTAAGGAACTTCATATGTGTGAGCCCCACGTACGTGACGCAGCCTCATAGTTAGAATCCTGAGACCCATGCCAGCGGTGGGTGAGTGAGAATTGGCACAGTCCAGGCTATGACTGAGCCCAAAAGTCTATACAAGACCAGGCTGAAGCTGAAGCCAGGCAAGGATAAGACTGACAGCTTGCGACAAGGCTGATGGCTTGAGTCAAAGTTGATGACTTGCAACAAGGTTGAGGCTGAAACAGAGCTGAAGACTGCAGTGGATCCACAGGCAAAGATTGAAGCAACGCTGAAGGCCAAGAAGACAGAACCAGGCAGAAGCTGCCTGGTTGCATCCTGCAAATCTTTCTCATGCATATTCATTGTAGATTTCCTGAAAACACAGCCTGTTTGTTGCACTCGAGAACTGGAATTCGCCATCACTGGTCTAGGGCCATCGTTGATTGGAGGGATTATTGATATTATTTATATTTCTTGATTTTATTGCTTTATGAGAAATATTAATGTTTTAGTTTTTTCCATTGTTGCACTGCAAGCAGAATTTCTCTGCATATTTCTGGTCTCTTTATTCTATATTTGGTGAGAGTCTATTTGGCCTGTGTGACAGAGATAAGGTATTCTGCTAGCATGTAGTTTCTGTGAAGAGATCTATAGAAGTTTGGCTTGTTCAGTTTTCCTAATAGAGGGTGTATTGGTGTTTTAAGTCCTTTCCTTTAATCTTTATTAAAAATTTAGAAATCACCTATGTACAAAGGACTACGCGTTGTACGTATCCAACAAGCATAAGTGGTCTTCAGGACCTATCTTTGGCAGCTGAGATAGAGTATAGTAGTTCCCCTATAAGAATGTGCTTACACATGATTTGCTTGTGCAAGTCACGGACAAAGGGACTGCTGCTGCTGTATGCTATACAGAGGAATTGTCATTTGTGATGTTATCACCATGTTATTATCATCCTTGTGTTTCAGTTTTTGTTGAGAAAAAGAAGTGACAGCTGATTTGGAAAAAGCATTGGGTGAAGTCTGTCAGGACTCAAGTGCTCTGAGTGATTCTAAACTGCCATTTGGGAACTTAGACAATGGATCATCATCTGCAGGAGCCTCTACGAATGAACTCTTATTTAGCAGTTGAATAATATCCTATATGGATGGGATGATCTAACTAAAGATCTTCCTAATCTGGATATCTCCAACCCCAACGCGGCCCTTCTCTCTTGGAGCAGTATTACGGAATCAATAGCCAATAAACTCTGCCCTAAAATGACGACAACCATCAATTGGTCACAAAAAAAGAAACAACCCTGGTTCTCCCCAGAACTTAAACGGATGAAGCTAGACCTCAGACACAAAGAAGGCTTATGGCGTAATAACCCCAATACCACAACACTATCGGATTACAAACGTACCCTCCATCTCTACAAGATCTCTCTTCTACAGACAAAAAAAGAATTCTATGCTAGCAGAATCCACGATATACAATATGATGCCAGGGCTCTGTTTTCCTTCCTATCCCAACTCACAAAACCCTCTGCCCCCACCATCCCTGATGAACAGGCTCAATCAAAAGCCAATGAACTAGCACGCTTCTTTCAGGATAAAATTACAAACACACTTGCACTTCTCCACACTAACCCTATGCCCCCAGCCCTATACTCTAATCCCACCCATCACCCTAGAGCTACCCTCGACTGCTTCGAACCCACTACCACCTTGGAGATAGAATCCACCCTTAAGAAAATGAAACCTGCCAGCCATCCGACAGACCACATCCCTACCAAACTTCTGCTCCTTATCCCCAGCACCATCTCTAGAGCACTGACTAACTTCATAAACTGTTCCCTAGCCCAAGGAATCTACCCGGATGAGCAAAAAACTGCATCTCTCAAACCCCTCTTGAAGAAACCCAACCTGGATACAAAAGAACTCTCCAATTTCAGACCCATATCCAACCTTCCGTTTCTAGCGAAGCTCACAGAGAAAACTGTGAACACACAACTCTCGGACTACCTTGAGGAACATAAAATACTATACCCTTCACAGTACGGTTTCCGGAAATCCTCCAGTACAGAAACTCTTCTCATCTCCCTATCAGACCACATCCTCTTGGGTCTTGACAAAGAGCTTTCATACTTACTGGTCCTCCTAGATATCTCAGCGGCTTTCGATACGGTAAACCATGCTATTCTGCTAAACCGTCTATCAGACATTGGAATCGCTGGACTCGCCCTCAAATGGTTCAACTCTTTCCTCAACAATAGAAGCTACAAGGTTAGAGTCAACAACAGAGAATCACCAAGTTATAAAGCAACGCTAGGCGTCCCACAAGGCTCTTCTTTATCCCCGACCCTCTTCAATATCTACTTACTGCCCCTCTGCCATCTGCTCACAAACCTAAAACACTACCTCTATGCAGATGATGTTCAGATATTGATCCCCATAAAAGAATTCCTGCCAAAAATGCTTGACTATTGGGAAAATTGCCTGAAGTCCATAAAAAGCCTCCTCTCTAGCCTGAACCTGGTTCTAAACTCATCCAAGATGGAAATCCTTCTTATCTCCCCTGAACACTCGACCAACACCGATATTACAGCTCTGGACCAACAGATTTCTCAAACAAGAGATTTAGGAGTTATACTAGACAATCATCTGAATTTAAAGAAATCAATTAATAATATCACCAAGGACTGTTTCTATAAGCTTCAAGTTCTAAAAAGAATCAAACCCCTTTTCCACTTCCAGGACTTCAGAACCATCCTTCAATCCACGTTATTCTCGAAAACTGACTACTGTAATGCTTTACTCCTGGGGCTCCCCATCTCAGCCACAAAACCTCTACAAATGCTCCAGAACGCAGCAGCCAGAATCTTAACCAACACCAACCGACGTGCTCACATCACCCCCATCCTCTGAAACCTACATTGGCTACCAATAAAATACAGAATTCTACATAAAGCACTCACTTTAATCCACAAATCCATCCACAAACAGCTCACACTAGACCTTCAGACCCCTTTCAAACACCACTCTTCCGAAAGACCCATCAGAGAAGCATATAAAGGAACCCTTCAAGTCCCACCTACTAAATCCACCCGTCTAAAATCCACCAAAGAACGTTCCTTCTCCACAGCAGGCCCTGTCCTCTGGAACAGACTACCGACTGACCTAAGACTAGAACCCTGCCTTCATACCTTTCGAAGAAAACTTAAGACATGGCTTTTCCTCCAAGCCTTCCCCTAAGTCAAAATATCACGTCGGACTCAGCCCAAGGAATGGGATGTTTACTAATCTCTTAACCCGTCATATATTATTTATATGTTGTTAATTCCGATCTGCCTACTTCCTGGCTACTATAGACCCCAAGCTCTATGCCCCTGTTATATGTAACTTTGCTTGCTTCGGCCTTCTTGTTTGGTTACACTTGTTAATCCCCTAAGTTCCATGTAAACCGGCCTGATGTGAATTCCATTCGTGAAGTCCGGTATAGAAATATATATTAAATAAATACATAAATGTGTACAACTAGAATGTGAACCCGGTGCTCATGTGATGAGATGGATTTGCAAGCACTATCAGCACTATACTGACCCGGTTCCTTTGGAGGATCATATGTAAGCTTGTGAGCATAAATATTACCCCAACTTGTGTGATCCAGAAATGGCCGGTCATTATGTAATGAAAGCTTTCCCTTATATTCCTGAGAAGAATTTTGAACTAGATGGCACGATGCAGTCATGTACGATCTCCACTAATGAACCTGATAAGATTCGGCATGTCATGTCATTAAAGGTATGCCCTATATTCATCCTTTATATGTGTCAGTATGATGCCTGCATGGGCTCTAATATAGAAGTTCCCCAATTAGCCAAATTTGTAATAGTAGGCAATAGGCATGATCTGTAAGAACACCAGAAGTCCAAGATGATGTACCACCTGAAGAAGCAGTTAGTTCCAGTAAACATGTTTTGGAGCAATATGTTATTCCACCACCTTCAGACATAGCTTATTCTAGTGCTGCAAAGGAACGATCTTGCATGAAGTGCTGCAGAAGATTAATTATACCCTAAGATCTGCTAAGAAAGGTCTCTTAGTGGTTCCTAATGTTCCACAAACACATTTATGAGGTCAGAAACCACACTATATCAGTAGCAGGCCTATTAATTTGGGGTTAAAACAAAAAAAAAAAATTATATATAGGGAGTAATGAAGCAGAGCATGATGATTAGCTAAAGGATACCTTAAAAAATCATGGGTGATTGCATTCCTTTTGGTAAGCAACACACATCGCAGATTTCCGTAATTTCTTGTAAATGATGCACTTTTGTTAGGAACGCACAGTTTAGACATTCATGAGCTCAATGCAATAAACTTTTGAGGGCCAGAAACACACATTTCTCCTTAGCGCCCCATTTTGGTATGCTGCTCACTTTCTCTCTCATTTAAATATTGCATCAGGCACATGTGGATACACGCATATTAGAAAAACAGGCACTCAATGAGAGCGCCCATTTTTTGCCCATGTCTTATTGCATCAGCCTGTCTGTGTATTTGCATGTAAACATACATACATATGTTGTGGGGTAAAGATGCACATACTTTATAATATGCCTATGTATGATATCTGTGAGTGATAAAATACTAGTATGGATCTCCTCGTGACCATATATGCATGTATGCTGTTGCATTATCTTCTAAAGATGTGATGCTGAAATTTGTAATTTTGTTTGGATTTTTATTTTTATTCATTTTGTTCCCTAAATTGTTTTTGTTTTGTTTTTTAAATAATATGCACTAAAATGTTTTAGTGTGCACTGTTTTATAAAATAAAATGAAAATGATAAGAAGACTCATTTTCTCTGATATGAACAAGATCATTACCTTCATGTAAAGAAAAAGGGTGCCCCCCTTTAAAGAAATTGTCTGGATCCTTAATGCCAGATCATGAAGAGCATTAATCTTTGATAAATATTATAAGCCACAGAGGACAACATGCAAAGGCATTTAACTGGGCAAGTAAGCAGTTGCATAGGTAGGATGCCCTGAATGAAACTTGTCCCCTTCGGTGTATCTAAAGATATGCATGGGATTTCACATTATGTATGCTTTTAGCCGGATTATTCCTGAAGTTGTGCTTAGGTCAGGGGAGGAAGCAGTGCATGTATGTTTGGATTTTCAAATGCAGGTGCACTGTTTTGCCTGATTCCAACACTTGAGAAAATAGCTGGGGCAAAGTACAAAAGCACTTTTGTACTTATTTAATGTGTAGGCAATTTTCAAGGGAAACTGCTTGTATTATTTCCCTTTAAAAACCATCTACAAGCTCTTTGGGTACAAAAGTAGTGATGCATGTTATTCATAATTGCCTTCCTAAAGGGCAAGTTTTAAAGTCACTTATCTGGGTAAACAGGTATTTATCAGGACTGACTAAAAATTGCTCTTCTCAAATGCATCTCAACGTATGCCTGGATTCAACTGAATGGGTGCTTTTAGTGACAGGAAAAAGAAATATTTCTATGAGCATGTTTAATTTGAGGAGTAAAACAACTCACATGTATTTAGTTTCTAAATGCATGCATGCATGCTATTTTCCCCATTCAAAGGATATCATGCAAACGTGAGATGCTGTTAATGGGGGACCTAAATATATCAGATGTAGTTTGGAGCTTGCCAGCTGTTAGCTCAATTAGAAGTAAGGGGATACTAGAATCCTTGCAAGAAGTTTCTCAAGCAACTAGTTGACAAGCCCATATGTCAAGAGGCAAAACTGCATCTGGTAGTGACAAATGGAAATCTTATGTTATGGAGACAGTCCTGTGTCCAGTAATCACCATGTCATGTGGTTGATTAAAAACACTAGAACACAACAAACTACTATACTAGGAAAAGAGCCCTACATTTAAGATGGGCTAATTTTAAGAAAATGAGTAATTATGTTATTATTGCGGGAGTGGAGCCTTGGGCCGAGGTGGAGTTGGCACAAACCACAGGGAGGAGCCCTATAGGTGCCCACCATCGGCAGCCGAAGCTGTTTGGAGCAGAGACCCAATAGGTAACTTCACCAATACCAGCCGTTGAGCCCTCGGGTGCTGGGGCTGGCTGGACTTAGGCGCGGGCCTCTGAGGAGATGTAGATCCATCACATAGAGGTAGATCTTTAAAAAGTACGCCGGATTTTATAAGATACGTGAATAGCCATACGTATCTTATAAAATCGGGGGTTGGCGCGCGCAAGGATGCGCAAAATCGGCAGCCTGCGCACGTCGAGCCGCGCAGCCTGCCTCCATTCCCTTCACGTCCCCCCACCTTCCCCTACCTAACCCACCCCCCGGCCCTACCTAAATCCCCCCCCCCCACCTTTATTGGGCAAGTTACGCCTGCTTGAAGCAGGCGTAACTTGTGCGCGCCGCCTTGCATCCCCCGGCACAGGCCGCAGTGCCGGGGGACTCGGGACTGCCCTCCCGGCCCGCCCCTGAACCGTCGCCACGCCCCCGGACCCACCCCCGGACACAGACACTCCCCCTTCCGCCCCTTTTATGAAGCCCCAGGACTTACGCGCGTCCCGGGGCTTTGCGCGCACTGGCGGCCGATGCAAAATAGGCGTGCCGGCACGCGGGTGCCCTGCGCACGTAAATCTGGAGGATTTACACGCACAGGGCTTTTAAAATCTAGCCCATAGGGTATTACAGGCCAGCATAGAGAGAAGCAGAGTCAGTACGGGCAGTGGTTGGGGCAGGCAGCAGGCAGCTGAGACTGGTGCAGACTGTGGTCAGAGACAGGCACTAGGGATGCATAATTCTTACCTAGCACATCCTTTTTAATGCAGCAGCTCAATAAAATATAGCATTAGGTGCCCAGGAGATGTGGCTGTGCACGCTTTAGGAAAATGGATGCTCGAAGCGAGCACCCGTTTTAATGCGCATCGCATTGACCCCCTAATGAGGCTATTGCTCGAACATCTCCCTGTGGTCTTGCTGGATGTTATTTGGCCACGGGTCACTCAACTAGTACTGGCCACATGGGACTAAAAGGCAGTAAGGATAAAGTTTATTGTAATTTAATAATCACACATATTTTTCTTAGCTAAACCTCAAGTTTAGTTTCAAATGATTCATTTCAAGGAAATTCATAAGAGCTGTATGACTCCCCCCTCTCCCTCCCTCTGTAGATAAAAAAAGAAATACTGCAGAGAGGAACAATGCAAACTATTCTTGGCAAGGATATCAAAAAAGAATCTTAATGTAAATGCTTTCTACAAGAGCTCATTCATGAATCTATTTTGGAAAGCAGTGATTCATAATATGATTCAAACAATACAAATAGATAGCTCAAAAAAATCCATTATGCTTACAGCAAAATATAGATTCTACTCATAAAAAGTCATGCGAAATATGGATTTTTATTAAGCAGCAAAAAAGAACAATTATGAGATAATGGGAAAAATAGGCAGCACCCAACAGTTAATATGTGGTTAACATCAGGGGGTTTCAATGCAAAATAATGAACAATTTCCTACATGTTTAATAATGAGACAATGGGAAGCAGAGAGAAAAGGCTTCTGTCATTACATTTCAAAACAATAAGTAAAAGCAGCATGCCTCAATTTAAACTTGATACTTATGATTATGAATCCTGCAGGCTATATTTGAGAAAGGATAAAAAGGTACACCAGCATATCCCCACATCAAGATTATTACCAATCTTCCCATACTTTATTTTATTTTCCAGCTTAAGAAGTCTTCCTGTTTTGGTCCTGGCCTTTTGTACATCCCTGACATTTGAAGAAGAGAAACCTCTTCGTCTCGTGTAGGGCGCAGCAGAATTTATCAAAAGGTTCTAATTGCAAACTAATGGTGATTCTTCTGCTTTTCTTTCCACCACCTGCCTGATCCGGGTGGTGAGTTTGATGTGCATGCACAGAGGTTTTAAACAGCTTCTGCATGCTGCTTATGGTGGGCACCGACCCGAAGAACCCACATTTCCTTGGCTTTAAAAGAGTTCTGGCATTCCATGGAACAGGAGTGATTTTCCTTTAAAAAAAAAAAAAAAAACCCTTTTATTAGGAAACTTTGTTTCTCTTGCTGATCAAGATCAAGAGTACAATGGAACAAAATACCTTCAAAAAGACTGATGGTCCCTTTACTAGTTTTCCCAGAATTTCCATATGCGTGGCAGGAGTGCATAGCTGCTCTGAACCAATGCTCACTTTCTTTTTTTTTTTTTTTTGCTTCCATCAACTGGCTGTTTTGACACCTCTGTTGCTTCTGCTGCCTGGCCCGCTCCTGCTGCCCTATGTTTTTCTTATTGCCCTGGTGTGTGCTGGTCCCAGAAACATAAACATGAAAATGAAAAGAAAAACCTTCTCCTTCCCCGACCCTCTCTGGATGCCTTGGCACGTGCCCTGTCTCTTTCTTAATTCAGTGCCTTGGTGTGTTGATGCCACTCATTTTACTGCCTAACCCTGTGCCTCGTGGTTTGGTGCCACTCTTCTGGAAGCAATAGAATGAAAACAGGTGCTGCTTTTGAATTCTCTTGCAGCATTGCATATTGAATTTGCTTCTAGGAAACTGAGATTTGGGATGGGTTTTTTTTGTTTGTTTGTTTTTTGTTTGTTTCTTTGTTTGTTGGTTGGTTTTTTGTTTTTTTTTTAATCTTTTCTTTTTTTTATCTGGCCACTGTTATAAAAGCCGGCTTCTCCAGAGGAGTGACCCTTGAAATGAATGTGCCTGAAAATGGAAAGGTCAAGTTCAATGAGCACATTCATTGGGCTGCTCTGTTTTATAGAGGAATCAAAGCACTGCAATCTGTTAAACTTTATTCTGGCCTTATTTATTAAACTTTATTCTGGCCGGTTGTTTTGACCGGCTTGCCTTTTAATGTTTGTGCTATTAATCTCAACCTATTTTTGCTTTCCCCTACCTATTGCTTAGTAATTGAAGTGTGACTTTTTTTTTTTTTTTTACATTGAATTTTAAGCAGCAGGAGAGTTTTGCAGAATTTCTCCCATTTTTAGGCCCCCGCGGCTTGATACCAGGGGAAGAGGAAGATCCCTGGCCAGTACCCCCTCAGCATGGCAGGGAGTGTTTCCGGGAGTGGAGGAAGAGAGTTTGAGAGAGTCTGTTTTTGTGAAGAGTCTTTGTTTTGTCTTTGGTCCTGCCTCAGGACTTGCCCTCTGCCTGCAGGAGGTCAGGATAAGGCCCTGTGATTCCCTGCCTGCAATGCAAAGGAGAGACAGAAGTGTCTTGCTAGAGAAGAAGAGAGAAGATTTTATTCCAGTTTAGTTTGGAAGGAATCTTTAGCCTGTAAGAAGGAGAAAATATTTTTAATTTTTACATTTTTTGGGACTTTCTAACCAAGAGATCTAAGAGAAGCATCAGAGAAAGAGATCAGGAGATTCCCATTCCCCACCAGGAGCTGATTTTCTATCACTCAGGAATGTTTGGTTTATATCCTAGTGCCTGCCATCTGAAGGGTCACTAACTCAGCTGTGCAGGTCTGAGAGAAGCAGAATTTGCTTGTCAATATAAAATCATACGTGCAGATAGCCAATTTTCTAATACGTGTGCATATTTGCACATATACACACGTATGTTATAAAATCGGCTTGTCCATATGCACATGCCAGTAAACGCACACACGTGTGCATGCGTGCAGCTCTTAAATTCTACTTCACAGTTATAAAAACAATAAGCACACAAATTAACTCTCACGAATTGCACTCTGCAAAAAGTAGGTGATGGTGTAACTATAAGTGGGCGAGCTTGCGTGCATGATTTTGAATTATTTTCAAAGTGGACTTAAGCATGTAAGTTCGCTTTTAAATTTGGTATAATATATGCCAAGTTTTTGCCAAGTTCCTTATGCAAACTGAAAATTATCCTGGCTAGGGGCAATTTTTAAATAAGTTCATAGTTGTAAAGTTTGTATATGCTTTGGGCGTGTGTGTATATTTTACAGACATTTTGAAAGAGGTAATTTCTCTTTGAAAATGAATGTAAAGAATGACTGCATATCTTGCACCTGATCTTTTGTGCAGTTGATCAAGGGTCAAAATAGTGTGTGTGCTTGAGAAAATATCATCTAGGTATACAGTTTTCTTCTCTTGACCTACATAGACCTCTGGGAATGCCTCATGCATCCAGGTAAAAGGTTTGCACACCATATGCTAATTTTTGACTGGGCTTGGTGAGGACAATTTTCTGATAATTCTAGTCTTTTTATCCCCATGCGTGAACAGGCCTTCCATAGCAAGCACGGGTATTGTCTCAGCTGCAAAGATGTGTTCCCAGAGACCTGTATAATTCAGGGAAGGAAAATAGCTCATATCAGTGACATTTTCACTAGCAAATATTACCATAATAAGTGATGGCAGATAAAGACCAAAATGGCCCATCTGGTCTGCCCAGTACTGTTTAGAGTTGAAACTGCTGCTCCATGCGGTTTACCCCAATGCAGGTCCTGCAAACACAGAGCAGCCATGAGACGTGCACCATTTTACTGCGCTCGACTACTCACAGAAGAGAAGTGCAGCGTATGTGGCCACTTCTGAAGTGCGCACTTCACATCTGTTTGCAAAGGGAAGCTACCTGCATTGTTTATCTTTAAAGATTATTGTAACACCAGCGTGCTAAAAGCACCTGCGCACTTTCCAAGCACAAAAATTATTTGAAAATTGCTCTCCCAACCCCTCCACACCCACACACACACACACACACACACACGAATGAATGAGCAAAACATCACAGGCACTTCAACTAGTCCATAGTCTATAAGGACTAGGAGTCATCTTTCTTTCAGGCATTCCTATGACTTGAAATGTTAACAAATCTCAAACTGAAGCAAATATCTTCCCAAATGCATTCAAACAAACCTATTGCAAACAATAACAGCTCTAAACTCAGGTGCTGGAGAAAGAATAATGTACAGAAAGGAGTCAGCACACCAAAAACCAATAAGGGGAAGATAAACTTATATTCTTATGAATGTTTCAGTCATACATGGATTTTCCTCAGGAGCAGCAACAGCAGCAGGAGAAGGAGAGGCAAACCCCTTGTCCATCAGCTCCAGCAGAATCTGAAAAATTAATGGAGGTCCCGATCACGCTCCGCCCACACCCATACAACCATGCCTTCAGCCCTCAGGAAAGAAGTTGGGGTTGTAGGGTCTTTTATTTTACTTTTTTTCTGTAAATAAACTGCTTTATTGCTTATCATTGCAAGATGTGGTGTCTGTTCTTCTGAGAAGGGTTGGTTGGAGAAAAGATATGAGTTTCGAACTGAAGATGTGTGCAGGAAAAATATTTTAATTTCAGTTTTGTTTTTGTTTCAATTTGCTGTTTGAAGCGCTTGCTAAATCATTTTGGGGAACACTAAAACAAAAAAAAAAAAGAAATGTCATTGTTTTTTTTGCATCTTTTCTTATCTGAAACGACACAAAACAATATATTTCGTTGTTGTTTCCCTGTCATTTTCAAACGATAGTGTTACGCACCCCGTCCGCGCCCGGCCTGCGCACGGGCCTGCTCACCTCTCTGGTTCCACGGCAGGTCCCGGGTTGGCCTCCCTAGCAGCAGCTGCAAACTCTTCCAGGCCTCAGCGTCCCGCGGCGGTGGTCGCCGGGCCTTCCACTGCACACCGGAACTCGGCGTCCTCGGTGGCATTGGCCATACCCCTACGTGCATGTGCGGACCACCCTGCCTCTTGTAAGGCCAGGGGCGGGTCCTAGCTCTGTGGCGTGCCCTGATTGATTCCCTGATATAAGGAAGTCCCTGCCTGTACTTCCTAGCCTTGGCAATCGACTTTGTTCCTTATTAGATTGTCACTGCGTCTGAACCTTGTCCCAGTCTTGTTCCAGTCTCGTTTCAAGATCCTTCTGTTCCAGTCTTGTTCCTGCCTTGTTCCTGCATCCTAGTATTCCAGCGTCCTTCTGTTCCTGTTTGCCTGTCCGTCTCCCCAGGTAGTACCTCCGGACTGTCTCACTGGTACTGACCTCGGCTTGCTCCTTGACCTGTCTGCCTGCTGCCTGACTTCTGACATCAGCCTGCTTGCTACCTGCCTTCTGACCTCGGCCTGCCTGTGACCTCTTCTGACCTCCGGAACCTGACCCCTGCTTTGTTGACCACTCCTTGGACAGACCCCCGGATTTTGACCTCTGCCTGCTCGACCATGTCTCTAGATTCTGGCTCTGTTCCTAGCCTTATCATCACCTACGCTGTTCTGGTCCTCCTTGCTCCCTCTGACCTCCAGTCTTGAACCTGACTGCGCTCCTCTCCTGTCTGTGGGCACGCCTGACTTCCATCTCTCCAGGAGTCCTTGCGAGGCCCACCTAAGTCCAAGCGGCCCAGGTCCCTACTGGCTCCTCCCGTGGGGACCTCGGGCTTCCAGTGGTGAAGCTCGTCCTAGCCTCTGTCTCCTCCACTGCTCCGCCCCCTGGGGGGCAGGTGCTTCCTGGTCCCTACCAGGGAGCCGTTCTCCACTGCTCCAGGACAAGGGTCCACCCCCGAGCGCAACAGATAGGACATCCCTACTGATTTGTCCAGGGAAGTGTCTTATGTGTGATGTGAAGGAGATGTGTAAGTCAAACATGCCTAGGTTTTGTTCAAGGTAAATATTTCATCTTTATGTGCTTTTGGAGAAAATATACTACCCATTCATGTTCTGATATAGTCACTTCATTCTTTAAAAAAAAATCTCCCAAGATTATGTTTACATTTTTTATGCTATGTTCAGGCTTTAGGTATATCTATGTGATATATAGATCTCCAAGTAAAGCCAGCACAGGAGAACCTCAATTTATTTAGATTCCTGATGGTGGATATAGCTAAGTAAAAGGAACTTTCAAGAATTTCAAACCCATAAATATCTTCTTAGAAATGAGATAAAAATCTAAATTAAAGAGAGGGACCTTCATCATGTTATTTGATTTAACTGACAGCTAATTAGTTTGGGCTCAATATACCCAACACAGAGCCCTATTTACTAAGCAACTTTCCCATAGACACAAAAAGGGAGAACACCTTTAGTCAGTAGACCCTTAGAGATTTATGAAAAGTGTTGCCAAATATTACTCACTGACATTAACAAATACAAATATTCAACTGCTATGGTAAATAAAGTGAGACTTGAAGCCCTGCATTCAGTATCTAAGAACAAAAGATATGCCATGCTGAGTCAAGGTTCATTAAGCCTAGCACCTTTGTCTGACAATAGCAGATCCAGGTCTTTAGTAAGCACTAGGCTGATCCCAAAGAGTAGATCCAATTTTTTTTTGCTCAGTCACTCCCATGGATAAGCCATGACTTCCCCTAGTCTGCCTGTCTAATAATTGGTTGTGGACTTTTTCTTCTGGGAACTTGTCCTGGAGACCCCCACAGCCAGTCCAGTTTTCAGAATATCCTCAATCCATGATACAAATTTTCATGTATTGTGTTTTCAGTGTATGCCAATGTTATCATCTATCTGGGGACAAATGACCTCGCTAGACAAGGTATCCAGGCAGAACAGAAAGATTAAAAAAATCTGAGGAAAAAGATTGGACACATCACAAAGACTACTTCCTTTCCTGAATTATTACTGTTAATGGAAAGAGAAGGGAAAGGCTAAACCATATAGATATTAGATCATTTCAATACATGGCTCAAAACATGGTGTAAAGAAAGTGGTTTTGGATACATTGGAGGATGGGCTGTGCATGCAGCAGAAAAAGTCTATACAGTAAGGATGTCCTACATTTGTCCATATATTAATCACACCACAGACGTCAAACTCCTCTCCCCATATATAGCAATCTAATATGGAGAGGGAAAATGTATATTCCCAAAAATATTAAAATACTTATTCAATATATGTAAATAAAGAGAAAGGTATCATAAAATTAAAGTGCCTATTGGTGTCAATCCACCGTCTCCCGCCCTTATAGGGCCACAGACGGTATCAGCTCTTATGGCACCATAAATTATAATCACATACCCACTCTCTTATACATATATATGTTTTAAATTTTATCTGCAATTACTTTATTTTTCAAAGCTCTAAAACAACAATACTAAAGATATATCTCAATTTTAACCATTAATATCTTGGTTCAGAAAATATTTATCTCAATCACTGGCGTATCGATATAATATTTTGCTGATGCTGTATCATTTCAATAAAGGGCAGGAGACTGTGGATTGACACCGATAGGCACTTTAATTTTATGATACCTTTCTCTTTATTTACATATATTGAATAAGTATTTTAATATTTTTGGGAATATACATTTTCCCTCTCCATATTAGATTGCTACATTTGTCCATGGCAGGAAAACAGATCCAAAGTGGAGAATTAAGGTCATACATTATCAGGCATTTAAACCAGAGGATTGGGTTGGCAGAAGTGGCTAATGAAATTGGAATGTTGCCCCCAAGCAATACAGGAAGTCAGAGAAGAAAATAAAATCATAAGAACATAAGAAATTGCCATGCTGGGTCAGACCAAGGGTCCATCAAGCCCAGCATCCTGTTGCCAACAGAGGCCAAACCAGGCCATAAGAACCTGGCATTTACCCAAACTTTAAGAAGATCCCATGCTACTGATGCAATTAATAGCAGTGGCTATTCCCTAAGTAAACTTGATTAATAGCCGTTAATGGACTTTTCCTCCAAGAACTTATCCAAACCCTTTTTGAACCCAGCTACACTAACTGCACTAACCACATCCTCTGGCAACAAATTCCAAAGCTTTATTGTACATTGAGTGAAAAAGAATCTTCTCAGATTAGTCTTAAATGTGCTACTTGCTAACTTCATGGAATGACCCCTAGTCCTTTTATTATTCGAAAGTGTAAATAACTGATTCACATCTACTCGTTCAAGACCTCTTATGATCTTAAAAGCCTCTATCACATATCCCCCCCCCCCCCCCCTTAGCCATCTCTTCTCTAAGCTGAACAGCTCTAACCTCTTCAGCCTTTCCTCATAGGGGAGCTGTTCCATCCCCTTTATCATTTTGGTTGCCCTTCTCTGAACCTTCTCCATTGCAACTATATATTTTTTGAGATGCGGCGACCAGAATTTTACACAGCATTCAAGGTGTGGTCTCACCATGGAGGGATATAGAGGCATTATGACATTTTCTGTTTTATTAACCATTCCCTTCCTAATAATTCCTAACATTCTGTTTGCTATTTTGACTGCTGCAGCACACTGAGCAGACAATTTTAAAGTATTATCCACTATGATGCCTAGATCTTTTTCCTGGGTGGTAGCTCCTAATATGGAACCCAATATCGTGTAACTACAGCAAGGGTTATTTTTTCCCTATATGCAACACCTTGCACTTCTCCACATTACATTTCATCTGCCATTTGTATGCCCAGTCTTCCAGTCTTTCAAGGTCCTCCTGTAATGTATCACAATCCGCTTGTGATTTAACTACTCTGAATAATTTTGTATCATCCGCAAATTTGATAACCTCACTTGTCGTATTCCTTTCCAGATCATTTATATATATAGTGAAAAGCACCGGTCCAAGTACAGATCCCTGAGGCACTCCACTGTTTACCCTTTTCCACTGAGAAAATTGACCATTTAATTCTATTTTCTGTTTCCTGTCTTTTAACCAGTTTGTAATCCACGAAAGGACATCACCTCCTATCCCATGACTTTTTAGTTTTCTTAGAAGCCTCTCATGAGGGACTTTGTCAAATGCCTTCTGAAAATCCAAATACACTACATCTACTGGCTCACCTTTATCCACATGTTTATTAACCCCTTCAAAAAAATGAAGCAGATTTGTTAGGCAAGACTTCCCTTGGGTAAATCCATGTTGACTGTCTTCCATTAAACCATTTCTTTCTATATGCTCTACAATTTTGATCTTCAGAATAGTTTCCACTATTTTTCCCGGCATTGAAGTCAGGCTCACTGGTCTATAGTTACCTGGATCACCCCTGGAGCCTTTCTGAAATATTGGGGTTACATTGGCCACCCTCCAGTCTTCAGGTACAATGGATGATTTTAATGATAGTTTACAAATTTTAACTAATCGATCAGAAATTTCATTTTTGAGTTCCTTCAGTACCCTAGGATGCATACCATCTGGTCCAGGTGATTTGCTACTCTTTAGTTTGTCAATCTGGCCTACTACATCTTCCTGATTCACAGTGATTTCGTTCAGTTTGTCTGACTCAACACCCCTGAAAACCATCTCTGTAACTGGTATCTCCCTAACATCCTCATTAGCAAACACAGTAGCAAAGAATTCAATTAGTCTTTCTGCAATGGCCTTATCTTCCCTAAGAGCCCCTTTAACCCCTCGGTCATCTAATGGTTCAACCGACTCCCTCATAGGTTTCTTGCTTCAGATATATTTTAAAAAGTTTTTATTATGAGTTTTTGCCTCTATGGCTAACTTCATGTTCTTCAGATTTATTGCACTAATGCACCTATATGTCTCCCATATTTTCTTATTGTTCATCCTGTTGATAAACATATCACTTACATAGTCTTGTACCTTATGAATACAATATCAATCTATGTGGATACTATTTAAATAGGATATGGAACCATACATTTAAAACAAGCTCCTAAGAATACATTATTAATACCTACAGTGTTCTTGACCACAACTCTGGGAGCAGGGTTTGAAACAAGTCATAATCTTTTACCCCAACTTAATTTGCCTGGGGATATTTAAAAATGTAACAGTGACTCAGTCCTTCTAACTAAGTAGCCATCTCAGGTATCACAATCCCTTTTAAAAATAATATATTATATTCCATTATGAAGGCAATTTTCATAGCCATTTACCCTAGTAAATTGACCTCACAGCAGATTTCCTGCCTCTGTTAGGGTAAAAGTATATGTGGGTTAAAAAGAAGTGCTCTTGATGGTATTTTTGGGAAATAACAGATGCAAAATAATACATGCCTTTTGTACACATGAACTTTACACAAGTTCATTTTCAAGGAAAAACTACCTGTGTTGTTTACCTTTGAAAATTAACTACAAAGTATTTATGTCAGATATGCATTCATAAATTGCAACTGCATTATTTTACCTATAAAATAGAGTCTGAGAACTTTATATTATGATATGGTGATATTGATCAGTAGTAATATGACCTTTAAAACAATTTTGTAACTTACAGCCCCAGAGTGATACATGGTACTGTGTATAATTATCAGTCAGTGAGGAAATCTATCATCACAAGATGACTTTGACTCTTTGAGGTAAATTTTAAGACTCACACGCAGGCGTAAATGTGAGCACATTTGCCAGTGTGCAGACATGAATGCAGTGAGTTTGTAACGTATGCACGTGGATTGTAAAATCAGCTATATGCACGTATATGTGCACATAATTTTATATTGACAGGCACATATGTGCACAAATGCCACCTTGCGCATGTACGTGGGGGTAATTTTACTATCTATGCACACCAAGGCAATAGCCCTTTTTCCCAGTTTGCTCCCAGTTCACTTCTTAATCCACCTAGCTAACTTGCCTCCCTTTTACCCTATTACCCCCAACCTCCACTGACTAGCGTATTTTTTTTTGTTACATTACTTACATGCCTTCCATAGCAGAACTAAAGTTATGTGGAGGGCATCCTGGTACGCTCTTGTGCACATAACTACTTACACGCTGGATTCATGCCAAAGATCCGGCCCATCCATGCCCCGCCCAGACCACGCCCACTCCACGCCCCTTTGTGGCAAAAAGATTTTTGGGTGCATAATGGGAGATACGTACGTGGCCACGGGCCTTTAAAAATCTGCACGGCGCATGTGGGTCCGAGTCACATGCATATCTCCCAGTTTTGGAGCACATAAGGCTTTTAAAATTAGCCATTTTATTTTGCAACAACTCATGGTCATGTTAAAAAGTTTACCAAGTTGCAAGAGGATTATTCCAAGGCAAAATCAGCCAGCACTCCACACCACTTCAGTTCAGATGAGATTCAGATCTTAGTCGACTAGACCCTTCCAAAATCACTTCTAGTTTAATTCATATTCAAAACTATTAAAACAATTCATATTCAAACAAAAAAAGCTATTTCAGAAGAACTATGAGCAGCTAACTATTGTAGATTCCTAAGTTTACAACATGCATATCTGAACCTATGAATATTCTCTTTAACACTTGCACACATTGCAATCTGACTGAATAGACAGTGTTACTTTTCATGTTAAAATATGCAGAGGTGTAAAATAATTACCAAAAGAACATTAGAAAAAAAGAATTGTAATTATATGTTTGAGGCTTGAATATTTTAGCTGGAAACTTCCATCGTCCATTTGATTTCATTTGAGTCAGGTGCAAAAGTAAACTAGAATAGATACATCATCCCATTCTTACTTTTTTTTTCTGTAAATCGATAAAGGAATGCTCTAATTATCTTTCCTTGGCATTTGAAACAGTCAAGTGATTCAGTCAGAGGGTGCAGTTTTGATGGGGAGAGAAATTTGTTCTAATTGTTGAGCTGAGTTTGTAAAATACAGATACAGAACTCGTTGCAAACTTGTGCCTGTATCTCAAGGCATCATCTTTTATGTCTACTGGTTTTAGATAATATACTGTGCAGTACCCCCACACCTCAACTGCTCTCTTCAACCATATTTGCCACTCCTTAAAGTTTATTCATCAGTCCACATTTAAAATGACAAAAATAAATAAATAAATAAAACCCAACCCTCTCATGACCTTTTGGTTTTTTCAGTGCACTAATATTAACTGAGCCCTTCCTCTCACATTTCTTTAGCAGGTACCATGGGTCTCCAAAAAAAAAAAAAGAAGCTAACATCTGCTACCTCCTCGCCTGTAATAAAGGAAGCAAATGTGTCAAACCATCTGCCCCAGCAGATGCCTCAGGTCTTTGAAAAAGAGCTGCAAGGAATTAAAAAAAAAAAAGAAAAAGAAAACGTGTCAAACTAATCTCAAACACATCTTTCATCAAATGTGCACCATAAAAATAGCTCTCAAATGACCATAGGGACAGTGCTGGAGGAATCAGACACCCAGGGTAGTAAATGAACTTACACTCAGGTCTGGACCTATTCTGAGAACAGTGGTATAGGTCAAAGATGTTTGTTTTTTTTTATCATATATTTATTACTCTGCATTTCTGTTGCCAGCAATGGAAATACCTGATTAACTTTCGTATGTTTGAGTACACATAAATAAACCAAGCAAAAGATATATATATATATATATATGTTAAATGTCTTCATGAGAGATAATGCTTTATTACAAAGGAAGACAGAAGTCCTGGAAAATGCCTATAGAATATATAGTGATCTTTTTTAGACTAAATACATTTATTGACTAGCTTTCGAGAACTGTCACTTCAGTTCCAATTTGGGTGCCACTAAAGGCATAAAATAATATATGTTCAGAATACTCTAACTTATCAACCAGATATCGCAAATTCAGACTTACTGGAGAAGCCAAATTTACCATAATAATGCAAATAAAATGTGTTTGTTTTTTTCTCAATTGCAGGCCTTCATGACCTCAGGCTTATTTATTTCATTTATTTATATTTATTTAAAATCATTTCTAGCCTGCGCCCTCCATAGCTCAGGGCAGGTTACAGGTTCGCATCAAAAACCATTTGCAACTTCACTAATGCTCCCCCTACAAATATTCCTCAGATTTTGCCAGTGTCTTATGAACCAATATCAACCTTGGATGGCTCCGTTTATGGTGGGAACCATCTCAGCCATACTTTCTGCATTTGAATTGCATATTTTATCAGCCTTATCTTTCATACCAGTTTATTTCCAATCATTTTGCACCAGTAGCCAAAGTGGAAAAAAATCTCTCTGTCAGGTGGCCATAATCAATTATTCTGTATCTGTTTTAAAATATGGTGTTAGGAATGTGGTTAGGTAGATTTCTTTAAGCTACGTTATATATTCTTTTTGTTTGACTGAAGTCGAATGCCAGCCATCACAGGCCAAATGTGACCAATTGACTATTTTTCTACCATTTCCGAAATGAAAAGGCATGGGAACTGCATTTAATCAAATGTAATTACACATTATTTTCTACTAGGTTAACAACAGCTGGGCATGTAAAATGTGTTGAATGAAATAAAAGTCTTTTCTCAAGGATTTTCTCCCTTTCTCTCTCTCTCTCTCCCCAAAAGTTCTATAGATATACGTCCTTCCAACTCATTTTAATATGTGTCATTTTTAGTGTTATAATATATTATTCATCACATTATGTTATGCTTGTGCCTCATTGGGAATTTAGTTAACTTTCATATTTTCAACTCTGGAAACATTGATGTCCTGGATCAAGATTACCAAAATTAAATGAGGACATGATACACCAGCACTGCTGAACTAAGAGCAGCAGCATTTTCAAAATCTATGTATCCACTGAAATATGGTAAAAAGGATGAGGAAGGGCCTACACTGACCATCCCAATGGTCATTGGGAAGCACTGTCAGGGGCTGCAGCTGCTGCTGCAGGACCAGTTGAACAGCAGATTGGCGAGGCTTCAATGCTTGCTGCCCCGTCACAGCTTCATTAACTTCTGAAGAGATCTCCTCCCCTCCTAGCCCAGAGAAAAGACAGCACACAAACAGTCAGGGATTGCCACTGGAATCAGGAAGTTAGGCAGTTACTGGATTAGACTCTGAAGACTTCCTGCAGATGCCAACTTCAGGAGTCTCCCCCAGTGGGAAGCCTCCTTACTGCATGCAGATGACCAGCCTCATAATTCAATGGAGAGAAAACAGGAGACATAGGTAGGACCAGAGACTGCAGAGGTAGGAACTGGGAAAGTAGTTGAAAGTCTGGAATTGATTTCCCCAGCCCTAGTGCCATCGACTTTGAAGGTTTTCCTGGCACCTCCACCAAACTCTCTTCAAAATGTTTCTTTGACTGACGTCTGGACAGTAGTAGCTAGTGTGGAGGCTTCTTTGATGGAATGCGTTTCTCACCTTTGTGCCTTCTCTTTACATACAACCAAGTTACTATTTTGAATAAATATGATGAATGTCTGTGGAGATGTGAGAAGGAAATTTCCATTCTGTTAAATGTCTTCATGAGGGATAATGCTTTATTACAAAGGAAGACAGAAGTCCTGGAAAATGCCTAGAGATCAAAGGATCTTTGCTTTGTTATTTTTCCTAAACTCTTACAGCTGATATGGTTACCAAATATTTCATAGAAGTTCTGAAGTATGCTCTGGAAGCCTGATCTCCTTCTGTTTGAGCATATTATCTCTGTACCTTGTAACACACATAGAAACATAGAAATGATGGCAGAAAAGGACCAAATGGTCCATCCAGTCTGCCAAGTAAGCCTGTGCCATGTAGGCTCCCCATGCATATATGTTTCCCAGACCATAAAAATCAGGGCCCTCATTGATTGCTGTTTGAATCCAGTTCCCCGTTACCTCACCCATGCATATCAGTTTCCCACACTAGCCCTCGTTGATCGCTGTTGAATCCAATTCCCTGGTATGCCTTGCTGTTGAAGCAGAGAGCAATGTTTGAGTTACATCACAGTAACAGTCTTGTGGTTTAAGGGTAGTAACCACCATATCAGCAAGTTACCCCCCATACTTGTTTCCCCAGTATATAAAAGTTGGTCCCTTGGTTGCCGAATGAATCAATTTCCCCTTCTCCCCCTGCCGTTGAAGCAATGAACAATGATGGAGTAAAGCATCTAGAGTATCAAGGCTTATTGGTTAAGGGTAATAACCGCTACATTATCAAATTACTCCATTCACTCTTTTCTTCATTTCTATCCTTTAGCCTTTAGGGTATCACAGTATTTATCCCATGCACTTTTGAATTCCTTCGCTGTTTTGGTTTTCACCACCTCCTCTGGAAGAGCATTCTAGGCATTCACCACCCTCTCCATGAAGAAATATTTTCTAACATTGGTTCTGAGGGGTCCCTACAGATAGTCTTGATTTGATGGGGGAGTTGCAATCTTCAAAAGTACATATTACTAGATCTACACTTCTGGTGATTTTTGCTTTGCTATCAGATACTGACTTGGTGCTGTGTCTATTTTTTTTTTTTTGTAATACAAAACTGTTGTTTTATGATCAAAAGATCAGGATTTATCCTGATCTTAGTAAGGCTCTATAGCACAAATGCAAGTCCTATTCAACCAAATTGTTTCTCTATGAGGACTGATTTCCCTATTCAATATCTTACAAAGTATAAATAGATGTGCTATGTAGTTTTTGACCCATCTCAGTTATAGAAGTTTATTAAAGATTATTCAGCAAAGACCCAAGTTGCTGTAAGTTTCAGTAGCTGTGTGTGAGGGGAATGTAATTAACAATGCAGACCAGATGTAAATGTTTCTATACTCAGTATGGCCTTTTGCATATACATAATCATTTTTTATTATGTAAATTTATTTTTTTATATTAGCCTTGTTTGCATTAGAATGACATGAGCATATTTGTGCTTATATGTATTTCTGTTGGACTGTTTTGCTCTTGTTAAATTCATTTTTTTGTTAAGTGAAGAATTCCCTTGACAGCAACTTTTAAATTTAATAAAATAAAAATGTAAAAATTAAATAAATATTAATATTACAGCTTGACAACCACATAGTATTCTGGTAGCAACTCACTAACCAAAGGTGCTTATCTATTTTACAATATGCATGGGAGCAATATTGAATAGCCTTTGTTGTTTACAATCTACATTGTAATTCTGAGATCAATATTAAAAAATATGGGGCAGATTTTCAAAGGCTACGCGTGTAACATACGCGCATAACCCGAAAAAAATCTGCCCCTGCGTGCGCCGAGCCTATTTTGCATAGGCTCAACAGCGCGCGCAAGCCCCGGGATGCGTGTATGTCCCGGGGCTTCCGAAAATGGGTGGATCGGGAGCGGGGCTGGGGGCATGGTGGTCGCACAGGGCAGGGCCAGTGCATGGCGGCAGTACGGGGGCAGGCCGGGGCATGGCAGCAGTACGGGGGCGGGCCGGAGGCGTGGAGGCAGGCGTAACTCCATCAAATAAGGTGGGGGGGGCATTTAGGTAGGGCAGGGGGTGGGTTAGATAGGGGAAGAGAGGGAAAGGTGGGGGGGATCAAAAATAAAGTTCCCTCCAAGGCCGCTCCGATTTCGGAGCGACCTTGGAGCGTGCACAAATCTATGCCCACACATAAGTTTTAAAATCTGGCCCTAAATGTTCAGCTAAGTTCAGAACTTAGGCCTAGTTTCATCATTTTGTGATAAATATAGCAAAAATATCACCCATATAAAAAAGGGGGGGAGGGGAGAGGGGAGAGAGGAGAGAGAGAGAGAGAGAGAGCACACGGTACAAATCTACTCTTCTTTCACCTTTCATCCCTCCAAATCACATTAAAACTTCACTAATGGTAACTGTGTTGTTGTTCATATATATGACTGTGCAAGTAAAATTGCCCACTAGAACCCACCCTACCCCACCATCTTCAACTCAAGTTATTCATGCCCCCTTTTACAGTTAATAAATAGTTAGCATTTTTGTGAGCTTCTTTAGAGGCAGGCAAGCTCTCTCTCTCTCTCTCTCTCTCTCTCTCTCTCAATGAGATTTGCAGTAAATGCCATAATGCACAGCTATTGCAGGCATAATGCTAGGAAAAAAAGTGTAGTTGTTTCTGACATTAAATCCCACAATAGTGTGCATTACATTATTGCACACAATGTTAACCAGTCTTCATTTCCATTTACTCTGCCCAAACTCCTCCCACTTGAATACAATTTGCATATACATATCACGATGTGGTGTTTATTGCGGACATATTTTGATGAATGAATCCCTTAGCCAAATCTAGGGTTTAAATATTTCCCCCACTAACCAGCCAGATTTTAGCCAGCTAAGTAATTACCCAGATAAAACAGCCAATAAAAAAGAGACATTCTGAGGATGGGGCTTAAATTAGCAATGCAGCACTGAATGTTAGTGCTATCTGGCTAAATTTAGCTATTTGTCTAGTAATCCTCAGAGAAGATCTAAAGTTATCTGGTTACGTATATCTAGGTAACATTAGCCTTAACTGGTTATCTTCTATAGCCAGTTAAGTGGATGCAAAATAAACAAAAGTTTTGGTGGTGGGCCTTAACGCCTGATTCTGCAGCCCCCTCTACCACACAAAATACTTTAAAATAGATGTGGGATAGCTCCCCAATCCCCCTACTTCCCAACCCATAACATGTTTTATACAAAAGAAGTGGCCATAGCACCTTGAGGCCGGCTGCCCTCTCATGATATTTTTGGACAAATCAATAAGCCTCCTCTTTCCCCCACCATGCTTGCCCCACCCACCTGTACCCTCTATCACATCCCCCAGACCCCAGCCAGGAATGCAGTAGTGTCTTAACTGTTCCTTGCCACTTCTAGCATTTTTGTCTGTACATGCCGAAATGTGCCCTGATGAGATCATTTTTTGTTCAACTGTTTGATAAGGTATCCTTACCATCTCTTTCATGGAACTTCTGCCCCTCATAGAGTATTAAGGCAACCCTCTATCAATCCTGACAAGTTCTATGTATATTAGCTGCCAAGACTTTCTTAACGTCACAGGCAAGATGCTAACAGTTTGGTAAATCTCTGGCAATCATCCCTCCATACTGCCTTAGATGCTTTAGCCCCTATGAAATCTTTGTGCATGAAGCCCCATAATTGCGCTCCATGGTTCCCTGTTGGGCCTTAAAGAGGGAATTCTTTAATAGAACCTTAAAGAGGGATCGCCATAAAGCTGAATTCCATTGGCGTAAGAACAAATCTGAGGCCAATCTTCGGTATATCAGGCAATACTGGCCACTTACAAGGATTCCATTGATCAGGCCAAATGAGGTTGGTATTCCACCTGAATTAAACCAACTGCTTCTAAACCACGTGAGCTTTTCAAAATTGTTCATTCATTTGCTAGGCCCCCTGTCGTGAATTCCTTAGCTGACACCCATGATTCTTGCAAGGATGTTGCATCTTTCCTCCTCAGGAAATCACCACAAATAATTGATTACTTGTCCACCTCTTTGCCCATACCCTCTGTAATTTACCAGCATGTCTCTGTTTCCTGTGATAATTTTTCACCTACTTCTTCATCTGAGGTAGGTTCTATTCTAAATAAGATGAAGGACAACTTCAGTGTATTTGATTCTTGCTCAACAGCATTGATCAAAGTTTTGCACACTGATTTTGGGGATTTTATATCTAGGTTAGTTAATGCTTCCCTCTACAAGGCACATGTTGCATCTTCATTAAAAACTGCATTCATTATTGAAAAATGCTAATTTGAACCCATAAGAACAGAAGACGTGCCATACTGGGTTAGAGCAAAGGTCCATCAAGCCCAGTATCCTGTTTCTAACAGTGGCTAAGTCAGGCCACATGTACCTGGCAGAATCTCAAGAATAAGCAGTGGATTTCTGCAACTCTCGGAACTTGTCCAAACCTTTTTTAAATTCAGATACACTAATAACTTTCACCACATCCTCTGGCAATGAAATCCAGAGCTTAATTATGTATTGAATAAACAAATATTTTCTCTTATTTGTTTTAAATATATTACCTAGTAACTTTATTGTGTATCCTCTTATCTTTGTACTTTTTGAAAGAGTAAACAACTAATTAATGTTTACTTGTTCCATACATTATTTTATAGACCTCTATCATATCTCCTCTCAACTGTCTCTTCTCCAAGCTGAAGAGTCATAACCTCTTTAGCCTTTCTTCAGTAGAGCTCTCAAGCTATCTTCCTATCTCTTCTTTGTCACTGCTTTCAAAAATCATGAAAAGGGTAGTTCTTATTCAATTACATGAATACATTGATGCAAATAATTTCCTTGCCTGCTGTAATACTGAAGCTTTGCTCTTGTCTACGTTTGAGGTCATTTACCGGAGTTTTGATTCGGGCCCACATTTTTTTTCTCATTTTCCCTGAATAATTCTATTTTGCTGAATTGTTTGGAAGCAGTGGGTATTTCTCTATAGTATTTTTCTGATTTTCATCATACCTTTCCAATCATTCTTTTCAGTTTATGATAGGTAATGCTACATCCAAATCTTATCCATTCTCTATAGATGTGCCACAGGGCTCCTCATTTCTCCAACACTATTCAATATCTATTTTGCTCTACTTTGTTCAGTTCTCAGGAATTTAGAAGTATATTTTAAATTGTATGCTGACAACATACAATTATGTTTTGCATTATCACTAGTTTTGATGCAGTTCTAAACTATCTTTTTGTATGACCCAAATTAGCGGCTAGTTATCTGCCAACACTTTGGCTTTAAATGTTAAAAAAATAAATGAGATTCTGCTTCTGTTCCATCTTGCTTTACATATTAGGGGCATTCTATTCCAATTAGTTTACAAGCCCATAATTTGTGAGTTGATTCCTCACTTTCACTGCATCTGTACATCAACTGATTAGTACAAATCTCTTATTTCAAATTGTGAATCCTGTATTCTGTAAAACATTTTCTGTGTCATTCTTATTTCTACACTGTGACAATAATACTGATTCACCTCTCGACTACCACAATGCTTTGCTTTTAAGTCTAAGATATTCAAAACGACATCAAACAACAAATATATTTCAAACTTAGCAACATGCGCTATACGCTGTACGCTGTCCAAAGAATCTTGACACCCGGAAAAAGTGCTTATATATGATATGCGACCTTCATAACGCCCTGCATTGCTGCTCCATTTGTTATACTGCTTAAGGACCATTTTTAATCATTGGTCAAACATGAATTTCAATTTTTCTTTTTTGTCTTTTTCAAAATTATGATAAAACTCAATATTGTATCACAGGTAAATGTTTTTCAATACATTAGGTATTCGTCTGTATTTAGTACTTCCCTTGAGATGGCAGAATTCCGCTCTATTCAGGTTGAATACATATGTTCCCTTCGAGAAGATAGCAGAGCTCGGTCCAACGTGATCATGTTTCACATCCCAGCTGCCTCAGAGGCCTATCTGACATCAGTATTTGTATTGCCGGTGCTCCGGGTTTCAAAGGGTCTTTTCTTTTCACAGTTTCATTTCGGATAAATTCTGCAACAAAGCATATTATCGCAACCACTTTCACGGAGTTTCCTGTATTTATTCATTTGCCAGAGATAAACTTACTCCTCCACGGGTGTTATCATTACAGCCCCGCAGTATTGGAGATACCTCCTACTACACTACTTGTCTGAATTTCACTTTTATACGCATGCCCGTTATTTGATTTGGAGGTGGGCTGATCATGATTGTAAACAGATGATCTCAAAATGAAATCAGGGGTGGATTTACATAAACTGTGTCCACTCTATTTCTCTGTTAAGTCCATCAGGGGAGATTGTACTTAACTGGAAAATCCAGCCTTGTTCTTGTTGTCGAAGTTGTTTCACTCTATCACCCCCACACCACTGTTTGGGTACGTGTTGTAGGATGGTCCATGTTGCTTTTAAGTCTGCCATCATCATCCCTCAGAGCTCTACAATTGATCCAAAATTCTGCTACCTGCCTTGTATCTGGAGTCTCATTACATGATCACATCTCTTGTGTTTTAGTTGTGTTACATTGGCTACCTGTTACTTGGCGGGTGTGGTTTAAGATCCTTTGCCTATTTTTTAAGGCTCTTCTTAATCTGGCCCCTCATCGTCTTATCTCTGTAGTTCAAAGATACCAACCAGCATGATCTCTTTGTTCATAATCTAAATATATTGCCCCTATGTGGGTCCCTGATGAAACCTCACATGGAATTATTTGTACAATTCTGGAGACCGCACCTTCAAAAGGATATAAACAGGATGGAGTCAGCCCAGAGGGAGGCTATTAAAATGGTCAGTGGTCCTCATTCTAAAGCATATGGGGATAGACTTAAAAATATAAATATATGTACCCTAGAGGAAAGGTGAGATATGGGAAATATGATAGAGACATTCAAATATTACAAAGGTTTCCATGGCTAGGAGGAGATCCATTTTCAATAGAAAAGAGGCTTTAGAACAAGGGGTCATTAGATGAGGCTGAAAGAGGGTAGACTCTGGAGTAATCTTAGAAAATATTTCTTTACAAAAAGAGTGATGGATGTATTGAACAGCCTTCCAGTGGAAGTGGGTGAGACAAAAACAATATCTGAACTCAAGAAAGCATAGGATAAATACAAGGGATCTCTCAGGAAGTGATGAGAATTATAGTGTTAAACTAACTGGACTGGATGGGCCATTCGGTCTTTTTCTGCCATCATGTTTCCATATGCTAGAGGTTCCTTCTTCAAAACAGATCCATCTGACAGAGTCTAGAAATCGGATTTTCAATATAGATACGGCTATGCTTTGGAATGACCTACCTGAGGAGAGTAGGGATGAAGCTGAGTAGCTTCATTTCAGGAAACTTTTAAAAACACATCTGTTCTCTCTTGCTTTTCCTGCAAAACCTTGCATAGAATGCAGGTTGGCACTACAACAAGGTAGCTACCAACCAGCAGTTAATATTATCCAGTTTGTTTTATTGCTGTTGCAAGATGTTTTTTGTCTGTATCCTCTTTTTATTGTTTTTTATACTTTATGTTAGCGTGATTGTTTATGTTTTGCTGTACATAACAGTAGGCTTTGTGTTTTACTGTGTATGCTATGTTGTACTCTGCTAAGAGTTGTGGATCAGCAGAATACAAAGTATTCAAATAAATAAATAAGTGCTGGAAGTAGCTGAGAGTGGATACGATACTAATGTACTTGCAATCTCGGTATCAGGAGGGTCCAGTAGAGGTTGAAGGTGGGTAGGGAAGGTAGAGTGAGGGATAGAAGAACCTCAGTGATATGTCCAAAAATACCAGAGATAGAGAGGAATCAGCTTAGGGGTTTTATGGGTGCTTTATTTTTATTTTTTTAAATTGAATGAGTTGTAAAGTATGGGATTGGGCACTAGCACACATTTATTTCAAAGTGTATTGAGTAGTGGTGGTGGGGGGAAGCTGCAGAATCAGAATTATTATTTTGCAGCCACTTAACTGGCTATATGTTGAATATAACCATTAAGGCTAAAGTTATCTGGTTTTAAAAATTGCCCTTGTAATACCATATTTTATTTGCTGGACTATCTCTTTTGTTCTGTGCTTCTCTGTGTGTGTGTCTCTCTCTCTCTGTCTCTTTCTCCCCTTTCTCTCATCCTCTTTCTAGCACCAGCTCCTGCTATAATTTGTTTCCCTCAGCAGAGAGCCTCCGCATTAATTTTTTTTCTCCATGATTAGACAAAATGTATTGCTTCAGTAAACTTCAGTAAGAAAAAAAATGAGGTAGTTGAGGACCCAAGAGATTGCAAGCATGAGATCACCTGACTTAAAAGGCAACAAACTAATTCCTGAAGGTTGAATTGCTTTGCCTGTACCAGACCAGTACTGAAAAGGAGAAGAGGGAAAAGATGTTTGTGCCTGGAAGAGGGAAGGGAAACATTTGACTGGAGATTTTGAATAAATCTACAATAGGTCCTTCTTTGCCTGCATTATAGGGCAAGCAAAGAAAAATAGAGGCAATTGGTTTACAGTTTTGACTTTTAAAATCTAGGCCAGTTGTTCCAAAAGCAGTTCTCAGTGAACAAGGGCCCATATCACGCACAGCGCTATCACAGTTTGGCACATACACTGGCATCCCAATAAAAAGAAGAAAGATTTGAATGGGTTTGGAGACTGAATTACCCTCTTACCTTTAGACTTGGTTTCTACAGAGCAAAGTTCAGGCATATTGGCAGGGGAGGGCAGGGAAGGCAGCACAGTCCATGCCTGTACTGTACTTGTTTCTGTGGATAAATGAAGGACTCCGCTTGCCAGAACTGCTGAGCTAACACATTTCACAAGCAATTCATTCTCTTTTAGTTGTATTACATAATTCTAGCAGGTATTTCAGAATGCAGCCCAAACACCTTTCCTTGTCATACATATAATAGCTTTACTTTTTCTTAAGTTTCCTCTATTGTATGACTACTAACATACACAGTGCTATACAGCTAGTAAGTGATAAGGTAAGTACATACTAAGGGGAAAAAAAACACATGGCAGAGTTAGTAAACCCAATTGAAGTGAGTGAATGCAAAGGTGTTATTCCAAAATCAGATAACTTAGTGATTTAAATAATGTGATGTATGGTTTCATTATTACAGTAGATGTTTCTCACATCCTTACAGTTATTTAATGACATTCAATAATAGGAGAAGATGCAACAGAGTGGTTAAAAAAGTATCTGACTTGGAGAAAAGCCAGCATTTATGATTAGGAATCTCACACTCCCATTTCCCCAATCTAACCTTGGGCAAATCACTTTATATTCCCTGTTCATTTAATGTATTCACATATACAACTGTAATTGGATAATAGCAATAATAAAATCTCCTTTGAAGCTATCCTACAGGTGAGACATGGTAATCAGTTTCCACTGTACCTGGAAACCTTTAGATTTTCCTTTCCCTTAATTCAGGAGGAAGGGAAGCAGGGGAATTTACACTGCCTTTTCTGTTATATAGCAAAATAGTGAATGATGGCAGATAAAGACAAAATTGCCCCCATCCAGTCTACCCAGTTGAAATTCTTCCATTTTAGGTAGATGAGCATGTAAATGTCCCACATGGAACTCCCTCACCAACTCCCACAGCTCTTGTCGTATATATGACCACTCAACCCTTTACCCACCACCGCCCCATAGAAACATAGAACATGATGGCCGACAAAGACCAGACAGTGCATCCAGGCCATCCACATCTCCTGCTCAGTTTTATAGACCCTTCCCATTACACAGAGATACTCTGTGCCTGTCCCATACTTCCCTGAATTCTGATAGAAAAAATCGAGAATAGCTTATAGTAAGTTGTGCCTGGAACATTTGTATGCATTCAGAAAGGAGGCGGTCAGATTGTAATGTTATTTTAATATCAGGGTATAAAAGTGAAGTGTTACTTCTAAATAGTGAAGATTTCAATCTAATCATCAACATGGTATAAAATATTCTCAAAATCATGTGGTAAAAACTAAACAGAATGATTAGGCCTATGGCTGATTTCCTAATGGTGAAATCTATAGATGCTATCATCTATGGAAGAAATCATCAGTTATTTTTTCAACTAAGTTTCAATGTTTTTGTATCTGTATTTTCAGAAATACATATTGAACTTGAAATGCAGTGTGAAGAGGAAAAATGTACATTAATATATAATAAAATGTTGTCATGTTTGATTGAAATAGTGGTGTACCCCAGCTCAGGCATTGAGATCAACAGGGGTATTTTTGCTTTTGGTTCCTGGGGCTAAAACTAGGGATGTGAATCGTTTTTTGACTATTTAAAATATTTTTAAATCGTCATTAATCGTTAAAGAGTGCGATACAATAGAAATTCCACTGACTTATCGTGAAAAAATCATTAATCGGGTTAGTGCACACTAACGGGAGTTAGGACACAACCTGAAAACCCACCCCGACCCTTTAAAACCGCTCCCTTAGCCTCCACCACCCTAATGACCATCCCAAAAACATTTTAAAATTACCTGGTGGTCCAGCGGGGGTCCTGCGAGCGTTCTCTCGCACTCGGACTGTCGGCCAATAAACAAAAAACCCACCCCGACCCTTTAAAACCGCTCCCTTAGCCTCCACCATCCTCCCGACCACCACCGCCCCCCCCCAAAAAAAAAGTTTTAAAATTACCCGGTGGTCCAGTGGTCCCCGGGAGCGATCTCCCGCTCTCGGGCTGTTGGCTGCCACTAATAAAAATGGCGCCGATGGCTCTTTGCCCCCTTACCATGTGACAGGGTATCCGTGCCAATGGCTGGCCCCTGTCACATGGTAGGAGCACTGGATGGCCGGCACCATTTTTAAAGATGGCGCCAGCCGTCCACTGGATGGCCCATGCCATTTTTAAAGATGGCGCCGTCCGTCCACTGGATTAAATATGGCGCTGGCCGTCCACTGGATGGCCCGTGCCATTTTTAAAGATGGCGCCGGCCATCCAGTGCTCCTACCATGTGACAGGAGCCGGCCAATGGCATGGTTACCCTGTCACATGGTAAGGGCAAAGGGCCATCGGCCTCATTTTTATTAGTGGCAGCCGACAGCCCGAGCGCGAGAGAATGCTCCCGGGACCCCCGCTGGACCACCAGGTAATTTTAAAACGATTTTTGGGGGGGGGGGTCGGGAGGGTAGTGGATGCTAAGGGAGCAGTTTTAAAGGGTCAGGGTGGGTGTTTTGTTTATTGGATCGGGCGCAACCGATAAAAAAAAAAACGATCGGGCCGGACAAAAAAAATGCACGATTTGAATCGGAACCGGAACCGAACCGATTCCGGTTCCGATTCTCATCTCTAGCTAAAACTGCTAGGTTTCTGGAAAATAGCAATTAGGCTTTTTCCTGAGTGGCTCCATCTTTGTGGAACAATCTCCCTGAGGAGATTCACCAACTACAAAAATATGGTATCGTCAAGAAGCAGGCTAAGGGTTACCTGTTTCGGGAACCTTTTAAATCTACCTAAGATATTCCGGGTTTTGTTTTAATTGTTTTCGTTTTGTTTTGTAACTCAGAATTTATCCATTTAACTTCCCCCCCATGTTCTGCATCTTGTCCTCCTTTTGCAGAGGAGTGTCCTCCTTTTTAGGTATCCTGAGTCGGCCATGCTGCCTCTCAAACTGTACTAGTACATTTTGAATATTCCTAACCCCTGTTATTAATCATTTAAAGTTCTCATTCTTTTGTCTACTACAATTGCTGTGCTCAGACTTCACTCCAGTATCTGGTAGGCATTCTCTTTGAGCATGCACATTTATACATAAACCATCTCAACAGATGGGGTGGGGTGGGGGGGGGGGGTCGGTTTCTCCCTGTCACTATTTAATGACAAAACAGATTGAGAAAGTTGACCCTATATGTCACACAATACCTGGCAACAGTAATTCGGACTTCCAGATCATGAACCCTGTTTCTGGTAGTGTCACTATCCCAGTAGCGGTAAGGTGGATTTCTGGACAGAAAGCCCTTCCACCTTGCTATGTCATAAGACACCCAGTAGCATAAGCTTTGTCTCCTGGTGATATCATCAAGAAATGTCCAGAGTCCCTTAATTATGATGTCATCAAATGTGATGGGGTTCTATTTCTGATCACCTCACAAGGGATGCGTGGTTTGGGAATGGATTGGGTTGAGGCATTAGTGGGGCTTGGGCAGAGCTACATCCATTCACTTCTATGGAAGATGGGCGACTTGGACAGAGATGTGGTCAGAGAATGGGTGTGGCTAAACCCAGAAATAAACACTGATTTTTTGCAGATTTTGGTATCATCTGCTAAAAGACAAACCTTTTTCAGACAATATGTCTGCAGTATTGCTTATTCAAATGTTGAAAAGAATTGGTCCAAGGACTTATCTCTATGGAACATCACTAGAAATTCCCCTCTCCTCAGAGTGAACTGTACCACTACCCTTTGTCACCTCCTATTCAAGCAGTTTCTATGTTGTGACCGCAGCCTTCAGCTGATGTTGAAAGCATGGAGGTGCGGTCGCTAGCTCATGGGAGAGCATGGGCCCCTGGACCACGGCATGACTCAGGGAGGAGCCCCAAAGCACACCGTGGGAGGTGAGAGCATGCAAGCACAGGCAGAGCAAGAACTGGACTGGAACCAAGGCAAGGAACTTCAGAGCAGGAACAAGGCAGGATCAGCCCTCCGCTGGACCTCAATGCACCAGTGTGACCCAGCAACACAGTGCTGGACAAAAGAGTAGCCCTCCGGCCACTTGGTAGCCCTTTTGGACCTGCCGCTTGGGAATGACGAGTGCGTGAGGCCAGATGGAGGCTGAGGGCAGGAACAGGACAAGACAGGAACTCAGGAACTAGGAAGATTCGGATGAAGACTCAGAAGACTCGGATGAAGACTTGGATACTCAGGAGACTCGGACAAAGACTTGGGTACTCAGGAGACTCAGACAAGGATTCAGGTTACTCAGAAGTCTCGGACAAGGATTCAGGTTACTCAGAAGGTCTCAGGCAAAAATTCAGGATTCAGATGAAAGTACTGGGTGAGAACTGCATTGCAGTGCACCATACACAGCCACCCATGGTTGGTCACAGACCACGCTGAATGCGAAGCAGACTCCAGGCGAGGAAGTGGAACTTGAGACTGGAACATGACAAAGATTAAGTAGAGGCCTGCACAGGGACGCGCCCTTCACAGCTGCCTGTGGCTGGATACAGACCACGCTGAAGCGGAACAGGTTCTGGCAGAGTCTTAGGCATGGACGGAAGCAGACACAAGGGACTCCAAAGATCGGGACAGGATTCAAGACCAGGATTCTCAGAAGCAAGGCATTAAAAACAGAAGTCTCTTGGAAGCTTGCGCTGCAGACAAGAAGACCTTGTACCATGAAGCACCCTACACTGCCCCTCATGGGCTGGTCACAGACTACGACGTGGCATGCCAGGAAAGGTGGACACAAGGAATTTGGGAACTGGTTGCAGAGGCAAAGATGAAGACATCAGGACCAGGACATCAGGAACACAGAACATCTGGAATATCAAGACATTGAACATCAGGACTTTCAGGAACGGAACCATGGAACATCAGGACATCTGGAACATCAGGACTTGGAACAGGCGAGGAAGGAGCTCCAATGAAGGATAAGACCAGGAACATCAGGACGAGGAGATCAAGAACACGGAATGAAGAGCCATCTAGACAAGTGACCACGGAGGACCTTGATCTGGTGAGGAAGAACATGGACGAACATAGGCCCTGAGGAACAGGAACTGTTCCTCAGGGCCTATGTTCAGGCCCTGTTCCTCAGGGCCTGAAGGCCCTGAGGAACAGGAACTGAGCCCTTTTATAGGGCTGAAGCAGGAAGTTGAGGTGATGAGGATGTCTGGTGGGGCAACAGGCTTTTTCCACCGCTGGCCCTTTAAATCCACAGAAGAGGCGCACGCCCGCACCTGGGGAAGGCCAGGAAGATGGAGGAAGTCGGCGGCCACAGCAGGGCTGTGAAGAGAATGAAGACGGAAGCTCCATGCCATGAGGGAGGTCCCAGCGGCAGCGCTCGGCTGCAAGACAGGCAGCAGCAGCAGCAGCAGCAGCAGCAGCTTCCCTGCCGCTCAGACGGAGGACCCCAAAGCGGCACCAGTCACGATGGAGCAGGAGCGGCAGAGGTGGCTTTAGCCACCAATGAGAGCTCCCAACGGCAGCGCTAGGACCGCTGGGGAGCCAAGACATAGTGGTACAGCCTGCCGTGAGAAAATGCTGTCAGCGGCCTGGCTGGCTGCCGAAAGCAGACTAGCGGTGAGTGAGGGCCTGCTCGCAGGATGGGCTCTGCGAGCACGATTGTAACATTCTAAGCCAGTCAGTCACTATAGGATCCATTTGTAATGTAATTTCATTAGTTGCTTTTTTTGTTTTTTATTGTTGCAAAAAAAAAAAAAAAGGCCTCCTATAGACTTCTGCCACACTCCCGCCTTTCCACAATTTAACCTGAAGCCTGGACCTGCCTAGCTGTTCTTCCCTGGGTTCTATGAATCCCCTATTTCTTACACAATTCAAACCCAGCTATGCAGTTTGGCCCATACAGCTAGGCCTCCATGGCTCCTTCCCATCCCCATTAAAGTTTTATAGGACCAGAGAGTTCCCATCCCAGCCCTTTATCCCCTTCCTACATCCTTTAAAAAGTTTAAAGGGCAGGAGGGAAGCCCACTTGATCCTGTCCTGAGACCAGAACTTTAAAATTGGCACCAGCTGTACTGGAGGAAAATGTCAAAGTTATATCATTTTGGCACCATCCTCCAGGTGAATTGTACCATTTTTAAAATTCCAGATCAATGGCAGGAGTGAGCAAGCTTTATTCAAAACCCAAGAAGGGGATAAGTGAAAGCTGGAGTGAGAGCTCCTAGGCCCAATAAATTTGAACAGGGGATGGGAGAGCCTAGGGAGGGCTTGACTGGCCTTGGGGAGGCCTTCACTGGGCCTGTACCAGGTTTCAATTGTGCCACGAGTGGCAGGGGGGGAAGGAGAGTTCAGAGGGGCATTAAAAGGTCCTGACTGAGTCCAGGGAAACTTAGCTGGACAGGCCCAGGCTCTGAGTTAAATTGTGAAGAGTGAAAATGTGGTAGAGGAATAGGTAGAGCATGTGGCTGGCCTGCTAAAAGGCACAGAACAATTGCATAGTCACGCCACTGAAGTTTGGGATAAATTAGAAGGCCTAGAATAGAAGTGCCTTATTGTTAACCATTGTGACGGTTTCTAGCTTAACGACGGTATAGAAAAGAGTTTAAGTAAATAAATAAATTGCCATGCTGGGTCAGACCAAGGGTCAATCAAGCCCAGCATCCTGTTTCCAACAGAGGCCAAACCGGGCCACAAGAGCTTGGCAAGTACCCAAACACTAAGAAGATCCCATGCTACTGATGCCAATCATAGCAGAGGCCATTCCCTAAGTCAACTTGATTAATAGCAGTTAATGGACTTCTCCTCCAAGAACTTATCCAAACCTTTTTTAAACCCAGCTACACTAATTGCACTAACCACATCCTCTGACAACAAATTCCAGAGCTTAATTGAGCATTGTGAAAAAAAATTTTCTCCGACTAGTCTTAAATGTACTACTTGTTAACTTCATGGCATGCCCCCTAGTCCTTCTATTATCCGAAAGTGTAAATAACCAATTCATATCCACTCATTCAAGACCTCTCATTATTTTATAAGACCTCTATCATATCCCCCCTCAGCCGTCTCTTCTCCAAGCTGAAAAGCTCTAATCTCTTCAGTCTTTCCTCCTAGGGGAGCTGTTCCATCCCCTTTATTATATTGGTCATCCTTCTCTGTACCTTCTCCATTGCAACAATATCTTTTTTTAGATGCAGCAACCAGAATCGTATACAGTACTCAAGGTGTGATCTCACCATGGAGCGATACAGAGGCATTATGACATTTTCCGTTTTGTTAACCATTCCCTTCTTAATAATTCTTAACATTCTGTTTGCTTTTTTGACTGCTGCAGCACACTGAGCCGACGACTTCAAAATATTATTATGCCTAGATCTTTTTCCTGGGTGGTTGCTCCTAATATGGAACCTAACATCGTGTGTTATTTTTCCCTATATGCAATACCTTGCCCTTCTCCACATTAAATTTCATCTGCGATTTGGATGCCCAATCTTCCAGTCTTATAAGGTCCTCCTGCAATGAATCATAATCTGTTTATGATTTAACTACTCTAAATAATTTTGTATCATCTGCAAATTTGATAACCTCACTCGTATTCCTTTCCAGATTATTTATAAATATATTGAAAAGCACCGGTTTAAGTACATATCCCTGAGGCACTCCATTGTTTACCCTTTTCCACTGAGAAAATTAACCATTTAATCCTACTCTCTATTTCCTGTCTTTTAACCAATTTGTAATCCACAAAAGGACATCGCCACCTATCCCATGACGTTTTAGTTTTCTTAGAAGCCTCTCATGAGGGACTTTGTAAAATGCCTTGTTAAAATCCAAATGCACTACATCTGCCGGTTCACCTTTATCCACATGTTTATTAACCCCTTCAAAAAAATGAAGCAGATTTGTGAGGCAAGACTTCCCTTGGGTAAATCCATGTTAACTGTGTTCCATTAAACCATGTCTTTCTATATGCTGTGTGGTTTTAATCTTTAGAATAGTTTCCACTATTTTTCCCAGCACTGAAGTCAGGCTCACTGGTCTATAGTTTCCTGGATCACCCCTGGAGCCCTTTTTAAATATTGGTGTTACATTGGCCACCCTCCAGTCTTCAGGTACAATGGATGACTGTAATGATAGGTTACAAATTTAAACTAATAGATCTGAAATTTCATTTTTTAGTTCCTTCAGAACCCTAGGATGCATACCATCTGGTCCAGCTGATTTGCTACTGTTTAGTTTGTCAATCTGGCCAACTACATCTTCCAGGTTCACAGTGATTTGGTTCAGTCCATCTGACTCATCACCCTTGAAAACCATCTCCGGAACTGTTATCTCCCCAACATCCTCATTAACAAACACAGTAGCAAAGAATTAATGTAGTCTTTCTGCAGTGGCCTTATCTTCCCTAAGAGCCCCTTAAACTCCTCGGTCATCTAATGGTCCAACCGACTCCCTCCCAGGTTTCTTGCTTCGGATATATTTAAAAAGTGTTTATTATGAGTTTTTGCCTCTATGGCCAACTTCATTTCAAATTCTCTCTTAGCCTGTCTTATCAATGTTTTACACTTAACTTGACAATGCTTATACTTTTTTCTATTTTCTTCAGATGGATCCTTCTTCCAATTTTTGAAGGATGGTTTTTTGGCTAAAAAAAAGCATCTTTCGCCTCATCTTTTAACCATGCTGGTAATTGTTTTGTCTTTCTTCCACCTTTCTTAATGCGTGGAATACATCTGGATTGCACATCTAGGATTAAATTTTTAAACAATGTCCATGCCTGTTGAATACTTTTAACCTTTGCAGCTGCACCTTTCAGTTTTTTTCTATTTTCCTCATTTTATCAAAGTTTCCCTTTTGAAAATTTAGTGTTAGAGCTGTAGATTTACTTATTCTCCCCCTTCTAGTTATTAGTTTAAATTTGATCATGTTATGATCACTGTTGCCAAGTGGCCCCACCACCATTACCTCTCTCAAAAAATCCTGCATTCCAGTAAGAATTAAATCTAAAATAGCTCCCTCTCTCGGTTCCTGAGCCAATTGCTCCATGAAGCAGTCATTTATTACATCCAGGAACTTTATGTCTCTAGCATGTCCTGATGTTACATTTACCCAGTCAATATTGGGATAATTGAAATCTAATATACAAAAATGTGGAACCAAATTACTATTCAAAGAAAAGCCTATGAAGGTGTCAGCAAGCCTTGACGTTATGTATCTTTGAAATTAGACACTAACCGGTCTTTTCGATCATTCACCTTCCTCATTTATTTAATTCAACATATTTTTTAAATTTTTAAATTTTTCAAAAGATTAAAAAATGTCCTCCGTTCAGATAAACAAAAATGACTCTATAGAAAACTTTTCAGCAACATAGCCCTACACAGGCCGGTGTTTCGCCGGGTGAGCTTCCTCAGGGGCATGTAAAGTTACTTAAAATAAGAGCCAAATATCTAAGAGAAAATCATTGAAAATATCATTAGTAATGCGGAAGAAAAGCAAAAATAGTACTTATCTCGATGTACAATGGCTACCTTCCTCAGCGGGACCAAGCGTCTCAACCTGTTTCGACGAAAAACGGAGGAACCGGAACCGAGGCTGGGCGTCCCTTTAAATACGCCCATGGAAATGACGTCAGCCATCAATATTGAAGTAATCACTCTGCCAAACAAAATATAGTTAGTAATTTTGAATTAACCCAAAAATGCATATAAATCCAGTTCATTATTCAATCCCAACGGGTGCACAGTTTTTAGACGATAGATCCAGCGTTGCTCTGACTGTAATAAAATACGCTCACGATCGCCACCCCGCCAATGTAAAGGGACGTGATCTATTGCACAAAAACGTAAATCTTCAAAAGTATGTCCTTTATCCAAACAATGTGACACTAAGGGTTCATTAGTCCTGGCATTTTTGATATTCGAGCGGTGCTCGATCATGCGTGTTTTCAAGATGCGTTTCGTTTTGCCAATATACAGTAGAGAACATGAACATTCAATTAAGTACACGACCATAGATGAGTCACAATTAGTGTCAAAACGTAAAAAGATTTTATACCCAGAAGACACAGTCAATTGTTCACGAATAGCCATTGAAGAATGACATACAGAGCAGGAATTGCAAGGATAATGTGAGCCAATGGTCTCCCGAGAAACTAATGATGTCAAAGAACTGTCAGATTTCACTAGAAAATTTTTTATGTTCATGGCGCGTGAAAAAGTGATACGAGGAGGAGTTGTAAAGACATCATTATTCTGCAGCACATGCCAATTTCTCAGAATGGATTGGCGAATTTTATGAGCCACAGTAGAGTATGGTAATATACAAGTGTGACGTGTAGAATCCTCTATCGATCGCGGAAGAAAGAGCCAATCACGATTCGAATATTTGGCTCTCAGATAAGCCTTTCGAATTTTAGAGTAGGGATACCCTCTAGCAGTAAAACGATCAATTAAAAGTCGAGATTGCTTCTCAAAATCTATTGTCGTTGTACACAGACGTCGCGACGTCTGTGTACAACGACAATAGATTTTGAGAAGCAATCTCGACTTTTAATTGATCGTTTTACTGCTAGAGGGTATCCTTACTCTAAAATTCGAAAGGCTTATTTGAGAGCCAAATATTCGAATCGTGATTGGCTCTTTCTTCCGCGATCGATAGAGGATTCTACACGTCACACTTGTATATTACCATACTCTACTGTGGCTCATAAAATTCGCCAATCCATTCTGAGAAATTGGCATGTGCTGCAGAATAATGATGTCTTTACAACTCCTCCTCGTATCACTTTTTCACGCGCCATGAACATAAAAAATTTTCTAGTGAAATCTGACAGTTCTTTGACATCATTAGTTTCTCGGGAGACCATTGGCTCACATTATCCTTGCAATTCCTGCTCTGTATGTCATTCTTCAATGGCTATTCGTGAACAATTGACTGTGTCTTCTGGGTATAAAATCTTTTTACGTTTTGACACTAATTGTGACTCATCTATGGTCGTGTACTTAATTGAATGTTCATGTTCTCTACTGTATATTGGCAAAACGAAACGCATCTTGAAAACACGCATGATCGAGCACCGCTCGAATATCAAAAATGCCAGGACTAATGAACCCTTAGTGTCACATTGTTTGGATAAAGGACATACTTTTGAAGATTTACGTTTTTGTGCAATAGATCACGTCCCTTTACATTGGCGGGGTGGCGATCGTGAGCGTATTTTATTACAGTCAGAGCAACGCTGGATCTATCGTCTAAAAACTGTGCACCCGTTGGGATTGAATAATGAACTGGATTTATATGCATTTTTGGGTTAATTCAAAATTACTAACTATATTTTGTTTGGCAGAGTGATTACTTCAATATTGATGGCTGACGTCATTTCCATGGGCGTATTTAAAGGGACGCCCAGCCTCGGTTCCGGTTCCTCCGTTTTTCGTCGAAACAGGTTGAGACGCTTGGTCCCGCTGAGGAAGGTAGCCATTGTACATCGAGATAAGTACTATTTTTGCTTTTCTTCCGCATTACTAATGATATTTTCAATGATTTTCTCTTAGATATTTGGCTCTTATTTTAAGTAACTTTACATGCCCCTGAGGAAGCTCACCCGGCGAAACACCGGCCTGTGTAGGGCTATGTTGCTGAAAAGTTTTCTATAGAGTCATTTTTGTTTATCTGAACGGAGGACATTTTTTAATCTTTTGAAAAATTTAAAAATTTAAAAAATATGTTGAATTAAATAAATGAGGAAGGTGAATGATCGAAAAGACCGGTTAGTGTCTAATTTCAAAGATACATAACGTCAAGGCTTGCTGACACCTTCATAGGCTTTTCTTTGAATAGTAATTTGGTTCCACATTTTTGTATATTAGATGGTATGTTGTGGTTAACCACTGACTCCCTTGTGCGAGTAGGATAATTGAAATCTCCCATTATTACTGCACTGCCAAATTGGTTAGCTTCAATTATTTCTTTTAGCATTTCATCATCTGTTTGACCATTTTGTCCAGGTGGATGGTAGTATACGCCTATCACTATACTCACTCAACACACATGGGATTTCTACCCATATAGATTCTACCTAAAATCCTAAATTTGGCTTCCAGATCCTCTCTCCTACATTTTCCTATGTAGTTGATGCCCACATGTACCTTGATAACTGATTCTTTCCTTGCACTGTCTATGTGATGCATGAGGTCTGCTACCTTCACACCAAGCAGGCAAGTTATCAGGTGGTCCTCACGTCCACTAGTTATCCTGCTATTTACATTTCTAATAATTGAATCACCAACTATGATGACTGACCTAACCCTTCCCAGTAGCCCTGGGAGACTGTCCTCAGTACGAGAGGACAATATATCTCCTGGAGAGCAGGTCCTTGCCTCAGGATTACTTCCTGCTAGACCAGGGTATTGTTCTCCAACTGAGAGACCTTTCTGATCCAAGGCAGCATTGGGGCTGCCAGACTGGATTTGGGACTTGGATTTGGGACTTGACCCAACATCTGCGAACCTCACGGCTTTCAAGTCTACGATGCACTTATACAGAATATCCATCCTTCAAACAAAAAGAGACTTTTACTCACAAAAAATACACCACTTCATCTTCGACCCCAGAGCGCTTTTTTCTTTGGTTTCATCCCTCACTAAACCACCACTGACAGCTATACCAGATGAGAAAGCGGCGAGCAAAGCAGAAGAACTTGCAACCTACTTCAAAAACAAGATCCCAAACCTACTAACTCTGTCTAACAATAACAAAAACACTACGACAGTAACTCCACTAGTCGCATCTCCTTCACAAAAGGCAAGCCTTGGGGAATTCGAACAGACATCATCTTTAGAGATCGAAAACATCATAAAAAAGCTCAAACCTTCCTCACATCCTCAGGATACCATCCCAACCAACCTCCTCATCACTTGCGCTAAAACCATCTCCAAACCCATTGCACAAATCATTAATTGCTCCCTCGCTCAAGGGTTAGTCCCTGACCCTCTCAAAATGGCAATCATAAAACCACTCCTAAAAAAACCTAATCTGTCCCCAGATAACCCGGCCAATTTTCGCCCAATAGCTAATCTACCCTTCATCGCAAAAATCTTGGAACGAGTGGCAAATAAACAACTAACAGAATACCTAAACAATAACAACATCCTCTCCCCATCGCAGTTCGGCTTCCGCAAATCTCGAAGCATGGAAACCCTCCTAATCTCATTAACGGACTCCATCTTACTGAATCTTGAAAAAAGACAGCCTTGTCTTCTCATCCTCCTAGACCTAACTGCAGCATTTGACACTGTAAATCATAACACTTTAATAGATCATCTGTCAGACATTGGTATAAGAGATGTGGCCCTCAACTGGTTCAAATCATTCCTACAGAACAGACATTATAAAGTCAAGGTCAACAAGGAGGAATCTCAACCAGTCACCTGCAACTTGGGAGTCCCACAAGGATCTTCACTCTCACCAACCTTATTCAATATATACCTGCTCCCACTTTGCCAGCTCCTCCTCAACCTAAATCTGATCTACTACTTATACGCAGACGATGTTCAGATACTGATTCCAATTACCGAATCTCTCCAAAAAACTCTGGACTTCTGGAACACATGCCAACAAGCCATCAACAACTTGCTCACAAGCCTCAATCTGATCCTCAATCAAAACAAAACAGAATACCTACTCATCTCCCAAGACGAAACCTACACACACCCAATTACCAACCTGTCTTCTCAATTAATATTATCACCACAAGTCAGAAATCTAGGAGTTATACTGGATAACCAAATGAACTACAGATCTCTCATCAAGAACATCGTAAAGGATGGATTCTTCAAATTACAAGTCTTAAAAAGACTGAGACCTCTCCTCCATTTTCAAGATTTCAGATTAGTTCTACAGGCAATCATTCTTACTAAAATAGATTACTGCAATTCACTACTACTGGGCCTCCCTGCAAACGCCATAAAACCTCTTCAGATGTTGCAAAATGCTTCAGCAAGGATCCTAACCAAGACTAACAAAAGAGAACACATCTCACCCATTTTAAAAAGCCTACACTGGCTTCCCGTCAAATTCAGAATACTCTTCAAAGTGCTCTCATCAATCCATAAGGCACTACATAACATTGCCCCACTCGAGCTCAAAATACCTCTCCAACTCCACACCTCCACTAGACCAGTGAGACAAGCCTACAGAAACAACCTTCAGATTCCACCGATGAAGACAGCATTAAGCAAAAGAGCCTTCTCTACAGCCAGTCCCAAACTCTGGAACGCTCTCCCGTCAGACCTCAGATCAGTGCAATGCCCTACTACATTTAAAAAAAGACTAAAGACCTGGTTATTCAACCAAGCTTTCTCATAATCATCAATCTGCGGAACTTTACCTGCCAAGGATCCCTTCTTTGGTAACCAGTAGAGAACTATATTAATCATCTCTAGTTCTCTCTAGTACCCCCAAAGAACTATCAGGTCATCTATGAATCCTTGGCAGTCTAAAAATCAAATACCCAGCCTTATACCTATCACCTATTTCCTTAGCCAACATTTGGCTCCGTAGCATTTACGTTATGTTATTAACCCCATATATCTGTATCCAAGTTCCTGCTACCTGTTCATTGTAAGACATTAACTTGTCAATGTTTCTGTTTAGAATGTAAACCGAATTGATCAGTAACTCTGTTATTGGAAAGTCGGTATATAAAAGTGCTAAATAAATAAAATAAATACTATGTCCCTGAAGGTCTCATCAATGTACCTCTCTGACTGCCTCAGCTCCTCCAAGTCTGCCACTCCAGCCTTCAGAGATTGGACTCATTCCCTGAGAGCCAGGAGCTCTTTGCATCGAGTGCACACATAAAATCTCTCACCGGCGGGTAAAAATTCATACATGTGACACTCAATGCAAAAGAATGGAAAGCCCCCCTCTTGCTGCTGGACTGTTGCCTTCATCTTAATTTTGTTGAGTTCCTATTTAAGTTTAGGATACTAAGGGAGTTGAAATTAGAGTACTTTAAATTTATAGGTGAATTTACTAATTAATCAGCTAGTGTCCTACAAGGGGATAAATAAACTTTCAATAAGGACTGGTGCAATAGTTTGTTTTAGATAAGAGTCTGATTGATTTTAAATGAAAAATTGTCTCCTGCCTAAAAATCAAGGGTTGAGTGGGCAGGAAATACAGACACTAGAATTAACTACCTCTGGCTTACTTATTATCTCAGAGACACACAAACTCTAAAGAATATATCCTACTATTTCACCTTTCTCCAAACTTTTTAAGTTGAAAGATTTCCCAAAGCTATACTTACCAATCGTCTTTAACCACCATTAAATTTATCTTCACTCAAAGAATTGAAGGGTTTCAGATTTGAGAGCCTAACTGTGTGTGCTTCCGGTCCTCTTCTACTGCAAAGGGTGTGGGGTCTCTGGAAACTAGGGCTGTGGAGTTCAATCCCTGGAACACTTGCTATAATCTCCGGAAGTCCTTTCCCGGGGAATGCTAGAAGCAGTATGCAGATGAACCTTCCAGTCCTTTTCTACTGCAAAGAGTGCGTGGCCTCTGGAAGCTGGGAATATGGAGTTCAGTACCTGGATCGCTTGCTGTGGCCTCTGGAGTCCTCTCCTGGGAGATGCTGGGAGCAGTATGCAGATGAGCCATCCAGTCCTCTTCTACTGCCATATGAGACAGAACAATCTGAGAATCCAAGGATTGCTTGAGCTGTCTGAATATGACGGTGACACAAAGAGTGAGGTAGGCCATAATGATGCCCCACCTGTAATAGTGATCGAGAAGGCTCATAGGCTTTGGGCCCACAAAAGGCCAATTTACCTCAGGATATAATTGTGTGCTACAGAGACTTTCCAGTAAAAGGCAAGATCATCAAAAAGTAACAGTGGGCACTAATGTGGGAGGAGCATAAGTTGGAAATGTATGCTGATTTGTCTCTGGCAACCCTGAAGTGGCACTGAGAAATGAAAGAAATAACATGATGCCTAAAATAGGGAAAAATGATACCTGTGGCAGTATCCTTTTATTAACATTTTTGGTGGGCGGCTCAACATATCGAGTGAGATCGGTGAGCGAAAGATGGAAAGCGCTAGTAAAAGTGGGGTTGAAAGAGGAGACTGAGAAGTCACATGATGCGCTGCTGATAGAAAGACATGGTGGTGACAAGCTTCCTCTGCGATAATTATATTTGGTCAAATAAATTTGGTTTCCCACACTAAAGGAAGTAACTTTTAAGAGGAGAATGTCAAAGAAATCAATTCCTGTGCTCTAGGTGGATAAAAATGGAAAAAAGCAAAGAATAGCAGTGAAAACTGATACAGACAAGGAGAGCACAGGAGGACATGGACTCAAAGGAAGAGTGGCCTGCCCTGCCTAGTTCTAGAGGCACAAAGAATTTGGTACAGGAAATGTTTGAACAGTTTTCAAAAATATTATCAACAGATATTACTGCGAAGTTAGCGGTTATTGTTGAAAAATGGCAACATTGGTGTCCTCAGTTTTTGAAAATGCGATGCAGATCATGGAGGTGGAGGACTGGATGGTGATGATCAAGATGGCAGCAATGCAAATGTGAGCGAAAAGAGAAGTACGAGGAAGTATGAGGCCTTAATGGAGAAGCTGGATGACTTAGAGAATCGTTGGCAGAGAAAAAATATTAGAATTGTCAGTTTATCAGAGACAGAGGAGGGAAAGGATCCGGTACAGTTCTTCTCAAAATGACTGCTGCAGGTACTAGGTATGGAGTATAAGAAGGGCCTGGTAAAAACTGAGCAAGCTCATCGGGCCTTGGCGGCCCACCAGCACCGGGAGGAAAGCCACATGTGGTAATTATCCAGCCGCACAGATACATAGATAAAGCACGGATCATGGAAAAGGCTCGACAGCAGAGAAATTCTCCAAAAGGGGAAAAAAAATCTCCATTTTCCAGGATTTCTCTCAGACTGCGCAAAAACAACGAGCAGTATCGCAGGAGGAAAACATGCGCTGACAGAAAGAAACATGCCATATGCAATGTTATACCGTGCTCACCTCAGGGTCACTGCAGGCAACACACTACACATATTTGAGACAGTGGAAGCAGTAAAGGCATTCTTAAATAAAGGGCCTGTTTAATCCTTGAAAAATATTGATCGCAGGCTGACAAAGGTGGAACCTTTGGGAGCGGGATGCCATTCTGAGATATGGAGGAACGAAGGGTGACCACCAAGAGGCAATACAAGAGGCCATAAATTCAGAAAATTGCTAAAGACCACCAAGAAAATTGCTAAAGACCTGGCTTTTTCACCAGGCTTTCCAAGATTAATATCTATGACCTCCTCCGTCCTGCCCCTCCACTTCTAGCAGCTAGAAGTTAACCCTATTTAATCTTGTAAAACTAGTAATCCTATAAAACCCTATGTAATCATTGTAAAACAATCCTGTAAATCAAGTAATCATTTTAAAACCATATGTAAACTTGTAAAATGAGTAATCTTGTAAAATTTGTATATTTGTATTTTCGTTAACTATGTTCCATCTATCCCATTTCTCTCCTATATTTTAGTTTGTCAGGTTCGCTGTTATGGAGCCTCCTACCTCTTGCCTATCGGTTGTCCACCCCCCATCCTCTGTTATTTGTACTTTCCACCTTTTTTTGTTATGTAAACCGATATGATGTGTACTTTAATGTCGATATAGAAAAGCTGTTAAATAAATAAATAAATAAATAAATAAATAAATAAATAAATAAATGCTGAGAGACTGACCCCAAGATGTAATTTAAGTAGAAATTACTTGTTGGCTATTTTTTATTTTTCGAACTTGGCTTTTTTTTCAGGATCTGGGTCTGTTTCTTCCCAATGTTGAAGGATGTCTCAGGATGCCGCCGGAGTTGGAGCTTGATGAGGAGCACTGAGGGAGTCCCACATCTCTGTGCTTCTCCATTAAGAGCTAATAACCTGGATCACAGACACATATCTGATTTAAACTTTTTTTTAGATATACAATGGTATCTTTCTGTGGTGTGAGTGCCCTGCAATATTGGAGTGCAACAAAGAGATGGATAGAAATTAGATTTAAGCATAATGGGACCTGTTTCCAGACGGTTACACCAACTTATATTTTAAGCACCCGAGCTGCACAGGAAGATTCCAGATCCTGCACAGGAATGTGCTAATCTTCTTTGTATTTAATGTACTCTTTTTTTATATATATTTTGATTTTTTTTGTGGGGGTGGTAGGTCTGAACCAAGTCTGGTGGACAAACGGACCTTTCATTTTAAATATTTTATTTTTTTTTCATTGTTTTCATTGCTGTTTTGGTTGTATATTAGCTCCAGATAAAAGTTGCAGTCTCTGGATAGATTGTTGCTCTCTGGAGACTGCAGCTTGGGTTCTTCAGAAAAAGCTAAAATACTTGATGGAGTATTGGAGGATAATCTGTGATATCTGGAGTTGTAGAAAGTTGAAGAGAAGAGTAAGGAGAGAGTAAAGGAGGGTGAGGGGAAGGGGGAGAGGATGGGAGGTGGGGTTGGAAGAGGGGTAGGGAGAGGAGAGGATGGTTAAATGGAAGAAATGTTTAAGAGGTAGAAGGCTGGTTGGGGTAGTAATAAACAATGATATCAGAAAATGGAAGGGTGGAGGTGACAACACAGAAGTGAATTGGAATGTACAATCAGGGAACTTTGCAGTAGTGCAATCCAAGTTGCACATTTTTATTTTATTTATTTATTTATTTATTTATTTATCGGGTTTTGTATACCATCATTCGGTTGTAGCCATCATAACGGTTTAACAAATTCAAATACAAGTAAAGCAAAGCATGATAAAGATAAAATACAATAACATTCAATATAAAAATTAAGATACAGATTACATATTAAAAGACAAATACATATTAAAAAAATAAATATTAAAAGCCTATAAAAGAAAAGCCTTCTAGTGTTAGTGTGAAGGAATTATTAATAGGCCTTTGTTGACTGATCGTAAGTTTCATTGTGGAACGTGAAGTTTAATAGCTGCATTTAGCCAATCTGTCTGTTCCTCGTATAAAATTTTGTGTAAGATGGTAAGTATCTTGTATTCAATTCAGGATTTTATTGGAAACCAGTGTAGTAGTGTTAGAATTGGGGTTATGTGTTCATACTTTTTCGTGCCTGTTAAAATTCTGGCAGCAGTGTTCTGAAGGATTTGTAGGGGGCTAATAGTAGAAAGTGGTAGACCAAGTAAGAGTGAATTGCAATAATCGAGATTAGGAAAAATGAGCAATTGTAAGACAGTTCGGATGTCATCCAGGGTTAGAAATGGCTTTAGTCGTCTCAATGTTAGTAATTTATGGTAACCTTCCTTTACTTTAGTCGCAATGTGTATTTTGAAAGATAGTTCATTATCTATGATGACTCCTAAATTGCATGCATGAGTGACGGGGGAGATTTCTGACTTTTGGTCTTCGAGTTTTAGAGGGGTAAAGACGTTGTACTAGTTTTTTTTTCAAGAAGTATTATTTCTGTTTTATCAATGTTTATTATGAGTTTCATGAGGGTTAGTAATTGTTGATTATGGAAAGATACATGGCTGTTTTCTTATAAGCTGCATCTAATGTGTTTTGAATTGGAATTAGTATTTGAATATCGTCTACATAGAGATAGTGGGTCAGGCCAAGGCCTGCAAGTAGGTGACAAATTGGAAGTAAATAGATGTTAAAGAGAGTAGCGGATAAGACTGAGCCTTGAGGGACTCCAGATTTTAGATGGATTTTGTCAGATAGGGCATTGTTCATTTTTACTTGGTAATTCCTATTTGATAAATAAGATGAAAATAATTGATGTGTTTTTTTCTGTTAACCCTATTTCTGTAAGACAATCGAGAAGAATAGCATGGTTTACCATGTTGAAGGCTGCTGATAGATCTAGGAGGATTAGTAGGTAGCTTTGACCATTGTCAAAGCCTCTAAGCATTGTATCGTTCAGGGAAAGGAGAAGTGTTTCCGTGCTGAGGTGTTTCTGAAACCAAACTGTGATGGAAACAGAATACTGTTCTTTTCTAAGTGCTCAGTGAGTTGTATATGAACCACTTTTTCAATGATTTTGGCAAGGAATGGTAGGTTTGATATGGGACTTTAGTTGGAAAGGATGTCTGGTTTGAGATTTTTTTTTTTTTTATGATGGGCTTGATTACTGCTGATTTTAGGCTGTCAGGGTAGTTTCCTTCCACGAGGAACAGGTTGATGATTTCGGTGACAGTCTTGGTTATTGTGGGTTTTATGGCTTTGAGCTTAGGTATGGGGATACTGTTGAGGGGGTGGTTAGTGGAATTCATGTTTTCAATGATTGCCTGAATTTCATGTGAGGAGGTTAAATCAAAGTTAGACCAACTTGATATTTCTTTTTTTTCCATCTTGATGTTTTATGTACTATCAGTAAGGTTGTTGGTGATTAAGTTAATAACTTTCTCTTTGAAAAAATTTGTGATCTCATTGCATCTGTTTTCAGGTAGTGGTGCTTTATGATCGTTTTGGGTTTTAGTGAGGTTCTTTACAATTGAGAATAGGATTCTGGGATTATGTTGGAATTTGTTAATTTTATTTGAAAAGAAATCTTTCTTTGCATTGTTAATGAGTCTTTTATAGTGTGTTAAGTATGTTCAATAGGCGGTTAGTAGAGGGATTGATTTGCTTTTATGCCACCCTTTTTCTTTTTTCCTTAGCTCGTGTTTAGCATTTCTGATGTTAGCATTATACCATTGATTCTGATGATTTTGGGTTTTTTAATGTTTTTCTAATAATAGGATTTATGTTATCAGTGACAGAGTTAATAATATTAAACCATGAGGTTGTGGTGCTCTCAGTATTTGATAAGTCTATGTTTGTTATTTCAGATTCTAGATTTTCTTGTAGGGTATCAAGATTAAAAGAAGGATGATACGCAATTGTCACGGGGTCATTATTTGTTACTGTGAGACTAGTTTTACAAGTCGCATAAAAGTGAATCAAAAAATGGTCTGACCATGCCACCTTTGTTAACTTTGTATCAAATGTTGACCAAATGTCAGCATAAATGAAAATGAGATCTAATGTGTGTCCTGCTTTATGTGTCGGACCGGTGACAATTTGTTTTAAACCTAGAGTCGAAAGTGAGTCAATAACTGTTTCACAAGTGAGTGTTTGTGGGAGTGTGTCCATATGGAGATTAAAATCACCTAGAATTATTACAGGTTTATTTAATGCAATATTGGCCATAAAAATTCTATTAACGGGGAGCAATTGTGGTTCAGTAATCCAGGCGGACAGTATAATAAACAGATTTGTAACTTTGTTGAATCAAATAATGTGATTTCGTAGGGTGGGCAAATATTTGTTGGGAGCAGTTTCAAGTGCAGTTGTTTTTTTGCAATCAGCATTACTCCTCCTCCTTTTTTTCTCAATCTGGGTATTGAAAGGTTCTATAGTTCGTGTTGTCAATTTGTTTGTTTTAAGACAGTGTCTGTATTTTTTATGCATGTTTCGGTGATGGCGATGAAATCGGGTTTGGAGTCAAGTAAATCTGTGAGTATTGGAATTTTTTTCACAATGGATTTGGCATTGAATAATAAGAAGGATATAAAAATGCAGTTGTTGTATAGGTTCAAAATGTTCTGAGTGATGTTGATGAAGTGGTGCTCACGGCTTTTTCTTGGTTTCAGCCTTGGAGGTTTGCAAGGCATTTGCATATCTTGGTCTTTTTTGTAGATGCCATTTTGTTCATTGATTCTTATGAAGTGGTGTTGTGTTCCGCGGCCATGGTAGGCCATGACCGTAGTCCCCTACCTTGCCTGCGACGGTGAACCGCCGTGGGGGTCCGGGGGGAAGGCCCTGACTCGAGGCCCGTCGCTCCAGCATGGGTCCCTGTGCTGCTTGCCACAGGGGAAGCCAACCCTGCTCCCCCCTCGTGGCATCCAGCAGCGATTTCCTCCATGGAGGAAATCCAAGATGGCAGCTGCCATCTTTAGGCGCGAGGCCGCACCTCCTTGACAGATTTAAAGGGACCTGATTCTTTTAACTAGCTTCAGCTGTTCTCTATCAGCCAGTGCAGGAGAAGAATGAGCAGGCTTCCTCTGCTCATTCCTTGACTTGGCAACTTCCTTTGGTTAGTCAGGTCTGCTTGCTTCGGTGAGTTCTTGTGCTTTGGATCCTTGTTCCTGTTTCGTCTGGTGTTCCTGGTTCCTGACTTCGGATCAGCTAGCGGTGATTCCTGGTATTGACTTTGGATTGGCTAGCGGTGATTCCTGGCATTGACTTCGGATTGGCAAGCGGTGATTCTCTGGTGTGTGACTTCGGACTGGCAAGTGGTTATCCCTCGGTGTGTGAACTCGGACTGGTGAGCAACGACCCTCTGGCACTTGACCTCAGACTCTTCTTGACCATTGTCTCCAAGGGCCCACCTAAATCCCAGCGGCCCGGGTCCCTACGGGCTCCTCCCGGGGGGACCACGGGTTTCCAGGGGTGAAGCTCCAGTCAGCCCTTGCACCGAACTCTCGACCTCTCAAAGGGCCACCTAAGTCCCAGTGGTCCGGGTCCCTACAGGCTCCTCCTGGGGGGACCATGGGCTTCCAGTGGCGAAGACGCACTTCTTCTCTTCAAATGTCTCGACTCCTCGTCTGCCTCCACAGTCGCCTCTGTCTTCAGTGCCGAGGGTCAACTGGTCACATCTTCTGCTCCTGCCTCGCCACCTGATGGGAGAACCTTCGGATCTTCCTCCTAAGGTATTCCATCCTCCCATCGGCCCAAGGGTTCACAAGCCTGAGCATAACAAGTGGGAGTATGGCTGACTTGTAAATTGTTTCTTTAAATGTGTGGGGGATATCTACACTGGTAAAGAAAGCCATAATACTTCAATATTTAAAGAATAAGGGTGCAGCAATTGCCTTCCTGCAGGAAACACACTTGATACCTCAGGAACATGATAAATTAAAAAGAAGCTGGGTGGGACTGTTGCGCGGGGACATGTATGGGATGTGTGGTGGTGTGCCCTTTGGGCCTCGGTGAACTGGGCGGAGCTCCATGGAAGCACTGAGGCTAGTGAAACATGCCCCTTCTGGGCAGGCTAGAGGACTCTGGAGGCCCTGACCCTCCGCCGGATCTGCATGCTTCTGGAGGCCATCAATGCAATGGTGGTCTCTGAGTGGTCCTCTGATCACTCCAAGCCCTTTCAGACCTGCCGCTGGGTAACGGCAAGAAGCGGCATGCCAGACAGATGTCGAGGGTGGATGAAGACCAAAGGCACTGGAGCTTGGGTCGTAGAACCCCAACAAGACAAGGACGTAGAACTTGAAGACAAGGCGAGGCCTTGGAATCCAGAACCAGTTGAGATGAGGCCTTGGAATCTTGAAGCAGGTCAGAAGGCCTTGGAATCTGGAGCTCAAGAGCAGGGACTAATCCAGGCAGTGCTCAATGACAGTCCTACTGGAAGAAGGCTCCAGCCACCACGGGAATGGATACCAAATGGGACGGCTTTACTCCAGGAGCTGGTCAGCCAGAGCTGAGGTCCGGGACGAGCGAGCTGAACTATTGAGAGGACGGAAGTTACCTCGGGAACAGGAGAAGATGAAAGACCTCAAGCTGGTTCTTGGAAACCCAAGCTTGGAACATGGAACCTTAGGACTGGAATGGAACATCAGGACTGGAATTGAACATCAGGTCTGGAATGGAACATCCAGAAGAGAGCAGGAACATATGAGAAGGGGTCCCAAGAGGAAGGGCAGAGATGCCTGGCAGGAGCTGGAGACAAGGAGTCCTAGGGAGGACTAGCCCCCTGCCAAGGCAAGGACTGAATGAGCGAGAAGCCCTTTTATAGGGCTGGACTAGGAGATGCCCAGGGAGGAGCTTACAGGTGGGGCCCGGGGTGGATCCAGCCACGGGCCCTTTAAATGAGGCAGAGAGATGCGGCCTCGCTTCCTAGGAAGGAAGGAAGAAAGTAGAAGCAGGACCTTGGGCAGCAACATTCCTGCCACTGATGATGCTGAGATGAGGGCTGGGCCACAGGCAAGCCCTGACGCTAGAGTGCCAGTGTCCTGCCGCTGAAGAGGAGGCCTTGAGGCCGGCAGCAAGGTGAAATTGGCGGCGGTCCAAACCGCGAATAAGAGCTTCAAAGTCTGCAGCTCCCTGCCATGGTGAAGAGGAGACAGGCATGGCCTTGGCCAGCTGCAGGGGCAATGAAGATGGCAGCTTCCATGCCGCAGGAAAGGTGCCAGCTTCGGTGGCTTCCAGGCCGCACAGCAGAAATCAGCAGCGGCATCTGCCGCTTGAAGATGGCGATGGGACTGGCTGAAGGAGGGGTAAGAGGAATCGCAACAGGGACAAGTCATGGCAGCAATTTTTTCATCTAAATGCAGGGGTGTAAGCATTTTAATTCATAAGACTTTGCCATTCCAGATTAATAGAATGTGTTGTGATCCTGAGCGACGTTATGTTATAGTGGAACAGGGGTGAATTGACCTATCGGGGGATCGGGCATCCCTCGGTGGGCCGGTCTAACTGGTCACGTGGTCTCGACCACGTGGCTCTTCCTCAGCCCAGCCTCAACGCCTCCCAGCCAGCCCCTGCCATTAGACCAAGCCAGCGTGGGCGGAAGAAATGAAAATTGAGGCCGGCGGAGGCCAAAGAAAAGAAGATCAGCCAGCCCCCGCGGAAGACCAAGCTGGCAGGGGCCAAAGAAAAGAAGATGGGAGCCTCCCAGCCAACCCCCGCCAGAGACCAAGTCGGCAGGGGGCCGACTAAATTAAAATCGAGGCCGACGGCGGTGGCCGAAGAAAAGAAGATGGGCGCCTCCCAGCCAGCCTCAAGCGGGGGCTGGCTGGGACAGTGCCTATCTTCTTTTCTTCTGTCCCTGTGGCCTCGATTTTAATTTCTTCGGCCCCCCCGGCTTGGTCTCCGCAAATGATGGGAACAGGCAGTGGCGGACGTGGCTGTTTCCCGTAAAATATCTGAAACGGGGAGGACCCGGTAGCTGCGGAGATATGAGAATTTAGTGCAAATTCGGCCCAGGGTAGCAGGCTAGTCCAGTCATCTTGTTTCTCATTGACATACAGGCGAAGGAATTGTTTCAAAGTCTGGTTAGTTCTCTCCTCGAGACCATTGTTCTGTGGATGGTAAGCGGACGTGAATCTAGGGTAATGTCGAACTTCTGGCATAGAGCCATCCAGAATTTGGCGGTAAATTAAGGCCCTCGATCTGACAGGATGCCTTTAGGTAGGCCATGAAGCTTGATGATGTGCTGGATGAACAGCTGTGCCATCTGTGGTATGGACGGCAACCCTGGCAAAGGCACGAAGTGAGCCATCTTGCTAAAGTGGTCAACAACCACCCATATTACCGTGTTGCCATCGGATAGTGGTAAGTCCACCACAAAGTCAGTTGCCACATGGGTCCACGGTTCAGAAGGCACAGGTAATGGTTGAAGTAACCCTGGGGTCGAACTGGAGATCCTCTTTTGGTGAGCACAGGTCTGGCAGGAATCCACATAAGCCAAGACATCCTTATGTACCTTTGGCCACCAGTAGTACCGGCGCAGGGTCTGCAACGTGCGGTATCGCCCTGGGTGGCCGGAACAGCGGGAATCATAAGCCCATGCCAGCACTTGTTTCCGCAAGCGTGGCGGGACTATAGTTTTTCCGGGCGGGATGGTTGTGGTAGCTGACAGGAGGATACGGGATGGCTCAATGTTGTACTGTGGTTTCTCAGAACCTTCCGTTGAATCAAATACCCGTGATAGGGCGTCAGCCTTAATATTCTTCCCAGCCGGTCTGTATCGGAGAATAAAATTGAAACAGGTGAAGAACAGGGCCCACCGGGTTTGTCGTGGGTTGAGTCATTGTGCCTGGTGCAAGTATTCTAAATTCTTATGGTCTGTGAAGACCGTAAACTGGTGTTGTGCCCCCTCCAGCCATGGGCGCCACTCTTCTAGGGCTACCTTGATGGCCAAGAGCTCCTTGTCGCCAATGGCATAGTTCCGCTCTGCTAGCGAGAACTGGCGGGAGAGGAAGGCACACGGACATAGCTTATGGCCCTCGGAGGCCTGGCTCAGGATGGCCCCTACTTCCTCCGAAGATGCATCCACCTCGATAAAAAATGGTCATTGCGGATCCGGATGCCGAAGGCATGGTTGCTGCATGAATGCCTCCTTGAGGCGATGAAAGGTGGCCTCTGCTCTCAGAGGCCACATTTTGGGATCCGCGCCTTTCCAGATCAGAGCTGTCATTGGGGCAACAATGGACGCATAGTGAGGGATAAAAGACCGGTAATAGTTTGCAAAGCCCAGAAACCTTTGGAGTGCCTTGAGCCCGGACGGCTGTGGCCATTGCTGAATGGCACTTAGCTTTTGCGGATCCATGCGGAATCCCTGACTGGAGACAATATATCCCAGGAAGGGAAGAGACTCCTGCTCAAACAGGCATTTTTCGAGCTTTCGCATACAGCTTATGTTCCCTGAGGCGTTGTAAGACTTGGACGACGTGCCGATGGTGGGCGGCCAAAGTATCGGAGAAAATCAAGATGTCGTCCAAATATACCACCACGCATTGGTACAGGAGGTCATGGAGTATCTTATTCATTGTATTCTGGAATACTGCAGGGGCATTACAAAGCCTGAATTGCATCACTAAGTACTCATAGTGGCCATCTCGGGTATTGAAGGCCGTCTTCCATTCATCACCTTCCTTAATTCGAATGAGGTTGTAAGTCCCTCGGAGGTCCAACTTGGAAAAGATCCTTGCACCTTGTAGCCGGTCAAAGAGTTCAGAGATGAGAGGCAAGGGATAACGGTCCTTGACCGTTATAGCATTCAAGCCCCGGTAGTCAATGCAGGGGCAGAGCGTCCCATCATTCTTCCCGACGAAGAAGAATCCAGCCCCTGCGGGGGACTTTGACTTCCGAATGAAGCCCCTCTCCAGGTTTTCTCTGATATACTCATTCATGGCCTGCGTCTCTGCAGGGGAGAGGGCGTAGGTGCTTTCTCGAGGAGGCTCAGTACCAGGGAGGAGATTGATGGCGCAATCAAAGGATCGATGAGGCGGGAGAATCTCGGCCTTTTGTTCGAGAACACATCCGCGTATAAAGCATAGGGAGCCGGCAGGCCTGGAAGACTGGTGGAGGCCACGGAGCAGGAGACTGGGATTACTGATTGAAGGCATTTACCATGACAGCTCGGACCCCAACGGGTCAGCTGTAAAGTCTTCCAGTCAAACTGGGGGCCGTGTTCTTGGAGCCATGGAAGGCCCAGGACTACCGGGTGTATCGAGTGTTCCAGGACGTGGAACGTCAACTCTTCGCGATGGAGGAGCCCAACCCTTAACTGGGTGGATTCTGTAATGTGGGTCACACGACCCGGGAGGGTCGTGTGACCCACATCTCTTCCATTCATGGGAGGGGTCTCCCATGAATGGAAGAGATGACCAGAGGAGCTGGGATACGGGCCAGTGGAATTTTCAGGTGCTCCACCAATTTCTGTATTATGAAATTGCCGCCGGCACCTGAGTCGACCAGGGCTAACGTATGAAACTCACCCAGTGGTGACGTTAGCGCCACTGGTACAGTTAGTGGAGGTGCAGATGAAGTTGAGCCTAGGAAGAGACCTCCCCCAGGTCCTAGACACGGGAGTTTTCCGATCACGCAGGGCATACGGCTATCCAGTGGCCCGCTGCGCCACAATAATAACATAGGTCCTTCTTTATTCGCCGATGGCATTCGCGGGAGGATAATTTCCCACGTCCCACATCCATGGGTTTGTCGGGTAGAGATCAGGGGGTTCCCGACCTACCCTTGGGCGAGGGCGAATGTCGAGGGCATCTGGACGGAGTTGCAGCTCTAAATGTTGTCTGGGCCTCTTGGGGCGCTCCTGATGGCACTGCTCTATGTGGCCTGCCAAGTCGATCAAGGCGTTCAGGGACCTCAGTATCTCTCGTCCCGCGAGCTCGTCTTTAATTCGGGGACTCAGCCCCTGATAGAAAATGATGTGGAGGCATTCGGAGCCCCAGCCAAGCTCCGAAGAGAGGGCCCGAAAGTCTATGGAGTATTCCGCCAATGTCCTCGAGCCTTGACGTAACTGTAGCAGTCTCAGACCTGCCGAAACTTCTTGAGTCGGATCCCCAAAGTTTATCCAGAACAACTCCCAAAACTCCCTGAGGTTCCTTAGAACGGGATCGTCCCATTCCCACAGAGGGGAAGCCCACTCTAGGGCCTTCCCTTCAAGAAGAGCCAGGATAAAGATAGTCTTGGTGGCGTCATCTGGAAAGAGGGCGGCATGCAGGTGGAAGTGCATGTTGCACTGGTTCATGAAACCCCTGCAGGCCCGAGGTTCCCCGGAGAACCGTGGCGGTGTGGGCAGGTGGATTACCGGCCAAACCCCAGCAGCCATAGGCGGAGAGGGCAGCGTAGGATTCATGGGACCCAATGCATCGAAACGCTGGTTTAAGCTCTGCACTGAGGAAACCAGGGTGTCCAGGGTTTTTTGCTGGTCCACCAGGCGCTGGGCCATTCCTGGAATGGCCTGGTGGGCGGATGCCTCTGCCGGGTCCATGGACTTGGCAATCTGTTATGCTCAGGCTTGTGAACCCTTGGCCGACGGGAGGATGGTATACCTTTCGGAAGATCCATAGGTTCTCTCGTCGGGTGGTAAGGCAGAGCGGAAGACGGGACCAGCTGACCCTCGGCACTGGAGACTGAGGCAACTGCGGAGGCGGATGAAAAGACGAGAAGAGGAGCTGTGTCTTCACCACTGGAAGTCTGTGGTCCCCCCAGGAGGAGCCTGTAGGGACCCAGACCGCTGGGACTTAGGTGGACCTTGAGAGGTCAAGGTATCGGTGCAAGGGCTGACAGGAGCTTCGCCCAGGAAGCCCACAGTCCCCCAGGGAGGAGCCCGTAGGGACTCGTACTGCTGGGACTTAGGCGGGCCCTGAGAGATGGTAGTCTAGAAGGAGTCCTAGGTCGAGTGCCAGAGGGTCGTCGCTCACCAGTCCGAGGTCACACACCAAGGGATCACCACTTGCCTGTCCGAAGTCACACACCAGAGAATCACCGCTTGCCAATCCGAAGTCAGGAACCGGGAACACCAAGATGAAACAGGAACAGGATCCAAAGCTCAAGGAACTCACTGAAGCAAGCAGACTAGACAGTTCTGGAGGACGTTGCCAAGTCACTGAATGAGCAGAGGAAGCTTCCCTATATACTTCCTCTGCTCAGGCTGATCAAGAGCAGGTGAAGCTAGTTAAAGGGATTAGGTCCCTTTAAATCTGTAAAGGAGGCGCGGCCTCGCACTTAAGGATGGCGGCGGCCATCTTTTATTTTCCCCCGCGGAGGAGAGGTGCTGCTGGACGCCGCGAGGGGGGAGCAGGACGGCTCCCCCTGCAGCGAGCAGCGCCGGGGCCACGCAGGAGCGACGGCCTGAGTCAGAGCCTTCCCCCGGGGCTCCCGCGGCGAAGGAATGCTGCAGACAAGGTAGGAGGCCGCAGTCGTGGTCTGCCATGGCCGCGGAACACAACAATGGGTGTGGTAATTCGAGTGGTAGCAGCCTGTGCACAGCCAGAGGAAAGGAGGCAGACTCTGGCTGTTCCATAAGTGCTCTTCATAGTGAAAAAAAAGGCAACTCAAAACAAATAACGCAGCTCAGCTTAGCTTCAGGTAATACAAAGTCCTTAGACATAACAAGTCTTAGCATATGGTAATTGACTCCTCCCCATGGCCTATCTACCCTCTCTGGGCCCTGACAACTTATGTTCACCTGAAAGGATCCTCCCTGGGCCCAGAATCTTTTGCGGGGATGATCCTTAAGGAAAACCTGGCTAGATCTCTGTAGCCACTGCCAGTCCCTTAAGGTAGTTTGAAGGAGTTTCAGGTAAACTCCCCCAGAAAGGGTAACAAGGACATGGGAAAAGGCTGATTTTCTGTACACCCTCCGACTTAATTTCATAGCGATATTAAGTCAGAGGCCCCCAAATTTAAAAAAAATCAAAAATTTAAAAAAAAATGTAATTGGCTGGCGGCCCGAGGGTCGGAAGACGGATGCTCAATTATGCCGGCGTCCATTTTCCGAACCCGTGGCTGTAAGCGGGTTTGAGAACCGACGCCGGCAAAATTGAGCTTCGGCTGTCAAACCCGCTGACAGCTGCCGCTCCTGTCAAAAAGGAGGCGCTAGGGACGCGCTAGTGTCCCTAGCGCCTCTTTTTACTGCGGGCCCTAGTAATTTGCATCGTCTTCCCCCCTGAATCGCATGCACAGGAGAGTGGCCTGTGCTCGCGCCGAGAGAGTGGGCGCTCGGCCACTCTCCTTCGACTTTTACTGAATCGGCCCGATTTACAATGAATCACAACTGTTTGGGGATTCCCTGTAACCAGTGACTTTAATACAATTTTTAAATAATAAAAAAAAAAGATCAGCTAACAGAGCTGTCAGAACTTCTCTCAGGTCCCTTAAAACCCTCAGATACATGTATCATGTAGCAATTCAAAATTAATTAGCAATGCTGGGTCAGTAGATGATAAAGATGTATCTTCCTGCTCGGGCAGCATGGGAACCTTTAGAGGAATCTTTGAAGATGAGGGTGATTTGGGGAGATGAGGGGTTAGGAAAAGAGATCTGGGGAGAGATAACTTTATTGTTGGGGAAAGGGTGGGGTACCAGGATTGGGGATGGCTTTCTTGTTTAATTGGGAAATGGAACTTGATATTTTTTTGGGATCTGTGGTGGGTCTATCCTTGGTTCTGTGAGGCACCTACAGTATATACAAATATTAGCACTGTGCATGGTTTTTGTGAATTTGTAGTAAATTAATGGTTTAACATTTATGCTAAAACTTATGCACTAAGGGGCGGATTTTCAGAGCCCTGCTCGCCTAAATCCGCCCAAAACCGGGCGGATTTAGGCGAGCAGGGCCCTGCGCGCCAGTGAGCCTATTTTACATAGGCCTACCGGCGCGCGCAGAGCCCCGGGACTCGCGTAAGTCCCGGGGTTTTCGGAGGGGGGCGGGGGCGTGTCGGGGGGCGGGGCCGAGCGCCGCGCCGTTTCAGGGGCATGTCGGCAGCGTTTTGGAGGTGGGTACGGGGCGTGGCTACGGCCCGGGGCGGTCCAGGGGCGTAGCCGCGCCCTCCGTACCGCCCCCAGGTCGCGGCCCGGCGCGCAAGAGGCCCGCTGGCGCGCGGGGATTTACTTCTCCCTCCGGGAGGCGTAAATCCCCGGAGAAAGGTAAGGGGGGGGGTGGGTGTAGACAGGGCCGGATGGGTGGGTTAGTTAGAGGAAGGGAGGGGAAGATGAGGGGAGGGCGTTAGAGGATTCCCTCCAAGGCCGCTCCGATTTCGGAGCGGCCTTGGAGGGAACGGGGGTAGGCAGCGCGGCTCGGCGCGTGCCGGCTATACAGAATTCATAGCCTTGCGCGCGCCGATCCAGGATTTTAGTGGATACGCGCGGCTCCGCGCGTATCTACTAAAATCCAGCTTACTTTTGCTTGCGCCTGATGCGCCAGCAAAAGTACGCCTATTCGCGTTTTTTGAAAATCTACCCCTAATTGTTTTGTTCACATCTTTCAGTAAACTCTTAGTACATAGTCCCAATGAATGTTCTTCTGAAATATTGCAAAGTTCATACAGAGTGCAACATTCTTTTGAATTATTACTTAGACATTCCATCCTAATTGAGGAGCTTCCTAGTTTACCCATTTCTGATCTTCTTCCCCATGCTAAATATATCCTCACTCTACTTATTATATACTGTATATAACTCCTGTAAAGTAGATCCTTGTGCTGGTTCCAAGTTTTGCATTACCATGAATATGCAGTTAGCAAGCATTCAGATTGCCTGTACAGCTGTACATTCAGAAAGAAGGGAAATCTAAGTAAAATATGAATTAGAAAGATACAAATTCACAGATTTTGTACAAAGGAAATATATGCAAAATTAAAAGCTGAGGAAGAAAGGCAAAGGAAGAAAGAAAATCAAGTAAGGGCTGCAATTTTTTTTTTTTACCTCATATCAGAGAAAAAAAAAAATCCCAGCTGCACCATATATGAAGTATCTTAAAGCACACGCACACCAGACACATACTAAACAGGAAACAAAAGCTATCATCAACTCTTATTTTTCTGAATCATCCAATTAGTGCATATGCTTATGTTTTCCCAGAGGCTTCATCATGTCTATCTGCTAGTCTAGAGCTTTCTTACTGTTTATGCTATTCCTTTCTCCTCAGAAGCTTTAGGAACCAAACCCATTAAAGAGTAAGTCTGATGTTGTGCACAATGCAGTGTGCATAATGTGCCTTGCAAAGACTTTTCATCTAAGTTTACAGGGTTCTTGCTTTTGATTCCGCATGCATCATGCCCAGGGGTAAGCCTCTGCCTATCAGAGCTGAATGCCCCCTCTCCGCCCGGCCAGCCCAAACATCTCTTTTGCAGAGGGAACCCACACGCAGCAGGTTGACCAATACATTTGGGCATCTACATGGCTCAGACATTTTTCAGAGCCTAGATACTTGTGTGTATGTGTGTGTTTGGGGGGGGGAGGGGATTTCAAATATCCCATATAGTTAAAAAGCATGAGGTCACTTTTACTGCTTGCACTTGTAGTTTCTCCTTGAAAACCAGCTAGCATAAGGTACATGCACCGAACGTACACACCTACTTTTGCATCTACTATCTGTGCAGGCAACCTTATGGGGGCAAAATTGGATAAATGTACATACTGTATATGTCAGAAATTCACAAAAGAGAGGGAAAAGGATCAATGTCCAATATCAATCTCAAACCCACTTAATTGGCAAATGACAATATCATAAACAGTCTTTGCTTTAAAAGTTTTACATCTGCAGCCTCTCGCCTCACAATGGGCCGCAAGCTTCAATCAGCTTGTAAAGCAGAGTGTAATTCCTTTTTAATCATTTATTGTCATATTGCCTAACCCTAATCTGAACTTTATTCAAAAAAATAACTTATCACTAAACTTCATTCAAAACACCCATAAGAAAGGTATACCAGTATGAAAAACTTTATACTTCTCACTTTTCACTCTATTTTAACCATAAATCTTCTATAAAAGAATACTTAGCCAAGTCAACATGAAATGTAGATCAAATTATTCCCGACATGAATCACGTTTCGATTGTAAAACAATCTTCTTCAGGGGATCATTTCACAGTGCTCGTTGCTTGACACAGCCAATATTCTTCAATATCCTTAAAAACAGACAAAAAAGAATTAAAAGTGCATCTAACCTTATTCCTGCCTAAGTAACCACAGTTTATCCATTTTATCTATCCAAAAATTATCCACACACCTCTCATACTCAGCAGAAAAACTTACCCGGACAAACAATGTCTCACCGCTCTTGTTCAAAAATAGCGCCACAGCGTCTTCAAACCACTCAGGCGTAACCTGCTTTTAAAGCCTACTTCCGTTGTTCGCATCACCGGAAATAGTAATTGCCAAAAAGTGTTCAGAAAACTACAAATCCCATACTACCATAGGACAAAGCAATTAATTGTCTCATACAGCTTGTGGATTGAAAATAGTAATTAACAGAACACACGAAAAACTATATATCCCCCGCTTCCATAAAGCAATCAATTTGTTGCTTTATCAAATTGTGAAAAGAAACAATGTATTAACATACCACTTCTCACTGTTTGTTCAAAAAACAAACCAATCTATTTCTCTATTCAAACCCTTAGGGGCGACAGTGTCAAAATAATATATCCATTTCTGCTCTCTCCGCAAAAGATAATTGTCAAAATCTCCTCCTCTACTACTGGGTGTCAGCTGTTCAATGACTGCAAATCGCAATACTTCAAAAGAGTGATCACATTGTAGACAATGCTGTACCACAGGCGCCTCCAAACGTTGTCGCATCAAAGCACTCTTATGTTCAATTATGAGAGTCTTTAACACCCTTTTGGTTTTACCAATATACAGTAGCGGACATGGACACCACAAACCATATACTACTCCTTTAGATTGACAGCTCGTAAGAGACTTAAAACAAAACTTTCGTTTTAAGTCTCTTACGAGATGTTTGAGATTGATATTGGACATTGATCCTTTTCCCTCTCTTTTGTGAATTTCTGATTATATTAGAGAGGTGTTCTGCTTCGTTGGTCACTGATCATACTGTATATGTCCCATGCTCTTTTACGTCCTCGAATCAAACACACCTCACCTATAAAAACAATTCTTTTCTAACCCAGTCAAAAAGCATGTGCACTGTGGAAGCCCACACACACTTAGTTAGGCAGAGGAGGTCAGTTGTCAAGTCAGCCCAGTTTATCCAGATAAATCTCTTTTTATCCAAGTAAATAACTCTAAAACTTGCCCTCTGTAGCCATGGAGAGAATGGAGTTTGACTAGAGATCCCCAGTAATATCCACTGTTGTTTGTAGTTTCTCTTACATAGTCTGATGCATCATGCCACCCAAATTATTCAGCCAATTTTCTCGTGGTCCCCATTTCAACCCACCCTGTGACAAATATTTTGAATTGGGGTCTTCGCCCAGATGATCTGTTTGGTAAAAAAAAAAAAAAATTTTATCCCGGTGTTGAATAGCTTAATATATTGTAAGCTTCATCACAATATGCAGCAGCCTCATTGTCCTTTTTACAACATGCAGAATCACACTCCTGATGCCTCCGACATCTGGAATTTGGCAGAAGTGAAACAAATATATAAAAAGTGATGTCATCTTGAAAACACAGCAATAAGTCAAAAGTATTTGCCCATACCTCATTTACCACCACACTGCCTCTTTAAGTCTGTCCAAAATCTTTTACAGGGTCTGGGCTGTTACTCCACGGAATGGTGAAAAAAAGGTAAAACAAAATGGAAATATTTATTTGCTAATAGAAAAAGTTCTTTTTAATGTTTGTACTAAACTTGCAGAGATAACATTCAGCCAGAGCTGTAGCTAGCCTGTGGAAAATATGGCCTTAGCCATAGGCCCCATTTACTTGGTGGTGCCATCTCTTTCACAATTAAATTGAAGAGCTGCCTACCCTCCACCTGATACACAGCTTTTTGGCAAGAACTGCTGTGCCTGCGCATAAGACAAATGTGTGTGTATAGAGCATAAGATTGAGCATGGGAGACAAGGTATGTTTGTTTCTATATGATTGAGCATGAGACATGTATGTATATATATATATGATTCAGCATCAGACAGCGTGTGCGTGCATGCAATTGAGCATGAGAGACAGTATGGGCCAGATTTTAAAAGGGTTACGCGCCGGGCCTATTTTAAAAAGGCCCGGCGACGTACGTAAAGCCCCGGGACGCATGTAAGTCCTGGGGATTCCAAAAAGGGGAGGGGCGGGGTGGGGGTGGGGTCAGGGGATCGCGCGCCAGCAGTTGGCCGGCGCGCACAACTTACTTCAGCTCTAAGGCTGAAGTAAATTGTGAAATTTAAAAAAAGGAAAAGATAGGGGGAAAGGGCGGGAGAGGTAGGGGAAGGGAAAGGAAGTTGGGGTGGGGGGGTAGGGAACAAAGGAAGGCAGTGCGGCTCGGTGCGCGCAAGGTGCACAATTGTGCACTTCATTGCGCGCGCAGACCCCTGATTAGTTATAAAATCTGGCGTACATGTGTGCACGCCGAGTAGCACATGAACATGAACGCCACGTGCACTCCTTTTAAAACCTACCCCATGTGTATGTTTCTTTATGACTGAGCATGAAACAGTATGGGGTAGATTTTAAAAGGTTGCGCCGGGCGTACATGTGTGCGCGCTACCTGGTGCATGCACATGTATGCCCAATTTTATAACATGTGTGCGCAGGCGCGCGCATGTTATAAAATCCAGGGCCGGCGCATGCAAGGGGCTGCACAATTGTGCACCTTGTGCGTGCCGAGCCCGCTTCAAAATCAGAGTGGCGTCGGAGGGAACTTCCCTACCACCCACCTCACCTTCCCTTCCCCTACCTCCCCCGCCCTTTCCCCCTACCAATTTTTTCCTTAGGTTTTTTTTTTTAATGTAAATTTTTTATTGATCAAAATAAACAAATATAGCATGATATCAATAAAGTTTGGGCCAATACAATTATCATATGAAAGTACCCTATGATCCTTCCTCCCCCTCCCCTTCCCGTTTCTTCCCATAAGTACACCACATGTATTATAAAACTCATAGGTATTAAACGTAAGTTAGCCTTAACAAGAACACTAACAGCCCTGGGGCTGAAATAAGTTGCTCGTGCCGGCCGACTGCCGGCGCTCGATCTCCGGCACAACAGCAAATATGGCCACAGTGCTGGGAGCCTGACCCCGCCCCGCCCCACCTCCGGACTGCCCTGCCAATGCCCCGCCCCCTCCCTGCCCCTTTTTGCAAGCCCCGGGACTTACATGCATCCCGGTGCTTTACACGTGTCCCCAGGCCTTTTTAAAATAGGTCCGGTGCGTGTAACCCTTTTAAAATCCAGCTCTATGTGTATATATGATTGAGCATGAGCAACATGTGTATACAGTATATGACAGCATGAGAGACAATGTGTGTGTGTTTATATATATGATTGAGTATGAGACAGTGAGTTTTTGTAAATGTAATTGAGCATGAGAGAGGGTGTGTATGATTGAGCATGAGAGGCAACCAAGAAGAATATTCTTTTTGGTTGCTACTCTGTCACTTTGGATTGGCTTCCGTCTTGTTTCCTGGTTATTCTTCTTGGTTGCTACTCTGTCACTTTGGATCGGCTTCCATCTTGTTTCCTGATTGAGCATGAGAAACAGTGTGTGTGTGTGTGTGTGTGTGACTAAGCATAAGACAGATTGTGTGTATGTGTGACTGAGCATGAGAGACAGAGCATGTGTGTATGATTGAGCATGAGAGACAGAGCATGTGTGTCTGTGTATATATGTGCATGTGAGAGAATGTGTGTGTGTGTGTGTGTGTATGACTGAGCAAATGAGAGAGACTGTATGCATGTATGTATATGATTGAGATCATGTGTGCAAGTATGATTGAGCATTTAAGAGAGAGAAGAACGTTTGTGTGCAACAAACCTCTGGCCCCTTACAAATCCACAACAGTCTCAGTGCATCTGGAAATCAAAAGTTCCAGTTATGGAGAGTGGGGGATTTTTTATATCCTAATTAGTTTTAATTTATTGGGTGTTATTTAAGTATCCAATAATTTGGAATATTTTATTGCCATATGGAATAATTTTAGATGCATTTCTAATTATCAGAGGTTTTGAAATATTTATTCTTTGTAGTAGTATAGTTAGCTATTATGATTGGTTTATATTTCTTGATTTTGTTTGATGCTTTATAAGGTTTGTTTTTCCATCGTTGCACTGCATACAGAGTCTGGCTTGTTGCAGTTTCCAGTTCAGTTTTTGTCTGCAGCTTTCTATTTATAATTTACGATCTCTTTATTCTGTATTTGGTGAAGGTCTGTTTGTATTCTGTATATATGAACAAGGTGAGGTAGTCTGCTAGCATGTAGTTTCTATATAGGGATCTATAGCAGCCTGGATTGTTCTGTTTTCTTAATAGGACCAAAGTGATTAGAAAATAAAATGTACAGACAGCAAGGGTAGAAAAAGCATTTTATATTCAGTTTAGTGAATGGAATATGTCAACTTTGGGAATATGTGGCTCAATCATTTCATAAATAAATAAATATATTTATCTGGTGTTGCATGATATGCAACTTCTGGCTTCAAGAGATTTCCAGTTCAGTTTTTGAATGAAGGCTTGTGGTGCCAGAATCATACTGGTTCCAATTGAGCTGGAAGCCCAAAGAAGCAGGGGTAAACTGCTTGGGGGAAAATAAAAAATTAAAATTAAAGCCCCCCCCCCCTGCATTTAACAGAGTCCCTCAGCTTGTAGTCTTGTATGTTGTGTTCAGGGGGAGGGCACACTTTTCACTTGGCCATAGGTGCCAAATGGCCTGGCTACAGCTTTGCATTCAGCATAAGATTATGAAGACTTACAAATGAGTACAAGTTCAAAAAAGGTTCTATCTCCTCTCCAGGGTGCACTTTGCATTGCTATCATGCCTTAATCAACTGCAGCACTGTATATCAGGGAAAATCATTCCTCACAAACAAATCACTGGAAACATCTTGGAAACATCATTTTCTTCTCTACTACTATTACAATATGGCCTGGCATCCCTAAAATGTGGGCAGTTAGGAACTAGGGAAATGAGATGATTTGGTAGTAGCTCCTATGTAGAAAGGGACTGTACTTTTAAAAATCCAGCTTTTATTTTCCTTGTCTGTGAATAACAGGGCTGAAAAATGGAGATCACTTGGGTTGAAGACTACATTCCCAGAATTCCTTGTTGACCAATTTTGATTAAGCACCAGTAGGGAGGTGTTGCGACCATCAGTTCACGATGGCTTCACTCTGCCTTCATTTCCTTTCTTGCGGCTCCTCCTGCTCTTGATGGATGCCTGGCTGCCGTGGCGTCTGCCTGCCATCCTCTCCGGCATCCCCGGACCAGCATCAGCGCTGCCTTCCGCCATGTTCTCCAGGTACCTTAGGGCGCATGCGCCGCGCGGCCCTCATTCTTATTTCCTCATTGGTGCGTTCCTCAGGGGTGTCCCCCTATGATGACGTCACTCTGCCCGGATATTTAAGCCTACTGTTTATTGCTAGCCGTTGAGTTAGCAAGGGTGATCTTACGGATGGGATTCGTTCTCCATACCCAGCTACTCTGCCTTCCAACTTCCATTGGACTCTTTCTTCTAATGGCGTACCCACTGCTCCGGGGCCTCTTTGCTTCTTTCAGGTCGCTATCAGTTAACCGGTACTCGCTCCTCGAGGGTCCATGTTCCCTGACTCACTGCCTGCATCTATCTCCTACTTGGAAGAATTTGCTACAGACACCATCAGTGAGTACTACTATCATCCCCTCCTCAGAGCTGTCTCCCTGGAACCAGGTACTCGCTCCTCGAGGGCCTGCCTCCGTTCCAGCGCCAGTGCCATCTCCTACATGGAACCGCTGTGTGAGTACTTTGCCAACAAGTCTCTCTGCCTCCAGGGATCTGGTACTCGCTCCTCGAGGGCCAGCTCTCCCTATCTCGGGGCTTTTCCATATTTGGGATTCTGTGAATCCCAAATATGGAGAAGCCCCTATCTCAGTTCTCTCCACTACAGCACTGATAACGGAGGAACCACTGTTCCAGCGCCCTGGGGAATACTAGCCCAGCCGGGCTACATCTTTTACTCACTACTGCCACCTCTGGTGGTTTCTCACTGTCTAAATAACTAAATAAAGAACTATCTGTGTTTGTGTGTCCAGAGCTGAGCCTGACCTGTGGCCTCTCACGGGACTTCCTCCCGTGGGCGTGATCAGCTGCCACAGTGTCCAAGGGTCCACCCAAACTTCACTAACTATAACAGGAGGAATGAGCCTTGGGTGTGGCTAGTCACATCTCCTTGGATAGCTGCTTCAGTGTATAAGAGGTGCCTGCAGCAGGACTAAGGGGGAGAGTGAGGAGAGTAAACAGTTACCAATATCTCCTCTCCAGTCCTAGCTATGGAGAATGAGGATTGGTCAAGCCACTATTGAAAGTTAAGTTAAATGCCATTATTATCCAGGAAAAGACTGTCTTACTTTAACTACTGAAGATGGACTTTAGGTAAAAGCAAAGTGATCTATTATACAAATCTGTTGAACACTTGTGTTGAAAGGAAAAGATTAAACTTAGCTGTGCAACATTGAGAAGCTTATGAATATAGGAGCTGTGGGTTCCTTTAGTAACCAGGTGTACTATGTCCCTATAATCTAAATTCTCATTGAGCAGAGTAATGCTTTAGAGTGTTTGAAACTAACAGGGACTTGTTGATGACTGGTTTGGCAAGAAAAACTAGGTCGATATTCAACTGTGGATCACCTAGTTAAGGGAGTCATTTTCAAAAGGGATCGCATGCGAAAAGGGATTTTTCGCATGTGAAAAGTCCCTTTTCACGTACGATACCTAGATTGGGGTGGGTTCTGGGCAGCGTCCGCACTGGAAGGGGAGGTGTCAGGGCAGCACCAGGGCGGACGCCGCGAAGACATCGCTGACGGCGAAAAGGTAAGGACCCTTTTCACCGCCAGTTTCGCACACAATAGCACCACCTTTTACAATGGCGCTATTGGGTACGAAAGCCAGCAGCGATCGCACCATGGAGGTGCGATCGCTGTGGGCTTTCGCAGGCCCGCCCCTCGCTTCGCCCCCCCCCACCCCCCGTTACAGCCGGATTTTCTAAGGTCTGCGACCTTAGAAAATCCAGGCCTAAGTTAGCTGGATATAGCTATCCGGCTAACTTAGCGGGGTTGTTCAGTGGTGCAGTTATGCCACTGAGTATCCACGGCTATCTTAAAGTTAGCCAGTTACGTCAAACTGGCTAACTTTAGAATAACCTTATGTGCTGACCAGGGTTAGCCGCATTGGTTACATAGACACATAATTTATATGGCTAGTACTGGCCCACCCTAAAACTCCTCCTACCCACCTTTGGATTGTCTCTGACTTATGGCCTAAATTCTAGACGCACACTAAGATGTATGCCTAGAAGTTAGGTGCATTTGGCACTGAATATCCATGGCTAGTATATTAGAGTGTTTGAAACTAACAGGGACTAGTTGAAGAGTGGATTACTAAGAAAAACTGTATGTTTAATTCAAAAGCACTGCTGTAGAAGGTTGCATTTAACAGAACTTCCCTAATTGGTAGTCTGTTAGGAAAAGGTGTATGTTAGGGGGGATTGGAGTATGCTAATTAAAGTGCCTGCAGCTAATTGGGCTTTCTTGATGATCTGCTAGGAGCAACTACATAATGGCTGAAAGTTACTGTTGAAAAGGAATTCAACTAACATGGTTATAAGGAGATCTATGTGTTGGGTTTGTTTCAGGAGTCCTGCACTAGAAGGTTTGCACTTTATACAGGATTCTTAACTAAATGGTCATTAGAAGAAACTGCAGATTTGGTTAAAAAAGTACACTGGAATGATCCCATAGTGGGGTATGTGTTCAAAACCTTAAACTGTAAAGACAGTTATTAAAAATCGATGGAAGTTGTTAATAACAAGCTTAAATACTTCTTACAGTTGTCAACCTGGTCTAATGCTCTAACAGGTAGTAAATCTTGTATTAAAGTTAATTGGAATTTCCTAAACTCTGTGATGTGTTGGGATGAATTCTTAACCCTGTCGTGTAACTAAAGAACAAGGAAATAAAGTTTTGCTCTAATATATTTGAATGGAAGTGTGTTGACTAGGGAAAAAGCAGAGATTAATAAAGGGTTTAGAATTATAGTGTTTCAAGCTTTACCCCTTTAGCGGAGTGAAATGAGTTGTTGGGGTCATAGGTGACCGGAGACAGAGCCTTTATTAAAGGTATATCCCAGGGCTTTAGAAAACAAAATAGCTTAGAATATGATGAACTGACTGCCCTCATACCTCTACATTGCCAAACCCACCAGTTTCACTAAGTATCCCGTATAGAATCCAACTGAAGGCAGCGCCCCCTTGAGGAACAGATGCAGGCATTTTGCTGGAGGAAATGGGTTATTCTCAGGCCCACATAAAATATAGGAAGGAGATTATCCCACAAAAGCCCATTGAAACCTCTTATTTCTCATATGCAGATTACATGCACAGCTATAAATATAGAAAGGCAATGATAATAAAAGAAAATAATGACATAGCTGGACAAGACTGACTCAAGTCACCTGTGTTTCCCCTAAAGGAGTTATATTTATGTACTCTATCTAAAAAGTTCTTCCATATCTGCTAGGTACTTGTAATATGAAGGACACTGATAGAAACAGGATGCTGGGCATAATGGAACTTGGTCTGACCTAACATTGTATATCTTGTAGAGATGTGAATCGTGTCCTCGATCGTCTTAACGATCAATTTCGGCTGGGAGGGGGAGGGAATCGTATTGTTGACGTTTGGGTGTGTAAAGTATCGTGAAAATCGTTAAAATCGTGAGCCGGCACACTAAAACCCCCTAAAACCCACCCCCGACCCTTTAAATTAAATCCCCCACCCTCCCGAACCCCCCCAAATGCCTTAAATTACCTGGGGGTCCAGCGGCACACTAAAACACGGCACACTAAAACCCCCTAAAACCCACCCCGACCCTTTAAATTAAATCCCCCACCCTCCCGAATGCCTTAAATTACCTGGGGGTCCGTAGCCTTAAATTACCTCCGTAGCGGCGGTCCGTAACTAAATCGGGGGAAGGGGGAGAGCAGGAAAAGCGGCACACTAAATCGTGTAGTCTTCAGCCGGCGCCATTTTGCAAAATGGCCGCCGCAAAATGGCGGCGGCAATAGACCAAAACGATTCGATGCAGGAGGTCGTTCCGAACCCCCGCTGGACTTTTGGCAAGTCTTGTGGGGGTCAGGAGGCCCCCCCAAGCTGGTCAAAAGTTCCTGGGGGTCCAGCGGGGGTCCGGGAGCAATTTCCTGCCGCGAATCGTTTTCCGTACGGAAAATGGCGCCGGCAGGAGATCGACTGCAGGAGGTCATTCAGCGAGGGTTCCGGACCCCTGCTGAATGACCTCCTGCAGTCGATCTCCTTCCGGCATGTACGGAAAACGATTCGCGGCAGGAAATCGCCCCCGGACCCCCGCTGGTCCCCCAGGAACTTTTGGCCAGCTTGGGGGGGCCTCCTGACCCCCACAAGACTTGCCAAAAGTCCAGCGGGGGTCCGGAACGACCTCCTGCGTCGAATCATTTTGGTCTATGGCCGCCGCCATTTTGCGGCGGCCATTTTGCAAAATGGCGCCGGCTGAAGACTACACGATTTAGTGTGCCGCTTTTCCTGCTCTCCCCCTTCCCCCGATTTAGCTACGGACCGCCGCTACGGAGGTAATTTAAGGCTACGGACCCCCAGGTAATTTAAGGCATTTGGGGGGGGGGTTTGGGAGGGTGGGGGATTTAATTTAAAGGGTCGGGGTGGGTTTTAGGGGGTTTTAGTGTGCCGTGTTTTAGTGTGCCGTGTTTTAGTGTGCCGCTGGACCCCCAGGTAATTTAAGGCATTGGGGGGGGGTTCGGGAGGGTGGGGGATTTAATTTAAAGGGTCGGGGGTGGGTTTTAGGGTGTTTTAGTGTGCCGGTTTTCCTGCCTTCCCCCTTCCCCCGATTTACAATTTTTTGACGATAAATCGGGGGAATTGGTATTGTATCGTGGCCCTAACGATTTTTGACGATTTAAAATATATCGGACGATATTTTAAATCGTCAAAAAACGATTCACATCCCTAATATCTTGTGTTCTTATGTTCTTAATGCAATTCCATCTTAAAGGTTTCTGTTCATTTCAAAGGTCATGAAACAAGTAGATCTCTCACAAGAGTCTATAACGACAGATAAACAACACATATATTAATCTCACATAGACTAAATAGAAAGAAAAATAGATCATACCATTAGGGATGTGTAGGGGCAACATTTTCATTTCAGGTTCATTAATTCATTTCATAAGTCACCATAAAAAAATTTATTTTTATTTACTTAAAAAAATTGATGAATTGCTTTCCAGATTTACTAACTCGTACAAGAAATAACAGAGAACATTACATAACCAAATAATAGGAATGATGCATGTAAGAAAAAATAACCCATGCTGTACTTACATAATGTTAGGTTCCATATTAGGAGCTAGTACCAACCAGGAAATAGATGTAGGCGTCATGGTGGATAATACATTGAAATTGCTGGCTCAGTGGCTGCAGCAGTCAAAAAAGCAAACAGAATTTTAGGAAAGTAGGAAGGGAATGGTGAATAAAATGGAAAATGTCATAATGCCTCTGTATTGCTCCATGGTGAGACTGCACCATGAGTACTATGTACAGTTCTAGTTGCCGCATCTCAAAAAAGATATTGAACTGGAAAAGGTACGGAGAAGGGGGGCAAAGTGATAAAGGGGATGGAACAGCTCCCTTTTGAGGAAAGGCTGAAGAGGTTAGGGCTGTTCAGCTTGGAGAAGAGATGGCTAAGGGGGGATATGATAGAGGTCTTTAAGATCAAGAGAGGTCTAGAACGGGTAAATGTGAATCGGTTATTTACACTTTCAGATAATAGAAGGACTAGGGGGCACTCTATGAATTTAGCATGTAGCACATTTAAAACTAATTGGAGAAAATTATTTTTCACTGATCACACAATTAAGCTCTGGAATTTGTTGCCAGAGGATGTGGTTAGCGCAGTTAGTGTATCTGGATTTAAAAAAGGTTTGGATAAGTTCTTGGAAAAGAAGTCCATTAACTACTATTAATCATGTTGACTTAAGGAATAGCCACTGCTTTTACTGGCATCAGTAGCATGGGATCAACTTAGTAGGGATGTGAATCGGGCTTCGGACGATTGAAAATATTGTACGAAATTTTCAAAATCATCAGAAATTGGGGGCTCCCCCAAAACAATAGGAAAACCCCACAAAATTGTTTGTGGGGGCTCTCTTATCGTTTTGGGGGAGGGCGGGAAAAACAGAACACAAAAATAACCCCTAAACCCACCCCGACCCTTTAAAACTAATCCCCACCCTCCCGACCCCCCAAAAATTTTTTTACAGGTACCTGGTGGTCCAGCGATCTAACGCTCCCGGGCCGTTGGCTGCCACTAATCAAAATGGCGCTGATGGCCCTTTGCCCTTACCATGTGACAGGGTATCCGTGCCATTGGCCGGCCCCTGTCACATGGAGGGAGCACTGGATGGCCGGCGCCATCTTTAAAACATGGACGTGCACGTGTAAGTTTTAAAAATCTACCCCTAAATGTGGAGTGCATGTGCTTGTTAGTATATCCTCGATGTATTGATAGTCTGCATTTAAAGGCTAAGGAGGTAAATTTCAAAGAGAATTAAAAACATAAGACTTGCCATACTGGATTAGGCCAAAGATCCATCAAGTTCAGTATCCTGTTTCTAACAGTGGCCAATCCAGGTCACAAGTACCTGGTAGGAACCCTAGGGGTAGCAGATTCTATTCTGCATATCCTAGGGATAAGCAGTGAATTTTCTTGTCCATTTTAATAATTGTTTATGGCTTTTACCTCCAGGAACTTGTCCAAACCTTTTTTAAATGCAGCTGTCCTAATAGATTTCACCACATCTGAATTCAAGAGCTTCATAATACATTGAGTAAAAAAATATTTTCTCTTATTAGCTTTAATGTATCACCTAATAACTTCATTGTGTTTCCCCTTAGTCTTTGTACTCTTTAAGAGTAAACAACCGATTAACGTTTACTCGTTCCACTCCACTCATTATTTTATAGACCTCATACCTCCTCTTATTCAAGCTGAAGAGTCCTTTAGCTTTTCCTCATAGGGGAATTGTTCCATCCCCTTTATCATTTTGGTCATCCTTCTCTGTACCTTTTATAATTCTGTTATCTCTTTTTTGAGATGTGGTTACCAGAACTACACATAATATTCAAGATGAGGTTGCATTATGAAGCCATACAGAGGCATTATGATATTCTCTGTTTTATTCTCCACGCCTTTCCTAATAATTCCAAGAATTCTGTTTGCTTTCTTGGCTGCTGCTGCACACTGAGTAGAAGATTTCAACATATTATCAACAATGACTCCTAGGTCCTTTTCCTTAATGATTACTTCTGATGTGGAACCTTGCATTGTGTAGCTATAATTTGGGTTACTCTTCCCTAAGTACATCACTTTGCACTTGTCCACATTAAATTTCATTTGCCATTTCCTACAATCCTCTTGTGATTTAACAACTTTGAATAATTTGGAGGCATTGGCAAATTTGATTATCTCACTTGTACTTTATTTCCCATTTCCAGGTTATTTATAAATATATTGAAAAGCAGTGGTCACAGAACAGATCCCTGGGGCACTCTACTGTTTACCTTTCTCCATTGGGAAAATTAGTCATTTAGCCCTACTATCTTTTAACCAGTTTGCATCCTCAATAGGACTATATACCCTAACCCATGACTTTTTCATTTCATGAGAAGTCTCTTATTAGGGACTTTTTCATATGCTGTCTGAAAATCAAGATACACTAAATCAACTGGCTCACTTTTATCCACATGTTTATTTGCACCCTCAATAATGTTGTAGATTGGTGAGCCAAAACCTTTCTTGGCTAAATCCATGTTGGCTTTGTCCCATTAAACTATGCCTATCTATATGTTCAGCAAGTTTGTTCTTTATGAATTTCTATCATTTTGCCTGGCACAGATATCAGACTTATTGTAGTTTCCTGGATCACCCCTTGAGTCCTTTTTAAAAATTAGCGTTACATTGGCAACCATCCAGGTACCACAGACAATTTTAATGATAGTTTACAAATTGCTAATAACAGGTCCGCAATTTCATTTTTAAGTTCTTTCAGCACTCTGGGAGGTATACCAACTGGTCCAGGTGATTTGCCACTCTTTACTTTGTCAATTTGCCTGAGTACATCTTCCAGGTTCACTGAGATTTATTTCGGTTGTTCAAAATCATCACCTTTGATTATCATTTCCAGCATGGGTATCTTTCTTACATCTTCCTCAGTAAAGAAGTCTCTCTGTTATGGCTTTGTCATCCCTAAGCGCCCCTTTTACTCCTTGATCATCTAATGGCTCAACTGACTCCCTCATTTCAAATGCACCTGGAAAAGTTTTCATTATGAGTTTTTGTTTCCATGGTAAGTTTCTTTTCAAATTCTCTCTTTTCCTTCCTTCTTTATCAATGCTTTACATATAACTTTCAAGTGCTTATGCTGTTTCCTGTATTCCTTTTACATTTCTTGAAAGGTGTTTTTTAGCTATTACAGCTGTTGGTTCTTGTACCAACTGCTCCATAAAGTAATCATTTATTTCAACTAGGAATTTTACCCCTTTAGCATGTCCTGATAAGACATTTTTCCAATGAATATTGGGGTAATTGAAATCACTCATTAATACCATGCTGCTGATTTTGTTAACTTCCCTAATTTATTTTAGAATTCCATTATCTGTCTGCTAATTCTGGCCAGGTGGATGGTAATACATCCCCATTCATATTCACCTGGAATTTCTATCCACAAAGATTCAACATTACATTTTGATTCCTGCATAGCATTTATCCTGTTTGACTCAATGCCCTCTTTAATATATAGTGCCACCTCCCACCCATTTGATCTATCCTATCATTTCAATATAATCTGTACCCTGGTATCACAGTGTCCCATTAGTTATCCTTTTTCCTCTAGGTCTCAGAGATGTCAATTATATCTACTTCTTCATCCAATGCTATACACTCTAACGCTTCATCTTATTTTTTAGACTTCTAACAAGTAAAACATTGTTTTATGCGCTAGAGTGGCCTTCTATAAAATTGTCCACCATATATATGAGAAAACTTACTTATGTATGCCATATCTGCATGTAAGTTTACTCAGACTGTGTGAGTGGAATTTTAACTCACATGCATACTTTTCAATTTTAAAAGTATTGTACTTGTTTGCATAGGAGATTTACACACTCCTCATACTAGGTGTATCTTAATATCAGGTCTTTCTGGTGAATGTGCATGCACATACATTTTGCCCATGTTAAATCTGTCTGAAAGTTCCCCTTCCTCAATGTGGCTAAAATTGTGCATGTTCCAGAATGTGACCACTTAACTACGGTAGGCTGCGACAAAGTGTTCATGGGGAGGAGAGGTTTAGGTCAGGAGGGAAAAGTATGCAGGTAGATTTCATTTTCAAATCACACACAACAAAAATCTACTTTCAGAAAAAACAGTGTAGTTTGTCACTGCACCAGTTTTCAAAGGGGAAAAATGCACATGTATTCCCTTTTTTAAATTGGTGCAAAGTCTGCAGACAAAAATGTATGTGGGACCTTGTCTCAAAGAACACAGTTTTAAAATGTGGTCCTCTATATTCCTGCAAGTCTGGACATCCATAATTCTGTGTTTAAGAAGATAAGAGTTTAATATGTATAACAAGATATGCATGCCACTGGAAAATGTGTGCAATACAAGTGTGAGACTGACTGAACAGAATCTAAAGTTCCAAAGGCAAGGTCAGAGATTTTGAGGCTGACCCCACAGCTTAGTGGCATTGCTAAAATGAAGAAGGTCAGGTCTTCCGCTCCATGGTTTTTTTTTTGTGGATTGTAAAATAGGGGAGTAATGTTTGGATAGTGCCAAGATCCCAGCACTGATTCTGACTGATCTGGAAGCCCAAAGGAACAGTAGGAAACTGCCAAGTCAAAATAAAAAGAGATTTCAAAAAGGATAAGAGACAGTATGAATGTTGTTTCTGCTAATCTAGAAGTGGGGATATGCCAAATTGTTTTTGAGTAGATGAGTGTTGTAGTTTTCAGAGGGGGAAAGGCAGTGGTGGTCCTTTAAATGCAACTTTTGCACGGAAAACTTTAGTAAATGCTTAAAAATAGAAAGTTGCTAAAATATTTAAAGGTGTTAATTGATAGAGTAAAAGCAGAGGATTTATAGTTGCAGGGTTTCCTATTTTTCACCAAGTATAAAACATGGTTTTAGTGTCAAAATGACTCCCATAGAAAGCAATGAGAGCTCTGTGACTGTTACAGCCCATACAAACAATGAATAGAAAGAGCATATGTATTCGGGTGAATGGGTGTTTGTGGACAACTAAAGGGCATCGCTGAAGAATCTGTGGTTGCTATTTATGCTCAGCACTCCAGATATCTTTCTCAGGCCGTGACATTTTTTTCTTGCCTTGGCTAACATCATCCATACACATCTGCTGTTATGGCAGCTGCTTTTTCAGGTTTTTTCCCCAGTATTGCTCCCCAGAGGCCAGAAAGAATTATTTTGGTGAATCAATCCCTTTCACATGGACTTGTGAGATTGAATTATTTTTTTTTCTTTCTTCAACTGTTTTCTTTCCATTTAAAGTCTCTAGCACAGTACTAATACATTGAAACTCTGTGCCTCTCCCTTGTACCTAATCTTCTTATCCCACTTTTCCTCCTTCTGGGATATGTTCCAGTATAACCAGTCATCTCTGCTTTTCATTTTGTCCATGATTTTCGCTTTTACTTATAGCAGCAGAGAGGTGCAGGCATTTGTGCTGGAGCACTAAAGTCTGCAGTGACATAATTAATTCTAAGTCTTCAGAAATATTTTATGTTCTTGATAATGTTTCTAGTGATCAAAATGTGCTTGTCACAGATTACTCTCCATGTCCAATTCTAGTCTTGGAAAATTTTCCCTTACTTCTCTCCCCCTCCCCCCGCCCCCCCCCCCCCCCCCCCCCCCCCCCACCTGTTCAAAACTGATTTTACGACAACCTTTACAATAAACAGACTGCAAATATTTTCAAAAAAGTATTCTTTAGCATTTACACAATAGATAACTCTCTCAAAAGGTAGTCTCCATCATTTCTTTACATCAATAATTGGCAAGTCTTTGTTTTATTGTGTTAAACATTAGTGTGTTTTATTTTTTATTATTAATAATTATATTGTCCTGGAAGGATGCAGAAGAGCAAAGTGTAATAAGGTCAGACTTGATTGTGTGATTCCTTGTGAGAAAGCAAATATAAGACATCTGATTATATGGAATTGTTTCATGAAATTTGGGACGCAGTCATGGAAGCAGAAGGAATAATTCTGAGGAGAGTCGGACTGAATCTTGTTCTAGGACAATAGGATAGAAAATACATTTGCACTGGATTAAAAATGGGTGGGATTTGCCAAAGAGTGGGGAAATGGTTCTATCTGTAAAGACGATTTGTATTCCTTCTCTATGTTTAGAATTCTGTGTAACGTTTTCTGTTTTTGAAAAGTGTACAAGAGTGCTAGAAAACACATAACATCATTTAGTGATATGTGGTGCAGTAGCCTAGTTTTTAGAGCAGCAAGCTGAAAAGCTGAGAAGCCGGGGTTGAAAGCCTGCTTGTGACTTGGGACAAATTACTTTACCCTCCATTATCTTAGACACAAATTTACGAGTACATTTTTAAAAGGGTTCCGCATGTGAAAAACACATTGTACTCACCTAAGCGATTTCCAAAACAGGCTGCAAACTCATGGGTATGTGAGAACACAGGGGGCATGGTTTAGATGTCCAAGCATACTTTGCTATTTTATAATGAATGTATGCGCGAACATCATCATGGGGCCGAGCAAGATGCCTGCTTGAGCTCAGGCACTGACCTTTCTGCTTTTCTACTTTGGCTTTCACTAACATGGCTCCTAAAGGTAAGGGTTTACCTTGTTGAGCCTACTCACCTTCCTGGCCAGCAGCCCCTCATCTCCTTTGTCTCTGGCATGCCCAATTGCCCCGAGGAGATCCTCGTTGCAGTACCAACTGAGGGAGCAGTGCTTCTGCCAGGGGAGGAGATTTCCCTCAGCCCTTGGGAGCAGGATCGACCACCAGTGCACTGACTTCTCCCAGTGAGAGGAACAGAACCACGGGATATAGGGGCTAACCATACATTTGTACTGGGAGTATAGTGTGCCACTGAACTTGACTAGGGATAAATGGGGATTGACTGGGGCTGTGTGTGGTAGTGGCAAAGTAACGTTTCACATGATTATTACAAACTTGTGGATACTCAGGGTGTTATGTTTGAGGAGGGAGAGAAAATAGAAAAGGAGGAGAAGGTACCCAGCATTGGGCCTGGGTCCGTACCGAGGCTTTGGCGTTGGGACCCGGCTGGCCATGGCATTGGATCCCTATGGATCAGGTAAGTGGGAGTTGGGAAATTTCCCGACCCCAGCAAAAATATATGGGTTTCCTGGTCCTTTTGTTGGGTCTCAGTTGAGGCCCCGGCATCAGGTATGGGCCTTTGCTGAGACCCCGGCGTCACGCTCTGGCATAGGCTACGATGTAATGCAGCCAACAGCCTATGACTATTTTTATTTTATTTATTTAGAAACTTTTATATACCGGTATTAGTGGGGACATCATACCGGTTCACATATCAACTGAAGGCTTGGAAAATACATATCAACAGGGAAAATATAACAGGGAGGGGGGATAAACAGAGGCAGAGTGGAGGATAGATTAAATAACAAAACAAGATGTCATAACAAGAGAATAACAATTTACAAAATAATTATCTCCTTAATGTAAGGAAAAGGGCGGTCTCCTGTGGGGGAGCGGACTGAGGTGAGGATGATAAGAGCTTATTCTAGGTAGTCATGGTTGAACAGAAAAGTTTTTAGTTTCTTTTTGAATTTGATCGCACATGGTTCTAGGCGCATGTGGACAGGTAGGGAGTTCCAGAGACCGGCAATGGAGATGGCACGGTCGCGGGTAGAAGAGAGATGAGCTGTTTTCAAGGAAGGTACATGTAGGGTACCTTTGCTGGCAGATCTAGTGGTTCGGGTGGATAGGGGGGCAGTGAAGGGGAGGTCGAGCCAGTTGGAGTTGTGGGTGTGTATAAACTTATGTATTATGGTTAGAGTTTTGTAGTGTATGCGGGAGAGGATGGGGAGCCAATGTAGATCCTTGAGGATGGGGGTAATGTGTTCGTGTTTACGTGTGTTGGTGATGAGTCTTACGGTGGCGTTTTGCAATAATTGAAGAGGTCTTATCGAAGACAAGGGGAGCCCTAGGAGGAGTGCATTACAGTAATCTAGTTTGGAGGTGAGAGTGGCTTGTATCACTGTGCGGAGATCTTGGGTGTATAGCAGGGGTCGGAGTTTCTTCAAAACGTTGTGTTTGAAAAAGCCTGCTTTGAGGATAGCGTTAATGTGGGGATAGCGTTAAACTGGGGCCTCAACTATGCCTAGTTGAGGCCCCAGTTTAGGCCTACGTCAAGGCACCAGCATTGTGCTCGGGCATAGGCCATGGCCCCTACTTTGGGCCTTGACCTATTCCCTATGCAAGGCCCCTGCTTCAGGCCCACTCCATTCTTTTTAAACTAAAGCAACAAATACTATTTGTTTAATTTGGGGGGCCCGCAATTGTCCTTATTTGTTACTTTTTCAAATTCATTTAAAACTAATGCACATCCCTAATCTATCTACCTTGTCCAATTAAAGCTAGTGGTCAGAGTGGTAACAATGAGCAGAGCGTGGGTTGATACTAAAAGCATTTTGTGTGGCTAAGTCCCAGACTTAGCTGAACAAACCATGGAAGTTAAAAACCTGCTAGTTTGATTGCTCCATACTCCAGGGCCGATTCAGTATGGTGCGCTCAGCCAAGCGCACCTTTAGCCCCCATTTGGCCACGCATTTTCGACACGCTATTTTTACCCCTTATACAGTAAGGAGTAATAGGCCGTGGAAAACGTGCGGCCAACCCCCCCGAAACTAATAGCGCCCGCAACATGCAAATAAATGTTGATGGGCCTATTAGTCATTCCCGCGCGATACAGAAAGTAAAATGTGCAGCGAAGCTGCACATTTTACTTTCAATGCCTGCCTAAAGGCTGGCGTTAATTTCAGCCAGCACAGGGAAAGTGTACAGAAAAGCAGAAAAAACTTCTTTTCTGTACACCCTCCAACTTAATATCATAGCGATATTAATTCGGAGGCGCCAAAAATAAAAAAAATTTAAAAATCTGCCCGCAGCCCATGGGTTGGAAGATGGACGCTCAATTTTGCCGGCGTCGTTTTCCGAATCAGTGGCTGTCAGCGTGTTCGACAACCGACGCCGGTAAAATTAAGCATCTGCTGTCAAACCCGCAGACAGCTGCCGCTTCTGTCAAAAAGGAGGCGCTAGGGACACTAGCGCCTCCTTTTTGACAGAAGCG